>NC_137153.1:63289919-64023669 GCF_951394435.1 Stenella coeruleoalba
TTTCTTTTCTGAATGTTCTGTGCTCTCACCACTTCTCTAAGCAGTGCTGACCTACTTTGTACAATTCTTTGTAAAAGAAGGTCTGGGAGTCCTGTTTTCCAGACCACTTCGATTTCCGTTTTCAGCTCCTCTGCCTACCTTAAAGTATGATTTGACTCCAAAGGGATGATATATCTGCTTTCTGTAGTTCCCGTTTACTTTTTTTTTTTCAATTTTGCCTTCAGTATAATACCTTTTCTTGTTCAGATGTGTTATTACTTACACTATTTCTGTCAATTCGGAAAAGATTTACTGGATGAGTTTTTATTTATAATCACTTAATATTCTGTCCTGTTTTTTTTCATTTTGCAACTGTGTCCACGGAGAAGATGGCTCTTTGCAGCCAAATGCAGGACAGTTCTGCAAATATTTCAGTGACGCATCTCTGTTGTGCATAGTGTTTGATAATGTCAGGTACCTATTGATACTTGACCTCAAAGAAACCCACAATTAAGTAGGAAATATATATTTCCAATGAACTATAGACATAATGGGCTATTATCAGCGCTATCAAGAGAAGGTAAATCTGACCTATGGTAATGGGGAAAAGTTGATGAAGAAGTGGTCTTTGTGGTAATGATAGGCAAGATTTTTGATGATAGAAACAGAAAGGAGGGTATTATTTCATGTGGAAGAAACATTTTTGAAAAAAAATTATAGGCGCTGAGGTAGGAATCTCACATATTTGAGTGGGTGTCAAAGAACTAGCTCAATTGGAATGTAAGCTTTATGGCCCAGTAGAAGAGAAAGAGCTGAAAAGTTAGATTTGGGTCAGTTTGTATAAGGCTATAAGTGCTAGTTTGAAAAGATTAAGATTTATACAGGAAGAATGGAGAGCCATTGAAAGTGTTTGCTGTCTACAAATATCCTTATCAAAATCCAAAACCAAATCAAAATATACTTTTAAACCACCAATTTTAAATTAATTTTTAGCAATATTATTTGTAAGTGAATGTAGCAGAAAAGTCATACTGTGAAAGGAGGGGAGACTTTTTTAAAAATTAATTTTTGTTGGAGTATAGTTGATTTACAATGTTGTGTTAGATTCTGCTGTACAGCAAAGTGACTCAGTTATACATATACATATATCCACTCCTTTTTAGATTCTTTTCCCATATTGATCATTACAGAGTATTGAGTAGAGTTCCCTGTGCTATACATTAGGGTCTTATTAGTCATCTGTTTTATATACGGTAGTGTGTATGTGTCAATCCCAACCTCCCAGTTTATCCCTCCCTCCCCTTCCCCTCCTTGGTAACCATAAGATTGTTTTCTATGTCTGTGACTCTATTTGTGTTTTGTAAATAAGTTCATTTGTACCATTAAAAAAATATATATATATATTTCCACTAACAATGGCCAAAGTCATGATTTTTATATCAAATAATGTTTTCATTTATATGTATTTTTCTGTGATAGTGGCCTTTTAACCTAGTGAGAAATAATAATGGATAATTATTTATTAACAGTACCAAAATCCAGTCAATTTAGCTAATTCTGGATACTGGAATGGGGTGATGGCAGTGCACAAATGACATTACATATGCAAAATAGTTTAGTTTGCCACTGAAAAGACAGTGCTTATGATGTACCAGCTTGCATACAGACCAAGAAACTGTTGTAAATGTGTTTCTGAGACAAAATTGGAACAAGAGGTATAAACATCAGCATTTATTTGATAACTGAATCCTTGAGAATGGGTGAGATTGTAGACAATAGGGGAGGCAGCCTCAGAGACAAGAAAAAGAGAGAAAAAATCAAAAGTGTGGTATGTGGGCCTCTCACTCTTGCGGCCTCTCCCATTGCGGAGCACAGGCTCCAGACGCGCAGGCCCAGCGGCCATGGCTCACGGGCCCAGCCGCTCCGTGGCATGTGGGATCTTCCTGGACCAGGGCATGAACCCGTGTGCCCTGCATCGGCAGGCGGACTCTCAACCACTGCGCCACCAGGGAAGCCCCATGTTGATTGCTTTACATCAGTAGGAACAGCAGTGAAAGTAGAACTTCAGATTTGGAAATTGAGGTCATTGGAGACCTTAAGAAGGACACGAAACACATTTTAATTATTAAAGAGAGAATTCTTAAAGTTCTCTTGAATAATCTGTACATACCATTAGTATGCATGGACTTTGTGAAGTGTGTCAACTATAATTAGGTCCTTTTGCACTATTACAACAAAAATAATCCATAAACAAAGCAAGATGAATATCACCAAAATAGTAGTCTTTTAAATTCATGTGAAAACAGAAAGCCCAATCGTTCCTAATTCATATCAAGAGAGTTGAAATAGAGTGTTTATTATAAGAGAAAGTGTTTTCTCTATACTTGTTGATACTACCTATTATTTTCACATAACCCTTACCTTTGTGTGTCCTCAAAGCCAATTCATACACTCTTAAGTTATGGCAGATGTCCAATGTTGATAATAGTGGTCACAGTGACACTCTAATTTAGCTTTATGTTTAAAGATATGACATTAAGTTGTGATTCTGGCTTTTATTTTCAAGTAATCAATAAGATAGCATATAATATTTTTCAAGAGAATTATTAAGTTCTATGAGGTCTTTCAAAGAAGTAAAGTTTGCCACAAGCTAAGGCAGCTAAAAAACAGTTTGGGAAGGTTGAGAAACCTGGGCTAGTTCTTAAAGGGGTAGGGAATCTCTGAGGAAGGCATTGCAGGGAGAACGAAGGTATGGAGATAAAGATGTGCTTAGTATGTTTAGAGGTTGTATTAGTTTGCTAGTGCTGCCATAAAAAAGTACCACAGACTGGGTGGCTTAAACAATAAAGTTTGCCTCACAGTTCAGGTGGCTAGAAGTTTGAGTCAAGGTATTAGCAAAATTGGTTCCTTCTAAGGACTGTAAACTAGAAATTTGTTCCATGCCTATCTCCTAGCTTCTGGTGGTGTGCTGAAATCACTGGAATTCCTTGGCTTCTGCTATATCAACCTGAGCACTGCCTTTACCTTCGTGTAGTGAGTGCTCTTTCTGTGTGCATGGTTGCATCCAAATTTCTCCTTTCTGTAAGGGCACCAGTCACACTAGATTAGGGGCCCACCCCACTCCAGTATAACCTAATCTTAACTAGTTAGATCTGCAACCACCCAATTTCCAAATAAGATCACTTTCTGAAGTATTGATGGTTATTATTGCAACATACCGATTTTGAGTGGACACAGTTCAACAGATAGCGGAAAGTTTAATGAAGAAATCATTTTGACCGAGACAAAGGACTTATGTAGAGAATATTAGAGTGAAAGTTGGGATGAAAAGTGGAAGATCTGGAGTTTAAAGAGATCAGATTTGATCCTGAGGACAGCTGGCACAGTGCTTTTACAAACTTATTAGCCACCAAGGCCTTTGTCCAAATGGAATGTCAAACAGAAGCACAATATAGAAAATGGATAAAAAACAGAGCATTTCTTGTTGTAGTCAGATGTGAGATCTATTGCTCTCCATAGTCCCCTCCTCACTGATCTTTGTGAGAGTTACAGGAAATGTTAGGGCTCCCTGGAGTAGAGTTTGAAAAATTCCTCTTCAGACGATTAATCTAGAAAAACAGGTTAGAGAGGAATAGGAGACCAAAATAGATTATTGTACTTATGTAGAACTGAGAAAAAGAGGCCAGGTTGGGGTGGCCCCAATGAGAAAGGGAAAGTTAATGACTCTACTAATGCAAGTCATACAATTTGTATAATATTTGAATGATAGTAGAATGGTAGTAGGAAGAGGGAATAAGAATAACATGATTAATATTGTTAATTAATAACATGATTAATATTGTTAATTAGTAAATAATTACAGTGTGCTCAGTTTCCACTCCATGTCAAGCTGTGTCCTACTTGCCCAAGTTCAGTAAAGTAATACACTGGCATTTAGAAATAAAGCTGGGATGGAAATCTTGATTTCATAACCTCTATTCTTTATTATAGATTGCCCTTGCTCTCAAAGATCACTCATATTTTGAATGTAGGTGACTAGACTAAAGAATGTTAATACCATTTGTAGAACTGTGAAGTATTTGAATTTAAAGTAACAGTAAATTTTCTTTTAATTTGAGACAATGATAAGACAACTAAGAAGAAATGTCCTGGGAGCCATTACAGACATGAGAACTATATTTGAGACAGAAGTCTCGCATGCCAGCACTTCTAACACCACTTGTGTCAGGGATCCCACTCCCATCAGAGGCTCAGTGCTTTGCTGGAAGGATTCACAGTGCTAAGCATATAGTTGGACTCATGGCTGACAATTATTGCAGCAACACAGTAAGGCCGTACAGCTGGATGAGAGAGGGAGAAAGATGTATCAGACTGCTTTGGAGGAATCCATGTTCATTCTTCCTATGCTGTCCCTGAAGGTATCACCCCAAGTGTGCTCACCCCCAGACATGAAATGAAATAACATCTGCACAGTTGTTTCTTTCCAAGAAAGCCCATTTGAGACTTAGAGTTTAAGGGATTGGTGGGGGGGGGGGGGGGGAGGGTTGGTTACATGGGCAATCTCTCCCTATCCAAAATTATCAAAATTCTAGAATCCCAGAAGGAAAGCAGATGTTCACCATAAATCACACTGTTTGTACAGTCTAGTTAGGCTTGTATGGTAAAACACCTTATCAGTTAGTGATAGAGGGAACAGTTTAAAAGCCTTGTGGAACAGTTTAAAAGCCGTGTTCCCAGATGCCAGCCAATACCCATCTCTGTAGCAAGCCCTTCCAAAGACCTAGCACACTGTGTTAACGCTTTCCTGCACATCTTGTAAAAGAAGAGTCTGGTGATACTCATGAAAACTAAGTCACATGCAAAATGTAGGCTGAGAAAAGTAGAAAAGTGAGAATTAATTATTGGGTTATGACCATATTTATGAGCTCAACTATCTATACGAATTAGTGATCAATTGATTCTAAAGTTTGAGGTGATGAGCAGAGTTGAGGTATATAAAACAGTATTATTTAAGGAATCAAATTTGTCAATGATCAAGCCCCTGAAAATGAGAGAAAGAATGTATGGTATAAAAATTTTTTAAATGATTCTGAAGGTGTTAGGAGGTATCAAATATTAATGGCAAATTGTAATAGGTACAAGATGTGAATGCCACATACTTGTAAAACAAGTAGAGAAAGAGGTCAAGGAAATTGAACTCAGTTTTCCCCAACTTTCATAACAATATGAATATATACATTTTATATATATTTATAAATATATTTAATATATATTTTGCTTTCCAGTCTAATTTTTGAATTTTTAGGCTGATATATGGACCCTAATTTTGAATGCATGTCAAAGGCTAAATAAAATATGACTTCTCTATGTTACTTTAAAAATGAAATTTAAAAATTTAATTTATACTTTTTTCACAAATTGTGTTTTATAGATTCACTAATAATAGTGTAAAATATTTTACCATTTTACTCTTATGGTTACATTATTTATGCATTCATATTGTTTTTGGTCACAGTGTATTGTATCGTAAGTTTCAAGAATTTAGCATGATAATATCTAAACCTACCTCTACATCCATATTTATATCTTTATCAACACCAACATCAGATTTTCCTGTTTCTAACTGATAATTTTGCTAGACATTAAAAAGGAAATGATTAACTTATTTTCCTTTGATCTGCCACATTCTTCCTCATAACCAATAATGGTATAAGATACATGTTTAAAGAGGTATGTATGAGGCAATAATGTTCATTGAGAGAATAGCTAGGGGATATAGCAATAGTATAATAGTGTCCTAGCAAAGATAATTGATTATATTGCCTTTGACAGATTACCACCTGTGGAATTTCAGGAACCCTAGTTTCCTTCACATTGAATCTGCCTCGGAAAATCCTCAGCATGTGTCAAATGGGATCCTAAATACAGTATTGAATATAGGCTAACACATAATCACCTTCACTCCCATTGACTTCTCAGGATGTGTATTATACATTATATTAAAAACTCTGTTTACAGTATAACACATGATATAACAAATCATGTTTGAATTCTGTGCTCTGTTTTACTTTGACTTAGTTTTTTAGAATCCTCCTACCTTAAGATCAAAGCACAAATTACAAAGCTGAGCAAGAAACCTATCCAAGGGTCATCTTCAAAATAAACTCTTCCTTTTTGCAAACAATTCTTGTTTCTTTACCAAGTTCTACTCCTCAACTCTTTCTTCCATCAAAAAGTGGCTCCTTGGTTCCTCACATGTGTAAATGGGTTTCAAGTAAGTCTGATCAGCTCTCTAAATGCAACCTGGTTGCGTGTGAGTTTATAGTAGTTATAGAACACAGACCTTCATTTCTGTGGCATTTCTACCCGACGTTCAAAATTAGATGGCTCCACACCCGTGTCGTTTGACAAGTTGTTATTAAGAATACATGTTTGCTAGTAACATGGGTATCATTTAAGACTGCAGACATTCACCAGATAGTTGTTATGGCCTTGGCACTGTAGATGCCACATTGTATACACACAACATTATTTTCTAGCCAGCCCAAAACACAGCATTGCGTGTAATGCAGAAACAAACACCATGCATATCAGTTTTTGAGGGGAGATGCATTCACTATTCCAACTTAGAGTGTCATGTGGTCATTTTTCTCCATCCCTGTTCTGCAGAATAATGACACCCTTTTCTTGATCTGCCTTCCTTTTTTCCTTCATCTTCTTAAAGGGCAGGTGAGTTGTTGATGGATTCCTTTTCACAAGTCACTTTCGACAGTGGTCATATAACAAGATGGTGCATGAGTGACAGGGATGGAGGTCACAGAAAATGATTGGGGGAGGAGTTTTGGGGACTCAGTCCAGGGTCAACTTCTAGGACAACCCTTCCCTGGTTTTCCTGTATCAAAGGAAAGGCAAATAAAATCAAATCCTATGTTTTATAATTTGAGACTTCATAGAGATGATGACTGCAGGACTAAATACAAAAGAATGAATATGACAGTCTGGAAAATTTGGTTTCTTCACCTCACAGACTCACACACTGATCATTAATCATTTGATAATTTTTATCATTTAAAGTCTACTTAGTCTAAATGTAGCCATGTCCCCAAGGCAAATTTCAAGTTCAGAAAGGAGCACTTGTATAGCTTCAATTCACTGTGTACCCTTTCTTCATATTCTTTTGCTCTGGGGAACTTCTACTCTCAGCAAAAATATGTCCTACAAGACATACTTCTGCTGTTGCCTTAAATGTCCAGCTTTTTACTGTGCTTTACCTGGACCAGGTTATTTAATATTGTTCTGCTCCTGGGACTTAGACCACCGCAGACAACCGCATCAGCAAATGTCTAACTTACGCAAGCATATCTGTTAACAAGAGAGCTGCTTAAAGACGCCAGCTTGATACCTGCTGCAGTTTCTTGTAAACTGCTGTTTTCAGGCCGTCTCTGGCAAGGAAAGTCCTCCCCACCAACAGGTTCTACTTTACAACAGTAGAGTACATCACAGATGCCAAGTGATGGGTGGGTGGGTGGCTGATGGGGAAGTGTCAGTGTGATTTAGGGTATGAGTGTGGCTAGCGAGGCCTAAGGCTATTTCTCTGACTCCTCTTTATTGGCAAAATACCTGGCTTTAGCCCAGTCTTACTGTCTAGTTGCTAACTGTAGCTATGGTTTAGATGCAGACATTGTAAAGATGATCGAGAGAACTAAAGTTTCTCATCAATGTTTCATTGAACTCAAAGGGTCCACTATGTTCCAAGTTTAAACTGATAATCTGATGTTCATTATGGAAATGTAATCTCCAGGTGAGCATGATATCCACCAAAAACATATATTTTGGTTGTTCTTTATAACCTCAAGCATCCCACTGTCCTCACTCAAACTTATTTAAACCTATAATTTCCTCGGTCACCCTTTGATATTTGGTATCAAATATTTTGATATTTGAAATAAAGTCATTTTGATTGGATACATTATTTTAATTGACCTTAATGTGGTATTGAAAATACTATAATTGAGTAATTTAGGGCCTTGAGCTTAAGCACATAACCTGGGACTACTCTGAACATCTGATTTTACTGAACCTTTAGGACTAGTGGAGGAAGATGACACCAGATTAAAAAAGAGTATTGGAAGAGTTAGTATCTTTTTCTTGGGAACAGAAACATCTCTCTGCTAGAGACAGATCCAGGTTTTCTGGGACCTGGAGCTTACACAAGTTATGTACCTCTGTAAGAAAAAAGCAAATAAAATTATGAATACAAATTGACCCCAGTGTGTTGGAAGAGCCTTGTAGATGGGAAGCACTGATGTTTATTTCATTAAATTCTTTCTTCGTTTATCCCTCTCTGCCCTCTACTTTTTCTTGCCCTTATCTCTCAATTTCATGGTTCCCTTTCCCCCCATAGAAACATTTGCAAAGGGCAACTCTAAGATTTCCTTCTCTCTAGTATAAAGAATTATTTAACACCTTTGTCTCAAACTCTCCCATTGAAACCAGTCCTTCCCTTTCATAAGAGAAAGAGTTTTCCAAAAACAAAGCCCCATCTATTCTTAAGGTACTTCCCCATCCCCATAGTTAAATCAAATATATAGATATGCTCATTTTTTTATTAAATGACATTTAAAACAATTAATGTGAATTCATTAGCACAGTGTCTGGCATATAGTATATACACGATAAGCAATAAATGCTGGTGTTGATCGTGTTGTTGTTAGTAGTTGTAAGAGCCGCTGCAGTAATCATTATTATTTAATATCAATAGTAGTAATTAACATTCCATTTATAGAACAGTACTTAATTTCATCTTTCCCCTATACCTCTATTTAAGAACATAGCAGGGCTTCCCTGGTGGCGCCGTGGTTGAGAGTCCGCCTGCCGATGCAGGGGACATGGATTCGTGCCCTGATCCGGGAGGATCCCAAATGCCGCGGAGCGGCTAGGCCCGTGAGCCATGGCCGCTGAGCCTGCGCGTCCGGGGCCTGTGCTCTGCAACAGGAGAGGCCGTGACAGTGAGAGAGGCCCGCGCACCGCCAAAAAAAAAAAAAAAAAAAGAACATAACTATATCTGCTCTTTTAAAGTTTTTATTGTTTGGCAATAATGGGGAAACAGGAAGCAATATGAACTTTTGTTAACTCCATACCTTTTTCACTATTTCAACCCTAATTAAGAAAAAGCCTATATTTTCAGGTACACAAACCACTAAAGTAACAAGCATAGACACTTCAGAAATGCACCCAGCCTGGCATTTACCTTGAGATTTTTTTTTTTTTTTTTTTTTTTTTTTTGCGGTACGCGGGCCTCTCACTCTTGTGGCCTCTCCCGTTGTGGAGCACAGGCTCCGGACACACAGGCTCAGCGGCCATGACTCATGGGCCCAGCCGCTCCGCGGCATGTGGGATCTTCCCGGACCAGGACACGAACCCGTGACCCCTGCATCGGCAGGCGGACTCTCAACCACTGCGCCACCAGGGAAGCCCTACTTTGAGATTTTTGTTGTAAGAGTTGTTTTTGCATGAAGGTCATGGTCTGGGGGTCAGTGTCAGAATGGGACCTTAAATGTCCATTTAAGGGTACCTGTCTCGGGAGGTGGTAGTAGAGAAGGCCATACTTCACCCTCAGTCTTTGTGGTTGGAGAGAAAAATAAATAAATCTTGGAGTTCCTGGAACACTTAGGTTTACTTGAGTACTGAGGGAGACTCAATACTCAAGTTATAAAGTTATTGTTAATGAAGGATGTGGGACTTGAAGTATACTTTGAACTATTGCATGCATATGGATAAGTGAAAATACAAGATTATTATAGGCAGAAACAACAGCAGCAGGGCAATTGTTAATGATAAGATACAGTTAGCTCTAAATTATGTTATAAATTGGATGTTCTTGAACAGGCTCTAAGTTTCTTCCTCAAGCCTCTTTCATTGTTGATGTTATGTTGTTATTGTTGTTGTTAGTTGTTGTTAGCAGTACAACCTATATCCCAGGCTGAAATGCCCTTATCAACCATAACATTTTGGACCATGCTACCTTCTTTGTGAATAATATTTGCCTATTTTAATTTTAGCTCATGCAAAATGAACTTAGGAAACAAATCTGCTTCCACATTAAAATGCATCCCAAAGCCAATTCTAAATGATTTTGGAATCATTCAGTATTTAGGATTATCCACACCACTATTTCCTTCCAATTATGTGGCTAAACAAAGGTAATTTAAATAATTTAAAACACAATCTCTATGAATTTAGCATATTTAATCATTAAGTCAGGAGCTGGATTAATTTATCATTGACAATCAAAACCTTTATATGTACTACTGTACAAGCTAATCATTTAATAAGATTAATCAAGAATATTTCAAATATTAAAGGCATATTGTAAAACATTTGATCTCTTACAATGATCTATTTTGGCATAAATCATAGCAAAATTCTACATTCCTACTTAGTCGGTGAAAAATAACGAATATATTTTATGAAATGTAAATAAATATTTACTGCTGGTAATGTATTTTACCTCTTCTATCTCCATCTGAACACTACCTATTTTTCCTTTTCTTTTTAAGAACCTATAGAAATGTTATTTGGAAGAGGATAAGGGAGCGGCAGGAGAGGAGGCTAAGGTTTAATGTTTGGTATATAATTATTTTTTATGATAAGTCAGTCAGAGAAAACCCTCCACTTATGGTTTAATCATTGACTCTTTGAGTGGATTTCTTGAAGAAGATATTTCATATTTGGTTATGAATCCTTCTTTAATTTTTATGTTTCTAAGCAAACTTTTTAAAATACATATAACATTCATGGTTTTTTAAAACTATAGGAACGTTTCTGAAAACCTAACGTGTTTAATATTCGCCTGTATGATGTCATAAAGAAATAATTTTGTATTCTAATAGGTGTACTTCAAAGTGCATTGACATGATCTATGACGGTTTACCTTAGTAGTTTAATAATTACAACTACAGACTTTGTATTCAAAGATACCTAGATTGGAATATTATTAGTTGTGTGACTTTGGCAAATTGATCAACCTGTCTAATCCTCAACTCGCCAATAATAATATTACTTAAATCATGGCAGTGGTTGTTAAGATTAAAATAGATAATACTTAGAACAAGTACCTGACTTTCAGTAACTGTTTAACTAAACTGAGATACCATTATCATTGCTTTTGTTATTGCTGCTGCTATTGTGTTATCATTATGACCTGTAGGAAAATTATACATAATAATGCACATAAATTAATTAGCACAAAGCCTGGCATACAGAAAGCACTCAATAATTATTTGTTGTTGTCACTGTTGTCATGAAATATAGAACACTTAGCACTGAATGTGGTATTCAATGAATGTCAGTTTTTCTATGCAACGTACAAATATCTCTAGGGAGGCTACATGGCTTAACGCAGAGTGCCATTGTCTTTCATGCTAAAGAGATCTAAGTTTCTAAGTTTCTCCTCTGCTACTTCCAATCTATGTGACTTGTACAACATAATTATAAACACTTGAAGGAAACATTGTGAAAGACTTTGAAATGGTCCCAAATGAGTGTCTTCAGTGGACTACTAGGTGCTTTCTAAGCGTGTCCTCCTAGGTTGTCTGATTCTAGTGGATCTCTGCACTTCTCATTGTCTTGGAACTATTTTACAACTCTGTGCATTGTAGAATACTGAAAGCAATGCATATGATTATTTTCCATAGGAATGAAAATAATTTTTTTTCTAACAAAATAAAATTGATTTCCCTTTCTCCCTTTAGAATACAGTTTTGCATCAATGTAAATGTTTTGTCTGTGTGTGTGTGTGTGTGTCTGTGTGTGTGTGTGTGTGTCTGTGTGTGTAGCTTTTTGAATTCTCCTTAGAACTGTTTGTAATATCTCCCTGGTTCCTTCATTAATTAGTGAGTTAAATAAAATCTTTGACACATATTCATTTTCTATCTGTGTGAGCTAGGATTGTATGATTGTACTCTCTTCTAAGAATCATCCTTTTTCACACTCAGTACATTTCAGATACTCTTACTACGAGAACTGTTCTAAACATTTTTTCATGTATTAACTTTAGAAGACAGATATACTCTGCTCTGGATGCATGATATCCCTTTAAAAAAATCATAACAGATTTGCTCAATTCTGTGTGGCATAGAAAGCCAAGACTATAAACGTGGTTAAAATAGTAAGTTTAGAACCTCTAGTTGTTTGACCATGGACAAATCACTTACATTTCCTCTTCTAGGAAATGGAGATAATAACCTCTGCCTCATAGGATTGTGGTTGAGATTGATTGCAATAGTGGAGAAATGCAGTTAGCTCAGCACCAAGCACTTCAGTGAACAGTAGTGATTGTTATGGAAATTCAGTATCTGCCCATTTCACTGCTCAACAGTTCTCATACTTAGCTGGTGTTTCTTACATATTGATATAACTCTCATCTTGCCTATTGTAACTTTCTTTTTGCTTATCTGCTTTGTTTGGTTTTATTATGTTTTACTATTTTCCACATGTCCGTGGTTCAATTTATTTAATGCAAACACTGTTTCTATTCTGAGTATCCTCTTCAAGCTAAATATGCCCTCTTCCTTCATCTGTTTTTAATATGACATATTTCCCAGATTCTTTATCTTTCTGGTTGTTGAGTAGTTTATAAAAGGTCATCCTCCAAATATTATGCCTAGAATTCAACACTAAATCCTAGTTGTAATCTGAATTAAAATTGTAATGCTGAACCACTATTGACTAAGGCATATATTTCTAAAAATTCCACTCAAGAATACTTTAGATTTATTAATTGTGATACTATATTTTTCACTCACTTTGAGCTTATTTCCAACTAACATTTTCAAGTCTTTTTCCTACTTACTCCTTTTTTTTTTCACTTTCACATTTGACAGTTTGAATTAAAAGCTAGAAATTTACATGTATCACTTTTGATAATAGTGATAATCAATAATATTAGGTAACACATTAACACAAAAAACAACCTTTAAAATAAGGTATTCTTATAGACTTAGATCTAGTATATGAAGTATATATTATTTCCTTTTGGCCATTCAGAGGTACTCAATAAAAGTAGAAGTTTCCTTCAGCCGTTGAGCACTTAACCTCTAATTTAATGCTTCTCTAATCACAGCTATTGGAAATCTCACAGGCAGGTGACCTGTGCTGCAGTCTAATCTCCAGCTGGCTAGCCACGATTGACCTATTGCATCTATAGAAAGAAGTGGCATACATTCATTAGTCAGTTTCTATCATTTTTTTCCAGTGGGAAAAGTACCAAGTCATAGTTCTTGGTCTGTAGATAGTTTACTTTCAGCTTGGATGCAAAAGGTCAATTTGTATTTAGTCACTTTAACTATGTAGAGTTTTAGAGTCTTGCTTCACAATGCTACTCTTTCTCCCATTTAAACTTTAAAAGCACTTTTATTAATAACAAACCCTTTTTGTTTTCCTCAAAATCAGTTAGAAGATCCTCCAAAATAGTGAGGCATATAATTCTAGAAAAAAATATTAAGAAAGCATAAATATCCTTCTCTGCAGACAAAGTGAATTTTAAAAATCTGGTTTCTTTATCCAGAAATATCTGAATCATTTCTTATCTTCTGTAGTGAATTGTGTTTTCCAAAAAGATTTGTCCAGGTACTGACCTCTAGTACCTGTGTATGTAACCTCATTTGGACATAAGGACTTTTCTGATATAATTAATTGATTTAAGAATCTCAGATGAAATCATCCTTGATTTAGAGTGGGCCCAAAATCCAATGGCTGGGGTCCTTATAAAAGAGAGGGAAAGAAGGCCATCTAAAGATGGCAGCAGGTTGGAGTTATGCTGCTACGAACCAAGGAACACCAGGGGCACCAGACACTGAAAGAGTCAAGGAGAATTCTCCCCTCGAAACTTCCTCCTTCGGAAGGGCCCTGCCAAACCTTGATTTTGAACTTCTGGCCTCTGGAAATGCGAAGCAATAAATTGTTGTTGTTTTAAGCCACCAAATTTTAGTAACTTGTGTGGCAGCTCTAGGAAACTAATATATTTTCTATAGACACTCTTAGCTAACCAGTATGATAAAGGAATAGCATCAACTTTCTGTCTACCTTCTTGAATTCTACATTTAGCAGTTGTAAAAATGGGCTAATTTACAGTGGCATACTGTTTTCCAACCGTACTGAAATCGTCATTTACCTTTACAAATTATTTTTTCATGTCTCAAGAGTTTATGGAGCACCTCAAATACATTATGATATTATGGGTAACAAAACAGAAAACACACACATACACACACAAACACAAATCCCTCCTCCAATGGAGTATATATATTCTAGGGGAGGGTAGATAGAAAATATATAGTAAATTATGGGGTGTAATTAGCATGTAAGGAAAACAGAGATGTTAAGGAAGTGATGTGATTATAAATAAAATAGCATAGACTTAAATGAGGTGACATTTGAAAAAAAAATCTAGAAGGAGGTGAGTGGAACATGATTAAATCTGAAGGGAAATAATTCTAGGCAGAGGGAACATTCAGTACAAAGGCTCTGAGTTGGGGGTACGCTTAATATTTTGAGAAACAGTGATGACGCCAGAACTAGTGGTGGTGGAAATCAAAGGACCACAACAACTTCATTCTAAGTGAAATGCATAGCCATTGGAGGGTTTTCAAGAGAATAGTGACATGACATGACTCATGCTTAAAAAATAGGTGTTTTTAATCATTTTGTGCCATTAATTCCTTTTTTTTTTTTTTTTTTTTTTTTTTTTTTTTTTTTTTTGCGGTACACGGGCCTCTCGCTGCTGTGGCCTCTCCTGTTGCGGAGCACAGACTCCGGACACACAGGCTCAGCGGCCATGGCTCACGGGCCCAGCCTCTCCATGGCATGTGGGATCCTCCTGGACCGGGGCATGAACCCGTGTCCCCTGCATCGGCAGGCGGACTCTCAACTACTGTGCCACCAGGGAAGCCTCCATGAATTCCTTTGTTGAACGATATGGACTTTTTACAAGAACGTTTTCATGTGCATAACACTAAATATATGGACATTACAGAAAAAATGATTTCACAAAGTTGTGATAGAGTAGAATATGGATTTCACTAAAAATCTAGCAGCGTGTGTATTAAATTCTGTAATTTTGAAATTGTGCTGGATGTAAATGATATTTCAAGATATCTGTGGAAACGTAAATGTGATATGAAAATATCTATAACTTCTTTTGGTGACCAAAACATAGAAACTCTTAATTGTACTGTGGCTTGTTGCCTATATTCATAATCTGTGAAATGACTTCATAAATTGTATCCAAATTAATAGCCATTAGTTTATATGTATATTGTACCAAATCAAGGCTAGAAGCAGAAACACTAGTGATCCATGTACCATTTGATTTAACTCAGACTGGCATTTTGCAATTTAAAATAAAGAGATTTTTATGATGATGTGGCTATTTCAATAGCCATCACTTAACTTCATGTTAAGTCTGATGCAATTATAGATACAAATATGGAGAAAGTGAGATATTGTTCCCCAATAATCCATAATATAAATATATCCATATCTGTATCACTCATCTCTATAAATATAAATATATCCATATCTGTATCACTCATCTCTATTTTTCCCTCTATATTAGGTCATGTGTTGGATGTTTCAATAAATAACCAGTTATTCCAGATTCTAGATGATATATGTTAAAGATGACTACATTTTTACCCAAGACCATATAAATAAATAAATAAATATATATATACACATATATGTTTTATATATCTATATATATATCTTTATTGGGAAGTTACCTACACACACACATTTTGTTTTCCAATTTCTGGTGTACATTTGTTCTCCTATGTTTGAAAGGAATCTAGATAGATAAAGTCACTGAATTTAAATATTGTCACTATCCCTAGTTGTGTTACATTATTCCAGTTATAATCCAAGCCTAAAATTAGTTTAGTTTTCAGGAGGAAATACACCTACACATATTTACACTGAATTTTTCTCCTTAGGTAGAAAGGAAAACTCATGAAATTTTTACAAATATTTCATTTTAAATGCCTTACTTTCATGTAGATGTTAAAACATCAAAGTTTATAGTGAACGTAATTCTGGACCTTATAACAAAGAAAGTTTTGGGTTAATTTTCAATGTTTCTTGGCTGAATTGTGAAGAAGTAAAGGGATCTATTATTGAAATTTCATAATGTAGCTAATAATCCAGAATTATTTTAGTCACCTAATTATCTTTAGACAATATAATTTTACAGACCTCCTTCAAATGATTCACCCTTTTAGAATGTGCTAGAACAAACTATACTTCAGACTTCATATTATGACCCTATGCAATTCAACAAATATACAACACACCAAAGCATGGTCACAAAAAAGCTCTATGTCAACTATGTGACATTAGATATATATGAAGTACATTCACTTGATTGTGATTTTGATGTTTGTACTGTCTGTGTGTGTCTAATCCATGTTTTAAAATGTCTAAGGGCTTCCCTGGTGGTGCAGTGGTTAAGAGTCCGCCTGCTGATGCAGGCGACACGGGTTCGTGCCCCGGTCCGGGAAGATCCCACATGCTGTGGAGCGGCTAGGCCTGTGAGCCATGGCCGATGAGCCTGCGCGTCCAGAGCCTGTGCTCCACAACGGGAGAGGCCACAACAGTGAGAGGCCCACGTACCACCAAAAAAAAAAAAAAAAAAAAGTCTAGATACACCAAAGAGACTATAGTGTGTGTTTTTTTCTTTTTAATCCACATATTTTTGCTGCTTCTGTAATAGGCGTCGACCTAAGCCTTGTCCTTGCCACAGGCAGTCAAAGATAGTACTTTGAAGGTTGTTTTTTTTCTTTTTGTTTTTTTTAAATCCAGTAAGGCATGGTCTGAGAAAGAAGCTGAAGACCTTTTCCCTCTGAAAAAGTAAACTTTCAAGCAGGGTTAAGATACAGTAATAACAGAAGACCAGTATAGTTCATTAGAAATTTTTATATAAAATTCTGTACTTTCCATATTTCTTTTGATATTCTAAGTAGAACTTGAGATTTAAAAGTTGGGAATATAACATATGAATCAGTTTAACATTTAAGAACATGCATTATGAAAAAGGTGTTTTTAAAATGCCATATTATAGCAGCTACATTAGCATTGTTTTAAAGGTTAGCTATATCATGTCTTTAGAATCTCCAGAAATCTATAAAATTTAATCATATATGCTTATGTATATGTTGCTTATCTGCAAGCATATATATATATATATATATATATATATATACACACACATATATGTGTGTGTGTATATGCTTGTGGACATGAAATGCATACACACACACACACACACACACAGCGGGAAAGACAGAGAGAGAGAGAGAGAGAGAGAGAGAGCGCGCGCCACTATCATTTTATAACAGATAGGAATCAGTCCTGCTTAGCTAGTAAATGGATAGAGTGAATGTAGTGATCTTGTAAATTGCCTTTATAGCCTAAGAATCAAGAGAATATAGGAAAGCTTTTCTGCTGTTTGGCTGAAAGTGGTTCTTTCCTGGATCCATATCCTATTTCTGTTGACCCCTTGAATAGGGTGGCTCAGCTGTTCTTTGCTTTCATGTCTTATTTTATGCTAACAACTCTATAAAGGCACATATTATTCTCTCCAGGTTATGGGTGATAAGACCAAGGGATTGGATGACTTCTATAATGGCACTGCTGTTCCTTCCACCTTTAGAGTGCTTTGATTTCCACGGCATTTACAGTGTTTATCAATGGAAAGTAGGATTGAGGACTCTCCGCATCAGAATCAAATCCTTGGTATTATTTGTTTTAAAAAGTCAATTTCTGATAACTAACCATGTCTGTCAAATCAGGATCTATACTCTTATTTGCATTTTGTACCAACAAGCCAGGTGATGGCTTTGCTTATTAAAAGGCCAAGGTTATGGCTAACAGTAAATGAGCCCCCAGATCTTAGACTGCTGAGTCATTGTCTTAGAGCCTTGCTTCTCAGAATCTGGTCTATATCACTAACACTGGCATAACCTCGGAGTCTTTTAAAAGTAGAGAAACACAGACCCCACAGCTGAACTTTGACATGATCTCCAATTGCTTCGTGTGCATATTAAAGTGTGAGAAGCACTGCCTTAAAGACTTTTTCATTATTCACCCAATTTGGTGTTTCCCAATCTTTCTTTATAATAAGGATGATCACCTGGGAGCACCCTATTCTTACAGGGTGAAGAATAAACAAATTTTTTGAAAACCACTGAAAAAAGTTTCTGTTTACCTGTTATTACTAATATGTAGCCTTCCTCACAAAAGCCCTTTTATAACTGAGCCCTTGGTTTTGCGCTTGTACCCTCTCCCAATGCTGCAGAGTGTCTCTTTGCCATCTCTCCCCTTCCTGAGAGCAAAATTAGATTCTGGAATTTGGATTCCTGTGCTCTGAGTTCATTTCCATTTCTTCTTCTTCTCTTCCTATGTAGGTCAAAAAATATGTGCTTGAAATTTTGGATGTGAAAGTGCTCCTTAGACCACCTGTTAGCCTGAACCCCAAACTCACCACAGCTGTTCCAACTTTATACCAGGCCAGTGGGCATTGCTTTCCCCACCATGGGACTGAAAGAAACTTTAAAAGAAAAAGCGAGATATTCAAAGCAGTGGAAGGAACTACCAAATACTGAGCAACACTTGATATAAATTATTTCATTTAGTCTGTACAATGGCCCTGCAAAGACATTTTAAAGATAGATGAGGGCTTCCCTGGTGGCGCACTGGTTGAGAGTCCGCCTGCTGATGCAGGGGACACGGGTTCGTGCCCCGGTCCGGGAAGATCCCACATGCCGCGGAGCGGCTGGGCCCGTGAGCCATAGCCCCTGAGCCTGCGCATCCGGAGCCTGTGCTCCGCAACGGGAGAGGGCACAACAGTGAGAGGCCCACGTACCGCAAAAAAAAAAAATAATAATAATAAAGATAGCTGACAGAAAGGTTATATATTTTCACCAAGGCCACAAGAGTAGGGGATCCCAATTCCAAAACCGTGTCTGTTGGTCTCTGAAGCTAGTGCTTTTTCATCAGAGTTATATATTCTCCATATTTCAGAATGGAATTGAGGATATATAGAGGATGAAGTAAAGTGCGATATGAAACATTTTAAGGAAAGGAAAAAGGTGATAAAGTTGTTAATATAATAGCTAACACTTTTGAATGCTGACAGTGAGTCAGGTTTTATGAGTTTTTGTGTGTTAACTCATCCAATCTCTGATATAGGTATCATAATCATTGTGGTCCTCATTCTACCAATGAAGAAATTGAGGACCAGGTATGCTAAGTAAATAGCTCAAGGGCACACACTAAAAGCTAGAGCTGGCACTGGAAAGCAAGGAAGTCCAATTCCAAGTCTGAGTTCTTAACCACTGCACTACACAGCCTCCCCGATTCTGAGCTCCCAAGTGCATTTTTAGCTGTAGTCTTCTGGCCACCTAGAGGCAAAAGGAAATACACTAGAAATTCAACTTTTGATTTTTTGCAAAGAAGAGATGTATCAATTCATCTGCAGAAATATTTCGTCTACAGTTCCATTTAAGCAAGGACTTTTTATGTGTTATGACCCATCCCACCTGATTTAATTCTGCTTCCTATCACTACCACTCATCTCAATGATACCTCCAAGGTTCTGGAAAGGAATGATGATGTACAGCTAAAGTACTGACACTCATGGACAAACATTTTTTTAAAGCAGTGAAGTAGACTTCTAACATTTAGGCATTTACGACTACAGTTTCTGCAGGTTTAGTTTGACAAAAGTGGGTATTGAGACTAAAGGAATTTCTAGGGTGTCACAGAGTCTCTCTACACCTCCAAATGACTGTTGGCAACGGCAGAGTCAATCTTCCAGTGTTTGGGAAGGATGAATTGCCACCTTTGGCAAGCATCCTTTACACCTTCTTTCTAGCTTTTAAAATAAGGCATGTGACTTGGGCTCTAAGATACCAGATAACTGATCTATTCTGGTCACACATTGGTGGAGGATTATTTTATTTCAAGAGAAGGTGTTCCCATTGGGCCATCCTTGGGAATCCAGGAAGAGGCAAGGGGGAAAATATTGGAGAATCATCATTCTGGTTCTTCCTATGAACCAAATTATCTTCTACCTCATGGGAATGTTGAAACCTAGCCCATTTGTGCTTTGTTTAATCTTAGCTTTCCTGTTCCCTGACTGTGAGTTTTAGAATTTGGATCCAACAATATTAACTTTATGTGAGAAGTCTGCCTCCTCCACAACGTGGGTAGAGTTCATCAAACTCTCTTATGCATCCAGGATTTATCATGGCTGTAAAATAGTCAATTGTGTGTCTGCTCCTCTTTCATTCTAAATTGGATATTCCTGGAAAGCAGTGACCGTGATTTACTCATTTAAAAAAAAAGAAAAACTCTTCAGTGCCAAGTATAGGGCTTAACACAAAATTGTTAGGTGACTGTTGGTTGAACAGGTATATCATTGAGTAAATCTGTAAACATACTATGCCCATTGCTTTTGGCAAGGTGAACAAGCAGTATCTGTCACTGATGAGCCTCATATTAACGTCATGCCTAAGGTCATAAGAAATTACGCTGCTGTGCCAAGTACATGCTCCGGGTCAACCTGGGAGCTCAGCTGTGACCTGTTATTTTCCTGGTTATTCTGTTTCTGGCTGCACTGAGCAAGTTAAGCCCTCACAGCTGGTCATTCTGAAAAAGGAACTTGCTTTACAATTTCAGAAACACCAAAGAGCACGTCGGACAAAGGGAATCTGGCATGTTCCTCTCCTTCAGGGGTACCTATATGTTCATTGCACCATCCATCTTGTTTACTCACAATTGCTTTCAACCACTACAGTCAATCAGGTCTGAATATCATAATTACATAGGTGAAAGCACATCTGCTGGATTTATAGCTGACGTGCAAAACTGATAGAGATAAAGGAAAAGATAGTGCATCAAAAATGAGTATACCATTGTATATACATTATCTTTCTCAATTCTCCTGCTTCCATTTTATAAATGAAGAAGTAAGCTTCAGAGAGGCTGAATGACTTGTCCAAGACCACACAGCTAGGAAGTAGCAGAGATAGTAACTTACTTGCAGATATTTTATTCTGCAATTTAGAATCAATGTATCTGCAAAATGACTTGATCTTTCTATTACGACAAATTTAGAATGAAAAGTAGAAATGCTGCAAACTGCTGATCATCCCATTGTCAAATTATATCTGAGAAAGGATTGATTATAGAGGATGAAAACTCGAAAGAATCACTGAAGTGAAAGATAATTGTTACAATAATAAAGTTGAACTTTCTGCTGGTCTGAGAAGCCAATTGGAAGTACACAGGTTATAATCACCATCTTTATTTGCATAGAATTATTCACAAAATGCCATAGCCTTAATTATCTAATTCCATTCTCAGAAAAATCTTAAAACATTGATTCTCTCCATTTTACAGGTGAGTTAAAAGAGTTACAGAAACTCAAAGAATGTGTGTAAGGCCATGTGGGAAGTAAGTAGCGTTAGAATCCAGGACTCTCCCGTGAGTTGAGTCCAGAATGACACTTTATGCTCAAATTGAAAATCTGAATATATGTCAAATACAAAATGAATAGCAGTCCAGTTCAAAATTTCACTAAACTTTTGGTTGGTTAAGCTTTAGTTGGATTAACAATCAGCTGTATGGGACATTAAAACATTATGTTTTCATAATAAAACTACTTAATATTTAAAGAGAGGAGGTAGTCAATACCTTCTAACTACTTCTTCTTGAAATTAGGTAGGGATTATTCCATATTAAGTGGCTTTCCCACTTTAATTCTTGCCAAACTTAACCCGATTAAACTGGCCAATGCCCATTCAGTATGCTTTCTTTTGGCAAGATATAGCCTCTAATTGACTTTGATTAATTTGGCAAATTGAGACAAAATTGCTCATCCTTATGCTCCACTTAAAAAAAAAAAAAATACTCAGGCTTCCCTGGTGGCGCAGTGGTTGAGAGTCCGCCTGCCGATGCAGGGGACACAGGTTCGTGCCCCGGTCCGGGAAGATCCCACATGCCGCGGAGCGGCTAGGCCCGTGAGCCATGGCCGCTGAGCCTGCGCGTCCGGAGCCTGTGCTCCGCAGCAGGAGAGGCCACAACAGTGAGAGGCCCGTGTATGGCAAAAAAAAAAAAAAGACTCAAGCAAGCCATCTTTCTCATGTTTTTTCTTACTTTCTCTTCTTTTCTTTTAAGATTCTTTTCTTTCTCTCTCAGATTTACTCTTCCATGTGTCAGTTTCCTTGGGGGTTGTTTGTTTGTGTGGAGAAGGAGGCAGTGGCACTAATGGAGAACACATACATTTCAGACTCAGGCCGACCCAGATATAAAAGCTGCGACACTGCTTCACAGTCATGCAATATTGAACAAGGGACTGAACCTCTGGGATAGCTTTCTCATCCTACAGAATGTCAACAGTAACAACCTCACAGAGTAGTTGTGACACATAAAATTGCAAGTTCTGTACAGCTATAGCACAGAGCCTGGCAAATAAAGGTATTCATAATTGGACTTAATGCTGTAGATGAAAGAGTTGTATATGCTTACTTTTCAACTTTGGGTCAGTAATTACTTAGAAGAAGGTTTGTGACACGGTTTTCTGACCCTCTTATGTGGAAATCTGATCTGTCCTTAAAGACAAACAGTAAAAATATCATCTATATTATTTCTTACCCAAGGCACCAGATATGTTGACGTCATCTTCAGAAGAGAAACTTTTCTTCCTTTTTTTTTTTTCTTTTGGCATAAGTCATTTGTGTGTATCAGAAAATCAGCTGAAAGAATGCTAGGTTTTTGACAGTTTGGGGCTGCTTGTCCTTGTCTTTTTATTCCCGTCACAATCATTCTCGAAAATAGTCTCCTTGCAACAATGAAAAAAATATATATAACCAGGTAGTTCATTTTCCAGCTCCTATTTTTCCCTATGGATTTCAGACAATTGGACCCTAGAGGCTTGGCTTTATCAACCACTAGAAGCATTGCCATGGAAATACTATCAGAGACCCCGTCACTCAACCCTTCATCAGGTACCAGTAATAGCAGTGAACACATTCACTTAAATATGACTTGGGTCAAAGAAGATGATCATAATAATAGGTACTCAGTACTTCAGTAGAAAATCTTATATAGTGTTGCTTAAGTAAATGTAGATTATTTATATCTGCTCTGACTTATGTTTTTCAAACTTGGTCAAGAATTTCTTCAGAGGGAATTCATTTAGAATAATAAGTAGCTGATAGAATATTTATTGAATGCAGTGGGCTTTTTGTAATTACAGTAACACATGTAACTGTATTTCATTTTTTTTTAATTATTTATTTTTGGTGGCATTGGGTCTTCGTTGCTGCACAGGGGCTTTTCTCCAGTGGCAGTCAGCAGGGGCTACTCTTCGTTGCTGTGCGCGGGCTTCTCATTGTGGGGGCTTCTCAATGCGGTGGCTTCTCTTGTTGTGGAGCATGGGCTCTAGGCGCGTGGGCTTCAGTAGTTGTAGCTCACGGGCTCTAGAGTGCAACTCAGTAGTTGTGGTGCACGGGCTTAGTTGCTCCGTGGCGTGTGGAATCTTCCCAGACCAGGGCTTTAACCCATGTCCCCTACATTGGCAGGTGGATTCTTAACCACTGTGCCACCAGGGAAGTCCTGTATTTCATTTTTTATACTGAAAAACTTGATAAATTCTATTAGGAGAACTTATTTTGTCTTCCAAAATAGCTATTAGCCAGCCAGCTTAACATCAACTGTGCCCTTAATTACCATAAAATCAGCTCATCATCAGCCTTCTCACCAACCCTCTTTCTCCATCCCAATGAGTAACATAACTTACCAGAGACAAGAAATCAAAATGCAGTAACAGAAAGAAATTACTTGCAGAAAATCTTTTTTTATCCTCCTGTTTATTTTCTTAAGGGATCAGCTTTGCTGATTTCTTAAAGAATATGGCAACATATTTATGTTCTCCCTTTATTTGTTTTCATACTAGTTGGTTTCTGATACATCTGAGTCTATTGTAGTGCCTTAGCTCATCTTTAAATGATGAAAATGCAAATGCTATGCTAATCTTAGTGGTACTAGAGGTGCTGAGGTTTTTAAGCTAGTGAATCTAGAAGGGACTGTCCCACCATGTGGTGAATGTATTAGTCAGGATTGATGAAGTTGTGCTATAGTAAGAACAACAGCAAACACAAAACAGAAACTCGTATTGGTTTCAACAGCAAGGTTTATTTCTTGCTCATGGTTCAAGTCCATGTCAGGTTGGTTTCACTCCAAGAACTAGACTGACTGAACACCCACAAATGTGACTTTTTCTCACAATGTACTGTCCTAAACTAGTCACATATACTCTCTCAACCTCAAGCAAGCCAAAAAGTAAAATCCTACTATTTGCCTCAAAGTGGGAAAAAAAAACCTATATTTGAGTGATCAGACTAATGATGACCACCCTAAGAAAATTATTAATAGTGCCAGATATAAAGGGTAATGTTTGTGAGTAGGTCGAACTAAGGAAGTTGAAAGTACATTTAGGCAATTTTAAAAATGTCGTCAGGGATAATCCTGAATAAACAATGACTTTAATCATTTTGAAGTTGGCTTTCTAGCCCCAATGCCTATCTTTTCCCAGTTCTAAATGCAACAAATGTTTATTGAGCACATTACTTCATGTGAGTCATTTACCAAACACTGTGTAGATAAATAGATTAAAAATCCCTGAATCTGGATTCAGCTTATGTTTATCAAACCTTTATTTTATTAGGAACGGTGCCAGATACGATATTATGTACATTATCTTCTGTATCCTCACAACAAATAAAATAAAGTTTATGTTATCTCTTGCTGGAGAAATGAGGACAGTGGTTAAGAAAGGAGCATAACCTTGCCCAAGTTTATACTGCTAGTAGGTGGCAGGGTTAATACATTCTGGCCATTCTAATGGCAAGTCCGGTGCTCCTTCTAGAGCATATCTTTTAACAAGAAATGGTCTATGTGAAAATAAAAACTAAACCAAACAGTTGCCCACTCGTGCAGAAGGATCTTTATAACTAATATATTTCCTACTCAGATTTGACAGTTTTTCACTTTTGTTGTCTCCTTCTCTTCCTCACATCCCCCGTTGTGGGCCTTCATCAACCTTCTTTTGTTACAGCACTATATATTTTTTTCCTTTAGAGCATATCATCCATTTATATATCTCTCACATTATATATATATATACTTGCCCTGCTTATGTTTTTCAAAATTGGTCAAGAATTTCTTCATATATATACATATAGACATATAGACATATATATATATATCTACATATATCTACATATATATATATCTTGCAAGTATTTCCTTTTCCACTTCCATCTGCCAAGTCTACTTTTAGTTCCATTATCTCATTAATCTTAAGTTTTAAAGATAAATTTATATGTTCTCACTAAAACCCACATTTTCCTAATTTATATTTTAGTTAATCCTCAGAATACTTTCTAGTTCCTCAGGCTCAACCTTTTAGTACATCAGTGATTTCTTCCTCACACCTACATTCAATCAGTTAAAAGCTTATCCTTCACAGGGGCTCTTGCAGTTTTCCCTTCTCTGTCAACCTCACTACTAAAATTCTGTCCCTCATGACATCAATTCTAAACTTTTGTTGTAGCTTTCATTCTCCTTTTGCTTTCTGCATGTCATTGCCAACACTTTTGATTGTATATACAGACATTTCATGTATAATAAGTGACATTCACATTCCTCTATATTCTGGCCTAACACTCTTTTTTTTTTTTTTTGCGGTATGTGGGCCTCTCACTGTTGTGGCCTCTCCCGTTGCGGAGCACAGGCTCCGGACGCTCAGGCTCAACGGCCATGGCTCATGGGCCCAGCTGCTCCACGGCATGTGGGATATTCCTGGACCGGGGCACAAACCCATGTCCCCTGCATTGGCAGGCGGACTCCAACCACTGCACCACCAGGGAAGCCCTGGCCTAACACTCTTATTCCTGCTTATTTCCCACTATGTCTTAAAGCAATACAAAATGAAACAAAAACATTAATTCTACCCCAAATAGTCAATTACTCTTTTCTAAATTTTCCTTCAAATTTTCTTACCACTCTCCCTTTGATCATATTATTTTTATCATCTAGATTGTCCTCTTATACTCCAAATACCTATTGAAAGTCCACCTATTGTGTTAGGATGAGAGAAAATTTAATGATTTTGCTTATTTGTTTTTTAACATTCTTCGTCACATTCACAGCTCAGTAAATTATTTTTTTTCTTTGTGTTACTGTACTTCTCACTTCATGCACTAATCAGCAAGCATACCGTATTCTGCCTGGGACCCATACTTCTAGACCTTTTAGACTGGCCTCTCATATATAGTAGGTAGACTATAAACATCAGTATCGTCAATAAACTATTACCTTGATAACTTCCTGGAGGCCAGCTGAACAGTATTAATGGATTATCTTTGATATCAAAATTTAACTTCAAGGAGGCTTAGAGCATTGTATTACATTATTGAAAAATAGGAGCCAACCCAATATTCTACATGAAGTAGTGGTAGAGGAGAAGCCTTGTTAGAATATTTCTGATCTATTCATAAATGCAGATTAATTGGAAACACTGTAGAATTACATATAATGCCAATATAATGCCATGGAATAATGTGCACAAGTTAGATTGGAGGAGGAACAGGTTACAAAAAAGAAGGTTTTTTGTTTGTTTGTTTAGTTGTTTTAAGAATATGTGGTAGACCACAATTCCTGTTTTCCCTCTGCACACTCACCCCCTTTTAGTTAGTTTTGGCTATGAGAATTGATTTGGCTGATAAAATGTGAGTGAAGGTGATGTGGGTCATTTCCAGGTAAAAGTATTTAAGATGTAAGAGTTTCTTTGTGCTGTTTAATGTGGCAACATTAAATAATGGTGCATCCATCAGATTAGGGCCGTGGATAACTACACTTTGCTTTCTGTTGTACTGTTTGTATTTTGAAAATATGTGCAGGTATTCCAGGAGCTTCTCATGTAAGATAATAATTATGCAACAAACATGTTAATAATTCATTTTTTTAATATATTAACAACCTTAAGTTTTAGAAAATAGAGAACAGGCCAGATTCATGTTGGCAGAGGGAGTGAGGGATAGGTATTCCAGGAGCTTCTCATGTAAGATAGTAATGCAACAAACATTGTTAATAATTCAATTTTTTTAATATATTAACAACCTTAAGTTTTAGAAAATAGAGAACAGGCAGGATTCATGTTGGCAGAGGGAGTGAGGGATTCTAACCAACTGTTAGAATCACAGAACTGCAATTAATATAGGGAGTCATCTAGCTCAAATGCTTTCAGATGAAGAACTAGAAAGTCAAAGTGTGGGTAAAAGTGGAGGCAAGAATCTTGTTTTCTTGCCTCCTGATCCCGTATACTTCCTGCCACTGGAGGAATGACATTTCCTCTCTCAATTTAACTTTTATCTAGCTGTCTAGCTAATCTAATTAAAATTGTGTTGCAACCAGCATCAAAACAGTAGAGTAAAATGGACTAGGTAATTAGCAGCATAGTTCAATTATAGATACTAACTTTCACTTCATGATTAATTATAATGTGGTTTGCAAAATATGGGCCATTGACTATTATTAATCTGTCAAGACTATTTGAGTGCCTGATGTGTAAGAGTACTTTGCTAGGCATTAGGAAAAAAACAAAACTAAAGAAAGAAAGAAGTAACCCTCTTACTAAAGGAATCCTCAGTCCAATGGAGAATAGAAGAATCATCCTAATAAAGTGCTATATGTTATATTTCGAGCATTTGGGAACACAGGAGGAGAGGCTGGTTGAGGAAAGATATTTCAAAGAAGGCACTAATTGGACAGATATTTGAAGCATGATGAAGAGAAGTTTTCCCGGTATACAAGGGGAGGAAAATGTGTTCTGATGGCCCAGAGTATGCAAAGGCTTTGAAAAGTTGGAATGTATGGTGCAATGGCCAGGGAATGAGTATGGCTGGAACCTGTGACAGGAAATGAGGCAAGGGATTAAAGCAGGAACATTACTAAAACCCAGTGTAATCCTTTTGTTTCTTAAAGACTGAATCACCCCAACTACAAATTGGATTTTTAAAAAATTTTGAACAAAGAATTTTGAACATTTTACTGTATTGACATTGAGTTTAAAAATAAAGATTTTTTGGATAAATAGACAAACTGGCAGATGAGTATCAAAAATTTTGTTATAAAATAATAACTTTTCAATGGCATACATGAACAAGAGTAGGTCTTAACTGTTCTTACCACACACAAAACAGTGGTAACAAGGTGAGGTGATGGATGTGTTAATTAACTTGATTGTGGTAATTGTTTCATAATGTACACATATATTAAATCATCATGCTGTACACCTTAAAAAACTTGTCGTACAAACCAAATGTATACTTTAAAAATAAACATATAAGTAAATAAATGGCAATCATTAGAACAGAGAAAATACTAGTAAAAATTACATTTATAAAATTGCATATTATATAAACAACTACTATGGCAAACTGATCTTATTGTAGTTATTTTAATAATTTTGGCTATAATGAACTGCATAAATGGCATTGTGTAGTGTTTATAATTGTCACATACTAGATAAAATTTGTGATATCTATTATTGTAGATCTTCAATCTGTGTGTGTGTATAGGGACCTGAAATCAATATTTTTAAAGTATTTAGCCATTAAATTGTATAATTCCACTTTTAATTTGAATTCTTGAGCATACCAAGCAAGAACATGATAAACTTCCATGTGGAAGAAGAGCTGACCAATCTTGACTCTTTGCTTCAAGTAAGGATCAGCTTCCCTAGGACCCCAGAGTCCCATTTGGGAGGAGGAAGAAAAGATCTATTAGAACTTAGTGCGGGGGAGGAATCAGGGAGGGACAATGAACCCTTAGACCTTCCCATTGAATGTCTCAGAATAATGCATAAGACAAAATCACAATAATATAACCACAAAGGGCTTTAAGCAGATTTTATTGTGTAATTCCCTTTCTCTAATGAGGCACTTGGGTAGTTGCCATTTTGCTCTAGATGTCTGGGGTGAACTTTTGTTACTATTTTTTGCTAATTATACATAATACAATGGTGTTTTGTTTTGTTTTGTTTTGTTTCGTTTCTTTGTTTTTACGCTTTTCTCACTGCAGTGCTCTTAAGTATTTATACATATTATAATTCAGCTTAAAGTAAGCATCACAATCCAGTGGCAATCATCTTGACAATATGTATCCTATTCCTGGTTTTAGGGAAGAAAATCAGGAACAATCAGGAAATGTATAGATATTTATGGAGAAGCAATTCTTAGCTTTACTTAAAATAAAAAGGACAAGTTATAAAAAGTAACTAAGAGCATGTGCAGATATTAGTGCTGGGTAAGTAATAATTTGAAAAATGTGCTTCTTGTTCAGTCTTTCTTTTCTTCCTCAGCTATAATAGATCTGTATATTCCCTCAGCACTTTGTAACTCCTTTATCATGGCATTTACATTATTGAATTCTAATTTGTCATTTAATTGGCTGCTAGAAATCAGGTCTCACTCTTACTCTTCTTGACATCCAACACAAAGTGTTTTGAAAAAAGACTCTTGGAATGTGTGGAAAAAATGAATGTGTAATTATTATTATAATGGATGTGAGATGTTTGGAGTGAATTATCTGAAAAAATGATGATTTACTTTATGAGTTGTTTCTTCTTTACATGATTTTGACCAGAATATAAGTATTGCATTTTCTCTCTGATATTTTGTAAGTGTAGTTTTGAAAACTCCTTTTTTACGAAAGAAATTCCTGAAGCACTTATAAATAAATAGGGCATATGCCAGGTTGAATTGGTAACTGTTAATAGATGCTACTACTAATACCATAGTACTCTATAGCTCATATATATCTATGAGAACACCTCAAATCCTGAGGATGAAATTGTACATAAGTTTTGGACTTTATTAGTATTTTATTAACATTTTATTATTTAAGTATTTTATTAGTATAAGTAATTATGATAATAAGCCAACAAAGAGTGTAGTTATTGCAACCTGTTTTGTCTATCTGATTTTTGTTTAAAAACTGAAAGTTTGTACCTCTCTTTCCTTTTTACCTGTTTCACCCATACCCTCCTCTCTGGCAACAGCCAGACAAATTGTATATCTGATTAAATAAGCATTATAATAATATTGATATTAGTTCTAGGGATTTTTTAAATTAATAGTAAACGTGTTCTTTTAATATTGACACCCTTCTAGCAATAATCTAAAGCTTTCTGTATCTGATTTTCGTTTACAATTGTTTTTGTTTTCTACTCACGAGGAATGTTTCATCAAATTCAGTACCCCAGGCAGCAGAATATATTGAAGGATCTATGGAAATTTTTAAATGAAGTAGCTTGATCTAGTGTGAGTTTCAGAAAATAATGGGTTTGTAAAAATGAGAAACAGGGAGAGAAGCTGAGTGAAAATTTTATAAGGAATAAAAAGCAAACTTGTCATGTAATTAGGCTGTGGAAAGTGTCTGATTTTAAATGGCCCTCACATATATTGTTATATACACTTGTATTTATTACTATATTATTAATTAATAGTTTGATAACAATTAGGTAGATATATGATTAAATATGATTAATTAACATTGAGATGTAAATTTAAAAGTGTTCTTTTTTAGTGTATCTAAAATGTGGCAGGTGTATGGCCAGCTAAGTGATATGTGACCTGCCTTCCTTGGAACTAGGGCATTGGCAGGGTTTCTTTAACTGTGTGTGTTCCAAAGCTGTCTCTTATAGCAACTAAAACTATCCCCAGAGTAGATTTGCAATTGTTTCTGGGTGTAATGTGGAGTTACAAATACACTGCAACTGTGGTTAAGATTTATGATTTTATATAACTCTTATAAGGGAGTGCACTTGAGGCCATTTTTCCATTGCACAGCAAGTTTTCCAATATAAAATTAGCTTTTATGTTCATGTGATTGCTTTCAACCTTAAAATACATGGTATTGGAGAGAGTAATAGGCTGTCTGATCTGGAATGGAGGCAAGAAGGAGCTCTATCATGGAAGTTAGTCCTTCTGTGGTTAAAGTCTTGGGTTCACTTGTCAATGTTATGTTGGCTCCCTATGTCCATAGACGTTTCTCTCTCTCTTTTTTTTTAAATTAATTAATTAATTTATTTATTTTTGGCTTTACTGGGTCTTTGTTGCTGCGCGCAGGCTTTCTCTAGTTGCGGCGAGTGGGGGCTACTCTTCGTCGCGGTGTGCAGGCTTCTTATTGCGGTGGCTTCTCTTGTTGCAGAGCACAGGCTCTAGGTGCGCGGGCTTCAGTAGTTGTAGCTTACGGGCTCTAGAGCGCAGGCTCAGTAGTTGTGGCGCATGGGCTTAGTTGCTCCGCGGCATGTGGGATCTTCCCGGACCAGGGCTCAAACCCCTGTCCCCTGCATTGGGAGGCAGATTCTTAACCACTGTGCCACCAGGGAAGTCCCTCTCTCTCTCTTTTTTTAATAGATTTTTATTGGAGTATAATTGCTTCACAATACTGTGTTAGTTTCTGTTGTACAACAAAGTGAATCAGCCATATGCATACATATATCCCCATATCCCCTCCCTCTTGAGCCTCCCTCCCACCCTCCCTCTCCCACCCCTCTAGGTCATCGCAAAGCACTGAGCTGATCTCCCTGTGCTGTGCTGCTGTTTCCCACTAGCTATTTTACATTCGGTAGTGTATATATGTCCATGCTACTCTCACTTTGCCCCAGCTTCCCCCTCCCTGCCTGTGTCCTCAAGTCCATTCTCTATGTCTACGTCTTTATTCCTGCCCTGCCACTAGGTTCATCATTACCACTTTTCTTTTTTTTTTAATAGACATGTCTTATGGTTGTTCAGGTCGTGCCCCATTCAAAGGCATCTAGCAGAGGAAAGGAGCTGAGATGCCACCCATGCTCTACATGCCAGGCACTGCCTCCTGGGATGATGCTGCATCAGCTGTAGGAAAGGACTGTCATTCCTCCAGATTATCCTTCAAGATTGGGTCCCTTTTTGCATTTTATCTGCTTGAGGAGGCTTTTCTTTTTCACATAAATGGTTTTCACGTCCGTCTGCCTTACTTTCAGCCAGTCCAGTAGGAAATCTACTTTTACTCCTTTGATGGCTGCTAACACTCTGCTTCTTGGGTTACCTCTCACTCATGACTCAAGCGTGATCTCCTACAGGATCCACTTTCTCAGGCTATGTTATAGGGGAAGTTTTTCAATCAGTCCCATCTGAATTTAAAAACCATTTCTGTTTCTTCTTTATTATTTGACTCAAGGACAAGTTGCCTACTCATTTTAAGCCTCAATTTCCTCTTCTACAAAATAATCAGGATATTCTCTATCTTATAAAATCATGGGGCAAAGTGAAAATAATTCATGCCAGTGAGGAGCAGATGTATGGCACTTAGGAGGTGCTGAATATACAGTCATTCTTTCCCCTTCCCCATTTAATACCACCCAAACCTGTACATATTTTTTTTAATTCTGTTTTTCACTAGTATTAAAACTACAAATAATAACAAAAGGAGTCTCGGAGTTCTGAAACTCCTATGAAGTTCTCATGATTCCACGCCCCATGCTTCCTGACTTCCTTGCAAATAGCCAGCAGTGGCTCTAAGATCATTCTCCTCTTGAATTTTATTCCTGAATATCCACTCCATCAAACCATTTTTTCTCTTATCACTTATCTTCCCTACCTAAGGAAATAATAGCACTCAAGAGTCCAAGAGCCCTAGGCTTTGCAGCTAGACTCTAGCCTAAGTCTAATATTTCATTTCTTACTAGCCATCCGACCTTAGGATGGATGTTTAAACTTTCTGTGTTTCAGTTTCTATGCCCCATGAATTGAGAATAATGATAGTACCTACGCTCTGAGTCATTATGAATATTAAGTGAGGCGATACATGAAAGACAGTTAAATGCCCTGCACTAAGCGAATTCTCAATTTGTTGCTTTTTATCATTTTCTACCTCATTCCTTAGGAAAACCCATCTGCCCAATGGTAGAATTTAACCTAAACTATGGAAAATTTCCCAAAATATATCCTTCAGAAGCATAGTTAAAAATATTGCTGGTTAAAGTTTATAAGTACACACCACACACACAAACATTTGGGAAAAACTGGCTTAAAAATATCTACACAGGGGCTTCCCTGGTGGCGCAGTGGTTAAGAATCTGCCTCCCAATGCAGGGGACACGGGTTCAAGCCCTGGTCCTGGAAGATTCCACATCCCGCAGAGCAACTAAGCCCGTGCGCCACAACTACTGAGCCTGTGCTCTACAGCTCGCGAGCCACAACTGCTGAGCCCGCATACCACAACTACTGAAGCCCGCGCACCTGGAGCCCGTGCTCTGCAACAAGAGAAGCCCCTGCACTGCAACAAAGAGTAGCCCCCGCTCGCTGCAACTAGAGAAAGCCTGCGCACAGCAACAAAGGCCCAGTGCAGCCAAAGATAACTAAATTAAATAAATTTATAAAACAAAAAAAACTATACATGTTTATCATTCATCCTGGATGAATTCTCAAATGGTTGAAAATGCTAGTGTGCATTAGTAGTTATAGAGCACACAGCATCTTTTACTAATTTACCCAAAGTACCATTTTTTTTCCTTATAAATTACTTCTGGTGAAGAGTCTCCAAATCTTTCATTTTTTAATCCTATTTTTACCCATCCTTCCTTTAACGATCAGAAATTGGTAAGATTGGCATCTTTAAGACATTCTATGACAAATTGTCCTAACTCCACAATTTTTTATTGCTAAAAAGACAAGGCTTAGCATACTGAGATAACCAAGAACTCCAAGGACTGTGAGCCCATTATAACTTGACCTCCATTGCTGCCACCTCATTTGCTTAGGACAGCCTTTTCAAGTGGGCATTATAAGGATTATGAAATAAATCCTCCAACGTTTTAGTTGTTTATAGATAGCATGACCAGAAACTCCAAATAATTTCACTTCACACAATTGAAAACAATAATAGCAAACTTCTACATGGTATTTACTATATACTGGGGGGTTAACTTACATTAAGTTATTTAATTTCTACCAACCATCTTGGAGGATATTATTTGTATTCCTATTTTATGGATGATAAAACTGAGGCACAGAGAAATTTGCTAAAGTTCACACTACTTTTATGTAATTGTTCTGATATTTGAACCTGGGAAATAAGTCTGATTTTGGATCCCATGCTCTTAACAATCCTAAAATTAAAACCATAATGAAAACTACTAGCCTCAATGAACATGTCTATGGAAATCAAGAGTAAAACTGTTTATTAAAGCTAATGACACTGATACTATATATTTATGTAACTGAAGACAGTTTGAAATATTCCAGTAGATGATCACGTTGAAAGAGAATGCACCCATCATTCTAGCTCAGTGGCTCTTGCTGTCTATGGAATTCGGCATCTTGACTCCAATTTTTAACCTGAAAAAAAATGAATAAGATACGGCATAGTGGTTGCTGAAATGGTAAAGTGGTAGTACATTGATCTTTACCCACATGATCAGACTTCAGATTTCACATCCCAGTACTGCGGTTTACTGCCTGCATGCCTTTGCATTAGTTATATACTTTTTAAATGTGTAGTTTTTCCATCCATAAAATTGGGATAATAGCTCAGTTCTTGGACATTTTAAGCATTTAAATTTGGAACATATAACTGGCTGAAAGAGGGAATCTTAACGTGACCAGTGTCTTTCTCCTAGAACAAAACTGCATTCTCCCCATTCACTCTGCAAGTCTGAGAGCGGTGTGACCCAGAAAGACACTGACACCTGTTGCTGCTGAGATGTGACAATGCATGCCCAATCAGAAAAGGAGTACCTTTTGTGAACAGCTTTTTTTCAGTCGGAGAAAAGTACGGGGCATGCTTTTTACCACTTTTGTTGCTTTTTGAATTCAGTAAAAAAGAGAGAGATGAAAGGGAATTGTCAGACAACCCAAATATCAGTCTCCGTCTTAGTAACTTTTTCTATCATCCTATATGTATTTGACCAGTATCCAATTCTAGTGTCATAACCTAGAAGAGATAACATTGTTGCCTGTATGACATTTTCTCCATTGGTCAAGATGGTGTCTCTGCTGTTCTATGATCAGAATGGTCAATCTACAGCTCTATTGCTGTAAGCCTGCTAGACATCATTGCAGTTCAAGGTCCCCTTGATGAGGATATAGGGAGCGGGATCGACAGAAGGCATACAAGATGGGAAAGATGAGATGACCTTAGATGTTTCAACACTAAGTGTGAGAGGCTGGGCACATTGGGAAGAGAATCACTGACTATTGGATAAGGAAAAGCATGTATGAACTTTCTGCTTTAATATATTCAAATGTCATATGTATGTGTAGATAAGGACAATGGCTATTAAAAATTACCCCTGCTATCATGTAACCATGTATTTATTAATGCGGGAGAACACATCTTGGTTATGTCAAAATAATACTGTTGTAGTAACTCATGTGAACTGCTGACTAATTATAACTAATTACCATGAAACATGCAGTCACTATAAATTTGGTTTTTAAGTGTTCCATATTAACACTTCTGTGTTTTATGCATTAGATTAATGAAGTCTATGCATGTAAGCTCAGTTTTCAGTCTTTTATTTTTTAATTTTTTTTTTATAATTTATTTTTGGTTATGTTGGGTCTCCATTGCTGTGCGTGGGCTTTCTCTAGTTGCAGCGAGCTGGGGCTACTCTGTTGCGGTGCACAGCCTTCTCATTACAGTGGCTTCTCTTGTTGTGGAGCACAGGCCCTAGGCACGTGGGCTTCAGTAGTTGTGGCATGTGGGCTCAGTAGTTGTGGCTTGCGGGCTCTAGAGTGCAGGCTCAGTAGTTGTGGCGCACAGGCTTCACAGCATGTGGGATCTTCCAGGACCAGGGCTTGAACCCGTGTCCCCTGCATTGGCAGGTGGATTCTTAACCACTGTGCCACCAGGGAAGCCCCTCAGTTTTCATTCTTGCTCAAATGTCATGTTTGTTGTTCATTCAGTCTTATGTGTAGAGAAGGCATCATTGGCTAATTTTTTGTATTAAAATGCAGTGGGTGATCATGAGTAATGAGGAGGGATAAGTCTGTATTCATTTTTCTAATGCTGCATTGCAAGTTTCAGAGGTGACATCCAGGTATGATGTGGATAATGCATTCATGGGTTCTGAAGTAAAATATGGGACAGTTATAGATTCCTGATGGATATTTCCCAACTTTAGGATCAAGTATTGAAATAGTCTATTATGCTCCATCTCTGGGTTAGCAGACACTTTTACCTTATATTTCACTGCGTTTTGCAGATTTTGCACTGCAGAAAGAAAGAGAATATATAAATTAAATCCATTAAAGTGAAAGCATTCCTCTGCTGTTTGAAGTGTCAGTGTGAGACTTCATACATAATTTTATTTAGAACCCGCAAAATGACAGATATCTCACCTACGCCGGTTTCCTCTTTGTAGATTGTGCATAGTTTTCTGTTTTCTTCAAATTTCTACGCTGACACCTTCAGGCTTATAATACTCTGCTCTGAAGTTTATTATTATTGTACTGAATCCTAAACCTGTGTATAGGATACTCTAAAGTGTTAGGAGCCTTTATGTGATAATGGAAAACAAATCAGTAATGCTAATATTCTTGCATTTGAAGAAGCCCATGATTACAAATGCATAAAAACCTGGCAGTTAGTGTAAGAGTGATATAAGGATGAAAGCTTTTCACTGTTGGTTGTCAAAACATTTTTTGAAATTCTGAAGTCTGGAAAATTAGCTTACTGTCATCACAGCAGTCTTTTGCCATGAGAGCCATTATTTTAATTTCTTACTGCAATTCCTTTTGAGAAGTCAAGCTCTGCAGCTTCTTGTTTTACATCAACCAAACGTGATTATAGATAGGGTATGTCTCCATACGACAGCAAGGACTAATGTCAGATACGGGAAGTGAGATAACTTATTTCTATGGTCAATTACCCTGCCCTGTATCAGAAAAAATAAACAGTATCATTTATTTCTTTCTAATGATTTTATATATTTTGCTGTGGTCTCTTATATGGATTAGTCTAAGACATAGATGATTGTTTAAGAAAGAAAAAGCGTGAGATTGATTTTCAAGACATCTTGAAGTAGTTCTAAGAATTGAGAAAATCATGTCAAATTTATGTTAAGGACCTTCTTCTGTTCTCACTCAACACCCAATGACTCTGCTTTGTGAATAATTTTACATTAAACCACTATAATATGTCTCTTAGGGGGTGAAATTTATTAAGAATATTGATATATAAAGAAAGAAGAAAAATATTCTTTAAATTATGATAATAGAAAGATGGAAGGAGTAAAATATTAAAACCAAGTCAGTCAATCTTACAAGTTTGGAAGCTGTACAGAAATAAAATTTTTTATAGGACACCTTTTGACAAATAACAGTGCTTTCTAAATCACTGAGTACAGGTATCTTAGACAGTAGTACTGTGACTTAAACTACTTGCAATATTTTCTTAGCAGAAAATTATTCCAATAATGCTTTCAGAGAAGTGTTTGGGGGAGGTTGTATAACTAATAGATTGGTCTACAATTCCCTGTCAAGTTGAGGTCTTTACTTACCTTTTCTGGATTCAAAAGCTGCTTGTGCAATGTCTAAAATTCACCAAACAATATTGAAAACAGACCAGCAGTTATATATCCACGTGGACATTTTATTCAGACGTATATGCTGATTTTTGCTTGACACACAGCAGGCCAGTGCTTCTTATGTCAGTGTTTTACATGAGGCGTGGGTGGCTGGTAGACATGGCTGTTCCCTTAAGCTCCACCATCATCTTCTTGGTCACTTTGTAAGGAACTCTGGCAGAATATGCATTAGATACTTTGTTCCTTTAATCAGCATATTCTTGGTCTTTGACTGTAGACAGGAATCAAGTGTAGGCCAAAACGTATGTCTCATTATAGACCCTAGGTTACGTAGGCCCATACAAACATAATACTGTGTTTTAATTCTGAAGCCAAGGTCATTAGGAGTGGTATTTTAAAGGTCCAGTTAATAATTTCCAGTGTCGATAAAAAGGATAGACTCTGCTAACCAACTTCTTTTGAGCTTGTTCCTTAATGATGATGCTACTTTTGAATAAGCTGATGCCTTCTCCTGCTTCTCATTTATTCTCTAGATAAATGAGAGATAAATATCCTCTTCTTATGAAGAAGATATGGATTTATGTGATCATAGTCTGTGGCATTCTTAATAATAAATGGCCCTACTTTCTACAAATCGATTTTTCTAAAAATAAAGAAATTATTTTGGTAAACATTTCTATCTTCTAATTGATGTATGGTTGACAATTCCAAACCATAATTATTTTGAATTAACTTGAAAACATTTGGGCTATGTGACTTTATGATATCAATCAAAAATTTTTTTTAAAATGTTTCTATTTTAGGAAGAAATATTCACAATCTAATTTTGAAGGTCTACTTTCCATTGTCCACTTATAACTCTAATTATTTGCTACTATATTTAAAACAATTTCAAAATCAATTTCCAGTCCTGAACACTTGGGTACTGAATTGGTCAGTAGAGGGGTATATTTTAAATATAGTAAGTAAGATAATTAATGCTCCTCAAAGAAATACTTTCAAATAATTTTCCTTTTACTATTGGGACTTTCTAATCTTGCCAGAGAGACAAAAATAATTACTTCCGTTTTATGAAAGAGAGAAGTTGAAAGACTCTCTCAAACTATGTAGTAATTATTAACAGTACCTAAGCACCTCCTATAAATCCCAAATTCCAGATCAGTTCTTACATAATGGTTATGTATATGCATTTTTACCATAGTTCATTGAGTTTTTCCAACTGGGAAATCAAACTCTCCTGTCTCATATTTAATATAAGCCAACATGATTGTAGAAACAATATGACAGCAGTGACTAATGTCAGAAATGAAAATGGGTTCTCTAGACAGTTATCCTACCCTATTTCAGAAAAAAAAAAGTACTTATTTTGATGATTTTACTTTTGAGTACTCTTTGTAAGACAGAAATTACTGTTTAGGATAGAACATGGTGATCGTATGATGCAGCACTATTTTATATTCCACTAAGAAAAAAAAATTCTATCAATCCAAAGATTCCATTGATTGTAAAATGCCACTCAGAGTTGTTAATATGTGGAAAAATTTTCATCTTAAAATCAATTAAGTGCAATATTATAAAGCCTGCTTTATAAAAAATTTTGTTGTTTATTTAGTCTTGTTCTCAATGGATGGGTTTTGATTCACATGCATATGTTAATATTTGAGCTGTTTTGTGAATATTTTGGTATTCCTATAACACTGAAATATTTTTTTGGACAGCAAATTTTATAAGCTAACTAAAAACAATCAAAAGAGGTTTTTAATATCTTGTTGCGTGGCTTCATTTCCCCAGAGATTTAAAGATTTACTATTACAGATTTGGCCCCAAAGACTAAGGTACTTGGTGAACATGCTTTTTTAGTTAATTCCAAATCTTCTTAAGTTCTTGTTATTGGAATGAATAAAGACTAAATTATGTCAACAGAGTTTAGGTTTTAAGTCAGTTTTATAAAACAACCCTGATATTTTCCAACTTTAGAAAGTGAAAAGCAGAATTTAAAGTGTGAAATAAGGATACTGAACTCAAAATCTCTACTATATTAGGTGCACAGGTTCAGATTTAGTCAGAAGCATGGTTCTGAACTGTCCTTGGATTCCTAAATAAGACAACTGAACAATTTCTTTTACAGTCTTGTAGCTATTGTCCTTCACTCTCTGCATGTGTTGGCATATCCTGTTATGTGAAAAAAAGAGATCTAAATAATGGACTATTTCATCAATCACTTTTAACTTGAAATATTTTTTCAACATCTTTTAGATTGCATCTTATTTTTGAAATAGAAGGTCACACAGTCAAATATATGATGGTTCTGCCCTTGAAGTACTAGACTTTATTACTTTCCCCCCACCTAGTTCACACTTTATGTGGTAGACCAAAGAAGAGCTGCTTTTATTTCCCTTCGAAGTTTCAAAGATATTAAAGACATTCAGACTTCCTTACCTAATGTCCAGGTATAATATGTCTGGGAGACACAGATTAAAACACATGAGTTTTCTTTTCTTGTAATTCTTTGTCCCCAGTTAAAGTTCTTTTAATACAGAGTAACCTCTGTATCTCTCAAGGGGCACTGTGGGGAGGCAGAATGAACCCTGAACAGAGGTCAGAAAACTTTCTTCTAGTCTTGGAGATTTTGCTTATTATTGGTGTCTGGCACACAAAAACCACTCAGTAAGTATTAATATGGTGCATAGATGAATTAATAACTAATATGGCAATTAGTACCCCAAACTCTGTCCTTGTATTGCTCATAGTGTCATTGGGAAGGTAAACCATTACGATATAAAGCGATTGGCTCTGAACTGGATGTATGGATGCAGTCATCACTGAAGACATTGCAGAAGAGGGAGGGGAAGAGAATTAGAGTTTACTGAATGCATCTCAAGAAGCACACAAGCTGTAGTCTCCCTTTGACTAATCAGAAAAAAGGAGGCATACTGAACAATCTACTTTACCCAAGGCTATTCATTTAATATATGTGGGGAAGTTAGAATTTGGCTCTGGTAAAATCTGAATTCCAGGTAATTGGGATGATTGAATTATTAACTTTCCAATTATTAACTAGACTACTTCTCTAGTGATGGATTAATTGGACCGGGTGTTATGCCGTATCCTATTTTATACTCTTCAATGTTGCCCACTTATTTTTAGCCAAACTTAAGTATATTGATTCATCTAAATCATGATATCTCAGCAATTTTTAAAAACTCATTGACTTCATCATCTTTTATCACTCCATTTTCCAATCCCACATGCTGCTTGCCCCATCCACCATTATTATACCTTATGGTATAAGGAAAAGTTATGGTAAAGCTAAAGGAATTCAAGATAGCTGTTACTGTGTGAAATTGATTTTACAGACTTGGGTTCCATACTATTTCAAGACAGGAAAAAAACCCCACAAAATATATATATACAAAATATTTTGTATTTACTAATGTGTTTTATATTGGTGATAAATACGGTCATAGCTAATCTTGTTTAGATATAATTCACACAATAAAGTTTTACATAAAATAAAATTCACTGTTTTAAAGTGTACAATTCAGTGGTATTTAATATATTCACAAAGTTTTGCAACTATAATCATTATCCAATTTCAGAACATTTCCATCACTCAGAAATGTATTTGTTCACAGCCAAACTTTAATGAGTATATTCCGTGATTAACCTCTGTGCTGAACACTTTATGTGTAATGTATTATTTGATACAACAATCCAAAAAGGTAGGTAGGAAAAAGTGTCTGATATATTTTATAAATGAGGAAACTAAAATTAAGAGAGATTGATTAACTTTACTAAATATCAGAAATGCTTAACTACTATCCCCACCTTGTAGACTTCTTGAGTTCAATAACACTCTAGTTCTTTTCCCTTCCTGAAGATGAAGTTGGCCTAGAGTTACCTTCTTTCATACAGAAAAATAGATATGGGAAGCATATCTTCTTTTCTCCATCTTTGTGCTTCAAGAGTGTATAGACTGAATTTTCTAGAGGAACTGGGTTTCTGAATCTTTTTTCCTATCGTCTGATCATAAATCAGAAGTTGTATACTTGAGGTCTACATGCATGGAAGTATGTATGTCTTATATATTTCAGAATTACTTCTGTTAAAAGCATACTCATTTCTTGCATCACAGCTGGAAATTCCAGTTACCTTTTCCTGTGGAAACCTTTGGTGCTAGGTAGAGATGAAGTTGTCCTACTTAGTGCAATGCACTTTGGTAGGTATAAAGTTCATTTTGTGGATTGTCATGGGGAGTTAATCTTGCATAGCACTGTTTCCATGGAAAAAGATGACTGCTCAAGACAGCAAGCTTGTAAATAGTCTTTTTTATTACTACTTACTAGTTACTTGATAAATTTTAGTTGAATAACTAAATTAATAAATTGATTAATATATAAATCATAATTTAGGAATTGCCTGTACTGCCTTAAAGAAATTCATCCTAAAATATTGCAAACATATTTTGACATATTGAAGTATATTTGATTGTACCTTGGGAAGAATTTATACGTTCCAAAAGAAGTAGACTATACTTATAGTCTTCAGAAGATTACACTTAAATGAGAAGTTATTATATTGAAATTTCAAATTTCCACAAAGTTATTCCATGAAGCTTAGATAAAGCTACCATGATACTTCCTATTTTCCTTCACAGGAAATGCTTGTTTGTTTTTCCAGAGGTGCCAAATGCTTATCTCATAATAATTGTTGCAATGCTAAGCAGTCATTTTCTACTAGTACATTCAGTTATAAAACACTGGATCACTTGTTTCTACCTACAAAGCAAGATGAGCACTTAATTTCCTCTGGGTGTTCTGTAAAGGGATATTTTGGAGAGATCTCATGGCACTCTAAATGATCAGTTATTATATTAGTCTCTCAGTGTTACTAGATTTCTTTCCAGTCTCTTCTTTGCCCAAGTTTGATAGGAAGCTGTAGTTATAGTGATATAATGAATAAACTACACTCTAAAGGATCAATATTGAGAACAAAGTTTGCCACATCTTCAATGGTTGCTGTTAAAAACAAACAAATAAAAAAAAACTTAGCATAATTGGAGCATCTAGTAATCATACATGTAGGCATTACTTTTATGTAAATTCCAAATCTTAAAGGCTGAAAATTCAGTCCTAATTGCTGTCTTTGAGCCAGAGTGAAAAGGAACATTTCCATTTGGGAGAAGAATTTAAACATAAAATGTGTGCAATATGTATATGTGAGTGTATAAAGTTTAGTTTTTAGAAAGTGTAACATTTAGCTAACTCTTTATTATGTATATTACATTAGTTTTTAGTTTCTAAAAGAAATAACTTCAAAACATTTTGTGGGAAAAAAAAGACATTGTTCATGTTTTGCTGACTGGTTTGTTTTTTACTTAAAAATATTTCTCAGTTATTTTTAAAAGGCTTATAGCAGATTACTTCAATGGTCAGCAAATATTGCTGAGGCCTAAGCTAAGTTTGGGTCTTTTTGGAGGTCGAAGATGAGCATCTTTTTCTTTCCTAAAAATGGGGACTGCTATAAGCTTTTTATGCATATTAACTTATTTAGTATCTCATTAAGACCCATTTTACAGATGGATAGACTTATGCATAGAAAGGTCATTTAAATTATAAAGAGTATATTTGAGATTTGAATCCAGACAGCCTCCTAGATTGAAATCACATTTTCAAAGGAATGGTTGCAACAAAGTTATATATATGTGTGTGTGTTTGTGTGTATGTGTATATTTGTCCCAAACAAGATACAATAAGGAGTAGCCTAGAAAGTTCTTTGAAGAGCTGCTGTTGAGCCCTTCAGCATAGGTATATAGGTAGACATGGGACTTACATGCTTAACAAACTTAACCTCAATCCTCACAACCAGCAAGAAGCTCTTCATGTGCCTCAAATGAGGGCCATAGCATCAGAAGTATTTGTCCAAGATCTGTTCTTAGAAAGGGACAGGGATGTGGAGCCAAGCACAGATCTGTCTGATCTGAAATGGATTCACTTTCCACTTCATATCACTGAGGCAGGCAATAGTTTAAACTACTGCGTAAACGACTGAGCTCCAGAATACGGAGTTTCTTTCAGTGGCAATCAGAGTGACTGCAAAAGAGAGAATGGTTGGATTGTTCTACTGCTGACAACTTCTAAGATACTGTGGGAAACAGACTCCCAAATGGTGTAGTACCGACGGATTATCATGTGCTATTTTTAGACGGAGTTACCACATGTATCTGAAACTGAACATAAGGTTTCAGCATCTTTTTATACAAATTATACAATTAGGCCATTTATTGGATAGTATTAGACTTCTGGTTTGTGGCTATGAAATTTACCCATTTTTTTCAGCCGTTATTAAGTACTACCAATGTGTTAAAATCCTTTCCCAGTTCCTATAAATTTGGAGTTGAACTGTTTTTTTAAAAATTGTTTTCAAGTGATCCTAACAAGTGATTTCTGTACACTGCACTGAGTCAATCATATGGGCATCAAATTAGACCACAAGTGGTTCTTTATTATGCTGCTAGGGTTTTATATTGTTTTAATCTTGTATCCTAGAAACACTGTGTTAATTGTAAGCACATGAGTGAACGGTACTAAGGAGAGCTGGAGACTACTTAGTCACATCTCTTATTAGATTTCATGAAGCAAAGCCTTTCATTAAGTAGAAGTTGGCAGTTCATCAGGTATTTCTAAATATATTTGAAGAACATTCAGAAACAGTACTGATGACCACTAAGGAAACTGATAAAACAGAATTTCTTTACCTAAAAATTAGAGGGCACGATAATGGCTTCAACTGATTTTTTCCCACCTGGGCAGTTGTTGCTACTAAGCAAACAGCAAGACTCTTTGTGCTGTGTGTGTGTGTGTGTGTGTGTGTGTGTGTGTGTGTGTGTGTGCACCATTATTCTTTATCATTCTTCCCTACTTTTTACTCTTTACCTTATTTCCTGACATTAGCTCATAATCAGCATCTCTTTCCCATTCCCGCTTGGGTCTCTCATGACATACTGAGCTCCATGAAGTCTTAAATTTCTCAACAAGAAAATGAGTGACCAACAGAAATGGTGGCTTTCACTGCAGAACTTGATCTTTTAATCACAAGATTGGGCTCCTGAATTGTACTCCTATTTTAGGGTGCTTAAAAATATTCCCAGCAATTATAAATAAACCCCATTAACTCTCACATGAAGGGTATTTTACAATTCAAAATTATGCTGACCAGATTTATTACAAAGTCAATATTCTGTATAATTTTCCTATCACTCATGTTCATCTGACGCTTTAAATTAATTGATTTTCTAAGTTCCACTGACTCCATTTTTTTAAATCTCTTGCTGCATCAATTGCAAAAGGTTGGGTACATGTCCTGCAGATGGGTATATATTTATTTGTAGATTACATGAATATAATGCATATAAAATTATACTCATATATTGTATAATTATATTACATACATAAGTTGAAATGTTGAAAGAGAACAAAAGAGAAATTCTAATATTTTATAACTAATCTTAATGAATGTTCATGTACCAGCCTAGCCCACCCCCTCACACCAGGAGGACACATACCCTGTGAAAGGCACTGATGTTAAATTTCTCCACATATTTCAAGTCATGGCTATTGTTTAGATCTGTGCACCTTCATGACATTATCTTGTGTGTTTTTATCCCAGAAAGCCGAGGCTCTTATTGAGACTTTCTATGTATGCTAAAATTTCTGTGTGCTTGACGTATTATGTTCTAAGTACTTTTTGTTGAACTAAACAAAGGTCAGTATACTACAGCCTGAGGCCCAAATTTGGTTCACCACTGAATTTTGTAAATAAAGTTTTATTGTAACATAGCCACACCCGTTTGTTACATAACATCTCTGGATATTTTCACACTGCGGGGCGGAATTGAGTCTTTGTGACTCACAAAACATAAAATAATCATTATCTAGCCCTTGACAGAAAAGTCTGCTGACCTCTGAACTAAATGATTATGTCCAGGTGGTGGTACTTGGAGAGAGATTAATATCAATATCTAAAAATACCAATAAATACAGCCATGCCATTAATGTAAAATAATATGTGAATGAGTTATAACTCTGGTTTAGTAATAGATGAATATATGAAAAACAAAAATAGATTTATTAATGGATTTCAATTTTGCCTGGAGCATAGTTCTATTTATATTACATATTTCTGTATTTTCTTTAGTCCCTCTCATAGTGTAACAGAGATACAGTTTGGTTTAGCTTATTATTTTATTGAAAATGTAATTATAGAATCCCCATTAGAGTATCTGACATTATACTAGGCACTGTAGAAATAAAGATGAAAAAAATACTTCAGAAAGGCTAGCTAAACATGGAAAAAGCATTGTTGATATAGTCACTGAACATTTTTTTCTGAGTATCATGAAATAACACCTAAAAAAAACACTATAGAACATTGTGATTTAGAAGTATTTTACATATGTTGTGTCACTTGGTACTTACACCTTAGGAGATAGTTACGGTCCCTATTATTATCTATGTTTTGAAAATAGAGAATAGGAAATTTCAGAAACTCATCCAAAGTCACATGGCCATTAAGTGATCAAGTATGATCTTGAGCCCAGTACTCTAAGATGACTATAGATTAGTACAGCCCTAGTGTTGACCCATTCCTGAGGGTTCCTTGATAGCATTATCTCCCCTATTAAATAATTTGTATTTGTATTTATATTTTAAGTTTCCACTAAAACTCTATGCTTTCATTAGAGGGTGCTATATAAACGTCAATTTCTTGACAAGAATCAGCTCCCTAAACACAGTTTGTCCAGGCTTTGAGAAACAAATGTTTCGAAAGCATTATCTATTCCTCCTTACACAGACATTATGTACTATACGAGGTTCTTTTCAAATAGCCACAAGTTGAAAACCTTAGACGTGTCTATGGCATTCCATTGAGGGTAGCTGAGAAATATGAGACTAGTCACCTGCCTGTGAGACTTCTAATCCATTTGTCCCTATGTAATTGGATTTTTTAGAATATTCACACTGATAACAGTATGCTTAACTCATCAGGAAATTAATTTTCAAGATAATAGTTTTATAATTCTCTAGAGGATAAAATGGTAATTTTATCTTGTATCTTCGTCTCTACTGGGGATGGGGGAAATTATGCCCCACCCCCTCACCCTGACCTTTCTTGAGTTCTTTAGGAGGGTCTAATACTTAAATTGACACAAAATTGATTAAGAGGAGGAAAAACAACAATAACACATTTAATTTGGATGCAGGGAGGTCTCATAGAAATGAGACCTAAGAAGTGGCCAAAGTAGGCAGCTTTTATGCTTTTTAGACAAACAGTAAATTTGTGATGAATTGATAGGCTTGGGTGCTTAATCAGTGAAGAATCCAGACAGAGTTTGGGCTTGGGATAGTAAATTAGTAAAGAGGTAAGAAGATTTGTGTATATAACCTTCTCTGCCCTGAATTCCCAATCTCTGGTGATAAGAATGTCTCTCTACCTCCCAATACAGGGAGGGTACCTTTCCAATGGGAGATTTATTTCCTGCTTTCAGGGAGACAGAGAGGAGGGTCAGAGCATCCTTCTTGCACCAGCTGTTTCTCAAGCACCTTTAGTTCAAAATAATCAATATGGCACTTCGACAAATTTGGGGGCAGCCTGCCCTGAGCCCTAAAACCTCCCTAATTAAGGAATAAAAGCCCCTGTAAAGAAATGGTGTTATGATCACTTTAAAAAAAATCTATAATGTGTATGGTAGTAGATTTCATCTATCATTATATACTGAGGGCAAAGCCCTTTACTGTGGCTGGTCTGTTATTTGTATGTAAAATATGTTTCCTCACTGGTTTCAGACAGATAAATGTGAGTCTTCTGATAGGGGAGGGCTAAGAGTTTAAGCAGTTTAAACTTGTCACCCTTTCTATTCCCAATTCTTCCTGTTTCTTTTAATACATTCCTAATTTCTCTATTCTTCTCCCTTGTGTCATGATTGGATTAAAGTGTGGCTTTGACAAGTGGTTTGAATACCAATGCCTCCCTATTGCATCTACTCTGCATATGCAGTGTTAACATTCTGGTGTAGTCTAACAAAGGACATACAGCATTTTGTCCTCTGGTAAAACTGTCATTATTTCTATTTCATTTTGGATTTTCCTGCTCCTGCCTGGTTTTCCTTTACTGGGAACTGTTTTGCTCCTCTGTGCTACCAGCTCTAATGGTGATGATCTGCAACTAGTTTCCTTTAGAGGATATGCTGTCAGGCAGTTGCAGAAAGGTTCCTTAACTTATCATTTAAGTGTATGCTGTTTCCTTGGCTTTTAGGTTTTACTTAGACCATTAGTGATGTTTTCTCCTTCTTCTTCTCTATTTGTGCTTGGTGTCTCCGCAGTACTTCTCTCTTCTGTCACACAGTTCCTTGTTCTGCCCACACATTTGGCAGTGTCATCTGTCAGAATGGGATTGTGCACACCAAGCAGGAAAAGAAAGAAACTGAGGATTGAATTACCTTGCATGCTCTGAAATTTGTTCATATACTCCCTGAGAGTTATTCACAGTAAATGCCTAACTGTGTGAAATGCATCTCCTTTAGGAGTCAGTGCAAACACTCCCATTTTAATTGGTTTCAGAATGACTGCATTTGCTAAGTACACATCCTCAAAGTGAGAGAAACCAACCTTAAACAAGTCACAAAATGATTAAGACAGACACAGAGATTTACAGCTGGAAAGGATCTTTGAATTTCATAGATAAAGCAATTGAGGCAAGGGAGACGTTTGTTGGTTGCAGGGCACTGTATTTAATCCAAATCACATAATTAGTAGCAAGGCCAGAATTAAAATTCTAATCTTCAGTCTTGATCTATGCACTCAAGCATGTGGCAATGTAGTGGCATGGTAGATTCTGGAGTGCCTCCTGCCTGGATGCTCTAGAAAAAAATAAAAATAAAAAAATAATGAAGAAAGAAAGAAAAGAAAAAGCCTGAGGGTGGCCTCAGGATTTCATTCCTGCCAATGCACATTTGGATTCAAGAGGAATATTACCATGTATTACCATCTCTTTTAGTGCAGTCCCCGTGTACGAGGCCAAGAGTGAATTTGCCATCTGGAAGAGTAAAGCCCTCAGAATAGCTGCAATGGCTTGTCTACTTAGATCAGATCAGTTCATATCAAATAGTCAGACACAGCCTTAAGCTGGAAACTAATGGAAGCTTGCCAGCACCATTTTTCCTTTCCAGAACTGGCAGTGGGCATTGGCTTGGAGGGAAGGGTAACTGTAAAACAGGATGGTCCCTTAAGAGAACATTTTAAGCCTTAAAACACTGGTAAGCCCAAGAGCAAAGGACAGAGATCTGAAAATTGTCTGTACATAATTATTTGAATTTCAACAACCACAAGAAAATCTCCATTCACATTGGTGATTGGAAGTAGATTTAAGCTGGATAATATTCAACCAGAACAAGTTTAGAAAAAAGCAGCCAGATGGCGAGGAGTCTGAAAATCATGTCTTATAGTTAATGTTGTTCAAAGGAGAAGTATAGGAGAAAATACTAAAACTATCTCTAAAGTATTTCCAGAATTATCAACTGGAAGAGAAAGAGGGTATTTTACAGAAAAAAAAAAAAAAAAAAAGAATAAGAAACAATGGATAAAAATTCCTAAGGAGACAAATATTGATAAAGTAACTGGAAGAAAATTAGAGAAATTAGAGCTAACTGTTACACAGGTTATTTCATGAGTAGTTAAATTATGGTTGACTCATAATCTGAAAAGTTAAGGAGAGAGTAGATGACCAGTCTCCTGGTCAGGATTTTTAAAGGTGACAACAGTAAATAGAAGGCTAGATAGTATTAAATGGAGAAGTTCTTTTGTACTCTAAAGTTCTAGGACTTTACATAATTATCACTATATGGTTATATTTAGACTTATTCTTCGTGTTTAATACTCTGGAGTCATTCACTAAGGATTTCCTGATATTTCTCAGGGTTCTTTGAATTATTCTGTCCTAAGGTATTTCTCTGTGGCTAGTTCATTCCCATAAAAAATTGAGAACTTAAAATATGTCAAGTACTGCATATAAGGGATGGGAGAGTTACAAAATGTATGAGATTTTGATTCTCTCCACAAGTTGCTTGGAGTCTATAGTGATTCTCAGATTGTAATGCATTTTACTTTCAGGTATAGACATCGGCATTAGCTTTATAGGAGAAAGGGAAATAAAGTTGAAGTTGGGCTGGATGTAGTGTGTGCCAGGCTATAGAGCTAGGCAATGAGAGAGTTGATGCTGCAACATCTACCCTACAAATCGAGCAGTGATCTTGATCTTTCAAATTGACATTTTTTATACGGCACATCTTTATGGGGCACAACTGACCACAACCTGTACCACATTTATGTAACTTTGAGGAAAGAAGGGAAAGAGAGCATATCAGCATAACTTCATTAAATAAGTTTTCCTCAAAGTTCTTATGGTAGTCCAGGCGCTGCTTCCCACACCCCACAAGGGGCAGGTTGATTAGAAGGGTTGAGATCACATGCGTGGGTGCAGCCACCTTTGCAGAGGGAAGCCTCATACCTGAGAGCCTCTAGGAGTGGCTGACAGGCCTCCTCAAGGGCCGTGCTTTTTACAAGCATCACACAGGGAAGCCAAACCTTGTATTTCCCAGCGTTTTTTGTACAATTTTTGTCTCGTTAAGTCTTCAGGATCTATATGTTCACTCAGTCCTCCCAGTACAGATGTAGTTCGCCAATGAGAGTTAATAGACAACGAAGTCTATTAACACTGTTCCCTGTTGATGCATTTTCAAATAAACAGAGCTGAAGAAGTTATACCTGAAAACATCTTCCCATGGAGAAAAGGTATAGCCTGCTGTTAATCCTCTCTCTCCAGATGGTCTGTGAGCAGAAGAGAGTTATGATGAGTACTGTGGTTCAAGAAGATTAGCTTGTAGCAGATATATGGGGACGTAGTGGCTATGAAACTGCGGGTGGAGGAGAGAGAGGCGGGGGGCAGTGTATGGTATATAATGGCCACTGAAATATATACTCAAGAAATGAGAGGGCTACTTACAGTAGTTTAAATGAAAAATAATGAGGATATGAAGATGTTGGCAATGAAAATGAGAAGAGGTTACAGATCAGATAACTCTAATGGAGACATTGAGGCCAGAATTAAAACCTTTGTCAGGAACCTGTAATAAATCATCAGTTAATCTGACCCCAAGAGATAATGTGAGTAGACAGTAAAGGTGAATATTTTTTTCCTGTTCCACAGGACGACCAACATAAATGTGAGGATTTTAAAGTACTTATGCAGAAGGCAATCAATTAACAAGGCACAGGTTATGAAGGATGATATTTTGGATAGATGATTCTAGAAATGACAAGACCCCAAGTCCTTGGTCATCTCACATTTGTTAGATAAGCATAGTTAAGTTTAATGTAGACTCCAAAACTTTAATTTTACAAAGATCCTGGAATCAGTATATCTATATAATATCTCACCTTTATCCTAAACACAAGCAACGCCACCCACATAATTGAAACATAGATGAAAGACATAATTTATTTATTCATCAACTATTTATTGGGTGCCTTCTATGCTCAAAGCACTGTCTAGGCTCTTGTGAATATCAATGAACAAAACTGATGAAAATCCACTATAATCATAACAGTAAATAATAAATTTATATGATATAATGTGGTAAGTGCTATGGAAAATAAATGAATGAGCATGTAACATAATCCAAAAGCTTTAGTAAGTAAGCTGTCATCATGGGCTTAGATTTGTTTTTAATCATTTTTAATACTCTGTTTCTAGAGATTTTAAAAATGAGAAAAAAGCATACTTCAGAATTACTATATTTTTTTGTTTTATAGTTAATAATCATATGTAACTTCAGGGGTCCTCTTCTTCAACAAATACATCTTAAGTAATAAAAATAAATGTAAGGTATTGCAATTACTCAGAAAAGAAGCAAACCTTGTTTTACTGTGTTTTTCCCCTTGGTAGAAATGAATATGTACTATAATCCACTGGAAATCTTCATTTTATTTCCATTTCAATGTTTGCATCAATGGCTTGTTAACTTCATTACATCCATTTAGTATATATCTAGAGAATGAATTTACAGACTTGGAATTTATTCAGTTTCTCTCATTCTTTCTTCTTCTATGCTCATCTTCTTCTACCCTACCTTCTTCTACTCTCATCTTCTTATTTATGGAAAGGAATAGAAGTGAAACTTGAATTATTTGACTACGTAAAATTTCTCCAAAACTCCTGGGGAAAATGAAAGTATTCCATAAAGTGGTTATGGGAAGCAATGTTCCCATGTTATTGGAGGTCTTAAATGGTGGATATATTGCAACATTTCAGATGGCTTCAGATTGATACTATATAGACCATGTGTACTTTCACTTAGCTCATCAAATTCTTTCTGCTACTCTGGTTCAGAAACATTAGCTGAATGTACATGGTATGCAAGGAACTCACACGAGCCCACTCTTTACTCTAAATCAGATCTGGTACAGAAGGATTTCTGAATAACCTCAAAGATGGACAACCGTACCTTGGCATCCATGGCTTTAAGAAGGTCAGGGAAAACAACATGGAAGTCAATTAAAATGTAGTGTGATTGTGCATTCTTTTTTTTTTTTTTCAATAGTTCCCAAAACTTTAAAAAGGTTAAAAATACTATTCCTTTGTCAGTTTTAGAAATTCCAGAGATCCAAACTGAGCCAATAACATCCTGAGTAGACAGGTACATAAAGAGGGTCTATAATTGAGCCACATTCTTTGATTTTTATGTAATTTATTTTTTCTGGAAATGGCACGGCTTTGGGCTTGGACTGAAAAACTGTGAGCTATTTTGCATTGCTGTGAGTATTATTGTTACCTAAACATTCTCAGGCCACCAAAGGAACCTGCAGGGATGAGCAAGAAGCCAAATGGCCCATGTTATCGAACGGTGTATAAGTAGGCTAGTGAGAGGACCCAAATACCTTCTGGTGCCATAATTCAGTCCAGTAAACTTAGGGCAGAGTTGAGTTGGCCATTTGAATACCTGCAATTGTGGTGGATATCTGAAACACCTATAATGGGCTCCTGAATACAAGATCTGGCACAATTTGTGACAACTCACACTAGGTAACGTTTCACTCTGTAGAATATTTATTTGATGCTTATAAAGAGGGTTATCAATATCACAGTATTTTATGTACACTTTACCCTTTACTAAGAATGACTGGAAGTTCTCTTTCATTCCATTTTCAAGCTATGCTGATTTTAAAAGTTATTAGTTCATTAAAATTGCAAAAGTATTAACGTATATTTTAATAAAATCAGCAATTGAAAAATCTTTCAAAACTCATCCAAACCCAATAGAATGTTTCACACCTACTTTATCATAAAACCATCACAAAAATGAGTGGAGGATAAAGTTAATAGAATCTAGCTGAAAAAAACATCTGGCTCTTGCCAACAGGAAACCTTTTAGTTCCTTGACTATTGGCCACCGTCAATGACGTGGAAGTCTGAGGCTGTGGAATGCAGAGTGATGAGGCCTCTTCTCTCATAGTAGAAAGAGCTCTGGACTCAAAGTCAGAGGAACTGACCTCCAACCAATATGCTGCCATTTTCCAGATTTGTGGTTTTTTGCAAATCACATAAATATTTTGTGACTTGAGGTTTTTTGTGGGTTTTTTTGTTTGTTTGTTTTTGTTTTCTTCTTCTTATTGGCTAAAGTGCATACCTATTTGGATTTCTGTAATTTTTCCTTAATGCCCTTTCTCTATCCCACAGTCCCATCCAGGATACCACATTTAGTTGTCCTGTCTTATAGGCTCTCTTGGCTGTAACTGTTCTTCAGACTTTCTTTATATTTGATGACCTTTACAATTTTGAGGAATACTAGGCACATATTTGGCAAAATGTCTCTCAGTTGGTATTTGTCTAATGTTTTTCTCATGTTAGTCTAGGTTCATGGGATTGGGGAGGAAGTAAAGTGCCATTTTCATCCCATCATATCAAGGGTACATACTATCAATATCAGTTGTAACTGTTGATGTGAATCTCGATCACCTGGCTAAAGCAGTGTTTGTCAAGTTTCTCCACTGTAAAGTTATTCCATTTTCCTCCTTTCTACTGTACTCTTTGTAGGGATGTATCACCTAAACTTAAGGAGAGTAAATCTATGCTCTATTACCTCAAGAGTGGATTATCTTAATAAATTATCTGACATTCTTCTGCATGAAAAACTTGTCTCTTTTCCTTTATTTATTTATTTAATAATTTATTCATATCAGTACGGATACATGGATATTTATTGTGTGGCTCAAATTATTTCAGCTGTGAAAGTTTTTTCAGTTGGCTCCTGTGTCCCTTTGACATATTCCTATCACTGTGGATCTTTTTTTTTTTTTTTTTTTGCGGTACGCGGGCCTCTCACTGTTGTGGCCTCTCCCGTTGCGGAGCACAGGCTCCAGACGCGCAGGCTCAGCGGCCATGGCTCACGGACCCAGCCGCTCCGCGGCATGTGGGATCTTCCCGGACCGGGGCACGAACCCATGTCCTCTGCATCGGCAGGCGGACTCCCAACCGCTGCGCCACCAGGGAAGCCCCTGTGGATCTTTTTTAACACTTTCTTTTTTGGCACTCACAGTTGCTCTTGGATCATCTTTTGTATTTCCTGGCCCAGTCTTACAATCATCAATTTCTCTAAGCAGTCCTGGTTTCTTTTACTGGAGAATGACATTTGAAATCAAGATTTGGGTGCTAAACATGCTTATTGTGAAATATTTTATATGTATTTATCTGCATCTTATATTAAGCTAACATGAGTTCATATGGATATCTCTATCTCTAATACATCACCACATGGATCATTCTAACCTCTTGCCCTTTCTTATCTATAAAGTTCTACCCAAATGGTGAGTGATCTGGCTGTCACTATTCTCCATCTAGTTAATTAATTGCTCGATTCCATTATACAAGTATTGTGGTTTGTGAATTGCTAACCCATCCACCTGTGGGAAACAACTTTATCAATTATAGTACAATGTTTATGTGCTGTTTCTTTTTTTGCCTTTAGTCTTAGAGACTACATTCATTTCCAAAGTTACTTAGGTCAGCACCTTCCCCCTCCCCCCACCCCCTCCAACAAGGCTGTTTCATAATTTGTAATGCAGTTAGATTTTTTTTTCACAGTCTGCACTCCATTCTGGTATCCCATGACCATGACTATATATATATATATAGTTTTTTAATTTTCACAAGTTAAGGTTCACTTTTTAAATAAATGTCCATGGATATTGACAAATGCATATTGTCATATATCCACTATTACAATATTACTGTACAGTTTCACTGCCCTAAAGTTCTATTACACGCTCTGCCTAACCCCCTCTCCCTTAACAGAAACCCCGTGACAACCACTGATCTGTTTACCATCTCTATTGCTTTGCTTGTAACCTTTTCATACTGGCTTCCTTCACTTAGCAATATGCATTTATCCATGTCTTTATATGGCTTGATGGCTCATTCCTTTTTACTGCTGAAATATTCCCTCATATGGACCTCCCACAGTTTGCTTATCCATTTACCTATTGAAGGACATGTGGTTGCTTCAGTTTGGGGCTGTTATGAATAAAACTGCTATAAACACTTTTTGTGCAGGTTTTATGTGCATATATGTTTTCAAATCAGTTCATTAAATATCTGGGTATGTGATAAGTAGATTGTATAGAACTAGTTTAGCTTTGTAAAAAGATTGCAAAACTATCTTAGAAAAGGGATATATTATTTTGAAAGCAGTGAATGAGAGTTCTTGTTGGTTTGTGTCCTTGCTAGTGATTGGTATTGTCAGTATTTTTTTATTTTAGCAATTTTAATAGGCACATAAAAATAGCTCATTGTAGTTTTAATTTGTATTTCCATGATGGGAAATACTGTGTATATTTTCGCATGCTTAGTTTACATCTACATACCTTCTTTGGTGAGTTATCTGTTCACATCTTTTGTCTGCATTTTGAATGATTTGTTTGTTATTCTTGACTTTTAAGACTTCTTTGTATATTTTGGATACAAGCCCCTTATTAAATATGCATTTTACAAATATTTTCTCCCAGTCTGTGGCTAATCATATCCTTCTGTTAATAGTATCCTTCACAGAACATGATGATTTAGTTTTAATAATGTACAACTTAGCATTTTTTCCCTAGGTCGTGATTTTTGTTATACTTAAAAATTCATCACCAAATTGAAAGCCGCATCAATTTTCTTTGTTTCCTTCTAGAATTTTTGCCCTTATATTTTGCTTTATATTCTTTTAGCGTTAATTTTTGTGAAAGTTATGAGGTCTCTGTCTAGGTTCATTTTTTTTTTTTTTTTGCATATTGACATCCAGTTGTTCCAGAATCATTTGTTGAAAATGTGTATTTTCTCTATTAAAGTACATTTACTTCTTCGTCAAAGATAGGACTCTCTATGCTGTCTCATTGATATATGTCTATTATTTACCATTACCCTGCTGTCTTAATTATTGTAGCTTTACAATACATTTTGAAATTGTATAGGGTGAGTCATCTAACTTTGTTTTTCTTCTTCAGTATTGTGTTAGCTATCCTTTGTCTTTTGCCTTTCCATACGAATTTTAGAATTGGATTGCCGTATACAAAATGGCTTGCTGAGATTTTCATTGAAATTGCAATAGGTCATTAAGTCTATAGATCTTTAAGAATAATTGACATTTGGCAATATTGAGTCTTCCAATCCATTTCCAAATGTAAAAAATCTCTTCATTTATTTAGATTTTCTTTGGTTTATTTTATCAGTTTTGTAATTTTCCACATACAGATTCTGTACATCTTTTGTTTGATTTATGACTGTGTATTTCATTTTTTGTGCTATTGTAAATAGTATATATATATTTTTTAATTTGAAGTTCCAGTTGTTTATTTCCAGTTTGTAGGGAAGCAGCTAATTTTTGCATATTGACCTTATATCGTGTTGCTTCTATGCTCAATCATTAGTTCCAGGATTTTTTTAAAATAGATTCTTGACTTTTTTTTTCCTAATCCACAAAATAAGAGTAATAACAATTCTTTCCTGTTAGGTTAGCTTAAAAATTAACTACAATATGATATATGGCAGTGAGCAGCACAGAATCACATACATAGTAAGAATTTACTTCATAGTAACTAAAAATTTAATTTCAACAAGAAACTTTGACATAGAACCTGTCTTCATAATCCGTTTGAAAAAATCCTAAGTAATTTTTTTTCATTCCCTAACTACTTCTGTTATGAATGAAAAAGTAATCAAAGAAGTATATAGCAATGTGGTTCTATGGTCTCTGTAACTGATTGTCTTTTTCTTTTTTTAATTTGAGACAAAGATAGTATTGTTAATGCATGTGTGTTTTTAATTGTTCTTGGTGTTACTTTCTGTCACAGAATTTCTTGTGTAAAAAAGAAAAAAAACAACTGAAATCTTTCATATAAATTCATGTTATTATACTAGATTTTATCTATAATACTACGGAGATACCAAATCCAACTCAAAGGAATTAAAATCCTTAATTAATTTCATTGAATGGGAAATACACATAAAAGTAAAAAAAAAAAGGTCACAATCCTTTCTTTGACCTTTCTATTTCTTTGAATCACACTTTAAACAAATAATGTATTCAGCTGTGAGGGAATAGAAGAGCTTGAAGAACTGTATAGAGGCAAAAATGGTACAATGAAGAAAAGTGTTGAATGAAGAGATGGAATGAAAATAAGGAGACAGTGTGACGCCTGAGCCAGAAGAGTAAATGTATAAGCTGCTCTCTGGACCCAATTGACCCAGATATTACTCTTATAATAGCAATTTCCATTTTTATTGTGCAAAAGAATCACTCTTTCTGTTTTTATTAACATTTCACATTCCAAGCTTTACACTGGAAATTTTGATTCAATATATGTTGATTTCCATCCAGGAACCTGAATTTGAACAATAATCAGCATGTCTGTAGGACATATTTTGGGAAAGTTCCCTTTATGGACTGATTTGTGTTCACCCCAAATTCATGTTAACCCTAATACCCAGTGTAGCTATCATTGGAGATAGGCCTTTAAAGAGGTAATTAAGATTAAATGAGGTCATAGGTGTGGGAACCTAATTTGATAGGACCTATGTCCTTCTTAGAAGAGGAAGAAACACCAGAGGTACATGTGCTCAAAGAAAAGTCCATGTGAGGACAAAAAGAGAAGGTGGTCGTCTGCAAGGCGTGGAGAGAGGTCTCAGGAGAAACTAAACTTGCCAGCACCTTGATCTCAAAGTTCCAACTTCCAGACCTGTAAGAAAGTAAATTTCTGTTGTTTAAATCTCCAATTCTTTGGTATTTTGTTACGGCTGTCCTAGCAAACTAATACAGTATCCTAGAGATTTATTCATACTATGTGTCCGTTATACGCTAGGTATTTTTGATATGTGTGCTGAGCGCTAAATATACAGGATTCCTTCCTATATAAAAAACATAATATAGTGGACATTAATTATCAAAGATTATGGAGAAAATTTAGGAGAAAATTAGAAATTTTTAAGTCAAGAAGATAAAGAAACATCTCAGCTTGTTCATTTCTCAAGCGATGTCGTAATCGTCATGGTGTATGTTTTCTGATTCTTGATTACCACTGTTCCTTTTTCTCCCTGAAACAAAGAACAAGAGTCATTATTTCTTGGAAATACGAAAAATTAAAAAAAAAAAATTGGGCAATTGGGATCTTCCTTTATTGAAGGCGAAAGCAAAGCCCCAGTGGATGATTAGTTTGAGTGCTAAGCCAGCCACCTAATCAGACATTTGCCAGACTTTCACACTCTAAGTCTGGTAACTGCATCTGGTCTTGTGAGAGAGGGGAAAATATTCTCTCAAGAGAAATCCTGGGAGCAGTGCCACTAGAGCTATTCACAACTAACAAATTGTCAGGAAGTTTGGAGTTTGTATGTGGGGGAGAAAATCCAACTTCAACAGGGAGCCTGGCATAATATAGCATCACAATCCAGAAAGGGGCTAATGTTCATGGCATGATTTTTGCAGGTGCTCACACTCCTATGATTGCACTTGAGTATCACAAAGGGAGTGTCTTGTTTACACTCTGTTGGTAACAAGCCTTGGTAACTTTGCTCCTGTCTCATAGTCTGAGATTTTTCCAACTGGGTTCCCATCTCCAGCCTGCTCATGTTCAGAAGGTCAGGGCAGATGTCTTATCTCCCTTTCTGGACAGATAGATAGAAGTTGTATAATGTGCACAGGGCTAGGCAATGAAAGCCATTTTGTAAAGAGATGAAGGGTCTAAACTTTGGATGATAGAGCAAAACCAAGCTGCCGAATCCAAATGGCTGAATGGGAACTGGCAGCCAAAACAGGAAACACACACACACACACACACACACACACACACACACACACACACACATATGACTTTTGCTGATGAGCAGAGATTATACTGATAAAAAGTGATTAAAAAGAAGAAATAAGCCTAACTTGAAAAAAGTCTGAAGGCAGACTGCAAATGCATAGAATGCCTTTTATTTCAGTTACCCCTTCATTATGGATTAACTGGATGTATTTAAAGGGATCAAAAGTACAAAAGCAACATGTATGTTAAACAAAAGTACAAAAGGACGTTTTTGTGCTCATTTTTCCTGGCATTTCATGCTATTTCCACTGTTAATGACCTTCCCTTCTGCTCCAACTCGGTCATAGAAATGTGTGTTCCAAACAAGACCCATATATATGCTGTCTACAAGAGACCCACTTCAAACCTAGGGACACATACAGACTGAAAATAAGGGGATGAAAAAAGATATTCCATGCAAATGGAAATCAAAAGAAAGCTGGAGTAGCAATTCTCATATCAGACAAAATAGACATTAAAATAAAGACTATTACAAGAGACAAAGAAGAACACTACATAATGATCAAGGGATCAATCCAAGAAGCAGATATAACAATTGTAAATATTTATGCACCCAACATAGGAGCACCTCAGTACTTAAGGTAAATGCTAACAGCCATAAAAGAGGAAATCAACAGTAACACAGTCATAGTGGGGGACTTTAACACCCCACTTTCACCAATGGACAGATCATCCAAACTGAAAATAAATAAGGAGACACAAGCTTTAAATGATACATTAAACAAGATGGACTTAATTGATATTTATAGGACATTCCATCCAAAAACAACAGAATACACATTTTTCTCAAGTTCTCATGGAACATTCTCCAGGATAGATCATATCTTGGGTCACAAATCAAGCCTTGGTAAATTTAAGAAAATTGAAATTGTATCAAGTATCTTTTCTGACCACAACACTATGAGACTAGGTATCAATTACAGGAAACAGTCTGTAAAAAATACAAGCACAAAGAGGCTAAACAATACACTACTAAATAACCAAGAGATCATTGAAGAAATCAAAGAGGAAATCAAAAAATACCTAGAAACAAATGTCAATGAAAACACAATGACCCAAAACCTATGGGATGCAGCGAAAGCAGTTGTAAGAGGGCAGTTTATAGCAATACAATCCTACCTCAAGAAACAAGAAACATCTCAAACAAACACCCTAACCTTACACGTAAAGCAATTAGAGAAAGAAGAACAAAAAAAAACCCAAAGTTAGCAGAACGAAAGAAATCATAAAAATCAGATCAGAAATAAATGAAAAAGAAATGAAAGAAATAAGAGCTAAGATCAATAAAACTAAAAGTTGGTTCTTTGAGAAGATAAACAAAACTAATAAACCACTAGTCAGACACATCAAGAAAAAAAGGGAGAGGACTCAAATCAATAGAATTAGAAATGAAAAAGGAGAAGTAACTGACATTGCAGAAATACAAAGGATCATGGGAGATTACTACAAGGAACTATATGCCAATAAAATGGACAACCTGGAAGAAATGGACACATTCTTTAAAAAGCACAACCTCCCGAGACTGAGACAGCAAGAAATAGAAAATATAAACAGACCAATCACACACACTGAAATTGAAACTGTGATTAAAAATCTTCCAACAAACAAAAGCCCAGGACCAGATGGCTTCACAGGCGAATTCTATCAAACATTTAGAGAAGAGCTAACACCTATCCTTCTCAAGCTCTTCCAAAATATAGCAGAGGGAAGAACACTTCCAAACTCATTCTACAAGGCCACCATCACCCTGATAACAAAACCAGACAAAGATGTCACAAAAAAAGAAAACTACAGACCAATATAACTGGTGAACATAGATGCAAAAATCCTCAACAAAATAGTAGCAAACAGAATCCAACAACACGTTAAAAGGATCATACACCATGATCAAGTGGGGTTTATCCCAGGAATGTAAAGATTCTTCAATATACGCAAATCAATCAATGTGATAAACCATATTAACAAATTGAAGGAGAAATACCATATGATCATCTCAATAGATGCAGGAAAAGCTTTCGACAAAATTCAACACCGATTTTTGATAAAAACTCTCCAGAAAGTAGGCATAGAGGGAACTTACCTCAACATAATAAAGGCCATATATGACAAACCCACAGCCAACATCGTTCTCAATGGTGAAAAACTGAAACCATTTCCTCTAAGATCAGGAACAAGACAATGTTGCCCACTCTCACTACTCTTATTCAACATAGTTTTGGAAGTTTTAGCCACAGCAATCAGAGAAGAAAAAGGAATAAAAGGAATCCAGATTGGAAAAGAAGAAGTAAAACTTTCACTCTTTGCAGATGGCATGATGCTCTACATAGAGAATCCTAAAGATGCTACCAGAAAATTACTAGAGCTAATCAATGAATTTGGTAAAGTAGCAGGATACAAAATTAATGCACAGAAATCTCTGGCATTCCTATAAACTAATGATGAAACATCTGAAAGAGAAATTGAGGAAACACTCCCATTTACCATTGCAACAAGAAGAATAAAATACCTAGGAATAAACCTACCTAGGGAGACAAAAGCCCTGTATGCAGAAAACTATAAGACACTGATGAAAGAAATTAAAGATGATACAAACATGTGGAGAGATATACCATTGTTCTTGGATTGGAAGAATCAATATTGTGAAAATGACTATAGTACCCAAAGCAATCTACAGATTCAATGCAATCCCTGTCAAACTACCAATGGCATTTTTCACAGAATTAGAACAAAAAATTTACAGTTTGCATGGAAACACAAAAGACCCCGAATACCCAAAGCAATCTTGAGAAAGAAAAACGGAGCTGGTGGAATCAGGTTCCCTGACTTCACACTATAATACAAAGCTACAGTAATCAAGACAGTGTGGTACTGGCACAAAAACAGAAATATAGATCAATGGAACAGGATAGAAAGCCCAGAGATAAACCACACACATATGGTCACCTTATGTTTGATAAAGGAGGCAAGAATATACAATGGAGACAAGACAGCCTCTTCAATAAGTGGTGCTAGGAAAACTGGACAGCTACATGTAAAAGAATGAAATTAGAACACTCCCTAACACCATACACAAAAATAAACTCAAAATGGATTAAATACCTAAATGTAAGGCCAGACACGATAAAACTGTTATAGGAAAACATAGGCAGAACACTCTATGCCATACAGCACAGCAAGATCCTTTCTGACCCACCTCCTAGAGTAATGGAAATAAAAACAAAAATAAAATAATAGACCTAATGGAACTTAAAAGGTTTTGCACAACAAAGGAAACCATAAACAAGACGAAAAGACAACTCTTAGAATGGGAGAAAAATATTTGCAAACGAAGCAACTTACAAAGGATAAATCTCCAGGATATACAGGTAGCTCATGCAGCTCAATATCAAAAAAACAAACAACCCAACCCAAAGATGAGCAGAAGATCTAAATAGATATTTCTGCAAAGAAGATATACAGATTGCCAACAAACACATGAAAGGCTGCTCAACATCACTAATCATTAGAGAAATTCAAATCAAAGGTACAATGAGGTATCACCTTACAGCAGTCAGAATGGCCATCATCAAAAAATCTACAAACAACAAATGCTGGAGAGCGTGTGGAGAAAAGGGAACCCTCTTGCACTGTTGGTGGGAATGTAAATTGATACAGCCACTGTGGAGAACAGTATGGAGGTTCCTTAAAAAACTAGCAATAGAACTACCATATGACCCAGCCATCCCACTACTGGCATATACCCTGAGAAAACCATAATTCAAAAAGAGTCATGTAATCCAATGTCCACTGCAGCTCTATTTACAGTAGCCAGGACATGGAAGCAACCTAAGTTTCCATCGACAGATGAATGGTTAAAGAAGATGTGGCACATATATACAATGTAATATTACTCAGCCATAAACAGAAACGAAATTGAGTTATTTGTAGTGAGGTGGATGGACCTAGAGTCTGTCATACAGAGTGAAGTCAGAAAGAGAAAAACAAATAACCATATGCTAACGCGTATATATGGAATCTAAAAAAAAAAAGGTTCTGAAGAACCTATGGGCAGGACAGGAATAAAGACGCAGACATAAAGAATGGACTTTAGGACACAGGGAGGGGGAAGGGTAAGCTGGGACGAAGTGAGAGAGTGGCATGGGCATATATACACTACCAAATGTAAAAGAGATAGCTAGTGGGAAGCTGCCACATAGCACAGGGAGATCAGCTCGGTGCTTTGTGTCCACCCAGAGGGGTGGGATAGGGAGGGTGGGAGAGAGAGACGCAAGAGGGAAGAGATATTGGGATATATGTTTATGTATAGCTGATTCACTTTGTTATACAGCAGAAAGTAACACACCATTGTGAAGCAATTATACTCCAGTAAAAATGTAAAAAAATAAAATAAAATAATATAAAATACCCTACAGGAAAAAAAAAAAAAGTAATGTGTGTTCCATTGTAGTGGGTTTAATATGCACAATGTTAGAAAGTGCGTTAATAGCTCTTGTGATTACATTATTTTTCAAGTATTGGCTTAAAGGAGCTGAAAAAAGTGAAAGAATATGTCTTTGGTGGTTGAAAACAGTCACTTCTATTTTATTTGGTCTGTAGAATCTGCATCGTTTCTAATTTAGTCTCATTTTTATGTAGATGAAATTAAATAGTTGGTATGTGAAAGGGCATGGAGTGTGTGGCAGACTACTTCAAAGGAAAAAAGAATAGCATTGATACCAATTATACTGTATACCTTTATCACGTTATTATTTATAAGATACTTAAAGGTGGATCATATTTTATGTTACTCACTTTGAAGGCAAGTAAGCTAGGGTGCTTACTATATTTCACTTTTCATGATCGTAAAGCCAAGGCTTAGCAAGGCAAGTGTTTCCTACTACCTTCCCCACATTCAGTCAACGGAGTGGCAAGTTTGGAACTTAAACTGAGTATCACATATTCTCAATTCTCGTCTGGTGTGCTTTCTCCTATATCTGATTGCCTTTCTCATAAAGCAGAAGCAGCTCTGTAATTGATAGTGTTCCTGGAAAGTGTTACTAATTTCAGTGGACCAGTTGAATCCATTCTTGGTTACCAAAGCTGGAAGAGCTAGAGCAAAGGGACCCAAAATCATATCAGAAATATGAAAGGAAAAAAGTTCGAATTGCGATCCAGTTTGTGCTGGAGTCAGCCAGTACCAAATCCCAAGAGCCAATTGATAGCATCTCTTCCCAGCTCCATGTTCAGTAGCTTAAAATTGGTCATGGTGGGGGTATTTACAGCAGAGAAATACGCAAATGCTATATATCAATACAATCAGGACTTTTTCATCTGGAGGGATAGTTAAATAATATTTATTAGCACATTGGGGTAGGAGATGGGCTATGAGTAGAAAAAATATGGTCTTTGGAATTAAAAGGACTTTGGTTCGAATTCCGGCTCTACCATTAGACAGTAGCGTGTCTTTGGCCAAATTATTTGTCCTCTCTGAATTTCCATTCCCTCCTAAGTATAAGCAGCTAATAACATCCTTTCAGAGTTTTAGGATTAATGATCATGTATGTAAGTGTTGACAAATAAAAGACAGTCACTTTTAGGTTTTATTATTAGCATTATTAGAAGCCTCACAGTTTTTCTTTTTGTGACAAATTTCCACATGAGTAAAATTAAAATCACGTTAGTGCTCTGTGGAAGATGTATGACAATGAAGAAAAGATTTTTTAAAAATGGATGAAAATGATAAAATCCATTAGGCTCTTTAGAAACAGGTGCCATTATAATTCTAGCTATTTACTGTTACCACACAATACAACATAATATACAATCCAGCTAAGAGAGAGCTACTTTTGCCAAATTGAAGTAACAGGAGGTAAATGGTACTGCTCCCCTCCAAAGGATCTGTGGATTTATAAATTGGTTGGAAGCATAGGGTCTTGGTTATTTTGTTTCATGATTCACAGCGCCAAGCCCTGCAATCCTAATTTTATCCTGGGGCATCCATTCAATACTTGCTTGGAGAAAATAGTGCCACCAGCCATGTCCTCATAAGCACCGCCAAACATACAATTTTCTTTTTCCTGTTTGGAGAGCAATATGCTCTAAAGAACATCTTTGAAGCCTAAGCTATTTTTTTTCAGGCAGACAACCCAACTCTTGTATCAAAGTGAGAGTTTTCGATGAGGAGTGAGATTTCCATAAGAAGCATTTTACCCCAACATTCAGGGACGCGAGGAACATAAGACAGTACAAATACTATGAAATCATCAAGAATATATGAGGCAGTAAACACAGTAGTGGTGAAACAAGCAACAATCCAGAAGCAAAAACATGCACACAACAAGAGCAAGAGAATGAAAACTTGACTTTGTTTAGTGGAAGTGCCAAGGAACTTAACTGCTCTGGATGTCACAGGCATAGTTAGAAAGATGGTGGCCTTTCGGCCCTTCAGGCACATTGCGTTGAAGAAGTTTAAAGGAAACTACAGTTCATGCTAATGCCATACAGAACAAGCCACTAAGAGGGAAGTCCTCCCAGGGAGGTATGATTTCCTGTGGAAAATAACAGCTTTTAAACTCCCCCATTTTCATCTTATTCCATGAAAAGAGCTATTAAATATCAAGCGAGTCAAAGTGAGTCATATAGGTGATTACGTGTATACTTTTTGAAACCTGGTAATAAAAATATAATGAATGGCTTTTATTAATGAGATGGTTAAAGGGTCTCTCTCAAAAGAAAATGAGATACAGAAACATGACTGTGGATGGGAAAGCCATTGAAATGGGTGTTAAATTTGCTGCTGCTTCTTTGTATGCAAATGGAGAAACATATTCGCAAGACAGAGGCTTAGGTTCTGAAATGTGAGGTTATATGGGTAACAAGATGTGCTTTGTTGTCACCTTTTTAAAGAGTTGTACCCGAATCGTTGGCTGACATTCAGAAGGAAAAGTATCCTCCAGAATTGGCAAAAAGACCAACAGTTCTTTCAACAGACCGTTAGCATTACTGGGAACAACTATTTCACTTTAAGTTCCAAAGGAAATGGCATTTTGCTAGGAGATGTTAACATCAGGAAACTTAAATATTTTCGGAGAAAATGTAGTTACTTATGTGCAATCTCCAAAATAATGTCTTATGGAAATTTTGCATTTGTTTCATTTGCTTTGTGATACCAATAACATCAAAGGACTACTAATAAATAACAAATTAATCTGAAATAGAGACCAGTCTTCCCAACTCCCCCAATGGAATTGGTCGTGATGCATTGCCCTTAATCTCTTAATCACTGATGAATGCTTTCTTTCCCAGTTTTTCAGGGAAAACCTTTAAGGAAAAATCATGGGCTGCCTTCCTTGCTTTGTACCTTGATTGGATTTTGAAATCCTTCTACCTGTGCCTTTCAGCTCTTCTTTGATAGAAGGTATTGGAGGATTGCCTTCATGAGCATAGCAATCTGTACATTCTTTAAAATAATATTTCCTCTCAGGCCCTGGGAAACTCAAATGTATCAGACCAAAAGTTTGATTTTATTTGTAGTGAAAATGGTAGAGCAGTATAACAAAAATCAAATGGTCTAGTGGTGCAAGCACACAGAATAGGCCTTCTCCCAGGAAAAAATCCTAATGGAGTTCTTGCTTCAGGCATGAAAAGTAAAGCCATATGAGCGTGACAAAGCTGCATGGTATTTTGTGTTTTTTTGAAAATCAGAGTTTTATAGGGCTGATGGCCAAGGACAGAAAGCAACCATGGGTCCACTGACTAATGCTACTGCACCAGTTACCTTGGATTAGAGTTGTGTTCTCAGGCAATAAATATGTGCAAACTGGAAATAATAATTTTTTCTGGATCCGTGCAAAGCATTAAAAAAGAAAAATCCAAATCATTGCAGAATATAGGCAGAGGAATTCATTTGAAAATTTGCAGAGACACTGCAGCATTCTAGGGAAGGCACATTTTTGTGTATATTTGGAAACATCTTTTTATACCTAAGTGGATTTCTCTGGTTCTTAATTAAATGTTACAATTCAAGTCAGCTATTGGCTGCATAAACTTTAAGTTTGAGGGAACTAATTGTGGAGCTATAATGGCAGTTTTAGCATTCTGCTTTAATATGTAGGACATTGGCCTAGACCCATGAAAAAGCAGATCAAGCTTCTTGTCTCATGGGTTTGGTGAACTAACTGCTTAATGTCTTTGAAGCTCATTTCTTATTTTATAAGAAAGAAGATGTTCTAGGGAATGATGAAACTGAACCTACTCTGAGTTTCTTGGAGAGAGTCAAGCTTATAGAATTCCTGATTATTATTATTATTATTTTTGAGTATCATTAACAGCAACCCTATGACTAAAATGAGACTGAATTGACTGAAAAAAAATACAGATATCAAAGATAAATACATTTCACCCCCTCTTCAGAGACAAGAGAGAACAGGAAGGTGCCATATATATATATATATATATATATATATATATATATACACAGTATATAGTCTTATCACATTTTTAGTTCATTTTTGAGGTCAGCTGGGCTTTGGAATATCATTCAAATTCAGCAAGAATTTATTGTGCAACTAATTGAAGTTCAGTACTCTGCTGGGCACAGAGGTGATAAGTTAATACAGCATGGTCCTGCCTCACAAAAGGCTTACAATAGTCAGTAATAAATATTTAAATAGCTTACTTTTCAACAAGGTAGAATTAAATAAAAACCACTTGAAATATAGAGAATTTTTAACGGAAACAAAGAGAGAGGACTAATTCTGATGAAGATGAGCATTAGACAAAACTTCAAACAAAATCTTCTAAGTTATACATTGAAGTCTGAAGAAGATCTCACTAAGTGAACAATAAGGGAAGGACATACACTACCGGCTGAAAAATAAAGCAAAACCCAGAAACATCCAGAAAACTTATGAAGGTTTAAGGAACAGATTTGGTGTGTTTTTATTATCATCGCTATTGACAGCTGTGAAAGGATGTTTTAGTCATTAAGATTGGCTAATAGTAGATCTTTTTCAGCTTTTAAAGTTGAGGACTATCCAATGGAAGCTGGAGATTCTGAGTTTTTTGTTGTTGTTATTGTTTTTAAAGTACTGCTATCTAGGATAGATGTTATTGGCAGTCTGATGTTCTCTCAACTAGATGGTACTGCTAGATTGCAAGAAATACAGGATACTTTCTATCCACCTTCATACCTCAGGTCCAATATCGGAAAATTATGGCACTTTGTTGACCAAAAAAAAAAAAAAAAAAAATAACAAAAGAAACAAAGCAGAAGGCTGCAAATAAGGTATGAGTTTGTTTGGGTTCTTAGGAATTGCAATTTGGGAGACACAAACGTGGGTAAAACTGAGAGTGTTCCAGGGAGGAGAAAGAGTCAGGGGCTGATAAAAAACAAAAGCTACAAGGTTGTTAAAGTTGTCTGTCAAGAACTGTGATTAACTCTGATTCAAGTCAGGAAATATTTGTCCTTAAGGAATCACAAGTTATTTTAGGGTAATGGTCCAATAAGTATCTTGAGTTTCTGGCAAATGTTCTAGATGCCTTTCTTAGCACACAATAAGTGGTCAAAAGGTCAGATTCCATCCAGGCTGAAATGTGCATAAGCCGTACTTCTTCAGTGGCTTCCTGGGTCCATTTTAGAGAGCTCTCTTAGCAACACTGACTCCATTTTGATTTTTCTTCCACAACTTTCAGACCATAATTTGCCAAATTTTATATATTTATACTCAAGTGTGATGGGGTTTGGAACATGCTCTCCCAAAATATGGCACCTTGGCATATTAAATATTTTTAACTGAAGGAATGTGAGAAATGGCAGGTGAAGGAAGGACCCTGACCTCCCACTTTGCCCCTGAAGCAGGAGCCACTTGTGAGAGATGTGCTCCCTGTACCTGGAGGAGATGAGCATCTTTATTTCCGAAGATAGAGGTTAGGGCAATAGGAATCCAGATGAATAGGCCTTGCTAAGTTTCTGCCAATTTACTATCCTTAGCTCATGCTCTTTTGTCCTATCACATTTTTCTATGACTTTCCATTCGTCACTAAGCCAAATATAAAGAAGTTTAGGTTTAACTGTTTCTCCTGGTCCTCTTTTCCTTATGAAGGCTCCAGTGTCATAAAAATGTCTATTACATAAATGTGTATGCTTTTCTCTTGTCGATCTGTCTTTTGTTAGTCCAATTTATAGGATCTCAGCTGGAGAACATAGGAGGGTAGTAGGAAAACTAATTTTCTCCTCCCCTACACGTGCATATGATGTTCACTTGTTTGGCATTAGAACTAATCTTTTTTTTTTTAAGTATGCAGTATTGCAGTATTCCGCCATACAATAAAGGTCTCCTCAATTCAAAGATATGAGAACTAAGACTGAAGGAAGAGAAATGATTTATCAAAGTTCACCAGACTAGTTAAAGATCTGGATCTGTATCTAAATCCCCCAAATTCCTGCTTTGTTTTTCATAACTCTTTCTGCTACTGTACAGGAAGAAAAAGAATTGTCCCTCTACCCTTCTAGATTCCTGGCTGAGACTCTCTCTATATTAAAATATTAACAGGAGAAAAACAAACAAGTTTAATGACATGTATGCCTTCCATAAACATGGGAGATACCCAGGAAAACTAACTCCTCAGAATGATCCAAGCTACCACCTATCATCTCCAGCTAAAGACAAAAGAGGATGTTATGGGATGGAGGAACCAGATGTGGGAGGTTTGCGGGCAAAGCACAATAAACAAGGGTAAGGTTGTTGTGCAGATTTAAGTCTTGCCTTCACCACTGATAAGAGATTCTAGAGAATTAGTCATCTTCCTCTTCTTGGTACAGAGAGGGAGACACCCTTACAAACGGAGACTTCCCTTTTAAATGTAAATGTCTCTTACAAAAGGGTAACTTCTACTTGGTTTTCAGAGCTTCTCCTTTGATATTTCTTGAAAATAACCAGCCTAAAATAATCCTTATGCCAGAGTCTTACTTTGGAGTGGCAAATTCTGCTCCCCTGCACTACTATACTGTACTAGTCTTTCCTCATCAATAGATGCTTTAAAGACAATTAAACCCAATTTGGCATTGATAATAATTATTAAATGGAACACATTTCTTTTTTTTTTTTAACATCTTTATTGGAGTATAATTGTTTTACATTGTTGTGTTAGTTTCTGCCATATAACAAAGTGAATCAGCTATACGTATACATATATCCCCATATCCCAAATGGAACACATTTCTTAAGAGAAATGATGAGATACACTTTTTTTTTTGCTGCTGTTAACAGGTTCAGTTTTATAAACTGAGTACCTTTGTCAGTATGAATTGGTTAAAACTTTGACAGAAGTGGAGCAGTTGAATTTTGCTGAATTTACACAATTCTTCTTTTCAGACCTTGACCTTATTACATACAATAACATATTAGGACACTCACTTTGTTACAGCTGATTGTCTTCACAAGGTAGATTCCTACTGTCCATTTAGCAGAATTTCTCTGCCCTTCAGAAAATCTGCAAATCATATTAATTTAGTTCCTACACTAAAATTTCAAGATACTGCATGGGATTCTGTTTACACAGTTGTTCTTTGACATTCATTCTTAGGACGATATAATGTTCAAATGGTGCCTACAAAAAAGACATATTATTTCATCGCTTTCATTCCCGTATTCTCTGAGAATTAGCTAATTAACTGAGGTCAGTTGGAAACAGATCTGTGGCTAGAATCTGAGGCATAAAAATGGACATTTTGAGATGGGATGGCTCAGAAATCCCAAGATTAAAGATGTTTAACCACACTTAGCTTTAGAGGAGCATAAGTGAACTAAACTGTCAGGGGAAAATAAAATATATATATATATATATATATATATATATATATATATATATATATATATATATATATATATATATATATGACTTTGAAATGAGCAAAAGGAAAAAAGAAATACTGTCTTGACTAGGGTACCTTTCCCTAAGTGACAGTGGCTACTTTATAACCCTGGTGTAGAAAACTGAAACTGGAAGTGGAAAACCAAAAATAATACAAATGATTCATAGAAGAGCAAATGGATTGTGCTTGATGGAATACAATTGATTATTGCTCAGTGGATAGAGTGGTCATACATCTTTTGTATATTCATTTCAGCCTTTGTTATTTCCTAGGTATGTGTAGTTACTTGAATTCTCCTTTGAACTGGTTATAACTTTTTACCTCTCATTAATGAGTTAAGTAAATTGACGTACGATTATTTAAAATTGTATGAGAGTCATGATTTTACCTTTTTTTTTTTCAGAAATCCTTTTAACAGTATGTGTCAGTGAATTCAAATTCTGGTGTGCATTACAATCCCCTGGGGGGCTTGTTAAGACTCAGATCACTGGAACCCATTTTTAGAGTTTCTGATTCAGTATTCCTGGGTGGGGCTCAGTAATTTGCATTTCTGGCAAGTGCAGGTGATATTGATGCTGCTTGGTCCAGAAACTATACTGTAGGAACCACTGGTATAAAATCATCGTCACCCAGGATGATGATTACAGTCCCCCGAAACCTTCACTTTACCTAAACAGAAAGATATTCATTCTAAAACCTAATCTGCAGCCCTAAACTATTTTCAGGTTCTTATGTGCAAAAAATGTTTCCAGTCCTTTCCTTTTTCCCCCTATGGCCAGATAAATCAGCCTCTTGAATCTCCTGATTTGGGCATTAGAAATAGTGGCAGCTTCTATTAAGTGGTGTGATGGGGTATAGGAAGGTATCATAGAAGACAATATAAGATTCACTCTAGACCAATTATGTAGTTAATTACTCTAGCGTGTGAACTTAGCCTTCAAAGCAACCTCATTCGGGCTGAGGAAATAGCTACTACAGACAATTATGGGATGTGTGTGATGTTAGAAAGGGGAAGACAGAGCTATTGTTGGAAGAAGAGTATAAATGCTAAGCAGTATAATCTGAAATAAACATAAGTGGAACTGTGTTTTCCCTGAGCTGTAGTCTTCATTGCATAATAAGTCCTTTCCATTCTAATTTTTATGATTCATTTGCTCATTGGGGCAAGTTATCTGTTTTTCTTCTTTCCCCTTTCCTGTTGCAGGATATGCATTATTCTTCCCTATTGTGGCTGTAGAATTCAATACGCATTTTCCTTGTCAGACAGGAGGATAGCAATGGAGAGTAATTAAATGAGCAAACATCTTTTTCCTATTTAAATGAAAAGGAAAACCTGATACCCATGGGTGAACACCATACACCTGACCTAGATGTGACCATTGTTTTCCTTTTATAGTCTCACATTCCCTAAAAAAGAAAAAAAAAAATAAAGTAAAAGCAAGCATTGTCATTGGTATGCTGACAATGGGAAAAATACAGGCAGAACTTTCAAATACTTGGAGGTGGCTTTTCAAAAAGGCTTTTGTGAACCTATAAAACATAAGGTAAATTAAATCTAATTTGCATGCAATTTGTCATTTATTGAGAGGTTGGTGGCAATTAAGAAATGCAATTTGTTCTTTAGCACTGTTTCTCTTTTATGTACATTAAAAAAATACATTAACACATTTCTGTTATATTCATGAGATTACAATGGTGCACTCTAGTGGACAAACTGAACACTTGAAGTTATACATTAAATTTTGGTAAGGTTTTCATAATTTTATACACATGAACTGATCTGTATTTAATTCAAACAGAAACTCAGTAATGGCACTTTGAGTAGCTAGAAGACAATGCATTCTTTTAGGGAGAGAGAATTTGTGGATGGAACAATGTCTCTGAGTCCATTTCAATTTTAAAAAGTAGGCTTCTTTTTCCCCCCATCCTTTCTTTCCTTCCCCTTCCTTCTTCTTTTCATTTTCTTTTAACCATAGTTCAACATTATAAAGCAAATATAAAGCTGAAGACATAAATGAAATGCGCTATTATCATCAATTTTAGGGCCATTTTAGGAGGTTTTCACTTTGGTGGAGAAAGCTATTTTAGCAAAAGCATTATGCAGTGGTACCTCTTCATATTACTTAAATGTGAATAGAATATCAGAAACATCTAAGATAGAAATTCATAAGGACTTTTTAACTGGTTGATACTCAACACTAATATGAGTAAAAATATCTGTGCACTAACATGAATGCAGTGGTATTTTGAGACAAAGATTTTTGCTTCTGTTATCCTAAACTATCTAATAATGACGCTTACCTTTATGTGAATTTTCTAAAGCAATTTTTATGTTACCTATACTCTTTAAAAATATCCACAAGTAAAGTGTAGGTTTTTTTGTTTTTTTTTAATTTCTAAACTATTATCCTAGAGTGTTTAACAGATATGGTGTTTTTATGTTTATAATACTTAGAAATTATACATAATTTGAGAAACAGCAATTTGTTTATCCTCGTATCTAATGTTATATCCATGATTAAAATATTAGTAAAGAAATAGAGGAAAAAGAAAAGACAAAGGTATAATCTGTTCAAATACTAAGCACCTAAACTCTCTAATTCAACGTAAGGTCATACTTTGATGAATAAAACCTTTTTCTCTTGAACTTTTATCAATTACGGGTGTTATCTAATAAGAGGTTATCAATTAAGAAGAGTCATCCAAGAAACAAACTGCACTCTAAGTGACTTTGCAAATTATCATAGGGAATGGTTAGCACAAGCAACTGCCTTGTTATAATGGAATGGCCCAATAGCTGCCTGCAATTGTAACTGTGCCTCCCAGGAGTACATATAGTCATGTTTCTCTTAAACTTACCCGCAGTTGGTATGTAAATCCTTGAGGAGAAGCCCCATGAGCATTCTTCAACAGGGAAGTTGTGAATGTGGGCAGCCTACTGAACATGAGTGTGTGAAGAACATTTCTAATCTAATTTCCTATTCCAGTCTGGCTCAGTCATGAGACTCAACAGACCCTAAAATCATCTTAAATTTGAACTTACTGCTTCAGGACAATACATAATGCTATTAGCGAGATAAATGAGGCTAATGGAATTGCTTCTACTCATTTGCTCTCATTCACTTAAAAGAATTATATTACATTCCACTGAGCAAGTACATACCTGTTCAAAGTAAATGAACTTTTTAATTTTATTCTATTTTATTTTACTTTATTTTATTTTATTACTTTTTGCCTTTAAAATAGTTCTATAACGAAAACAGAAAAGGGAACCCCAACCTATCGTGATAGAGAGAACCAGATACTGTCCTAGGTACTGTGTCAATTAAAGTTCTTTTATTTCAAATAACAGAAAAAAAGCCACAGAAACTTAGCATATCTAGAACCAAATGAGGTGGATACCAGAACAGCTCACAAAACTAAAGAAAGAGGTGCATAACCAATGTCTAGTAAATGCAGGTGCTATGAATGTGCAGGAAATATGAGTATTATAAACTTGTGGACCTTCTTTAAATGCTCCATTAGAGAACTCAGCTTAAGAAGGTTTGGTCTCTGGAAAAATTTCAAATTCCCCAAAGAAAGAATCTTATTGGCCCATCGTTGTTCAAACACAAACCTCTTTAGTCAAGTCCCTATGACTCAGGTGACATCAGGAACTATGATGCTCAGCTTCATGGGAATCACTTAGAAGAATGAATGGAAAAAGGATACTGTCAGCAGGAGAAGGAGAGAAGGGATGCTAAGTAGCCAAAACAATTGAATACTCATTACGTTCCGACTCCTGTCTTCTTAGCGCTGTACATATACCCATATCCTGAAATTTCAAGAGTATTCTCTTTTTTAAAAATATAAGTATCTTATGCATAACCCAAAACAAATACACCCTTTCCCAAAGAAAAACAGACTGAAGTCATTCTTACTTTACATCCATATCAATGGCATGGAGCAGGGGTGTGCTTCTTCAGGTCCTGAATTATTCTTTTACTTGTAATTTCTTATAGTTATTCTGCAACTTATGAATACAACTCCAAATGGTTAGGGAGAAATTGGTATGAGGATTAATTCTTAAATAGCATTGCCCAGCCTATAGTCCCATAATGCTAGTTGCATCTGTATTATGGAGTATGTATTAGGCGTATATTATTTTTCTAAAGTATCTTTTGGTTGACATTTCCTTTTTTTTTTTTTTTTTTTTGCGGTATGCGGGCCTCTCACTGTTGTGGCCTCTCCCGTTGTGGAGCACAGGCTCTGGACGCGCAGGCCCAGTGGCCATGGCTCACGGGCCCAGCTGCTCCGCGGCCCGTGGGATCCTCCCGGACCAGGCACGAACCCGTGTCCCCTGCATCGGCAGGCAGACCCTCAACCACTGCGCCACCAGGGAAGCCCAGACATTTACTTTTTCATTACTCCATGTGGTGCTCCATCCCTATCCCAGGGTTGAACATGAGTACCAGAAAAGCAATAGACTATATAACTTTGCAGAGTTTTTTGATCCTCCATGAAGAGAAGACACAAATAGGGACAAATGGAGTGGCCTATGTTGAGGAGGAAAAATAATTTTCCCTCTGCCCTTCTAGGTTCTTGACTGAAACCCCCTATGATAAAAGACAGATTAACAGGAGAAAAATAAGCAGAAATTTAACAGCATGTATACCTCCTGTACACATGGGAGATACCTAGGAAAACTGAGTAACTCCCTGAAATGGCCCAAGCCAACACCTTAAATAGCAGCTCCAGCTAAAGATAAAAGAAGATGTTGGGGGTTGGGGGAACTAGTTATGGAAGGCTATCAGGAAAGGCATATTAAACAAAGGTATGGTTGCTGTGAAGATTTAAGTCTTGCCTTCACCATTGATAAGAGTTTCTAGAGATTTAGTCAGTCATCCTCTTCTTGGTATAAAGAGGGAGAAACCCTTACAAATGGAGATCAGTGTAAACGTCCCTGACTAAGGGTAACTGCTACTTAGTTTTAGAACTTTTCCTGTGTCTGCTGTTTCTTAAAAAATAGTCAGTTCAAGATAATCCTTACACCAAAGAATCATACTTTGGGGGGGGGGGCAAATTCTTTGCCCCTTTACCTACAACAATGCCTAGCCTCCTAATAAGATTGGATGCCTTTAGTTTTGATTCACTGTGGATGGGAATTGGAGCACTCAACCACAGTTAGCAAGAGTCCATTTTGTTAACCCCTCGCCTAGCCTTTGTATTAATTATGGGGCTGTGTACTATAACTGAAAACCCAGACTTGTATAAAATATAAGTATATGTGGTCTCTTTGAATAACAGGAAATCCGAAGGTAAGGTACGATTTTGAGTTGAATTGTGCCCTCCAAAGAAGATAAGTTAAAGCTCTAACCTGTAGGACCTCAAAATGTGATGTGGTTTGGAAATTGGGTCTTTTCAGAGATAATCAAGTTGAAACCAAATTATTAGTGTGAGCTCATATCCAGTAAGATTGAGGTCCTTATAAAAAGGGGGCATTTTGACACAGAGACAGACACATAGGCACACACATAAATAGACACAGGGAGAAGACAAGCATCTATCTACAAGCCAAACAACGCCTGAGGCTACCTACCTGCAGCTAAAAGAGAGAGGTCTGAAACAGATCATTCCCTAGCGCCCTCAGAGGCAGTGTGGGCCTGCCTATGCTTGATCTGGGCTCTGGCCTCCAGAACAGTGAGACAATAAGCTTCTATTGTTTTAAGCTATCCATTTATGGTACTTCACTATGGCAACCTTAGGAAGCGAACCCTGGTAGAATCTGTGTGTCTTACGATCAGGGGTCTGGTACCATTTCCCTACAGTTCTCTTGTTTCTGCCTTCTTTGGTGTATCAGCTTTGAATTTAGGCTAGCTATATCATGTTCACAGGATGATTTTAGCACGATTTCAGTTTTTTTTTTTTTTTTGTCCTCAGAAAGACAAGAAGAGAGAAAACTTCTCTTCAGTTATGGAAAACAGTTGTTGGATTTGACTGCCATGTGTTACTTTTGGACCAAGAACAATGGCCTTGGATGCCAGGTGTTGATTGAATTAAGACTCAGTTCCTAAACCAGTAACTGCCAAGTGCGGAGAACATGCAGGCATTGCTATACATGTCTAGTCTAATCAGAATCTGCCTCTGTGGTTGGAATTAACACTCTCAATTCCATGGGTTTTTATGGGGAGTGGGAGCTGCCGGAAAAGTCCAGCATTCTTGTAGAAGAAACAGGATGATTTCATGGTACTCAGATTAAAGACCTCTTCTACAGTGGAAGCCTTCTGGTGACCATTTAATTAGATATAAATACGTGAGGGTTCTAGGAAGTCTTATAAAATCTTCTGCCACTGTATTGTTAATAAATATTTTTTTCTACCAATCCTACAGTCTTGTCCCCTAGAAGTCTCTCAGCCGATGTAGATCCTAACCTCAGACCAGAGCTCATTCCAAGCAAATGGCACATTAGATGTATTTTTGTAAATATTGTCCTTTAGGAGGTCCTTAGGACTCCACAAGAGAGAGTGTAATTGTTTGAAAGTTCACTTCAGCTGATATCAAATAGCTAATGCTGCTGGTAGCAAGGCCGTGCTTGATTTCCATTCCTTGGTTGGCTTTTCACCTCTTCAACCTCTTGGTAACTATTTTCTGCATTACATATCCTCTATTAAACTGTCTGTCGTACCTTCTGTGTTCCCGAGTGGCCTCAGCCTGATATAGTAGTGCAGCAGTTATTGATCACATCTGTAGGCAATGTTTGATGTCAGTGCAAATGTGCAGTTTTTTTTATAATTACTGTACAACCTTCTTGATCTTCCAGATCTGATTCACAACGACAGAACCTCAGAAATAAGGAGACTAAATTCAAGAAAATTTAAGAGGTTCCCCAAGGAAATATATTTGGAGACAGAAAAGGATCTAGGAACCTACTCTCCTAACTTCCAGTTTAGTGTCTTTTTCTCTCTCCATTACCTTATATTTTATAAATATATTTCTGCTTAGGCTTACAGTTCTCCATGTGATACAGATTCACCTATTTTTATAACCAGAAATAATAATCCCAAAGTGAATACCTAGGCAAAATTTTCAAGGTTCAACAATTTATAAATGTTAAGACAGACTGTCTGTAAGGCACTGCTTCAGTGCACTAAATAATACTTAAGTGGCTTGAAAGAGTTAATTCAGCTTGCAAAAGAGCTTAATTTATTCCCAGGACATCGCCCATACACAGGGAGAATATGGCTCATTAAATCCCTTTCAAAGACTCCCAATAGAGAAGTGTGTTTTTGGATCAATATTATGTTCGTGTGGACTTAACAGAATCACAATTACTCTTGGGAGGAAGCTAGATTTTCCTTCTGGATGTGGAGCTCTTTGCAAAGATGGGTGTTGTACCTACAGTTATTCATAGTTCTGTTTAAAAAGCGAACTGACTTACTGTTTTATTTTATTTTATTTTTTCTTGCGGTGCGCAGGGCTCTCACTGTTGTGGCCTCTCCTGTTGCGGAGCACGGGCTCCGGACGCGCAGGCTCAGCGGCCATGGCTCACGGGCCTAGCCGCTCTGCAGCATGCGGGATCTTCCCGGACCGGGGCACGAACCCGTGTCCCCTGCATCGGCAGGCAGACTCTCAACCACTGCGCCACCAGGGAAGCCCTGACTTACTATTTAAAAAAAAAAAAGACTGAGAATTAGGTAATTCTTTATTCAGTAGTTTTTTGTGTTTTTTTTTTTTTCTTTCCAGCAGCTTATAAAAGAGGTTACACTTCTGTAGGTGTTTTGTTTTGTTGACAGTCTTTGCACCTGCAACCTTCAGCTAGTCAGGTCCTCTAAAGGAACATTGTACTTCAGGATATATTCATAAGAAGTACTTCTCAGAGGTCACACACAGCAGAATGAGAACGAGTGTGCTTCATTAGTTGCTCCTTTCCCAAGGTCTGAGAAATTTTGTCTGAGATTGGATAAAATCTCAGAAGTCATGATAGTTCCCCCATATAACATAACGAAGTGATTAAGAGTGAAGACCCTGAAGTCAGTTTCCTGCATTTAAATCCTGGCTGCACCACTTACTAAATCTGTAGCCTCAGGCATGTTACTTCAAGTCTCCAAGTCTCATTTTTATCATCTATATACTGGGGTAAAAATAGTATCTCCCTCATTAGAACATAGATAAGTAGACTAAATTAAATGAAACAGTACATGTGAAAGGTCTGATGTTAGTAAGTATTCAATTAAGATTAGCTATAATTATTACGTGGATATTTATAAACATCTCTATTATTTTAAAATATGCAGGTAGACGTCTATGAGTGTAACTGGCAAATATCAGTCTGCAAATCTTGCATATCTTATAGATCTCAAAGTCCACATGAGCAGAGACACATAAAGTCTCTCTGCTGGCTTCTGTTGACTGTCTTTTCAAATTATAGAGATTACAGATATTGTCTATAGATTATTAAATACAAGATCATTTGTATGTTTACTGTACATCTATCAAATATTTTCCTCTCACTGATAGCTATTGAAGATTTTCTGTTATAGTTCTGACTAGTTTCAAATGGAGTAGGCTGGGGACAGGCTTTTACTTTGGAAGAGTTTAATAAACCAAGGAAGTATTCACATCTAAGTTATTTTTAGCGGTACGAAATTTGCCCAAGTCCAGTATAAAGGCAGAAGTAACAACACAACATTCTATCATGTGTTCTGACCTTCTAATAAGTTCATAAAATAGAATGGTAAAATGTGTAAAGCAGTCTATGGAAAGTAAAAGATATGAGATACTACCTAAAAACCTCAATGAACAATATAAAAAATAAAAAAAATAAGTAAATAAAAGTTGCCAGTGCTCAATTGCTGTTCATTTAAAGGGTAATTGTTTCTAGATAGAATCAATGATCTATACAGGGTACACAAATATAGTTATCCTATATTCACCCTCTGAGAACATCCACATTCATATCCTCCTTTAATTACAACATACCACATTCACCATGAAATATTCAAGCACCTGACCAAATGCCTCATTTTTTCCCCCTCCCTTCTGAAAACCACCATGAGAAACAAAGAACAGACTACTAAGGACTAAAAGGAAGATGATGGCAGAAATAAGATACTGGGCTGCCTTGATTCCTCACCTGTGCAGCTAAAACATGACATGCCAAACATCTTTTAAGGCTTATTATGCAATTGAAAAATCAGTTCAACTCTGTTTATTAAAAAACATAATTCATCTTAAGCATATATAAGTCATAAGTCAATCATTTTCAAGTTTCATATAGTTTCTTTATATTTTGCTTACATAATCATCTTAAGAGTCAAACAATGTTTGTTTTATCTATTTTCCTCAGGAGAAAATTCATTAATATCCTATATACTTTCACTCATTAAGCACATTTTACACATTTTACATTGGTGTAAAATTTAGATAGTTATGTAGAAGTTATCCATCAAATATTGTTAAAATATAAAAAGCAAAGTACATTCTTCATGATGAGTGTCATGACTTACTATTTTTGATATCCCACATCGTAATTGGTACATAGGAAATGCTTAATATGTTTGTTAGAGGAAGGTAGGGAAGGGAAGAGAGGTAAAAGGGAGAGGAAGGATGAGTAGATGGGTGGACTTGGAAAAAAGGAAGAATTTGAAGGTAAGAAGGAAGTTTGTGATATTTGAGTGGGAAAAACAACATAGACTTTGAGTGAGAAGTATTCGCATTTAAGCCTGGATCTTCTTAGCTGTGACCTTAGCTTTAGTTTTCACACCTGTGGGGGAAAACTGGGGATGGTAACCATTTCATTTTGTTTTTAGAATTAAATCCAAAAATGTGTGAAGAATGCCCACTTTCACAATACCTGAAATATTATAGGTGCTCCATAAATGTCAGTTTCTCCTCTTTTGCATAGCTTGGCCTGATTTTACCTTCAAGGCAGGTTTCTCAGTATTCTCAGCTTACAGTTGAACAGATGATTTGAAGGTGGGGAATGACACCATTCCAACTCTTAGCACGTCTCCCTCCTGTGCTGCTTCTTTTGGGAGTTTGCCGCTAAGCAGGCGCCTTTTTTAACCTCACTCTGAGTGAGCTCATCTTTAAAGAAACTTTCCTCCTTGTACTCAACTTTAGTACTTATATAGGAGCTCTTGATTTATACGACCAGGTGGAGCAGCCTCTGAGACCTGTGAAAATGCTATCTGAAGATTGCATTGCAATGTAAATCATCAGAGAGAAGCCTAAATAATTAACCAAGTAAAATATGTGGTGATGGTGGTATATCTTTAAGTCATACATGAATCTGAAAATTAAAATGTTGTTAGCATTCCTTTTCTGAATACAAAGAGAATTCAAACATAATCATATTTCAAAGGAGAATAAGATGGCTGGCAGAGAAGAGGCAAATCAGCGTCCCTTGACATAGGAAAAGAAAGATGGTAACGTCACTGACAATATGGAGAAAAAAAGTCACATCATGACTAAAAACAGGAGAGGATGGGTTAAAATGTACTAGCTGGGAGAGGGCTCACAGTGGGAGATGAGTGAGTGATGGTTACTATGTCTAATACTTTAAGGAGAATAATACGGAACAATAATTACCAAATTATAACTAAGCTATGTTTTCCTAAAACAGTACTCTTTTCTTCAAAATATGAAGAGTCTTCTCTTTTTCTTTTCTAACATACAAAATGAACTCTTTGCTTAAGAATAAAAATGACTTCATTTTATGCTTGTGGAGAATAATATGGCTTGTGGCTTCTGCTTTTTTTTTTTCTTTTTTATGTGGGTGTGAGAATATAGCAACTTTGCTGTGAGAATATAGCAACTTTTATTATGCTTAAGGTACATTTATCATAGCATGGGATAATAGATGATTTACATTGATTTAAGAATTTTTAATGTTTGTGAAAAATAAGCATTATATATGCTTATCCTTTTCAGAAAGTTGAAACAGGAAAGTGAATCAACATTTGACTTTATGTAATTTTCTAATAAATTGTTGTTAAATAGAGTATAAAGAACCACAACTTCCAAAATATTGGAGAGGAAATTTAATGTTAAGACTGAAAAACATAATAAAATAAAATAATGTAAGAATATGCATTTGAGAGAGTTCTGTGGGGATTTTTTAAATTGTTGGTTTATTCGATAACTGTTCATTGAAAACATAATTTTACTTAGAACAGTTCTGCAAGGTTTGCCAGGTTTATTGTACCAAACCAAATTAATTTTTACATTGACATTAATTAGTTCTCTAATTCAACAGATATTTATTTGGAGCCTGTTATTCCAGCTTCTTGGAATAAGGAATGAACTTGACAGATAAGGTCTCGGTCTTCACAGAACCTATATCCTAATGGAAGTGTAAATCAATACATAAAAAATATAAAAAATACCTATATCTTAATGGAAGTGTAAATAAATACCAAAAAAAAAGAGTTTATAAGTGCTATAATCAGATTATGATAAGCATCAAAAGAATTTACTGGATTCTGAGATAGGTCATGCTACCTTAAGATGAATCTTGACTAATTGGTTCACTCAAAAGTCTTTGCCAGGTGTAAGAATTTTGCTACTTTAGGTACTGAGACTTGGCCTACAAGCCTTTCTACTCCTCTATAATGGAGTTGGCACTGCGTGTTTACAAGTACTACTGCTATGAACAATAGATAAAATATATTTAAAGGAAAACCTACCCTACTTAATATATACTGTTCTTCCTTATTAAGAGTATTTGGGGTTCATATTTAGCTGCAGAAAATTACTGTTGGAAAATTCTCAGTTCCCCTCACATAGTATATAGTAGCTTGACTTTCCCTACAGAAGATTTCCCTCATAACTCTGACTATGAACACTGACCCAAAAGATTTGGCAGCATTGCGTCACTTGATATAAAAAAGGGAACCTAACTTAAAGTGGAAAAAAGGGACAGATGGGAAAATGTGTTCTATACACACATAGATTTTTTTGCCAGCGAAGCTGCTTCTTTTAATCCAGTTCAGTATGTTCTAAGGGAGCTACTATTTCTGAAAGCATTGAACATGCAGGGCCAAAGTTTCTAAGTATGGACCCACAGAGTCAGGAAGGAAATGATGTATGTTAAAGTCCTGAAAAAATGAGGAGGCTGCAGTGGATTGTTGCCCAGATCCCTTTCAGCTCCCACACCCTTTACCTCTGTGTTCCTCAGTAGCCACGTGGAAGTGGTCCCAGAACCTGTGACAGCTTGCAGTTGACATCATTGCTTTTTCCTCTAAGGCTTTGCTTTTCTCATTTTGCTTTTGCCACTTACATTGTATACATTTGAACCTTCCTCTTCAACCTCCTCAATGTCGCATTCAAGGGCTGCAGCTCTTTCCTTCTCTTGAACTAACCTCGTGTCGGACCTCCTCCCTAATGACTCAAATGGCTTCCAGTTCTAGTATAATTCAAGACCTCCTAATCCTAAGTAATCATCCTACAACCACCTTTTGTGTTTTTTCTGCTTACTGAACTTGACTCTTAAAACTTCCATAAATTTTGGACGCTTATCGTTTAAATTATAATTTGTTAGCATTTTAATGAAAGAAACCCCTGGAAATAGGATTTTGGAGGGGGAGGGGAAAATGGGTGGGGATTGACTGTCACTGTTTGTTTCCTGGGTGCCAAGGAGCTATGAGCTAAGAGGGTTAAATATAAGAATCAGAGGTTATGGGAAACCCCTTTACTTGCCTTTGTGAATGCTAATGGTCCTAGATCCTACCTTTCCATAGATTTTTTTTTCCTTCTCTAATTTCCAGAGCAGTTATAAGTAATAGGAGTCTTTATGAAATTAGGAGCAAAAAAAAAAAAAGTGAAAGATGAGACTCAATCACTGGTGAAGTCAGGGTTCAAGATATGCAATGAAACTGGAAGCCAAGATAAAGCAGTGGATGTACAGACAAGAAGACAGCTGGAATGAATCCAAATGGCAGAGGTGAGGCCAGAAGCACAGTTCAAAGATTATATAAGAAGCCAGAAGCCAGATCATACACAGAAGTCAAAGGCTACCATCAGGCCATGGATATAAACTAGATTTAAAAAAATCAATAAGCAGACCTGAGGTACTGAAGATGAGAGAATCTTGAGCACTTGTTGACCAAAAGATGAAACAGTTTGTAATAATTTAAGAAGTCAAGGGCAGCAAGTCAGGGCAAGGAGCACAAAGGAGGTGAGGGCTGAGGTTAAGGAAAGCAATACAACAAAGCAGAAGGTCAGGAAAGTAGTAGACACCAGCTGTTAGAAAACATGGCAGTAGAAATGTGTAAACATCTGTCTCACCTAGGAAACCTTTTATATGTTTCCTACTTACAGCAAGAAATAGACAGCTGGGTTCAAGAGCAGAGCAAATATCAACCTGGAGGCAGCTAATGCTCGTGTTAGGAAACTAGGAAGTCCACTCGGCTGTAATGGGAACTATCTGAAATGAGGATTGCTTGGCAATCCTGTTGGGAAGAGGCACAAAAATAAATAGGATTTGATAAGTAGTGAGAAGGAGCTAACAGTTCTATGTTAGGAGTTTTACCTGTATTGCTTGCAACAATTTTGAGGAATTGGATAGTAATCTTTGAGAGATGAAATAACTATGTCTTTGTAAAATTAAATGAATTGCCTGTGGTCAACCAACTGATCGATTGAGTATTCACATCCAAATATACAAGTTGACAGTGTAGGATAAAACCCAAATTTTCAATGTTATCCTATCTTATGTATGGTGGTATGCTACATGAAAAATGAAATTCCAATGTTTTCATACTTACAGAGTCAAAACAAGATTTTGGCAGGTGTGTAAATGTGGGAGCTGTGATGGTGGAAAAAAAAAAATTACTTGGGTAGTGTTGAAACAAAAGTCCAGAGATGGTGAATTGCAAACATAAGAAGGATATTTTCTTTGGCTGCATTTTATGCGACCTGATTTATTCTGAAGAATATTATCTCCTCAAATTAATAAAATAAAATTAATAATAATAATGAATATCCAAAAATCACTGCATGTATAGTAAATGCTAGGTATGCTGAAGACTTTACAGGCATAATCTTGTGCCTGTAACTACAAGGTAGTTACTATCATTATTCTCATTTTATAGGTGAGGAAACTGAGATATAGAGAGTTTAGGACACAAGCCCCAGCCACATACTTATTGAAGGTTTGGAGCAAGGATTCACACATGAGTGTTACATCTTCACATTTATAGTTTTCAGACCTTGTGATTTTATGTTCACAAAATAATGTATTTAATTTATACGTGTTATAGGTGGCAATATTCAAACTATGGATGAGCTGCCATGACATTATTCTTCCTAAAGATTAAATATTCTTTGTTACACAACATGGCAAGAGATGTTTGAGTAGTAAAATACCCGTGGCAACAAAATATCCATGGCATTTAAAATTGAATGACCAATTTTCGTGTATGTTTGATCTGCTTAATACCTTTAAAATATTGTAGTTTGGATGTCTGTAGTTGTTTTTCATTGGGTGTGCAAAACAGATTTTTATATGACAGGTGTAGTAGTGTTTTGAGACCCACACAGTTTTTGTGGTATTTTCATTTTTAAACAAGGTGGGTGTTTGGTTCAACTATCTTGCTTTCACTATAGACATATCGAGAATAATAGCATATACTTGTTCATATTCATTAACTGAGTGGCGGATATTAATTGTTCTCTGAATGAAATCATCCATCATATCTTTTCAGATAAATGGTGCATATTTGATTGAATATATTTTTCTCTGAAATATAGCACTGTGAAGTTGCAAGTAAATAATGTATATATTTAGATAGACTTTTTCTGAGAAACGCTGAAGAACCCTAAGCCAACTTCTGATACACTTTTACATTTCTCATTCTGATTTTCAGCCTGTTATGTATTGATACTTAGGAAAAAAAAAAGATATATATATAGGGTATTTGAAACAACATTTTATAAGGGTGAAGAGTTTACAATATTGCTTTTAGTTTAAAATGTCCATTTTTCCAAATCCTGAAACAGTTTTGAATGTTGAGGCTGTAATTTAACAGTTCCTCAAGTTTGTCAGTGAACTATAAGACACTTGTAGAGAAAGGGTTAAAAATCCAAAGATATAATTGTGCTTTAACTAACAAACTTAAAAATGTTTATTGAAAACTGAGAAAACAATTACATAAAACAAAATATAAGAATTATCACTAATGTATGCGCTTTACCATATTTATCTAAAATCACTAATGAGGCCATCTAGAGAAGCTATTATGATGGTTTGTTAGTAATATGTGCAGGCAAATTACTTGATCATTAGCTACATCCAGCTGCTAGAGCATTTTTGTATAATGCGTCAAATTAAAGGAAGGCTTTTATGTAGTTTAACATATTTCATAAATTATCAATATCTTAATATTAAAAATTCCATTTTCTTGAACTTAGAAGAAAAGGGGAAACATTGATGGCTTTATATTGTTTTAATTTAATATTTTCCACAATACTGATTTGCCATATAATGTTTTATAGAAAATTGCAAATATAAACCTGAGATCTGATAGTTGTGATTCTTAATACAGAATTAATGGAGCTAGTTCCTTTTAGAAATTACTTCAGTGGAAATTTATATTTCTTATACAACAGTGCAGACTAGTGGCCATGCCTTACAACATATGTTTGTCTTTTTGTGGGACATGTTATCTGAGGTAATCATATGTACATATCATGAAATAGTATTAAACAAATTACATATATTTAAATAGTAATTATTATAGCACAATATAGTTTATAGAGCTTAATAGTACATCAGCCGAATTTATTTTATTCATTCTATTTTGCATTCATTGCAAATCACCTAGAAATTGTTCTGTAAATGATAGGTGAAAAAATATACACTTAAATTATATCACAGGTAGTGAATTTAAAGAATATCTAGTTATTAAGATTTCTGTGATCTGTATTTTTGTTTTAAGCTTACAATATAACTAGTCCTCTATAAGCAAGGGTATTTTTTGTTTAAAATAGTGACAGATTGGTAATCCTGTAGTCATTTTTTTATAGATGCCCACCCGCTTGTTCCCAGACTCTCAGTTTATATGAAATTCTTCTAATATTTAAACATGATTTCTCTCCTCTCCGTTTTAAGTATTTTTCCAATTATTAAAATGTTTTCCCAAATTATGCTTTTTTTAATTAAGAAAAATTCTTAGCAACTGTCTGTAGGGAAATAAAAGAATGATAATTAGGCTAAAGAAAAGTTTTAGGTGTTTTCTAAACTGTCTCCTAATAATGTGAATAGAAGAAAGGATGAACAAATTACTTCAAAGACCTCATTTTGATCTCTAAATCTTTTTTTTTTTTTTTTTTGCCGTACGTGGGCCTCTCACTGTTGTGGCCTCTCCCGTTGCGGAGCACAGGCTCCGGACGCGCAGGCTCAGTGGCCATGGCTCACGGGCCCAGCCGCTGCACGGCATGTGGGATCTTCCCGGACCGGGGCACGAACCTGTATCCCCTGCATCAGCAGGCGGACTCTCAACCACTGCGCCGCCAGGGAAGCCCCGATCTCTAAATCTTGAATAAATTTTCTTTCCCAAAATATGTCATCAGACCTTCTTGTATCCACCATCTGGAATGACGGATAGAGAGAGGAGCTTTCACACTGTGACATGTAGGAGATTTTGGAACCATAATTATATGTAGGAGATTTTGTAACCATAATTATTAGTTGATTATTAATGAAATGACTCATAGACTAGCAGCAAAAGGGAGGTTGAATGTTGAATGGCCCCCAAATAATCAGAATAGTAGATGATAATCCTGTGATCATTTAAAATTGTATCTGTTTCCATGATGGCACAAAGTCTGCCCTGTAACTTCTGAAAGGCTTGCCCTGGTCCCAGCTCTATTACTTACCAGCTCTGCAAACTTGAGAAAATTTGCCAGTCTCCCTGAGCTTCAATTTCCAAATCTATACATTGAGTATAATATGAATAATCTAACAGGGAGATGGCCAAATGAGATAACCTTTGTGAACACTGAGAAATGCAAAATGAGAGCAAATTATTTTATTAGTCCAATAGCTGGATTTTCATTCTACATTTGTGGCTATTTTGTTTGTACATTTGTTCATACAACAGTGATTTTAACTTCAAGCTTAAGTCTCATTTTATGTGGAAAGATTGTTAAGTATCAACCAAGTCTGATTCCATTTTTACTTCTGAAAACATCTTCCCCTGGATGTAGAGCCTTAGATCAAAGGCTTAATTGTTATACCTTTATTTGTTTTGTTTTGTTTTGTTTTTACATATGAAGAAAAGTTTAGTAGCATAATTGATATCTTTTAAAATTTGATGATAATCTGTTATGTCTTCTATATTATTCCATCACAAAGAATTATTCTAAGGAAAAACTCTTAGATACTATTCTCTTAGTCCTGTTAAAACACACAAACACAATTTTAGGGAGACTGTCTATTCTATCATGGCATGGTTCTGATGCATTGCAGGTGTATTCAACGGTAGATGGCAGGGTGTCAAACAAGAAACAAGGTTCCCTATTTACCTTCCATGACTTTACTCAGACTGACCTCCGCTCTTTCACGTTAAGGACTCTATGCAGGGAAGATATGTGCTTAAATATTTGTTGCAAATTCTGAAATTGTGTCCCTGTGTCACAAAACATAAAAAAATAACCAGTAAATTAAAATGGGAGAGTTCATTTAAATCACAGTTGTCAACAGTTTATGATAAAAATATCTGTTTTGGAATTGTAATTTATTCACTCATTTGGATATTTACCCTGCTAAAGACAAATCAGCCTTTGGAATTTTGCAGATGAGTGTGGGCAGATCCTACTTTTTTTTACCTTGAATGTTGCCTCAGAAACATTACATTTTGTCCTATCTCTTTCTGTCATGTTGATCTTCAGGTGAGAACCACCTTTTCACCTTTTTTTCTTTTCATCCTAAACCACTTTGAATTGCAGATCTAAGCTATGAAACACCTCAGAAAATGCACACATGCACTTCACATAAAATTTTATAAACTTTTTAGAAGGAGCATAGGAACCCCTGAATTAACTATGCATCCCACAGAAGTTCCCTGAGAGGAGTTAAAATCCCAGTCCTGGTTGGAGATTGCCAACTAAATATTTTCTGCAATAATTTCCATGGATAAATGAGCACATTGAAAGATAATTTTGTGATTGGAATATCAAAATTGCTTTCTTCCCCAAACATAATTGTGATCTCTAAGTAAAGCAAAGGATATGCTATCTTTCAAACTGAAATGGTGTGAATCACTTTGGTGGTGTGAATAGCATCCATTAGTTTTACGTATACATGACAGGTTATTATGCAGAAATAATCTGATGTCCAACCCTAACCAAGAGGCAGTAGCAAAATTCATATTTTCTTTAATCCCCATCCAGAAAATATTTAATTTTGTACAGCCTTGTGTTTTTAGAGCTCTGTGATACCTTAGAAGTGATCTGTCTCTCCTGCCCTCTTTTGTATAAATGAGAAACTAACTGAAATCCATAAAAATTCAATAAATGCTCTCATTTGATACATGCCAAAAGTGAGATTAGAATTCAAGTATTCTCAGTTTAAACTGTGCTTTTTCTTTCTAGGCTCTTAGATTAAACTCTTCAAGTGTCCACATTATGGGGAATTGACAAGTTTTTTTCAGAAATACATTCATATTAGGTAAACCAATGGATTCTTGAAAATGTTGTGTTTTCTGTTTGCAATAAACTATTCTCAAGATTTTAAAAAGTTCTGGGTGGTAACTGTCATTTAGATTTAGTTGAATGAGGCTGGGTAGGGAGAGGAACAGTATACTTCGGGGTTGGGGCCAAACTAAGCATACCCAGACAGCCCTCCACCTTCCTGTCCTGGAATTCTCCCTCATCTGGGCTGTGCTCTGCTGCTTCTCAGTTCTCTGTATTTTACCTTCCTCAAGCAGCACCATCTCTGTCAGTTCCTTCATGGAGTCGAGCGTGTTCTTGGTCCCACTAATAGCCATCTTGTTACCTTTCCTAAGGGTAAGTGCGTCTTAATAAGAATGCCAGCAGAAGGCAGCAGGTAAAAGTGCTGAGGGCTGAATTCTACCCTAGAGCCGGAATAGCAACTTTCTGGGTTCTTAGGAAACAGTCAAGATAAATAGCTTTCTTTTCAATAGCTCTATTGGGCTACCTTTAACTAAGTTGACCATCTATGGTGTTTTAATAGGTTACATTTAATAGATTAATCTTTCAGGATTGATCTTTGAGTCTTCTATCTCCCCATGCCTCTTTATGCTGATTCCTCAGAATGCACAATAGCAGGGCCAGAAATGGAATAAACTTTAAATTACACACAGAGAATGACACTTGTGGCAGCTGAGCAAGTGAAAAGGGGGTTAAATTCACTCTTATCTTTTACATGCCTACAGGGCCTTATTTGCTGGTGTTTAAATCTCTGGGAAAAGGCAGTCAGAAGTTTAAGTATTTTGCTACCTCTGCTACTGCATTCCCATGGGGGCAGTGCCCTATTTCTTACCATTATTCATTGTCGTTCTGCTTCTAAATAGCAATACTTCTGAGGATGATTGTGCAGTACTGCGGATGCTGCTTTACTTGAGCTAGAATGACATTCCAGAAATGCTGTCACTGGGGATGTGCTTCTAAGAAGGATGTTACTTTGCCATGAGCGGATGAGATCATACATTATATTTAGGATTCACAGGGAAGGCAACCGCTAATTGGTGACAGCCTGGATCTAAACTTTATGTTTGGACCTGCCTGGTGGCGCAGTGGTTAAGAATTTGCCTGCCAATGCAGGGGGAAGATCCCACATGCCGCGGAGCAACTAAGTCCGTGCGCCACAACTACTGAGCCTGCGCTCTAGAGCCCGCAAGCCACAACTACTGAGCCTGCGTGCCACAACTACTGAAGCCCACACGCCTGATGCCCGTGCTCCGCAACAGGAGAAGCCACTGCGGTGAGAAGCCCGCACACCACAACAAAGGGTAGCCCCCGCTCACCACAACTAGAGAAAACCTGTGCACAGCAATGAAGACCCTAAGCAGCCCAAAATAAATAAATAAGTTTATAAAAATAAATAAACTTTATGTTTTATTTAAGTTATGTTAGCTTTAAGAAACAACTTTTCTTTTGCTTAGGTAATAAAATTTCTTAAAATGCTTAATCGTTTCATGCATTTGATCATGCAAAAAAAAGTTATAATGTTTGGTAAGATTAAACCAATTAGTAGCCTTCTCATATCTGCGATACCCAGATTGCTGAGATTTTTAAGGCTAGGTTTATTGCTCATAGTAAATACTTTAGTGAGTCTTGTAGAGGCTCAAATATAATAAGGCAATTGGGAACGGTTCTGCTCCTTCCCCATGCCTCAATTTTAGGTAGCGTTAAATAACGGGCTTGAAATAGTTGAACCCAAATATAATACGCTTTTTTTCATGGGCCTATTTTATTTTAGGCCCCTAAAAAGTGATTTAGTGACCGACTGAGAAAACTATTTTCTATAGTTAAGATATCTGGTTCTTTTAAGTTTGACTTTCCCAGAATCCAATTCCATTGAATTTCACATTTCTACTTACTCTGTTTCTAGCACATTTAAAATTAAAACTGGAAACTCTTCAGTGATATAGTCTCAGTCTTTCACATAATTTCAAACTGTCTTAAGATATAACTATATATTTCTCAAACCAAATTTTTTTATGTGTGTGGGCATGAAAAATTAAAATATCATTTACAATTGTTACTTTTAAAAGTTATTTTCTTTCACTAGTGGCATAATGTGTTTTTGTGAGTTGTTTAAATATATTTTTTCTTCTACAGAAAGCATGTGCTTTTTTATGGAAATACTCTATATTTTTACATTCTTATTTTTCAAAAACATTGAAATGCATTTACTTTAAGAACATGAAAAAGTTTAAACATATCACTCTCTTCAAAACAACAAATAGAAATAGTGAAAGAAAAACAATCTCACCCACATTACAGTAAATTTGTTTAGCGAGAGGGTGGAGTTTACAGTAATAGCTTTTAAGCAGCTTATCTAATTTTAAAATAGGGCGTATGGCACTTTATGTGAAACTGAGAGGGAAGAATACATTTCAATTTGTTTAAATGGCCTTAACAGTGAGGTTTATCAGTGCTCAATTTAATTTTGCATTTAATACCTTTTTGCTAAATTCTTTCTCCCTTTTTTTTTTCTTTATCTGTTTTAAAATCTCATTTTTTAAAGAACCTTTCCTTGCTACGGAAGAAAATGTTTAATCCATCCACTGATTCGGAAAGAAATTAACTACATAAGCCCATAAATACGCAAGCACAAACCAATTTTGTAGCCTCTTGTTACTAAGTAGTTTATTGCTGGTTCTCCCAACAGCCCTGGGCAGACTGCTAAATTGAGAAGATCACTAGTGCTGATTTGGGAAAAACAAGGACGCATAAGCAGTGGTTGCATCCCACATTCAGGATAGTGGCAATTAGGTTGTAGTGATGCGGCTGCCTGTATAATTGGAATTTTAGTGCGCGGTTTGGGCAGAAACACGTCTGCTCCGAGGATGCCCTGTTAGATGTATCTAAAGTGTTTTGACCAATTGTCGAAAGTGCTCTATGGCTATTTATTCAAAGCTACATCCTGCTTGCATGAAAACTGTGTGAGTGTTCTTAATTCAATGACATCAGACTTGAAACAAAACAGAAATACTTTTGAGCTCTCTGGTCAGGAATATTACATCAGTGCATTCATTTTTATTGATCCTTTAAACCAAAAATGCTTTCTCATCTCACTGCTTCCTCTAGTTTGAGCTAGTTTTTCTGAGTATAGTTTTACCAAATGCTGAGGTTGCTGCTGTCATTCACTTTTTCTATTCCAATTATAGCCTCACTTTGAAATAAAGCCATTTGTAATTGAAAACAATGTGCATGCCTTTGTGATTCTGATTAAGTACACATTAACTGAAAGCAATTTAGGGGAGTGGCATTAAAGCTTCTGGGTGGTTTTTCTTGGAAATTAAAATAATTCAAATTGTGAAGCTCAAATTGTAAATCACAAATATCTTAGTCTTTGTTCTCCAAACCAGTATAATGTTGTTTGTTGATTGTTCACATTTTGTCCTTTCTAACCATTCACATGATGTCACCAAAGCAATTTTATCTAACTTGAAAGATCTGCCCAAATTGGAAGAGTAGAGCAGAAAGAGATCTTAGAATTCATCTACTAACCCCTACTCCCTATGTTCTTTTCCCTAGATAAGAAAAGAGAGTCATAGAAGGTTAGTGACTTTAGGACACATGTGTTTTTTATGGGAGGAGAACTTCTTTCAGGTGGAAATTGAAATAAAATATTCTTGGGCTTCCCTGGTGATGCAGTGGTTGAGAGTCCGCCTGCCGATGCAGGGGACACAGGTTCATGCCCCAGTCTGGGAAGATCCCGCATGCCGCGGAGCGGCTGGGCCCGTGAGCCATGGCCGCTGAGCCTGCGCGTCCGGAGCCTGTGCTCCGCAACGGGAGAGGCCACAACAGTGAGAGGCCCGTGTACTGCAAAAAAAAAAAAAAAAAAAAAAAAAAAAAAAATTATATATATATATATATATATATATATATATATATTCTTAAATTCACTTAGTAATCTGGTTTACTTGAGTAACTCTTCACAATTTTTAATGCAACTTCTATTTCATTACTGTATAAACATATACAGATACTAGAGACTAGTAAACTTTAAATTTTGGGAGGCAAAACTCATACAGACACTTACTTCTCATAACTTTATTTTGGCATATCATGAACATAACTGCCTGTGGGGACATCGACAATTTGCATGCCTTGGACTTTCCATGAGAGAAAAATCGTGGTCTTTGCGATTATTTTATATATGCAAACGAGAACTTTAAGTTGTCAAAGTACAAATAGAATGGTGACTTTTATTTCATAATTTTTATAGACTTGCAGTTTTTTGACAATTCAATCATATTTTTGATGGTTAGAAATTCTATCCTTTATCTTAGGAAGTTGTGCTGTGGAAGAAGGGAAGAGTTCTGTGCCCATCAAATCTGTGCATGTGCCTTTTTTATATGGTCAGTTGAAAAATGAAGGTGATATTTAGGTCAACTTTTTTCATAGTCATGTATCTTTTTTCCAGGTTACATAGACTGATCTTAAACAACAGCAGAATAAAGTGTTTGGAATCAAGACCAGAGATTAAAGTTTATTGTCAGTATAGGGGCTGGTAAAAAGAGCCATAATTATTCAAATAATCAAGATGAGAAGTGAAGATCTAAACTAAAGTTGGAGCCATAGAAATGGAGAGGAGGAAATGGATACAATAAGTGCTTTGTACCCATAATCTAAAAACTGAGTGATGACAGCTTTCTGAGGTGAATAAAAGTGAAATCTTAATTGATCCCAGAGAGTCTGACTTGTGCAAGTGGGCAAATGTCTTTCAACGTGTAGTGGTTAATTGAGTAGGCAATCTGTTTGGATCCCATATCCAATACTTATTACCTGTATGAATTAAATACTTATTACCAGTATGAATTAAAGTGCATCTGTTTCTTCATCTTCAAAATGGTGGTAATATTAATATCTCCCTTATGAGGTTGTAGAGAACTTGCTTAAGATATTTCAAGTGTCGGGTACAGAGTAAATGTGGAATAAATGTTATCTATTATTATTGTTCACAGAGATAGAGATTGAAAGAGCAGATTAATAGATGAAAGGTGATTGAACATTTTCATAGGTTGAATTGGGGACATCTTTGGGACATTCAGGTATAAATGTCCAATAGTTTGATACATGGGTTTGGGAGCTATACATGTGGAATTTATTAGTAATAGGTTATTTTTGAAACCGTGGCTTTGTATGAAGGTATGTAATGAGAAGGGCAAAGTGTCAAAGATGAAGTGCTGAGAAAAAAATGTCATAAGATACACATGAACAATTAATTAAGAAGGAATAACCAGAGTGATAGGAAGAAAACTAGAGGGAAGCAGTGTCATGGGATTTAGGAGAGAAGTTTTAAGATGGTAACAGTAGTCAGCAGAACCAAATGTTAAATAAGACAGGTAAAATAACTGAAGTCTATATTGGAATTGTCAATATGGAGGTCATTGGCAACTCCAGATGTAGCAATGTCAGTACCTGAATCTCTGAGAAAGTGCATAAGCCGTGAAGAGAAGGTTTGAAAATAGAGTTAGTGAAGGCAAACAACTTTTTTGAGAGGGTGTGACTGAGAAGAGGAGAATGGAGAAAAATAAAAGCTATCTCGAATGCAAAGCTTAGAAGGGTTTTGTTTGCTTTATTTTCCTTTTTCCTTTAAAGTAAGGTATTTGAGCTGTCTTTCAAGTTCCCTTCAGTGGAATCATTTTCTAGATACTACAACTGCAGTATAACAAAACAAAACAGCCTTTTGTATTTAAGATAAGTGACACACTTTCCAATAAGATGAAGACTGTGTCCCTCTCAAGTATTAGTGGTCTGTTCCCACAGGAAACTTATCTTGATTAAACCATTCACTAAGTGTAAAGTGAATGAATCTGTTTCATGTTTCAAAAAAAAATATTTGTGCAGTTTGTGGAAACCTGATCAAATTTCTTAAACATATATAAATGATCTTCTGCTGCTATTTGATATCTAAATGGTTGACTCACATTGTGTGCTGGGCTGTCATATGATATGACCCTTAAATGCTGATAAAATTGGTGTTCAGTAAGCAAAAGGGCCTTAGAATGCTTAGCCAGACCTATATTTCAGAAACATCAGGGAATTAAGCATGGTAGGTAACACTTTGGTCACCATCTAGCTGTCAACAGGCTACCATTGGTGTGTCTCAGATGTCATGGTGAAAGGGATACACACAGGCCTTAGAAAGCAGAGATGCTGCTAATGTATGCACTCTGTCCTCTCTAACTTGCTCTGGCTCTTATCAAAAGTGTTAGTAAAATAGTACGAGTTTTTGAAATACCTAATACTGGATTTACTTGAAAGATATGCAGTGTTAGTGGCAGGGGGGTGTGCTGCCAGCTGCCAATTATGAATACCTAAGAGTGAACCTTGTTTTGGACCTACAGGCCAGCAGGAATCTGCAATGATCCTCGATGAAGCATATAGTATCCCATGATTTGGATGGGTACATATATTCTTCTATCTTTTAAACACAAACAGATGAGGATATAGGGTTTCTGGTTCTTGGATAATGCTCTATAGTTAATCATCAGAAGCATGCTGTCTTGCTGCTTTTTACTCATTTATCTTTTTCCAGCCCATTTTTTGGACAAAATAAACCATTATTATTAATAAAGAAGCCATCAATTAGGAGTTTCATTAATAAGGAACTCAAGTTGTCAGAGTTGGGCAGTATAAAATTTGGAATGGAGGAAATGGACTGTCAGGTTGGTCTAGAGTTTTCCATTAGCAGGGTAGTGAGACAGCAGGAGGGCAGAGGTGATAAAGGTTTGGTTAGAGGGTATCTGAGGAGGTTAACCTGGGATCAACCTGGATAGGGAAGTAAGACGAGTGAGGGGGCTGAGATAGACTGGGAGAAGAGTCAAAGGCAGCGACATGTATTTATGATTTAGATGAAGGAGTAGAGATTGAATGACAGGAGGTTATTGTAAGAGAGATCGAATTTCAGTGAGATATAGAGTTAGTTTTAGCTTTGTGGATTGAGGCCAATTGCTTGCATGATTATATTTTATGATCTTTTTATGAAAGCATTATACTATATGTGTCTTCATCATATGCATCTTTTATTAGGTAATGCATGTTAATTAACTATCTGTTCACAGAAATCCTTTATTACAAGAGGCTAAAGAACTTTCAGAATAAGTGCACATACTTTTTTATATTTTCACTTATTTTCTGTATTGTATATCTTTATAACCCTCAGAAATTCCCTCTTTTATATACTTTATTTCACTATAAGCAGAAGGTGTACTTTATAAATTTTCCCTTTTCCCTATTAATATGTCTCCTTAACTGTTGGTGTTTGTTACCTATTCATAGGCACTTTTAGTGTTCTAAGAATTAAAATCAGTGACCATGAGATAAGATTTAATTTGTAACATTGATGTTCATCGAATTTTTAAAAATAACTAGTGTGTGTGAAGATTAGTGATGAGCTTCTAAATTTATAATGGCAGATCTTATGTAACAATAAGTAAGGGGCTTAAACATAGATAGCATTTAAAAAGAAACACACTTGTTCTTGTTTGTGTGTGCGGGTAGTGTATGAGAGTCTTTATTCTCCTTTTTCTGTGAAAGCTAAAAGCAAAATATGAAGCGCCAGAAAATGATGACAATGCAACACAAGGGAAATAACAGGAAACCCAGCTTCAAAGAGCAGAGGAAACACTCAAGTTCTTCTTTTTTTTTAATTTCAATTTTATTTTACTTATTTATTTTTAAACATTTTTGGCTACACCATGAAGCATGTGGATCATAGTTCCCCGACCAGAGATTGAACCTGTGCCCCCTGCATTGGAAGCTCAGAGTCTTAACTACTGGACCGCCAGGGAAGTCCCTGCAAGTTCTTCTACGAACAACTTGAGTAAAACTGAGCAATGATTCAATGTGCTTGAGACTCATTCTTCCTAAATTTTAAAAGGGGAGAATGCTATTGACAGGAACTAATCTCAAAGTTAAGAGCATACTATAAATCTCAAAAAAAATGTTTTTTGTAAGACTTATAATAACTTGTGAATCAGCTCCTGGAAAGAAAGGGTAGCATTATTCCTGTGAATAAGTTTTGAATACCACAGTCTTTAAATATTGCTTTAGTCTCTGAAACATGCACAGTTTAGGGAAAAGGGTTGGTTTAGGTAAATGTGAAATCCATAGCACTAAAAGCTCAAAGTTATACTGTTTTTACAGGTGCTGTATTTGTTAATGGTAAGATGTTCAAAAGCAGAGAGGTAAAGGCCAAATTTAAAAGCTATTTTAAATCTTACCTAAAATTAAATTCTACAACTTAAATTATAATGTAACATAAAAGTTGTTTGATAATATGCCCATGTAAATATCTAAAAATAAATTTTATTTTTCGTTTTAAACTCCCATATATAATCCTATAACTAGATAATGGTTTTATAACATGTCGGCTTATTTACATGAAAATACTGGTTCTAAGACTGCCTTGGGTATATTGGGGAAGGGGTGTGAAGGATAGAGTCCTTTAGGAATTGCTCTTGGCTTTAAAAAAAATGTCAGTTCCACATTTTGACAATATGTAAAATATCTTTCTTATTCCTTCCTTCTAGCATTCCCTTCCCCTTTATCTAGCATGTGTGATTTGTAGACACAGGTAGCGTATTATTGTAGTTAGAATGAAAGGCTCTGAGTCAGACTGCCTGCGTTTAAATTCCAGCTCTACCATTTACTGACTAGGAGCCTTTGAGGAAGTAGCTCAAAGTCTCTTTATTGCAGGTTTCTCATCTGAAAAGTAGAGAAATCAACAAATTCTACCTCATTAATTTACATTTAATCATGCTAAAAACAATAAGATCAACATAATATACAAAAAGCATTTGGGACATAGTAACTACTCAATACATGTTATTTTGCTTAGGTGCTGCAGAACTGGTTATTTGTAAGTTCAGCAGAAGGTTATAGAAATACCTTGTTAGATTTTAACATTATTCACTAAAGGCATGTAGAAGAAATTAGTTTCAATGTAGTATTCTATTAGTCCTGAGTGAGAAGTGTTTGCCAAATTAGACAGAAATAGCAGTTCCTTCCTTTCAAAACCAAAAGCCATTTCTTGGTCAGTCAAAGGAGATTTTGACATTGATCATTTTAGACATAGTGTATAGTACCAAGACTTTCCAGTTAACTAAGTAATCTATATCTATCTACCTAGCTATACACAGATATACATATATTTGTGTAAATATATTTTCTCTACTACATAGTCAGAAATCTACTGGATTCTGAATACATACACAATCAATAGAACATGATTGCTGTTCCAATGAACTAAAAATGTGGTTGAAAAAAGAGGGTACATATATGAAAAATACATGATGGAGTATGTGTTAATATTAGAACAAGCCTATGAATGCAAAAATTATTATGGCTTCATAGATTAGATGAGTTCAGAGTTTGGTCTAGAAAGAATGAATAACGTTTGAACAAGGGAACATTGTAGCAAGGGAACATTTTAGGAAGACAGAAACATAAAAAGCCTGGCTGGGAGGAGACATTTGGATCAGACATGGGGAATCATGATGAACCCTAAATGCTCAGTTCTTTGTGTTTAGTAAATGGTAGAAATTTTGCCATTTGTGATTTGCTTTTGGAACTCAGGAGCACATGACCCACCAATCATTAAACAGTTGATGGGACCCCCTGATCTTTGTCACCCAGTTCAATTTTCTGCTGTTAAATGTGTGATTTTAAGTGAATATTTAATTGTCTATAGTTTTTCTTTGAGCTGTGCATCTGGTGACTATTCATCAATTGGTTTGCATATTCTCTATCCTGATTCATTTAAGGTTTTTGATGTATATGGTTTATTATAGTTATGGCCTCACTATTTTATGTTTAGTAATGTGCTGTCAATTTGAAAATTGTTGATTATCCTAGAGTACAGCAGTCACGTGGATGTGGGACAAGAGTTCTATAGATAATAAGCATAATTTGATAAATAATGCTTTCTGAATCTATAAGAAAACATATGTGAATAATGAGTAGTATAACATTAAAAAATTGTGAGTGGTTCATTTTCTTATGCAACACGGAAAAACAAAAACAGATGTAAAGATCTTATATATAAAATATATTATCTTTTCAGTAACTTCTCATTTAAGACAAGAAAATGTGTTTGTGGTTAATCAGTGAATAATTTCTTATAGCATGAACTTTTATATCAGAAAAACTTAAGGATTATATTTGCTCTTTAAATGTTTGCTTCAAATGGGTTTTCTTTAAACTATTCTTTAAATGGATTATAATACTTTCCATCAAGGAAATAATATAAACACCCTTTTGATGGTATTTTTTCAAATGATTAGTCAATTTCGTTAATCTATAAAGTGTCAATTATTATTATTCTCCTTTTTCATCTCATCAACTGACTTAAATTTAGCATCATATAACTGCCAAAAAATGTAAATTCAGAATGTGTTTCCCATTTATTTTTTCCTTCCAGGGAAATCTTGAGGAGTTTGAGATTTTTCATCCTCCAGCCATTAATCATCTTGTGGGGGAAGGCTATATGTTGGTAAGTCTCACTCATTCTAATTGCTCTTTTTAAAGTTTAGTTTAATGAAGCTTGTGACTTGATGATAATACAGAATGAGCAGGATTAAATACATGTCAACATCATTGCTTGCCTAATTAGAGAATGACCTTTTTTCAAACAAAATTTATAACATTGGGATTTCATTTTTGTTTTTAATTAATCTAGTAATAGGAGTACTATTAAACCTGTAGATGTAAAGTTAAAATTATGTGGAGAATGGAAACTAGTAAATTTTTTAAGTCTAAAATTGTGGTGGTATTGCTTATAGGTAATTTTAAAGATATTTTATTCATTGACACTGTGGCCCACAGCAGTAGTTGAATGAGCATGCATGATGAGGTCTGAGGCTGCCGTCCAATAAAAGCTAATAAATTCTATCAGTTTAGATAATACATGATAGTCATTTTGCATATTGAAATTCAATTTTAAAGTAAAATAGTTCTTATGAACTACTATGCCATAAAACCAAATACATCTTTTTTTTTTTTATAAATTATTTTATTTATTTATTTTTGGCTGTGTTGGGTCTTCGTTGCTGCACATGGGCTTCCTCTAGTTGCGGCGAGCAGGGGCTGCTCTTCATTGTGGTGTGCAGGCTTCTCATTGCGGTGGCTTCTTGTTGCAGAGCACGGGCTCTAGGCATGGGGGCTTCAGTAGTTGTGGTGCGCAGGCTCAGTAGTTGTGGCTCACAGGCTCAGTAGTTGTGGCACACGGGCTTAGTTGCTCCGCGGCATGTGGGATCTTCCCAGACCGGGGCTTGAACCCATGTCCCCTGCATTGGCAGACAGATTCTTAACCACTGCGCCACCAGGGAAGCCCCAAATACAAGTCTTTTTGCTTCAGTTTAGTTTTCCCTGTTATCTGTAAATAGCATTAACATATTTTGGCATCATGTTTCTGAACAACCCTCTCCTCAAGCATCCAATTAACTCTCTCTCACTCACACATACACTCACAAACACACATACATTCACTTGTTTTTTAAAATATCGTGTGTTACATTAACCATTAATTAATTTCAATTTCCCCAGTTCTTCTAAACCACAATTTTTGAGGCACATTTCATCCCTCATCCTTTAGAGCTATCTCCAGATGTTTTTGGTGAAACATTCCGTCAGTTAAAAATGTTAAATATGTACTCAAATATATGTACAGTTTTTATAAATTACATAAATTTACCATTATATTTATACACAGTTATTATAGACAAATAGTAAAAAATATAAAATTCACACTATAGAAAAATTTAAAGATACAATGAATATATATGTACATATGTGTGTTTATGTATATATAGTTCTAGAGATCCCCCAGTTCTACACATCTTCTGTTTTCTTCTATTTCTGTTAACACCCAGGAATTGTACTGGGCATTCAGAGACTCTTTAGAAAAAAGCTTATTTTAAGCATTAGATTGAATAGATACACTGCATGCTGCAAGTCAGTAAGTGTGTTTATGCATTTATACACACAAATATGTATGTTCATGCGATCGGTTTGGACAGGATTGGCTGGATCAAGTGGTTGGGATGTTTTATGGTGGCATCTAGTGACATTATTTGAATACTTCTCTTCTGGAAAGCTTAGGGGTAAAAGAATCCAGAGGGGTTATTGTAGAGAATCAAAGAGCCAAATAGTTAGTATGGGCAACTTGTGTCCACGTGAGTACCACCAAAGATAAGATACCTTGCCAAGGGGATATCTTGGCAAAAGTAGATTCACACCATTTACGGTCACCGTATGATAGAACTCCTTAGTCATTCATAAGCTTGCCAGTAATTTTTTCTCAATAGTATCTTCGGTAGTGAGCCACCAGAGGTCACACTGTGAGAAGAAGAGAGGAAGATTAAATGGTTATAGTAAATATCATTTAATCCAAATTGTCTTTGCCTGTATGAACGAACGATCCTACAAAAGTTGTTTTTCATAGCGCACCAGCTAACTTCCTTTGAATGTTGAATATAAAGCAAGAGCCGCCACATCCTAACCCTTATGGTAGCAACTCACATTTAACTGGAAACAAGCCTCAGTTGAGATCTGAAGACAGACAGGGAAGTGGTGAGACATTAAATTAGAAACTCAGTACTTTCCAGACAAGCCAGGCCTCATCAAATCTTTGATATAAAATCCTTCATAATTGCTGTTTCCACTTATTTGAGCCCTCCTCTAATTCAAGAACCTAACACTGCTGAACCAGTTAGGAATCCATTTAAATTATCTGTTATCCAGCAACCCATTCTCCATCTCTTACCTTCAAAAATCTCATGTCAAATACCTTGTTGAAATACAGATATACAGATATGTTGCATCTACACCGTTCCTTTAATCTACAGTCTAATAAACTCTATCAAAAATTTTAAAAAATGAAATAAAATAAAATGAGGCTTGTCTGACACAACTCAGTGAATCCTTAATGATTCTCATTAATTATGGCTTTCTTCACAGGCCAGCCAGCTGATAGATAATTCATTTAGACTTAAGGATTCTGGGGGATCAAGTTCTACCTCACCAAGTCATAGCATGCATAATCTAACTTTTTTTTTTTAAAACCCACTGTTACTTGATACTACTTTTTCTATACCTGGGCCCTAGAATTTTCTATGACTTTGCTCTCAAGAAAAAGCAGAGCAATCAGTTTTGCTCTTTCATTTTGGATTGAATTTTTCCTGTTCTGTGTTCTGAGTCATCAGCCACTTCATAAAGGTGTCTGAGTTGTCTGTGGTTGGAATAAAAAAAGAAAACAAGAAAAAAAAAAAAAAAGGGAAAGTTCATTTGCTTCCTTCCCAGAACACAGATGAAAATTTAAGCAGATTTGTCCTCAAAGTTGCTGGTGAAAAATCACAAACCATAGAATTCAAGGGTAAAGATGAGGTGGACTTTGTTATAACAAGTTGGTTTGTTCACTGAATAAGCACTGTGTGGTGTTCAAGACACACGGGCTCACTGCTCCAATTTTCAAGATTTCCTCAACTGGAATTTCTCTAATCAGGTAGATTCCCCATGGGGATTCCCTCACTTTCCTTACCCATCACTAGGCCATTAATACATTGAACACTTTTCTGTTTCCCTTTTTGCCAGATATCACCTCTCAAGACTTAATATTAGCCCAATAACTTCTTACATTTCTTCTTTTTTCAGTCTATAGCTTTCATGGTTGAACTCATCTACTCTTGTAGCTTCAACGATTATTTACGTATAGTGATTGTCAAATCAATATGTCCTCTTAGGATCGCATTCCTGAGAATCAAATCAGCATATCTATTTGACAGCACATTGACTTATCAACTTCTATTATATTAAAATTGAACTCAAAATATTTTCCCATAAACCTACCTTTTTTATTTTTTTCTTTGCGGTACGCGGGCCTCTCACTGTTGTGGCCTCTCCCATCGCGGAGCACAGGCTCCGGACGCGCAGGCCCAGCGGCCATGGCTCACAGGCCCAGCTGCTCCGCGGCATGTGGGATCCTCCCGGACCAGGGCACGAACCCGTGTCCCCTGCATCGGCAGGCGGACTCTGAACCCCTGCGCCACCAGGGAAGCCCCCATAAACCTACTTTTATCTTTCCCGTTCCTGTAAATAGAAGTACCATCTACCCAGTTTCCCAAAAAGAAACCTGGGAAATATCTTGGATTCCTTTCTCACCTCTCATTATAAAACACATGAAGTCTCATCAATTCTTCCTCTGGACAGATGGGAAATGCTACCGAAGTAAGAAAAATGTAATGTGTATTTTTAAACCAGTTTGAAATGTGTTGGTGGAAACTAAATCCATTAAGAGAAACAAATGATCACTGTCATCCATAACAAGGGCAAAAAGATAATTCATCCCCAAGTAAGGGCTAATGCTGAAGTATTTTATCATTTACCTTATTGTATTTTTACTATAAACTCCAATCTCTTTTATTTTATTAATACTTTAGCATTTCCTACCCATAAATATATATGCATGTATTTCTGTAGAACCATTACATCATTTCCCAATAACTGTGTTAAGTTCAATGTTCAAGTTATTTTATTATGTGAAATATCAGTGAGAAAAAAGGTTCTCTTCCAAATATGCACATAACGAATGCTTCTCACATGTAGTGATCAGACATATATATTCGTCTCTAATCCTTTTAAATTGATTAGAACATATGACATACATTTGACTGTTAATCACGTTTCAGTACTTTTGTACACAAACTTAGCATGACTAAAATTATTATTTGAAAGATGCAAATATACATCTCTGCATGTTACTGGGCCATATTTGTGAGCTAGAGATTCAGTGCTGTCGTCACAAGTTAGAGAAGGTCATATCCCACCCATCTGTTTTTACCCCCAAATTTAATGCTTATGCTTTTATCTCAGCTGTTTTGAACATCATAATGAAAGTTTTCATCCATTTGCTCAATATTTCCTTTTTATTACTGGAAGAGGAAATTTTGATTGCACTTAGGTTATATGATATAATACAACTGATCCTTTATACTGTGTTCCAACTTCTATTTAGTTACAGTAGACTTCACGCCCCTTGACAATATGTGTTATTTTCAGGTATCTGACTCTATATTCCTATCAATGGCCAGAGTGAACTGAATTAATAGAAGGAATTACCCCTTTTTATTTATTCTACCAAGGCTGAGTCTCCAGAGGAATGCTTTATTGTTGCAGACAGTATATCCCCTGGTTTGCTGGCTGGCCTTAATGGGATGTTAAAATCGATTGGAGCAATTTCTCTGACACCTGAGAAGCCCTGTAGGTTTTGCGGCATGTTGCAATTTCATATCCTTTTCAAGTCTTTATAAAAATTGTACATCACTAACCAAGTGTCTTGCTCACTTATGAGACCACAACTTCCTTTTTCTGAGGAAACGGTTCTTGTAAATGTGTAATATACCTGAAATCCAGGCCAACCCACCACAGTGTTTGTGTCCAAGCCATGACAGATAATACTGTGTACGACATAAGGCTAAGACTGTGTGTTTGCAGTAACAGCGCTCCTGTATTGAGGAAGCACTGCCGCCATGAAGGCAGCCTTATCCTTGTGAATACTTCCAAAGTTTAAGCACAGATTATGGCATACAATAAACAAAAACAACTTTATTTTTGTCTATGAGTGTCTATTTTAATCACTGTCAGCATGGTTATTTCCCTGCCCCTTGAGAAACTCAGGCAGGCTTCTTGACTTCTCTGGTAACTTTATGATGGTAAAATATGTCCATAATCAATTCAGAACTTTAAAACATAGTGTCAATTCATGTCATTTGTCTGGGATAATGTTGAGATTAATTAAATGATATTGGCCTGGCCTGTTAGGTATTTAAAGCTGATTTTTTTTTTTCATCACTACATCTGTGGTTTCTTCAAAGACCCCACCAGTCTCTACAGATTGTATAGCAGTAGCCTTTATGCAACTAGTAAACGTTCCTAAGATCCATTGCTTAAACCTTCCTCAGCAATTGGCATCAGGTGTTACCTCTAGCTTTTCTTTCCTGAGATCTATCCATGCCTGGTCTCCTTTCTGATAGAATACTTAGCTCATTCTTTATATTTTTCAAGGGGGAAGGTTGAAATGCCCCCAAATTGTAGCACAGTTACTTAATCCCCTAAATGGTCTCCTCAGAGGCACTCTCTCTTAATTTGGGATTGGTAGATTATACCCCAAATTCCTGAAAAGTCAGTGAGAGAAGCTCATAGCACAGCTCTCTCCAAGGAAATACTCTTCAAATATCATTCAATTCCTTATTTTCTAAGTGTGGGTGAGGGATTTTAAAATTACCTGATGGGCTTCCCTGGTGGTGCAGTGGTTGAGAGTCCGCCTGCCGATGCAGGGGACACGGGTTCGTGCCCCGGTCTGGGAAGATCCCACATGCCGCGGAGCGGTTGGGCCCGTGAGCCATGGCCGCTGAGCCTGCGCGTCCTGAGCCTGTGCTCCGCAACGGGAGAGGCCACAACAGTCAGAGGCCCGCGTACTGCAAAAACAAAACAAACAAACAAAAAATTACCTGAATTTTGGGCTTCCCTGGTGTCACAGAGGTTAAGAATCTGCCTGCCAATGTAGGGTGCATGGGTTCGAGCCCTGGTCTGGGAAGATCCCACATGCCGGCGAGCAACTAAGCCCGTGAGCCACAACTGCTGAGCCTGCGCTCTAGAGCCCGAGAGCCACAACTACTGAGCCTGCTCTCTGGAGCCCACGAGCCACAACTACTGAAGCCCACGCGCCTAGAGCCCGTGCTCCGCAACAAGAGAAGCCACCACAATGAGAAGCCTGCACACCACAAGGAAGAGTAGCCCCCGCTTGCTGCAACTAGAGAAAGCCCGCGCGCAGCAACGAAGACCCAATGAAGCCAAAACTAAACTAATAAATAAATAAATAAATGAAATAAAGTGATATAGATCTAATATAATTAAGTTATCCATTAAAAAAACTGAATTTTAAGTTATCTAAAATTCATCTAAATTTTGTATCTATTTGGTATATACTCAGCCAAACGTCCATTCTAATTCTTTCTTAGATACACAGAGAAAGTCTAAAAGAAATATGAACTATCCCAAGATCAATGTTGACCCTTGAGAAAATCTGGTAAGAATGACAGTTCAAATCTGGCTGTCAAATGGTTTGCATTATGGTTATGTTCAAAGACACGTATTGTCATATTTATCATTCTCTGGTGAGAGTGCTTAATGCTCATAAAGTATCAAAATTTCTATGAGGAGTTAGGGAAAGTTACAAATGAGTTAGTAGATCAGAGACGAAACACTCAGAATTAGCAAACTGGTACATCTGATTGAAGTGCTGAATATAATACAGCATTTTATCATCTTTTTAAAGTATGACATTATGAGTTAATTATGTAATTACTATAAAAGTGTTTCGAATTTGTAGTCTGTGAAAGGTTTACATTCTAAGGCATGTTATTTTCTCAAGGCACCAGACATTCACACTGATCAATAAGACATAACAAATGACAAATAGAACTCCTTTTCAGAGTGAAAACTATTGATACTTTCCTTATTCAGAAACAGTTAGGCTATACAAACTTCTATTTATAAAATCTCGTGCGAACTTTGTCTGGAATGAATTTTAAAAGCATTATTTAAATACACATATTAATACTTTAAACAATGATGGCAAATGATTTAATTACATATTTGTAATATATTTGTTATCGTTCATCAAATACATCTCATGACAATGCACATGTTACTTAAAACATTTGGAAATACATTTTAAAACAACTGGATATAAGAGTCTTATCAATATAAAAACAGAGGTAATACACTTTTTAGTGTTGACATGAAACAAATAGTCTACCAGATATTTCCCAGCAAACATAAGTTTATTTGGGATCAGCAGAAAATTGCAGTTTGGGGTCTACAACCTTCGGGAGCCAAGTACAAGTTTCCCCAGGGCAAGAGAAGAAGAAGCTTTTATAGAGAGGAAAAAGAAGTTGGAAGGACTATAGTAAATGAAGACTCCGTGCTTTTTCATGGGTTAAGTCATCGCCAGCAAAGGAGTCTGTCTTCGTGTTGGGTTCTGCTATTGTTTCAGGGCATGAGAGCTCCCTCTTCTGGTTTTCCAACTCTATTTAATTAAGGTTTTTGTTATTAAATTTTTAAATTAGTTAAAACAAAAATAATTAGAGCATACAAATTAAAGCTCTCATTATGGACAAATGCATATTTCAAACAATTACCAGCTATTGTTTTGAAGCATTAAACACTAAAACAGTATTTTGCTGAAGAATGAACATTGGCATATTCACCATGAATGTAAAGAATGTCTTACTTTCTTAAGGGGACCTTGGTGGGTTTTTCTTTTTTTTTTTCCGGACTTAAATACATCTTAAGCAGTTTTACTTAGGTCTTAACTTGCAATGCAATATAGCTATTGAGTGGTAGTGGCCAATGAGAAAGTAATCTTAGGGTTTAAGCTATTAAGACTATAGCTTTTAGATAATTCTGTAGCAACTCTATACTTTATTTAAAAAAAAAAAAAATGTGTTCAGTTTGAGATCTGACAATAAAATACCTGAGGAGTTACATGGAGAGAATGCAAGGAAGAAGAGCAGTAGATATGAAGGTTGGTGAAATATGTGAAGGTAAAAAACATAAAATTTAGATTTATTTAGAGAAAAGAGGTAGAGTTTTCCTTTCTTCAAGCACATGGTAGAAATTATGTGCAGAATTGCTTTTGTTTCCACCAAGGATGAACAAGAGTTATTGCTTTTAAATGTATGATACCCCACGACACAGACACATGTGTCTATGGCATGGCTGGGGAGACTCAAGCTCCTTCCCCTGATGTCTCCTTGACTAGAAAAGTTTGTAGAAGGAGTGGAATGTAGCTGAGGTATGGCTTTTGTTTTATATGGAAATCAAGAGATGAGATTTTTGAGAATCCTCCTTTTAATGGAATGATGTCATTTTGTAATGATATTTAAGGTTCTTAAGGTCATGAATTTTGAAACATCATGGTCTCTAATGTCTGAAGAAGAAAAAAATTGAAACTATGTGTATTATCTGTTATACATTTAAAATGATTGGTCCTGATTAGATTAGTCATAACAGTGGTACATTTATATATATATGTGTGTGTATATATATATATATATATATATATATATAGTGACTTACAAAAATATGATTAGGGTTTGTTTTTTGATTAATGTCAAAAAACTTTGATGTAAGAATGTCCTGTATACATCAACAGGTGAAAAATATCATTTTTATTTTATTTTAACTTTTAGATTTTGGACAAAGAGTATATACTTCTAGTACAAGAAGTACAAGATAATTTTCTGAAACAAAACAAAATTCCATCCAAGGACAGCTTTATATAAGGCCATTATCAGATATTTTTTCTTTTACTGGAGGCATAAGAAATACTGAAGCATAAAACATGTTAAAGCAACAGCCTAATTACAACCATATAATTCAATGGGCTTTCTGCTCTGTAATAGTGAATTATTGAGAACAGGAAAACAATTAATGGAAGAGATCATTTCTAAAATGGGTATTTGACATTTGGCTGTAGTTTATTGCATTTTATTCATTCTAGTGGCTAAAATAAAACTTGGTCCATCTAAATCTTAACAGCTGCCCAATCTACATAAACTGCAATAAATTAGTTTAATGATTTTACCTATAGTTTAAAATGAAAGACCCAGTGCGTAAAACTTGTGCAGGGTGGTTTTAATCTGTGCAGTACAAGGGCCTGTGGCCTTATTTCCCTTCCTGTTATTTCCTGAAGTAGGTAGCAATATTCTTGTCAGGCAACATCCAGATATGAGAGGGGAAGTAATTCTCCATTGCTTTTACTTAACAAACATTTATTCATTGTCTACTGTACATGCCAATAAATTAGAATGCTATCTATGAGGTATGAGAGCAGTGTATCAAAACCAAGTAAGAGACATGAGACCAAAATTGCCTTAAAAAATCGAGGTTTATCATCAAACACAGTAACAAGTAAGGAGGTACAAATTTCCAGGTTTGTTTCATTTTGTGACACACATGTCATGGAAGATCTGGGAAAATTCCTTCCTGAAGCTCTGCCTTCCGTAGTCAATGGTCTTTCATTCTCAAGTTTATTCCCTCAAGGTCACAGGATGACTTATCTGTGAATATCTGATTTTCTAATACCAGACACCAAAGAAACCTCCCTGCAGACTCTCTCAAGTGCCACTGACTACATTTGGAAATCAGCATTACAAGATTAAGTATCTCATATTTTCATATTCTGTAACAGGAGATGGATTTATCAGAATACATGTGTGTGTCGAGGGCCAGTGGCAGTTAGGTGAGCAAACAGCAATGTCTGATACAAGAGGCAGTACAAATTGCTGTGGTTTCCAGAATTTAGAACAACTGTATTAGTGTCTATAAGTCTAGTAAAACTTCACAGAAGTTTTACTGATACTTGCGATAGAGAGAATGATTAAGAGTTTTCAGATAAAACAAGCTGTAAGCAGTTGGGGTGATTCAAAAAATAGGATTCTCCAGTCATATGGATATTAAGTGACTAGTATCTATTTCTCAGATTATTCTTGTGGCATAATAAATGTGCCACATATATTTTTGTTTGTTAAATAATAACAAACAACATGGATATGCTTCTTAGGGGGATTGCACTGTGTTGGGCCAAAATTGTTGGTTCATTTTTTTTTTTAATTAATTAATTTATTTACTTTAGTTTTGGCTGTGTTGGGTCTTCATTTCTGTGCGAGGGCTTTTTCTAGTTGCGGCGAGCGGGGGCAGCTCTTCATCGCGGTGCGCAGGCCTCTCACTGTTGTGGCCTCTCTTGTTGCAGAGCACAGGCTCCAGACGCGCAGGCTCAGTAGTTGTGGCTCACGGGACAGTTGCTCCGCGGCATGTGGGATCTTCCCAGACCAGGGCTCGAACCCGTGTCCCCTGCATTGGCAGGCAGACTCTCAACCACTGCGCCACCAGGGAAGCCCTGTTGGTTCATTATAAGCAGAGAAAAAAAACTGCCCAAATAAATTAGAAGCATTCTTTTTGCTATTTGATTATAAAATGGTCCCTCTTTCAAAGTAGGAAGTATTCATTCTTTAAAATAATAACTCTCTAACTTTTCCAAATGACAAAATTAGGATGATTATAACTTTCAATCTCTATATTCCAGGTCTGAAGCTGAATTCAATATAATAAAGTTAAAATTACTGTGTCAGATATTGCTTTAAACCTTTTATATGCATTAACCTTTTTAGGCATTAACTCAAATGATAGTAAAAAGAAGGTACTAGTGTTTTTCCCAGTCTACAAATTCAAAATTTGAAGTGCAAAACAGGATCAGTCAGAAATTTGGCATATTCATTTTTTTCAGTTCCTCAATCTTTTAGTTTCCTGCCTCACATCATGCAGTCTAGATGGGTGAAACTCAGACCTGAAAGAAAGCTTCAGAACCTTCTGAAGAAAATAAAATATAAAATCTCTATATAATTGGGATATGTAGGATTCTAAAACAAGATTTTAAAGATTCTAAAACAAAATACACTACAATTCATGTAGGGAAAGATTGATATTTTTTATAACAATAAAATCAGAAACCTCTGTTTGTAAAAAGCCTCCATTCTCCAAAAAGAGAATAAAAAGTGAAACCCAAAACTTTATTCAAGACATATAACTAACAAACAACATGACCGATAAAGACTCTTGAAAGTGATAAGGAAAAAGACAAGCCAACAAAAAATTAGACCAACTCCTGAGCAGGAATTTCACAAATGAGTGGCTTGTACCTATATGAAAAGATGCTAGCAATAAGATAAATACAAATGAAAACATAAAGATAAATATCTCTATGTCCACCACATTGATAAAGCTAAAAAATATGGCAACATTACTAATTGTTAGTGAAGATGTGTAACAATGGAAATGTTTTATATACCTTGCTGGTAGGAATGTAGACTGAGACAATCAGTTTAAGCAACAATTTGGCATTTTCTCATGGGGCTAAAGATGTGTGTAACCCATGATACAAAATTTTCACCCCTAGGAACATATCCTAAAACATGCTTATAAATGTGCAACAGGAGTCATTTCCAGTAGTGGTCCAAGCAGCATTATTTGCACTAGAAATAAACAAAGAAATCCAGAAACAGTCTACAGGTTTGTCTACTTTAAAATCAAATTTTTCCTTTCATAGTTAGTAAGTACCTTATAGAGAGATTCTCTGAAACTTCCATCCACTGCTTGTAGCCTCCATTGATCATTTTAAAACTCCATTATTTCCTATGTATTTATTACTTGGCATTCTGTTATGAGGAAGAGCCTTCCTATCTATGTATCTATGTATCTATGTATCTATGTATCTATCTACCTATCTATCATGTATTTATATCTATTTACACACATTGATTTCTCTTTCATTCAAATGGTTATGACTCATTATTCTAAATAGATTACTATAAGTAAATGTGTTTCAAAAGAAAATTTAATGTCGCTAACAACAAAAAAGTATCTTCCTAATACTTAAAATGAAGAAAATAACAATTATAATATAAAGTGTTCATCTACAAACCATCCAAAATTACATCCACATCTTGGCAGATTGCATTAAGCCCTTATCAACTACATATGCCTTAATTCAGATTGATAGCAAGTATGTAACAAAGTTCTGAGGGACCAGGACTGACACAAGTAGATGGAGGTGACTGTAGCCTGGTGCCTCACTCAGGAGAGACAGATTCAAGTGGATCGCCATGTAAAGGGGGCAGGACCAGTCAACAGGCAATTAGAGAGAGGTGTATGAGACACATTTAGTATGAAATCTTGAGAGCAGGATAGCAGGACTTCTAAATTTTGCCTAAGAGTAACCCAGAGATGAAATGTTTCAAAAGAACCTTGTAACATCTTACATCTTAAAAACTGCTCAGTTCCTAAGTCTCACCAGAGGAGATAAATTTTGTAAGATTCAATGATAGGGCTTCCCTGGTGGCATAGTGGTTGAGAGTCCGCCTGCCGATGCAGGGGACACAGGTTCGTGCCCCGGTCCGGGAAGATCCCACATGCCGCGGGGTGGCTGGGCCCGGGAGCCATGGCCGCTGAGCCTGCGCATCCGGAGCCTGTGCTCCGCAACGGGAGAGGCCACAACAGTGAGAGGCCCGCGTACCACAAAAAAAAAAAAAAAAAAAAAAAAAGATTCTATGATAATGGCAGCTGCTACTCCCCTCCCCCCATCTCCCCCTCCTTGTCTTCTGCCTCTGTTTTTCTTCTATTACTCCTACTATTAAAATAATAATTTTAGCAGATGCCTCATATAAATCACTCAGGGTTTCAGACACTGTATTATGTACTTTTTATTATTTTGTTTAATGCTCAAAATAATTCTTTGAGATACATATTATTTTCACCCTTTTATAGATGAGGAAAATGGAAATTTTAAAAAGGTTAAATAACTATTGAAATCTGAATACAGTGTTTACTTTCCATTAATTTATGCCATTAATACTAACTGCATGTCACTCTGGTCTCAGAAATCTATCTTCTCCAAGTCAAAACTAACATGTTCTGCCTAGCTTTTCAAGGCATTTTTATCCACTGGGCTTACCTTCTCTCTCCAGCTTTATCTCCTACACCTCCCTACAAATTTTCCTAATTTCAGCCTCTTCAATCTCTCAGAAGCATAATAAGATTAGTCCTTCTTCCAAACTTTTCATCACCATATGCTGTTCCTTATCTAGAATGCTCTTCACTTCCTCTTCTGCTTATCCAAATTACATCCTCCCTTTAGATCCAAGCGCTTTACCACTTCCTCTGTGGAGAGTTTCCTTTTCTTCTAGAAAGTTCCCTCTTCAGAAAACTTACATTACTTAACATTGGTAGAAAATAAAAGAGAAATAAAAAGCTTACCGGGGTTTCCCTGGTGGCGCAGTGGTTGAGAATCTGTCTGCTCATTCAGGGGACACGGGTTCGAGCCCTGGTCTGGGAGGATCCCACAAGCCGCAGAGCAATTAGGCCGGTGAGCCACAACTACTGAGCCTGCGCGTCTGGAACCTGTGCTCCTTAACAAGAGAGGCCGCGATAGTGAGAGGCCCGCGCACTGCGATGAAGAGTGGCCCCTGCTTGCCACAACTAGAGAAAGCCCTCGCACAGAAACGAAGACCCCACACAGCAAAAATAAATTAATTAATTAATAAACTAAAAAAAAAAAGCTTACAATTATGAGTATCTGTTACATTCTACTGTGATGTGTGATTGAGATAGCGGGTTCCAGAATCAGATACCTGAGGAAAAACAAGATAAGACAAATTTTTCCTCTACTATTTACTGGCAGTGTGAACTTAAGCAATAACCTTTCTCTACCTCAGTTTCTCATCTATAAAACAGACTCATCTATAATATATAATAGCAATGTGTACCTCACAGAATTTTGCCAGTATTAAAAAATGTAATATATGTAAAGTAAATGGTGAAGCTGAAATTCGGCCACTATACACAGGTACCGAACTGAATCTCAGAGACCGGGTTTTGGGTAAAGTAGAAAAGAATAGCTTCATTGCTTTTCCAGGCAAAGGGGGCCATAGTGGGCTGAGGCCCTCAAAAATGTGTGTCCTGATTGGGAGGAGGTAGTGAGGAGTTTTGTTGTAGTTGTTCAAAGAGGGGGGCCTGGTCAGCTCATGGACATTCTTCTGATTGGCTGGTGGTGAGGTAATTGGGAGTCTGCATCATCAACCTTCTGGTTCTAACCGTCTTCAGTCTGCATGCTTGTAGGCAGCATACAATTAACTTCTTTCACCTGGTGGGGGTTTTAGTATCTGCAAAACAGCTTAAAGATATTGTTATGTGTATCCCTTGAGGGGGAACCAGGGCTCTGCCCCAAGGTGCACTATTGTTTCTTTAACTGCTCCTCCCTTTTCTCCTCAGCCCCTCCCTTCCCTGATTAGCAAGGGTTTGAACCTGCCCTTTTGAACTCAGGGAAGGTCCTGGAGGCTGAATGAAACCTACTTCCTATTAAACAAAAAAACAGTGGACACAGAAAGGCTTTTGTGCCCAGGAGCCCCACAGGGTTCTGCTGGGTTTCACTGAAATAGTATTAACTGCTTTGCATGTACAGAAATTAAATCTCACAGTGATGCTCATTTTAGAGTTGAGGCTAGGATTGACTTACACTTCTTTAGTATCCATATAAAAATTTGAATTGCCTTTATATTTCAACTATGTTCTATGCAACCTCAGTGCTCATTGCCAGTTGATTGCAATTTCTTTTTTTTTTTTTTTCGGTACACGGGCCCCTCACTGTTGTGGTCTCTCCCACTGCGGAGCATAGGCTCCGGACGCGCAGGCTCAGCGGCCATGGCTCACAGGCCCAGCCGCTCCGCGGCATGTGAGATCTTCCCGGACTGGGGCACGAACCTGTGTCCCCTGCATCGGCAGGCGGACTCTCAACCACTGCGCCACCAGGGAAGCCCCAATTTAATTTTTAATAATTCCCAAAGGGTTTCTTACATGAAGAAGCAAGATTAATTTGAGTGTGAAATATTTTCACATAGACACATTGGCTTTGTGTTACTGTGGATGACTTTGTTCTACTGCCATGGTTTTCTCAACTACTTAAATATTTATCTAACATAATAACAATAATTATAAAATGGAAGTCAGCAGCTGTTAGTGCACATATTTTTTGGTTGCTGATAAATTCAATTAGAAGCATTGCTAGCTAAATTGCTAGCTAGTTCTATAGATTATCTTGTGTCGTGACAAAGATTTTTTTTCCCCTTTCTTGTATGTTTTCTAATTTTTTATTTAATGCCAGACCTGAATACATGGAAGAACAGAGACTAAGGTAAATAGTATTTATACCTGGAAATAGGCATACCTATTATTCTGACAGGCTGTTAGTATCAAGGATTGAAGTATTCCAGTCAGGAGTGAGATAACATGCCATCTTATATTTGATATTCAATGATTATTTTAAATTATTTCTTTTGACTCTCATATATGGCAGCAATTCCTTCCTTCTATGCTTGTTCTTTTTGGAATTCAGGCTAATTTGTTCTCTATAACATCTGTGATCTGATGAACTTGATAAAAGTAATTTAATAGTTTTTTTTGGTTGTTGTTTTTGGCTTTTTTCCATTGTTTACTTAGAAGCAGTACTATTTCCCATGTTCTATGTCCTAGATGAAAGCAGAAAGCTCATAACATATTTTTTCCTGGAAAGATATTCTACAAATACAATTTTAAAATACCTTGCTGTGTAAGAAGAAATAGTAATTACTTCTACATTTCAGTAGGCCTTCAAATGTCTTATTTTCTTTCTACCTCTTCAAACCAGCTTTTGTTGAATCATAACCACAATCAAATAAACCCAAAGTCCCTTCTTTCACACTTCTATCTTTTTTTTTTTTTTTTTTTTTTTGCGGTACGCAGGCCTCTCACTGTTGTGGCCTCTCCCGTTGCGGAGCACAGGCTCCAGACGCGCAGGCTCAGCGGCCATGGCTCACGGACCCAGCCGCTCCGCGGCACGTGGGATCCTCCCGGACCAGGGCACGAACCCGTGTCCCCTGCATCGGCAGGCGGACTCTCAACCACTGTGCCACCAGGGAAGCCCACATTTCTATCATTAAATAATGCAAAGGGAAACTATAATGAATGACATTCATTCTGGGAGAATTATTAAACAAAGAGAATCATCAAAAGCTAATTGATATTTTTTTCAGCTGTATCCATTGCAATTTTCATTGCATTCGCTCTCTTTCTTGTCACTCTTGAACCATGCCATTATATCCCAATATTTCTGCACCAAAGACTTTAAAATACCAAAAAGACTCCGAAAACAAAAATGAAAAATCCCACTAGTCCCTCCATTTTATGGTTTCCAGGTCTGTGATTCTCTGCTATTTATGATATCATTGTATTTGTGGAGTTTTAATTTTTTCACCACTAAAACCTTAAGCATAGATCTGCGAGTATAGAACCCTGTACTTTCTGCATGCATCTAAGCTCTTTTCCTTCAGATGTTATTTTATTGTTGGAACCTGATATTATAAATGTATTGGAGTACCAATAAGAGACTTGAGGTAAGAGCATGCACCGCATTCTGTTTTACTTTCTTCTTTTATTAAGCCCAGATAAGCATTTGGGACGTCTATTTGGTGTTTTCTTCTCTGGAGCTTCCAGTGCCGTATAGAACATCATAAATAGTACAAGGCTGGGAGATAAATCTGCCTACCAAGGCTTGAACTAACATCACTTCAAATATTGGGTTGGCCAAAAGGTTCATTTGTTTTTTTCTGTAAGATGGGTCTAGAAGCACTTAGTTGTCTTTAACTTCTTGAAACAATTTTGTTAGATTGTAGGTGAGGTGACAGCTGTCATATCAGCATGCGTGTAAAAGAAGACCTCAAAATTGGTGACATTTTGTGTAGCCATTTAATATTGAAGATGGAAGAAAAAAGCAACATTTTTGGCATATTATGCTTTATTATTTCAAGAAAGGTAAAAGTGCAACTGAAATGCAAAAAAAAAAAATTTTGTGCATTGTATGGAGTAGGTGCTGGCTGTGACTGATCGAACATGTAAAAAGTGGTTTGCTAAATTTCATGCTGGAGAGAGATTTCTCGCTCCACGGTCGGGTAGACCAGTTGAAGTTGATAGCTATCAAATCGATACATTACTTGAGAACAATCAATGTTATACCATGCAGAAGATAACCGACATACTCAAAATATCCAAATGAAGCATTGAAAATCATTTGCACGAGCTTGGTTATGTTCATCGCTTTGATGTTTGGGTTCTGCATAATTTAAGTAAAAAAAAAACCTCTTGACCGTACTTCCGCATGTGATTCTCTACTTAAACGTAATGAAAACGTTAAGGTTTTAAAATGTGTTGACAGATGAAAAGTGGATACTGTACAATAATGTGGAATGGAAGAGACCATGGGGGAAGGGAAATGTGCCACCACCAACCACACCAAAGACCAGTCTTCATCCAAAGAAGGTGATGTTGTGTATAAGGTAGGATGGGAAGGGAGTCCTCGATTATGAGCCCCTTCTGGAAAACCAACTGATTCATTCCAACAAGTATTGCTCCCAATTAGACCAACCGAAAGCAGCACTGGACAAAAAACTTCCAGAATTAGTCAACAGAGAATGCATAATCTTCCATCAGGATAACACAAGACCGCATGTTTCTTTGATGACCAGGCAAAAACTGTTACAGCTTGGCTGGAAAGTTCTGATCCATCTGCCGTATTCACCAGACATTGCACCTTCGGAATTCAATTTATTTCGGTCTTTACAAAATTCTCTTAATGGAAAAAATTTCAATTCCCTGGAAGACTGGAAAAGGCACCTGGAACAGTTCTTAGCTCAAAAAGATAAAACAGTTTTGGAAAGACGAAATTATGAAGTTGCCTGAAAAATGGCAGAAGGTAGTGGAACAAAAGGGTGACTACGTTGTTCAATAAAGGTCTTGGCGAAAATGAAAAATGTGTCTTTTATTTTTACTTAAAAACCGAAGGTACTTTTTGGTCTCCCAAAAAGTACCATCCACATGAGTCTGTAAGGCAGTTTCTTTAATAGCAAAGATTGTAGTAATCTGCAAATTTCAGGAACTTTGACAAACTGTAATGCCCATACATTTTTAAGCTGACATCTGAATTTTATTTACTATTTTTAAATAATCATAAAAAATTCCATTTTAAGACTACTGTGTATTTTGTGTGTGTGTGTGTGTGTGTGTGTGTGTGTGTGCGCTTAAAACATATTTGTCAAAACCTTTTACCTTTAGCTATAGCTCATTCAACTTATGGAAGGATGTTCTCATTAAATGGTGAAGTTAATCCTCATTGCCAAACCAATCACCAAATCAAATTTACTGTCAGAAAAGACTGATTCCATTTTTTAATTTAAATAAACCGAATACTCATCACATGTGCAGACATCTGTGTGTTCAAGTCTGAACTCTTCTAAATAGGTAGCTGGATGGCTAGCTGGTTAAGAGGGCACTGAGTCTTGCTATTAATAGTTTATCACCTAGATGATGCATAAAAAGTGCTTTTGGTGCCACAAATGTTTTTTGGCTGCTGTTGTTGTTGTTGTTTTGTTTCTTTCACCCAGGGCAACATTAAGTTTTGAGTTTGTAAGTTCGGGAGGAGGACCTTTGTGAAAGGCAAGTGGGGAAAGGAAAAGAAAGGCAAAGCTCAGACACTGTTGCAGGCATGATAAATTTTAATTTTAGATAAATTATAAATGGATGCATGTTGATACTGAGAATCTGAAAAATGTTCCACTTAAAACTGGTGGTTCTTCTGTTCCATCTGGCATGCATTTATTATGTTTAGGAGTTTGTGTACCCTAGTTGAGAATTGCTATTTTAGTTTACTTCAAGATAGATAATGACCTGAAAAGAATGCCTTCCACCTGTTTTCAGGCCCAAGTTTACTCATTCCTAGTGGCAATAATTAACTTTCCTGAGAGCTTACTCTGTGAGAAATAATAGTATATGACACAAAGCAACTCTATGGATTTGGTATCATCATTACCTCCATTTTAGTGTAGTAAACTTAGCCTTAGACATAATAATAAGTAACCCGATCAAGTTAACAGACCTTCAGTGTTGGAATCCAGGTAGTTTGACCTCAGAACCCAGGTGCCCACAGGCTAATGTCTCCTTCAAGAGCATTTCCTAATTACCTCAACAGACTTTTTTTCCCTTTCTGTGTAGGTTGATATGATGTAGAGCAGTGCATCTTGAACTTTAATGCATGTGTGGATCACATAATGAATTTTTTTTTAAATGCACATTCTGTTTCAGGAGGATTTTGACAAAGTCTGAGATTATGTGTGTGTCTGAGAAGTTTCAGGTGATGCACTTCTTCTTGTGCTAGTTCTCTGTTCTGAGCGGCTCAATGGTGCTCAATCCTAAAGGCACAGCAAAATCTCCTGATTTTGTCCACTCCTGAAATTTGGGAATGGAACAGAGGCAACTTAACTTTATAAAGCTCTCACAGGTTATTCTGTACTGTAGGCAGAGTGAGAAAGCACAGTTAAATTTACATATATATATATATATATATTTACCAGTGATTCTGATATAGCTCTGTATGCCTGGAGAATCATAGGTTTAGAGTAGATATTATGATTGCTTTTCAACTGTATGTAGTGTTTTGAGATTTTTGTCCAGTTTCCCTTCTTCTTATTCCTAAGTAAACTATAAACACCTCAAAAATAAGACTTATGGGGCTTCCCTGGTGGCGCAGTGGTTGAGAGTCCGCCTGCCGATGTAGGGGACACGGATTCGTGCCCCGGTCTGGGAAGATCCCACATGCCTTGGAGCGGCTGGGCCCGTGAGCCGTGGCCGCTGGGCCTGCGTGTCCGGAGGCTGTGCTCCGTGGAGGGAGAGGCCACAACAGTGAGAGGCCCGTGTACCGCAAAAAAAAAAAAAAAAAGACTCACAAAATCCTCCTGAGTCTTCTTACCAAACGAGAGAATTCAGCAAGGTCTCATTCATTGTGTGCTGTATTTATTAATTTATTCATTCAACACACATTTACTGTGCCAACAATGTTTTGTAATGTCAAACACTGCGATAGAAAATTAAAGGTGTAGGACATAGTCCCTATCTTCAAAGAGCTCACACTCTAGTAAGGGTAGAGAAGGAAGTAAAAATATGCTTTCCCTAAGCATGTATAGAAATGTTCTGAAGAGATTTTGAAAGGACGTCCAAAGCTCCATGGAGAAGCACCCAGCATAGGAAATTTACCCTGCATATAATGGAGTAAGTAGATCTAGGTTCAGAGAGCAAGTGTACGTTCATTTAAATGGGTCACCTTGAAACAGCTATTGAAAAAAAAAAATTTCTGCTAAGCCTAGTGACCTTCTTGGCCCAAGAGATGTTGAGCTGGAAGTCAAAACGCCTCTTACAAAAGGGGTACAAAATTAAACCCTACTTGTGTTACCGAATCAAACTTGGATCTACTTGTAGGCGCATAGTAAAGCCAATATACTGACACAGGTTTGTGATAAAAGAAAATGCAGCATTTATTGTAAGGTACCAAACACAGAGTCCAGAGTCCGGGCAGCTGATGCTCAAAAAACACCAACTCCCTGATGGATTTCAGGGAAAGGTTTTTTAAAAACGGGGAGGGGGAAGGTTGTGTGGTGTGTGATCAGCTTGTAGTCATTCTGCTAATTGATTAGTGGTGAGGTGATCAGGAGTATTATCTACCTTCTGGTTCCAACCAGTCTGGGGTCTACGTGCTTATAGTCAGAATATAATTAACTTCATCCACCTGGAGGGGGTTTCAGTATCTTCTAAACAGCTGAAAGAACATGGCTCAGAATATTATCTATAGCTCTTGAGGAGGAACTAAAGGTCCTTGACTTTGTTTAATGGCTAAACTATTGTTATTTTGTCTTGCTTGACTGTTTTCTTTGTTTCTGCATTTTCTCACTTCTCTCATTAAGTTTATTCTTTGGAATTAGGGGAAAGCCTTGGAGGCTAATGTTTTTCTGCAAACAAGAGGCAGGTGGAGAACATGGCGGGTGGGGCAGGGGGAAGGTGTCTGTCCCTTCAAGGCCACATGGGGTCCTACTAGGTTTACTTGCTAAGTGAATTTTATTCACCATCCACATGAGTCTGTAAGGCAGTTTCTTTAATAGCAAAGGAGAAATATTTTTTTGTAAACATTTTGGCATCATTCAATATAGGCCATCTGTGCATACTTCTGTGAGAAAATAAAATGCTTTTAATTGGTGGTTTTATATTTAAACACCTCTGGAGGCTTAAACAGTTTAAAAATAATACAGTGAGGTTACGTAGTCAGTACAGAGCTGTTGTAGATCGTACAAAATAAAACGAGAAAAACACCCTCTAATATATAGAACAGAGGCAAGGATGTCATCTCTGTTTTTTCTTCAAATTAAAGATGTTGAGCAAGCCTATTTTTCAGCTGCCTGTAGTGAAAGTGCTTCATAATATAATCGAAAGTGTATTGACCCAGGGGTCACTATTTCTAAATTCCTATGATATGAATAAATCTATTTATAGAACAAACAGAATATGTGCTCTTCCTCTTTACAAATATCAAAGCACCTTCAGAGGTAGGTGGAAAGTCTGTGATCACCTGTCAGTTTTTGTTGAGTCCCTGTAGATGAATATATTTGCCCTGACTAGTTAACTAGAAAACTGTCCAAGATAAGATCATAAAAATAAAAATCCCTTACTCTGTACCAAGGAACATATTTTCACATCAATATATGCTTTCTTAACTCAAGGTGAAAAGGTTACAGCTGAGCTCAAAGCCCCCACCCCCACCCCCGCAGACTGCAGGTAACCCTAGGCTCATGTTCCTGTGCCCCGGGCAGATTCTTCCTTTCTGTGTCTGGAAAGTTAGGGTTAGAACAATAAAGGTGAGTGAGGAGTTAAGGCAATTTTCTGAGTAATTCAGACCAAATCAGTCTCTCTCCAGTTGTCATCAAAATACCTACCAATCCGTAACTTAATTATTGTTTAAAAAATTCAACCATGTTAGGGTGTGCATTCTTCCTTTCTGGTAAGTGTTAACTATATACTAGGCTTATTGGACTTTTCTAAGTTATTCTCCAATATCAGTTTTGAGTGTGCTTCCTTTTACTTTTTGGGCTAAGTTGCGTTATGCACCCCCAACCTCCCAAAGATGCCCTTGCCTTAATTCTAGAACCTATCAGTGTATTACATCAAAAAAGAAATCTTGCAGATGTGATTAATCAAGGCTCTAATGATGGGGCAATTACCCTGAATCATTCAGGTGGGCCTATGTGATTATTATAAGAAGGCCGCAGAAGGGGCAAAGTTAGTAGTAGGAGGTGTGGGGAAAGAAGGAGGGAGGTATAAGCCAGGACCTCAGCCATGAAGCAGAGCCTGCCCTCAGACTCTGGACGCTGACAAAAGCAAGGAAATCGCTGTTTCCTCAGTCTCCAGAAGGAATCAGCTCTGCTGCCACCGTGGTGTTAACACCCCAAGACTGATTTTGGATTTCTAACCTCCAACTGTAAGGTAGTAAAATTGTCTTTTTCAAGTCGCTAAGTTTGTGATAGTTTGTTATGGCAGTAATAGGAAACTAATAACCCAGTTGTAGCATAATTAGTTGTTCAAGTAATGTAGATTAAATGAAGTGAAAAAATGCATTTAATTTCAAGTGCTAACCTAAACATGTAGCATAGGAACCGGAGGAGGTTTCACCACAGCCCAACTGTAACTGTCCTGAGGGTTACTGACACTGGAAGCAGAAGCGTCCAAAGCGCCTTTCCAAGCCTCGGTAACTTTGAAGTTGATTCCTCTCGAGGGGAGGAAAAGTAGCGGCGAGCTTTCACGTTTTGCAAGAGAGGTAAGGAAGAAATGTGCACCTTAAATGGTGAATGTTTACTGGTTAGTGTGGTACAAAGAAATGGGGAAAACTCACGGCAGTGGAAACGTACGTGTGATTATTTTCTCTGTGGAGCAGGTCAGGATTTGGGCATGTTTTTGACTGATAAATTCTATATAATCAGGGCTTCCCTGGTGGCGCAGTGGTTGAGAGTCTGCCTGCCGAAGCAGGGCACACGGGTTTGTGCCCCGGTCCGGGAATATCCCCCATGCCGCGGAGCGGCTGGGCCCGTGAGCCATGGCCGCTGAGCCTGCGCGTCTGGAGCCTGTGCTCCGTAACGGGAGAGGCCACAACAGTGAGAGGCCCGCGTACCGCAAAAAAAAAAAAAAAAAAAAAAAAATTCTACATAATCATATAGCATAAGATGTGGTTCCACCTATTGTCAAATGTCTATGTGGCCTGTACTACTGAAAGAAGTACAGCTCATTCAGATGCAACAGACTTTTCTTGTGAGGAATTTACTAGACTTCTTAAATTTCATTTTCCTGTTAATTTTGTTACTAAAGGGGAGTTCTAGTATAAATTACTAGTAACACTTGTACAGGTGTTGTTACTTATGAAATAGTTTTTGGTTAATACAAATTATCATCTGTGAATGTGTGATTCATCCCAAATTTGCTCTAAAAAACACTTAAGTTTTTATAGTGTTTAAGATTTACACAAAGGAATATAGGATTGAAATTATATGAAAAAAAAAAGTTGATTCTCTGGGAATCGTAGATTACCTCTTCTCTCTGAGTGAATCATGATAGCAGCTTGGTGGTGCTGTTTGCACAGTCACCACCAAACCGGCGCAAGCATCCTTGTCCAAGCATGTGAACTCCTCTTCCTTTTAAACATACTAAAAATCAATTTCTCTTGGCTTTTTACAGGATCCAATGCAAAATAATTAAATCCTATGTCATAATATAACTCATCAGTTTCTAAACGTGAGATCATCAGAAAGGAGACATTTTGGACTATTCCCTCAAAAAAAAAAACTTAATGGAAAATTCAAAACATACACAAAAGTAGAGTACTATAATATTGCAGTGTTCCAGCATGAATGGCTATCTACTCATGGCCTATTTTGTTTCCTCTATCATCCCTTTCCTTCCAGCTACTCTCAGCGTGCTAGGTCACTGGTTTCCACTCAGACCTATTGAGTTTTAATCGTTTTAATTGCTTCAGAGTGCTTCAGCTGACTCTGATAATTAGCTTTTAAAAATTCTCTTCTTAAAGAAACTAGTCTTTTTTTCTTAGTTTTTTTCAATAATTTTGTTAACCACATGATTATTTTCCATATTACTGTTTAATTTCTCTTTTTGAATACTGAATATGTAAGAAATCCTTTAGACATGGTGGCAAATAGAAAATCTGTAATAGGTTCTATCCTTGCAGGCTGATAGTTCTTGAGTTCTCAGTTTTTCTACTAAACTGAGATTTTAAAATGGACATGTATTTAAAAATACTTAAGAATAACTTAAGAGCAACAGGGTTGATGAATTTAAAATTCAAATGTAGAACAATAAATAGTCTTTAATTACCAGTTTCTTAAAGCAGTAGATTGTCCAAATTAGAGCCATGTCCATTGTGACATTCTAGGGCAATGCCTCAAGTCATGGTTTTCTGTGGACCAAGGCAATGTAGAGACCGTGGCCTTAATAATTAAGAAGCTCTTGTCCAATTTATCTAAGCCTAGGTGTTAGATCTGATAGGGAGCTCTGTTCAGTCAAGCAGCGGATGACTCTGAGGCAGCTCTGGGAATGCTCTTCCCTTAGGTTCTCTGTAACTACCCAAACAGAAACCCACACAAATCTTTTAGTACAGACTTTTGGGCTGTCTGCCATGTGAAAAGGGAAAGGAACAGAATTTTTCTTCCCCGGCTGGGTATAAACCTGCTTTTGTAAATTCATGTCTGAAGTATGTACCCTCCTTTCAACCAGATGAGGTAATTCAACTACCAGAGGAATCCTCTTATGTTTGGATACTTCCTGCCTAAAATGATTTGATGGCTTTTTCATTATGATTAAAATAAAACCTAATTTTTTTTTGCGGTACGCGGGCCTCTCACTGTTGGGGCCTGTCCCGTTGCGGAACACAGGCTCCAGACGCGCAGGCTCAGCAGCCATGGCTCACGGGCCCAGCCGCTCTGCGTCATGTGGGATCTTCCCGGACCGGGGCACTAACCCGTGTCCCCTGCATCGGCAGGCGGACTCTCAACCATTGCGCCACCAGGGAAGCCCCAAACCTAATATTTTTAACCCAGCTTTATAAATTCTGTATGATCAGGGTGTGTTTCTCTTGACCTCCCCTGGATCTTTAGGTACCAGTCCACCAGACTACTTCCTGCCTCTGAAATACAAATGGTCTTTTCTGCAACTTAAGACCCACAGTTATGCTATTGTCCCCATGTAGCCCTTCTGTCATCTAAGAAATGATAGTCCTGATGCATTTTTAATCATAAAGGAGTGGGCAGAGATGAGAAAGCACACTTGGCAAGCTGGGGGAAGAGGAGTGCAAATGCTTGACAGAGACTGAGGGTAAATGTATATGTACGTGGTTTTCCTTCCCCACCACAGCTTTCTATTAACACCCACCCCAGCTCAGTTTTACTGTTTTCTTTCTCCTTTCTCTCCCTGTAATGCCAAACTGTGAATTAAGGCTGAGGTTACAGGCCCTGTGGCTTTGTATTCTGTTACTTCTATTTCCTGACTTTCTTGCAGGAGAGGAACTGTCCTCTGCTTTTGTCTCCTTGAGAATCCTAATTTGGAAATAAGTCTGATAACCTGGTCAGGTAGTTGCCCCTCCCTTCCATTCTAAAAACAAAATAAAACAAACTTTATGTCGTCTGTGCTTTGGCTTCTGGGACTCTATTTTCTGGCCCATCACTTTAAGACCTTTGACTAGCTGTTCTCTGCTTTGGCATTTAACTATTTGCTGGCAATTTGAATGGTTTGTACTTACATACGCATCATGTTTTCTTAATTATTGGCCATCTAATATATTTTCTAATCTTACTGATATTACTCAAAGTGTATCTTAAACATTTGCTTAATAAGACAGTGCAAAATGAAGTTGTAGTAATTGTGCTCCTAAATGAGGCTACTGGAAATCACTACCGCCTTTAATCGAATAAGCTGCTTAGCTATCTCACTTCAACAAAAGTTGATGAGTACGTGGCCTTTGAGTGTCCTGACCTGGCACATGTGCATGTAGTTAAGTCCTCACAATTGTCTTCCTGGTTTTTCATTGAAGGTTAGCAGGTTGCTTCGTAAAATATAAGAGCTTTTATATTCTAAAATAGTTCTTCTACCTAATGCAAAATCTTGAACTCTTCACATATATATTTATGACCATAACCATTAGAACTTTTCTCACTATTCTAATTGGGATTTTTACACAGGAGCTTCTCTAATATGGATATAAAATTCTAAAATTCCGTGCAAGGTTTTTAAAAATATACATCAGTTTATTTCGAACATAGTTTTCGTCTCTTGCCATTTCTCAGGCATGGTGTGCATAAAACAATTATTGTAAACAATGGTGAGCTACCTTTCAACTTCTTAAATTTCTTCAATCTGTGGATGTCAATTATCATTCTTAATTTTGAGAAAAGTGAGATCACATGGTCAATCAAAGCTACCTAACACCATTAAAACAGACCTTTTTTTAATCCTTTCCAATCCTGGTAAACTCTGAATTGTGTGCGACTTTAGCAAAGTCCATGAATTTCAGTTTCTTCATCTGAATGATGAAATCATCTTCTAGGATCACTGTGGGTTACATGATGCAACATGTAAAATTACGGAGCATACATTCTTAGACATAATTGTCTCATGTTATTCCTTCCCTCTCTTAATCTCTGCCCTGTAGGATCTTCAACATGTTAACAGTGGTTGTTAAAGTTTAGTGGACAGCTAATTTTAAAACAGGGTGGGAAGAGGCTTACAGATCTAGACACTGCCCTTTATCTTCTGTGCATGACTTCAACTTGGCTTACCTTCTAATTGGTAAGGACCGTTATTTCTATCAATTTTTCATCTTACTGCTACTAATAATGATCATTGCTAACATTGACTGCAGTTCATGTAATTCTCACAAGAATTCAGTCACTATTTATATCTACTACATACATATGGTAAAACCAAGGCAAAGGTAGCTAAGACAGTTGTCCAAGAGTGTCCAGATAATAAGCCGTGATTCCTAGGAGGTCTGACTACTGAACATGACTCTTAAGATGTCTTTTTTGATAATTTAGTGGAGATTGTTTTAATGGCTCAGGCTTTTATGAAGAAGAATATATGGAGAAGAATTTATTTAACCCTTTGAAAGTTCTAAAATGGAAGCAAAATCTTTTACTTCTAAGGCCCCTCCCCTCTGACATAGCACAGGCCTGCCCTAGAAACAATTCTAATAATTATGTTTGAAAGAGTGAAAAGCCTTGACCTTGGTGAAACATCTAGCAAAAGCTGATAAAAACATTTTCTGAATATATGGGATATGCTAAAAGGAGAAAGTCACTAGATCTATAGATGGAAGTCTGAAGAATAATTGAATTTGACAGATACAGACGGCCCTGTGTATCTGCAGGTTCTGCATCTGCAAAGTCAACCAACTATGGATCGAAAATGTTCAGACAATCCAGGCAATTTCAAAAAGCATAATCTGAGTTTGCCATGCTGCTAACTATTCACATAGCATCTACATGTTATTAGTTATTGTAAGTAATCTAGAGATTTGAAGTATAAATCATGTATGTAGGTTATACAAATTCTACGTTGTATTTTATAAAAGGGACTGGGGCATCCGTGGATTTTTGGTATTCATGAGGGTCTTGAAACCAATCCCCCTTGAATAGCAAGGGGCAAATGTATATGGCTGGCTATATGTTTAAGTCTAGAATATGTTACAGATAATTCAGGAGTTGAGAAGAAACCTTTCCTGTCATGCTAAAAAATACTGAGGTCCACTTTCTTTTCTAGGTGTACAAGGCAGAATTGATGGCATAAGACGGTTTCTCATCTGCAAGGTCAATAACCCAAAGCCATTAGAGTCAGTGATGATATATATTCTCTTCGAATATCATAGAAGACAAAAGCATAGGTATATGCAGTCCCCAGGTCTACCTCAAATAGTATAAACCTGGCTTTCAATTCATTCTGTGAGCATTTTGCTCAAAACCAAACAAAAAAATCACATCTGTCGATATGTTAAATGATACAAAATTAACAGCAAGGAAATGTTAATTAAAGCATGGTAATATTTGTAAACTACTTGAATGAATTGTACACCAATGTGGCAGGCTAGGCTGACAATCTTTAAGTGCTAGAAGTTTAATCTCACAGCCATCCTTCTTGGTAGGTGCAATGAGAAATCTGAAATTTGAAGGGACTCACATTACCCATGTCACACAGCCAAAAGTTGAAATCAGCTTTTGAATTAACATCTGTATGGCTCTAGAGATTAAATTCTCAGGCTTCATGGACTCGCAGGAAACCAGTTTAAGGTCAGAGGAAGAAAGGTCTACCAGGTTATAGAATAATTTAATGCTGCCTCTTCATGTTAGAATCAGAGTGGCTCTGAATCTCGTTAGCGTATTGTATCAGGTCCTTCAGAACTGGCTTGCAGTCTACATATTTAATCTCTTGCCCTAATACCTTCTGTCTCTGACCCATTCTAAACTCATACTGAACTTTTCCCTTTTCTGCTAATCCATGACTGCTTATCTCATATTTATACCTGCCTCAAGTTTCCTTTTCCTTAAAAGCTGTCTCCTCTCATGTCTACCCAACCAAATACCATTTCTCCTTGGAAGTTTTTTCCCTTTTCCACTCTTAAATATACCTGCTCCAACCATCTCAAAGTCAAATTGATCTTCCCCCTCCCCGCCCCTCACCCAACCTGAGGTTCCACAGTAATTTTTTCATGATTGTTTGTGTGGCTCTAGCATTTTCAGAAAGATTACTCCTATTTTTAAGCAGTTTACCAGGATCAATACAGATATGGAAGAGTATGTGAATTTAGGCTCCATCTGTGTTATGTGTGAGTACACGTGCACCTGTTGGAAGATCTTTTGCAAATCAAATCTTTCACAAATCACAATTCTTCTAAGCTTACATATTGTTGAAATAAGTCATTAAGACCGTTACTTAGAGGTTCCAAATCCAAAATAGAATTATGAATTTCTATTATATTTGTTCGTTGGTGTTATATTTGTTCATTAATGTTCATTAACATTCTTTATTATGGTGGGGGGGACAAAAGGTGGGGGGGACAAAACAAAGTTTATTTGCTCAGTTTGCAATGAAAAGTAGGTTGTTAAACACTTTCTGGTTTAAACACAAAGTATACATATATCATATTTATACTACACAAACAACTAAGCTTCCATTCATTATATTAAAATGTTTAACTTTGAACACATTAAGGTACTAGTAAAGGAAAAAACTTTTTCCTAAAGAAATATAGTCTAGCTTGCTGTGCACAGATGAATAAGTTTAAAAACTAAAAACTTTAAAAAAAATATCAAGCCCTTTTTAAGGTTCTACCGGAAAATGAGGTTTTCTCCACTCATAACATCCTTCAAGAGGATTTACTCAACTGTTCACTATGGACCATGACTAAGGTGTCATTTTCTCCTTTTTTCCTGTTAAGGCTTAGCAGGGATGACATTAATTTCTTTTTTAAAGTTTACTTTCTAACTAGCATGTAGAATTATCCAGAATGAATTCTCATTCCTTCCCACCTAGACTTCTATTTCTAAATCATGGGAAACATTAACTCCATGATCCACACCTGTATCAAACACAACATGTTTTTTTGAAGTAGAGAGTAATATTTCCAGCAAGCTTCCATAACACTTTGCTTCATGTCCTGGTAAATATTTGAGAGTGGCGTCCCCTCACTCCCAAACCAAATTCAATATTAACTTGGTGAGTGCTTGAGTTCCTAATTTGAGAAACTCAATTTTAGTCTCAATTTAAGAAAATGGATTTATCTCTGGTTATAGTTCAGGAACCATAAAAGCAAATCATATACATGCTTGAACAAATGCAGTTTAAATAAGCTCTGATATGTCATTCATATGTTAATGTATGAAAGGAATGCCTGTAAAAATGAAAACATAAGAGTACCATTTGTTTATCTTTGGGATCAGCAGAATCATTGCTAGATTAACAATTTCACTCTGACCGAAAACATTTGTGAATCTAAATGTTTAGTCTTCAGTGTTGCAAATGCTTTGGTAGCCTTTGAACGTTGATGCGGTTGTTCAGAGTAGCTTCAAAGAACTAAGTTGAACCCACCTTATTTTTTTTTTATATATATCAGTTTTAAAGCTTTCAGGTGATAAGAGCTTTGTCCTTCTTGATCTGGACTTTGGGTTTCATTATCAAGAAAGAAGCTTTTCTCTTTATCCTGTTAAGTGCTTACACATCAACTACCTCTGCTTACCCAAAATTCCACTTCTTGACTGTTATTTTGTGCTGCCTTGTTGCATGACAGTGAACTTTGTTCTGGTGAATATGCCAGTATCTGTGATGTTGCTGCAGTATCTAGTACTTTGACTTATGTAATGAGGCTATGTCTGATTTCCATCACAAGCCAATCATTTCCACTGAAGGAATTAAAACATCAAACTTAAGAAATTAGGTAGAAGGCAGAGGCTAATTGTAAAGGAGAAAACTATGTACATGAAGAGGTATTTCTATTTTCTCAGTACCCATGGAATTCCCGTTACTGTTAAGGGGACTTACAGGGACCCATTGAGTGGCAGATAGAGTGTTTAAATCTTGGTAATTAGCAGTAATGGAGAACTTAGGTGCATACAGCTCAATAGAGTCTAAGTTCTTTCATTTTAAAAATTGTCTGAATTTGACAAGGTTTATTTAAATCTGAGTATTAAATATTTACAGAAACATTTTAAAAAGACGTTAAATATGCCTGACTTATTTCCTGCTAACCTTGTTTCTAATTTTCTCTGGTTACAATAAAGAATAAAATATTTTATTACTCCTGTACAATTCAGGTACCATTTAAATGTGCATTCTATTTTATGTTCATGGTGGATTCTTTATCTTTCTAGTGTTTGGCATAAGTTTGCATCCTTATTCAATCCGTTTGCTCAAGTTAAAGTGGTTTACTCAAGTTACGGTACATTACATGTTGAAATTATGTTGACATCTTTTATATTGTGAATAATCTTTATTGAGCTCTCATGTTTCCAGTTAGATTCTCAGTAAATAAGTAAGACTAAGTAGACATAGGAAACCTGTTAAAGTTTAAACCCTTACTAGGGGAAATTATATATTTGTGGTGATTAGAAATAGATACATAAAACAAGCAGAGCACAGAATACCCTATTCATGCAGAGAAAGGGACATAAAAAAATGAGTGGGTGGGCCAACGGATGAGAGGGTATTTTAGAAATATCAAGTGAGAACAGCTGAGATTTTTTTCAGGATTCAGCATTTAATCAGAAATAAATATATAATTAGTATTTCCCTCTTCTAATAACATTTCAGTCAAGTTGACCAAGATCCGATGCATTAACTGCCTGCCTTGCATCTACAGTAAGTCTCCTATGTACGAACCTTCAAGTTGCGAACTTTCAAAGGTGTGAACGTGCATTCCCATGTCTAATCACGTAAGTTAGTTCACATGTCTGGCATACATTGTCACATGAATGCATCCGCTAAAGGCGGTTGGGCTCTTGTGTACTTTACTGTATAAAGTACAGTATCTTTATTTCAAGCCCAGGATGTCTGGAAGCAAGTGTAAAAGCAACAGTGATGTAGCTGGTACTACTGTACTTTTCAAGGTACTGTACTGCAAGATTAAATGTTTTACTTCTTGTTAATGTATTTGCGTGAAAAGTATCAATATTATAAACCTATTACAGTACAGTACTTAACAGCCGATTGTATTAGTTGGGTACTTAGGGTAACTTTGTTGGACTTATGGACAAACTGGACTTACAAACATGCTCTCAGAACAAAACTCGTTCGTATGTAGGGGACTTATGTATTCACTTTTTAGTCATCATATTTAATGCCTGTGTTGGAAGATATAATACACAAAGTTAAACTTGAATGGGTCAAAATTATACAACTAATGGCCTTCATCTTCAATGGCAGTGACTGTTGCAAATCTGTTAGCCTGACCCCTTGTGGCAGCAGAAACAGCATTTCCATAAGCCCAGGACCTCTTGTTGGACGCTTGAGGCTGAGAGAAATTGTATGAGTTATATTAGTGGTTCCGTATCACACAAGTGTGAAAACAGTAACATATCATTACATACGTTAATTATATCAAGACTGGCATCTGTTGGGGTGAGCATATTAGAGTTTCAGGGAGTATATCACTTCAACTTCTCACTGCCAAGTACTAGGTATTTGTTCCACCCAACCCTAGGACAAGAAAGTGCGATCTTACTATTAGCCTGACGGGTAGAGAGTCAAAGTTCAATGAAGAACATTAATGGCTACCATAATTGCCTTAAAATTAGGTTCGTAATAAGGAGTCTAGAAGACCTAAATAGTACAGAAAAGGTAGATGTTCTACATCTGTATATGTGTATATACATATCTGCCTTCTCATAACTTGTAGATAACTGAAATAAGTCATTGTGGAGAGAAGGGCAACAGGGTTTATAAAGGCAATTTTCAGTTTTCTAAAGGTTAACTGTTGGCTTACTATTTGAATGGACTGTGCTTCAAAAAGACATTGGAGCACCAAAATAGAAAATGGGTGTAGGAGCCAACGTGCTTAGCCTATATTCATTTAATTTCTTTTTAAATAGAGGACTTATTTAGTATGGCATGAACTTGTGCCTGAGAAATAGGAAATTGTTAACACTTTAAAAACTGTTTCTCTCCTTTTATTTTCCATAATTGTTATATTTTTTAATCACTTTACCAATATTTTTTGGCTGTCTTAAAACGAACCTCAGTCTTAGGTGCTTTTCTTCCTTAGGATGAATTGACCAATCACTAATTCCACACATACTTATATGCCTAGTATTTCATTGCTTTGTGATTTTAGAAAGCTCTATGGTCCTTTTAATCATCAACTTTAAAAAAAAAGCTGCTTCTGCTCTCAGGAGCACAACTCAGAATGTTAGCCAAGGTAGGTGGTCTGAAGTTTTCTTATACCTACTTCTAAGACACTATTTTCTCTCTGGAATTATCTTTAAAGAACTGGTAGAAGCGCTACCAGTTACTACCAGTTGAAGATACATATGGTAGTAACTATGCCTTGAATTTTTAATTTTTTTTTTGCTGTGTTGGGTCTTCGTTTCTGTGCGAGGGCTTTCTCTAGTTGTGGCAAGCGGGGGGCCCCTCTTCACCGCGGTGCGCGGGCCTCTCCCTGTCGCGGCCTCTCGTTGTGGAGCACAGGCTCCAGACGCGCAGGCTCAGTAGTTGTGGCTCATGGGCCTAGTTGCTCTGCGGCATGTGGAATCTTCCCAGACCAGGGCTCGAACCCGTGTCCCCTGCATTAGCAGGCAGACTCTGTACCACTGCGCCAACCAGAGAAGCCCTATGGCCTTGAATTTTTAACAAAGTTTGACTTCTAAATTTTATCCTAACTTTGTAGAACTGGTCATTAGACTTGCCAAGTACTATATTCCATGGCTCATTTTATTACTTCACTTGATTTTTATATTAACAGAATACTTACTTATACTCAGGTTTGCCTGCCTCCTACTTCCCAAAGTATAACATTTATCACACTGAACTACCAGTCAATTAAGTAATCATTATCTGCATAAAAACAATACTTCATTCAGTCTTTAGCTTGCAACTTGGAGCATGGTGCCTGCTATATAGTAGCCTTCATTTAATGTTTGTTGAATGAATCTTTACTAATGTATTGGGAAGTTTAAACCTTTTGAGGAAATGAGCTAACTTCATCATACCTTTTCTGAGGGACTAAAATTCAAAAAACAAAAGACACATAGAAAATCATTCATATTTACTCCCAAATTCAGTTAAGACCACCATTTCAGCAAGTATATCATCCACCATTTCTCAAACAAGGAATAGATGATGAAGGCATGTTTGCTGTGTCTCAAATTTCTTGGTTTTGAAATTTCTAATTCAGTATTTGCTATAGAGTTGGAAGATACATATGCTGGCAGTTCCAGTTGGACAAAGAGAATGTTTCTCCCTGTGAGAAACATTTCTGCCTATACGTAGGTTTAAGTTACAATGGACACTCAAACTAAGTTTTAATTCATTGGTAAAAGGGAATATTGTTACTACACTGCATAGAGTTCTGGAGGATTTTGAGAATATACGTGCCAAGTCCACAAGAAAATGATTAGTGATAATATTTACATCTTATTAGCTAATATTAACATGTAAATATTAGCCAGTAACACACCCTCTTCTCTGCATTCCTCATCTCATCATTTAATATGCCAAAAGCCCCCAGGCTGGTTAAGATACCCCATGCATATTACCTGGTGTATATGTCTCTCAATTTCATCTGTACATTACTTTTATTGTGTTGTACATTCCTACACATCCCTACATTGCCTCCATCTCATTATACTCCCTTATATTCAATTTTGTGTTTTAAGGGAAATGATCATGTCTTGACTTAATGTGTCCTATACTTGTATATGCTTCAGTAAATGTGAAATGAAAAAAATAAAGGGATAAACGAAAGGATTTTAAAATGCTGCTTTTTTTTTTTTTATCTTAATAGAATTCTCACTGTAGGGGCAATAGTGGGACTTCTATATAGACTATACGTGTGAGACAGTTGAGACTCAGTGATGGATCCAAGAATATATCAAGAGGATTTTTATCTTAATCAGTTTATTCTGAATTTTTAACATATACTATGACTATATACAGGATCATGGTAGGATAAGCATACATAGCAGACATACAGCTGAAGCAGTGGCTTGTAAAACCTGTTAATCTTCTTAAATGTTTCTATTTTAGCATGTCTATGGAAAAATTTGTAGTTCAGAAATAATTTGGCTTCAGGTACAGATGCGTATCCAAAGGGATTCTCAAAATCACCTCTTCACTATATCCAGCATTTTGTTAGGCTTATTTTTTTATATGTCTCCAGCCTTTTAGATAAACTATGAAGAGGACTAAATCCTCATCTAGCATGAGGAAGAGTCATAACTCAGAAGAGCTTCATGGCCATAACAGAACATTCTGCTTACTTTCCCATGTGGCCAAAAAAAAAAAAAAAACACACAAAAATCAAGAAAACCAAAACAAACTCACTTTTGTAGAAAAATTTCTTTTTAATACAGTTCAGATCTTAAGTTTGAAAGGAATGGGAAGAGACAAGGTGATAACTTCAATACAAATTAAAGTGTAAAAACAGTGATGTTTTGTAAGAGGAAAATAAGTATAGGGCTAGATGAGTTTTATATCCATTACCCTAACCTAGACATTCTGTTAATCTATAAAATACATCATTTCCATATAGAAGTTATAGGCTGAATTCGGTAAATTGGTTTAAAGTGGGTAAGCCTGAATTATCTTTCTCACTATAAGGTCCTTGTTTCTCCATGCAATTAAATGTGAATTATAGTTTAAAATGTGAATAAAATACTTAGTCATCCATCCAATTTACTGACACTATATAAATTGAGTTTTTTCCTATATGATTGTTTTCATCTCAAAACATAAATTGATCCAAGTTCACATGGGACTTTTGATGAACCTTTAAGCTGTAAAGCTCTTTGATTTTGCGTTTTCTTTTAATATTTTTTCTCAAATTCTGTATATGTAAACAACCTACCATTTCTTTTTTGTAGCTCCCTAACTGAACTATGGAGACAAAACAAATTGGCAATACTTTTCCTTAATATTCAAAACTTTGGGCAATTTTGCTTTAGATTCAGGAAGAAATTCTTTTTATAAAGAAGGGATTCTTTTACCCATTGTGGGCCACAAATGCTGTAGAATCGAATACAGAAAAATAAACTGTGCTAACGCTTCTCAGGTTCTTCTGCTGAGCAGAGAAGCATGCTGGGTTGAAACAAGAACATCTGCAGATAAAACTCACTCCAAAAAATGCATTCCGTGTAACCTATGTTTCCCCTTTTGGGAAACACACTAAAATGTACTTGTATCTCCTTTCGCTTTTCCTTTGATTTTAAACCATTTGCTTAACTCTGGTCCTTTAATCCACCTACCTGAGGATCGTTTTTGCCTGGATAATTTTGAGGTCTGCTTGCAATACCCAAATTAAACTCACTAACTTCCAAGTCTGCTCTTCTTACCTTTGAATTTTTCTAATATCACCAATTTCTAGTCACCAGGCTCCAAAATCTTTGCTCCCACCCTCTCTACCTCCTCACTTTCCAAATATATTTTGTTTCCATCGGCACTGTCCTCTCTGATTCCTGTTGTAGGTCCTATAACTCATTTCTCCTGCTTTCTTCCATTTGACCCTTCTCTGGTCTCTCTAACTCAATGTGCCAACTTCTCGAAAATTGTCCAGAAAACTGCACCTCAGTGTTACTCCTCTGCTTTATGAACTTTGTATTCAAGGCCATCTATTCGTATCCCTTGATCTATTTAAAAAAAAAAAAAAATGTTCCCTCCTATTATTCACATCCCTGTACTTTTTACTATGGATTAAACTATACTGTTTGCTGGTCTCTGCACAAATTCTTCCTTTTCCTCTCTTTAGCGTATTATATATCTTTGTTAGGCTTTATCCCAGCTTAAAATGCTTTTCTTTGCATATTCATGTTTCCAAAAGATATTCAATGTTTTTCTTCAAATATGGCTTTCTTAAAAAATTGGTGCACGCATGTTTTGAAATTTTCATCATTGTATATTGGCAAAGAAAATTTAGTAATTGTTGCCCTAAGGACTTTTTATGATAATATCTTTACTATACCAGTTTATTTAGGGTTAGTGTTTATCTAGTATTTTGCATCCTTTCACTTTCGCAGTATTTCAGTGCCCTTAGGTTTTGTTTTGTTTGTTGCCTTGTTTTTTGTGTTTCTAATATGTAGCTCACAGTTGTACTTCAAAAAATGTGTTTATATATACCTAGGGTAAAAAATCTTTGATTTTACCGAATTCTCATATGAAGAGAGTATAGACATGCAAAGTACTAACACCATGCTATATATAAGTGTAAAAAATAACTTCGGGAGAAATGAGTTACAATCAAAAGTTACAGATTTGTCACTCACTTTTACTTGTTACTCTTTATTATTTGAGGTTTAATATTCTTCAACTTGGTGTGTTCCACCATTACATAGTGAATACCTGTTTTAATGTACCCATATATCTGCCAATATTGCTACCCATTCCTCCTTATGTCATACTTTCATTGCATGTTTTATGTCCTTCTTAAACTGCATGCTATATAAGTTCCTTTAGTGAGATTTTATTAGTGGTAAATTGTCAGTATTTTTGTTTTTGTAAAACTTGAGGTAACACTTAAGCACATTAAATATTTCACTCACTTCCCATTACTCTTCTTGTTAAAATCTATTGTCAATCTTGTTATATCTTTGTATGTTTGAGTTTTCAAGTATTGATAGCTAATTTTTTTGTTATAGTCCACATTGGCTTTACAATGTACCTTATATGTAGGTTGTTTTAATTCATTCTTTTTAAAAAAATTATTAATTTATTTTTAGCTGTGTTGGGTCTCTGTTGCTGTGTGCGGGCTTTCTCTAGTTGCGGTGAGTGGAGGTTACTCTTTGTTGCGTTGCGTGGGCTTCTCATTGCAGTGGTTTGTTTTGTTGCAGAGCATGGGCTCTAGGCATGTGGGCTTCAGTAGTTGTGTGTGGGCTCAGTAGTTGTGGCTTGTGGGCTCTAGAGTGCAGGATCAGTAGTTGTGGCACATAGGCTTAGTTGCTCCGCGGCATGTGGGATCTTCCCGGACTAGGGCTCAAATCTGTGTCCCCCGCTTTGGCAGGCGGATTCTTAACCACTGTGCCACCAGCGAAGACCCAGCTTTTAATTCATTCTGCTCTATATTCCTTACCCTTCCTAAATTTGAGGAGACATCTTTTGACAATTCCAGAAAATTTTGAGGCCATTATATTTTTAAATATTTCCTTTCTCAATATTCCACTTCTTTCATATTAAGACACCTGTTAAACATTGTTGCATCTTTTTATTCAGCTGTTTAGATCCCTTTGTCTTCCTTTCAAACTTCCTCTGTCTGAATTACTTTACTGCCTTAGATTACCTTCTACTCTTACTTCAGAGTTATCTAAGGTGCTTTTCATTGGATTAAAAATTTTTATTCAAAGTTTTATTTACAGAAAAATCGAAGATACACTGCACAGTATTTCCCCATTAACAATTGTAAATAGTGTGACACATTGTTATGTTTAATAAACCATTATTACATTATTAACTAAACTTTATATTGTATTTTAATTGTCTTAGTTTTTACCTGATGTCCTTTTTCTGTTCCAGGGTCCTATCCAGGATACCACATTGCATTAGTTGTCATGTCTCTTAAGGGAGGAATTGCTTGTGGTGGTTCCTGAGACTTTGTTTTTGATCTTGAAAGTTATGAGTACTGGTTAGAATTTTTGTACAATGCCCTTTATTAACATTTGTGTATTTCCCTCAAGATAAGACCTGGGTAGTTGGTGACTAAGTGAAAGATCCCAGAGGTAACTTGCTGTTTTCATCACCTCCTATCAAGGGAATATACTATCAAAATGATTTATGGCCATTGTTGGCCTACACAACCTGATACTGTGTTGGTTGGGTTTCTGACTGTAAAGTTAGTCTCCCCTGCACCCCTCTCCTTTTCATACTATTCAGAAGCAAGTCACCAGGCATACATCCTTAAGGGCAGATTATCTACATAAAGTATTTGAAATTCTTCTGCTTGGGATGTTTGTCACTTCTCCTCCACTTACTTATTCTTTTATCAATATGGATATTTATTTCATATTTTGGGTTGTAATTTAATACTTTATTGCTCAAATTATTAGAACTTTGACCATTGGGTGTGCTTTCATTTACTCTAGGGCTCCTTTGACGTACCTCCACCAGTGAGGGTTTTGCTCTTGCTTTGTTTTGAGTATATTCTGACTTTCTGCCACTACAAGGTGTTCTGGGCTCATTTTGCATATTTCCTGCCACAGACTTAGAATCAGATTCTTCTTCAAGGGGGCCTAATTTGTTGTACTGGCTACTATTTCTTTCAGGTCCTCTGCTGACAGAGCAAAAAAATACATGTGCTTATACTAATTCAGGTGCATGTACCTATCTATAAATAACTGTAAATATTTATATCTGTCGATTAAACCCAAGTTCATACTCATGTCTCCAACTTTATTACCTCATAGATCATTCTAGCCGCTTCTCTCCACTTCAAAAATGGGGAGCCTGGCTCCTACCATCCGTCATCCACTTACTTTGTTGTTCCATTCCAGTATACATATGTAGTAGTGTTAGAATTCTTATGCCTACCCCTGTGGGTAACAACTTTATCAACTAAAGTACAGTGCTTTTATGCAGTTCCTTTTGCTTTAATATTGCAGACTTCACTCATTAACAAAGTTAATTAGCACCTTTGTTTTTCATCCCCTTCAACAGATTCTCTTCCATTAGTCAGCGTTGCTTCTGAGATACCCTCCCCCAATTCTTAAATATTTTGTGATTTATATGCATTAAGCTTCACCCCTAGTGCTATAAAGTTCTATGGGTTTTGGCAAATGTGTTCTGTCTTGTATCCAGCATTATGGTACCATACAGAATAATTCTTCTAAAGATGACCTGCACTTTATTTATTCATCCCTCTGCCCTACCCCAAGCCCCTGGAGACCACTGACTATTTTACTCTATAGTTTTGCTTTTTCCAGAGTAATACTTAATTGGAATTAAATCAAGTCACCTTTTCATACTGGCTGCTTTCATTTAGCCATTTAAAATGTACTTAATGTTCCTTCATATCTTTGTGTCTTAATCGTATCTTTTAATTTGAGTAAACTAGTACATGTATACAATGGATTGTTTGTTCATTTATCTGTTGAAAGACATCTTGGTTGCTTCCAGTTTGGGGCAATTATGAATAAAGTTGTTATTAACATTTGCAGGCAGGTTTTTGTGTAAACATTAGTTTCCAAGTCAATTGGGTAAATAACTAGGAGCATGAAAGCTGAATTATGTGGTAAAACTGTATGACCTTTTAAGAGCCTGCCAAGCTGTCGCCTATAGTGGCTGTACCAGTTTGCATTCCCAGCTATTGCTCTGCATTTTAACTAGCACTTGGTTTTTTGTTGCTGTTGTTTGTTTGTTTTAGCCACTCTAGAAGATGTATTGTGGCTAATAGGTGTATTGTCTTAATTTTTATTTATCTAATGCAAATGACATCTCATGTATTTATTTCCATCTGCGTATCTTTTTTGTTTTAATTTTTGGAGTATAGTTGATTTACCATGTTGTATTAGTTTCAGGTGTACAGCAAAGTGAATCAGTTATACATATATCCACTCTTTTTTAGATTCTTTTCCTATATAGGTCATTACAGAGTATTGAGTAGAGTTCCCTGTGCTATACAGTAGGTCCTTATTAGTTAGCTATTTTATATATTGTAGTGTGTATATGTCACTCCCAATCTCCCAATTTATCCTTTTCCCCCCTGGTAACCATAAGTTTGTTTTCTTCTTTGAAGTGTTCAGATACCTGTTTTTTAATTGGGTGGTTTTCTTACCACTGAGTTTTAAGAGTTCTTTGTACATTTGATAAAAGTTATTTGTCAGATAAGTGTTTTGTTAATTATCCTGAGCTGTGGCTTCTTTGATTCTCTCAATGGTGTCTTTTAGAGAAGTCTTTTAGTCCCAATAAAGCCCAATTTATCTTTTTTTTTTTTTCCCTTTGGCAATCATGCTTTTGGTGTTGTATCTAAAAAATCACTGCTAAATTCAAGGTCAGGTAGGTTTTCTGTGTTGTATAAGTTTCATAGAATTGTTTACTATTTAGGTCTATGATCCAATTTGAGTCAGGTATAGTGAAAGAAGGAAGATCTGTGTCTAGATTATACATATATATATATATATATATATTTTAACATGGGTGTCCAGTTTTTCCAGCATAACTTGTTTAAAAGCTATCCTTTCTTGACTCAGTTGTCATTGTACCTTTACCAGATATCAGTTAATAATATTCATGTGGATCTGTTTCTGGGCTGTCTATTCTGTTCCATTAATCTATGTGTCTTCTTTCACCAATACTATGCTGTCTTGATTACTGTAGCTCTTTATGAAGTCTTGAAGTTGGATTGTTTCAGTGCTCCATCTTTGTTCTCATTATTGTGTTTTCTATTCTAGATCTTTTTATCTTTGTATATAAATTTTAGAATTTGTTAATATATAAAAAAATAACTTTATTGGGATTTTGACTGAGATTCCATTACATCTATGGATCAAGTTGGGAAGCACTGATATATTAACAAGTGAGTCTTCTAATTCATGAACATGGAATATCTCTCCATTTATTTAGATCTTCACTGATTTTTTCCAATAGAATTTTAAAGCTTTCCACATAGAGATACCATACATATTCTGTTAAATTTATAAACACTTTATTTTTTAGTTTATAAGTGGTACTTAGTTTTCAATTTCAAACTCTTAATCACTAGTGCTTTATAGAAAAGCAATAGCATTTTGCATGTTAACCTTATATTCTGTGACCTTACTATAATTACTTATTCTAGGAGTTTGTGTTTCAATTCTTTGGGATTTCCTACAGAGACAATCATGTCATCTGTCAACAAAAGTTGTATTTGCTCCTTCTAGATCTGTGTACCTTTCTTTATTTCACTTGGGAGTCCTTCCATTAAGATATTGAGTAGTAGTGGTGAGAGGGGACATCCTTCACAATTTCCCTGTCTTAGGGGAAAGGTATCCAGTTTCTCACCATTAAGTATGTTGCCTGTAGCATTTTTTGGGTAGTTATCCTTTATCAAGTTAAGGAAGTTTTCCTCAGTTCCTAATTTGCTGTAAGCTTTTATCATGAATGGGTACTGAGTTTTGTCATAGGATTTTTCTGCATCATTTGATAGCAATTTTTCTTTTACCTATTGATCTGATGGTTTACATTCGATGTTCTTAGAATGTTGGGTTTACCCGTATACCTGGGATAAATCTTACTTGGTCATGGTGTATAATTCTTGGTATACATTGAATTTTCTTTGATAATATTTTGAGAATTTTTACATGTTGTTGATCAGAGACATTGGCCAGTAGTTTTCCTTTCTTGAAATGTCTCTATCTGGTTGTGGTATTTCATGGCCTCCTAGGAAGAGGTAGGAAGTATTCTGTTGGTTTCTCTGAGTTTTAATTTCAGTGATCATACTTTATTTTCAGATGTCCAATTTGAATATGTTTGTAAATTTACCTGATTACTTTTTCTCATTTGTTTGCACATTTGCACAACTTTAATACTTAAATAATATAGTCTGTATCTATACAGATTCTCTGAGAATCTTGCATCAACATGCATATTGTAGTTTTGGGTTGTGCACTGTTTGACAGAGCTTTATTTGTGGGAGTTTTTTATGGTTGGATTTATGAGGTATCTTTAAACAGAGGCATGTTCTTTGTCTATGCCGAGATTCCCATGGACGATAACAGTTCTGTTTCACTTTGTTTTGAATTTCTGAGGTCCTTCAAATAAGGCTAATACAAACAAGTCTTGTATTAATCCCCCCACTGCCGCCCAGTTGGTAAGAATAATTTTTTCTCAAAAATTTCATTTTCAACAAAATGTATAGCTGTTGATGGGCTTCAGCTTAATACGATGTTCTCAAACTTTCCACCTAACCTGAGCTTAAGCCTTTCTCATCTATTTTGACTCTTAACTGGTTCAAGAAAGTGGCAGTTTAACTTTTCAGCACCAGTGGTTGGTTATTACATAACCAATTTTCTTTAAACTTTCACCTAACATATATTTAAACTTGATATTTACTATAACTCATTCTCTCATGGTTGTGTGAAGGAAATTTGGTTTAGTCCCTTTACCGCTAGAAAGTAAAATCTCTTTTTGCTTTATGCCTTTTCATTTACTAATACATTGATATGTCTGTTACTATGTGACTGGTTCCTTAAGGATAATCCCCATGTCTGATTAAACTCACTATTTTCCACACTAATTACCTTTGTGGAAAATGGATACTTCAAGAATGCAAGATTAAGTATATGGCAACATTCTAAATTATACAACTTACATTCTGTTTTAGTTCTGATCTTTATAAATATTATTGGCTTCTTCCTACATGAAACATACTCAACTAGCTTTTAAAAATCACGTGCACATATTAAAAGCAATCATACTCCTGAATCCAAGTAGTGCTTGAGAGTTTTAAGCTTTCATGTTCATATACAAATTCTAATCATCTGACCCACAATCTCAATACTCAATCTCCATAATACTTTTGCCTCAGACATTTTCAGAAATTTTGTCTATTTTTAAGTTTGACTTTAGTCAGGGTTGAGATAAGCTTCCCCTCAGTATCATTTACATTTTCTCCTTCCCCCAGAAAGGCCAAAGAATAATATTACAAATAAGTTGGAAAGTGAAATATCTGAGTTACTTAATAAAGAACAGAAGATCATACGTTATACTGAACAATTTTGGAACATGAAGACTGGAATTAAGTTCATTTAATATACTATAAAAGATTAAAAGGAAACAAAAATAACAAGTAGTTTGAAGGTCGTATTTGTTTGGAAATATACTATCTTAAGGTTTTATTCGAATTTTAATACTACAATTCAAAATGTCCTGGCTCTCCCTGGAAGAGTACTTTGATGGTGTTTCAGGAACATGTAGTTACACTTAATCCTGGAAAATCTTTGTCCTTTGAGAGTAACGTTATTTTCTTAATGGTCCAGAATATTCAGAGTTAAGTGTTGTGGCTAAGGTTGGTGATAGAGACGAGAAGCAAAATTTGGGTACCAAACTGATGCATAACAAAACTAGAAGGATAAAATTATTTTGTGATTCATAAAATTAAAAACAACCACATACATTAGAATTTTAATACTTAGAGAATCTGCCTTAAATACCTATATATTCTTTATTGCTTTATATTCTTCTGGGTACTCCTAGGATGATACCCCACGCCAAATTTGACTGCGTAGTACTCACTCATCTACTCACTCATTCACTCATTATTTTTCAGTTAGATGTTTCCCTTTCAGTCTTACACTGTAGATTTTTCACCCCCTTGGCTGAAAGCTTAAGAGGACCTGACCACTTGTGCTTTCTATGCCTAATTTTGGATGGGAAGAAGTTGCTTCTCTGTCCTCTGTTCCATTGCTTTGCTGAAATATAAGCTTTTCTGCATTTAGTTTGATCCTGTATTTTTTTAAAATGAGAGGCCTTTACCTTTTTCGTCTATAATTACTTATAAAATTAAATGAGAGTTTACTTTTAACAGGTTTAATATTAAGACTGAGTTTATCTTACCCTAGAATCTTATTCTAAACAAGATATAAGTCTGTCTCACTCCTTTGTAATATTTCCCAGCTAATCAAAATAGCTCTTATATAAGAAATCTTATTATCATTATATATATAGTTACTTGTATTGATTGCTTTATTGATGTACACAAATATTTCTGAAAGACAAACTACTATGGGTAAAATGAACTGTTTGTGGTGGGAGGAGGCATAACTACTTAGCAGGCATCATTTGAATTTTTTATGTGCATGTTGTAGTGTTTTACTCAAAAGGAAAGTAATCCATGAATGTGAACTAGTTACTAACTCAGTGGCCTCGTAAATAGGAGATTTTCTGTTTCTGCCTATTTGATATTCTTGTTTTAAACCAGGAACAAAATTGTTTCGTGCTATCTCAGATATTTTAGAAATTGTGTTCTTAGGAGCAGTATTGACATATTCAAAATGTTAGAACAACATTTTTAAAGCTAGTATTTTAAAAATTGTTAATTTAGTAGTAAAATATGAAAATTATATGACCCTTTAAGTAGAAGGGTTTTTTGGGACTGTTCATTGAATAATGATTTCCAATCTAGGGTCTTAAGTACCTAGAGTCCTTCAAGGTAGTACCTGGATGGAAAAGTACAGCTAAAAGATAGAACTAAGAAATCTTGCTTTTATACACACAGTAGCTCGAAGGCTAACTGGAATGTTGAGTGTGTGCACACCAATTTTTTCAAGGCATTCTATGTCTAAAGGTATATACATGTCAATAAAACTATGGCAGGACGTGAGAAGTATGTAGCATGGGCATGAGATAAAGCATTTCCAGGTGGCATCTACAAAAAAACCTGTTTACAATATGCACAAAACCGTTTGCTCCAGCAATGATTGCAGTATGTGGGAATGAGGTGCTTTCATTGAGTGTAAGTCAGATAAACTGAAATCAGAGGCAGTTAAAATATCACATTCTGCATGGTAGTTCATCACTGTATTAGGGTTTTCCAGAGAAAGAGCCAGTGTGTGTGTGTGTGTCTGTGTGTACAGAGATTTACTTTGCAGAATTCACTTATACAATTAGGGAGTCTAAAAGCTGCAGTTCCAATGTGAAGGCCATCAGGAGGACACCTGGTGAAGAGCCGATGTTGCAGTTTGACGCTCCGAAAGCCGTCTGCTGGCAAAGTTCCCTCTTGCTGGGGTGGTGTCAGTCCTTTGTCCTATTCAGGCCTTCAATGAATTGGATGAGGCCTACCTACATTATGAAGAACAATCTTCCTTACTCAAAGTCCACTAATATCAGTGTTAATCTCATCCAAAAACACCCTTGCAGAAATACACAAAATGTTTGACCATATACCTGGGCAGCATGGCCCAGCCAAGTTGACACACACAATTAACCATCTCAATCATGACCTTTAAAAAAAAAAAAAAAAAAAAAAAATTCATGAACAAAACAGATGAATGGGTATATAATGTGAACCACCACCTTTGCATTCTTTAGGTCTTTGGTACCACTAATTTCTGTAATTCTAAGATTCGTTACTGCACGTGACTTACTGTCTTGGGTAAAATTGTAAGGGACATTCTCAGGGGCTTCCACTCTCTGCTTGCTACCATAATGTTCCTTACCCCACAGCTTTGGGAACCAATGTGGGAGTGCCGCTAGTTAAGTCTATCACTCCTGTGAATGCATTTATGAAATTTCCATGTTCTGAGGGAAATAATTGCTAGATGGATCTGTAGAGATATCAGAAACATTGTATGATGGACTTGGAATAAACATAATTTATCCCCTGGGTTCCATAAGCCCTCACTCTAATATGATAGTATTTCAAGTATTTTATTTCCAGTGTTAGATCTTAATTCAAACAGTCTGAATTCTGTGTATTCTCTTTTTCCCAGTAAACGTTTAGTCTGGCAAATGGCCCTGGAACTCTTCGGGGAATATATGTATATACATTTTAAGAATATGTATGTACAGTGATGTTGCAGAGAACCTCAACAGGAGCCAGGCTTCCATTCAGTCAATGGACTCACAAGTCTATGAACTGACTTGGTTGTAGAAAATGGGCGAGGGACAGCAATTTTCCACTGCAGTGACTTGTGTCAGGTTTCTGCTCACAATTTTTTTTCCATTTTTATAATTGAACAATACCCTAGTCAGTTACATATAAATCCTGTCACAAGGAGCACCATGGTCTACTAGTCGTTGCCAGAAATGCCTGTGGAGCAAGGTACCATGATAGCCAATGTAGTGTTGCTACGCATGGTAGTATTTTACTTCGACTTTGCTTCTGATGCTTACCTGGCTTCTGTACTGCAGTCCCATTATCCTCCTTGATACCCTGGAACCCACTAAACTCCCACCTTCCACCTGTACTACAGAACGTAGCCACGTTTTGAGCCTTTCCTTGTTACTCTTTGCCTTTTCACCAATGTACTGTGTCACTGCTTTAATAGCTCTGGGTCCTCTGGGCTCCCCAAGGGACACAAATGAGGTGGTGAGTTCTCCAACCTAATAAACCTGTTCTAACTTTCCTATCATCCCAAACCTATGAACTTCATCAATGCCTTACCAAAAAACGTCCTAACACCTCTACTTCATTTGCTGCTAGGCCATGATGGTGTGCAGGTTTCAAGGAATTGTCCCAACACACACATTTGGGCCAGGTGTTCCTGCCTGAACATTGAATTCACATGATGAGTAGGTTCGGTGAGTCAAATTCTCCGCTTATCCAGCAGTAGGTTGCCTCCCCCTCGACTCTGGACTAATGAACTGAATAGACTCCCACAGGTTTAACCTTGGCTCCTGCCCTAGTATATTAGCTAGGTACTGCAGTCCTTGGGTGTATAAACTATTTTCTCCCAAAGCAGAGATTGCACTTCTCCATTCAGATTGTGCTGAGACCTCACCCTTGTGATTAGCCTGAAGGCAAGGAAGGGTTGTAGCCTGGGATCTTGAGGAGAATAACATCTTATTTTTCTTTTTTTTTTTTTTTTTTTGCGGTGCGGGCCTCTTACTGTTGTGGCCTCTCTTGCTGCGGAGCAAGGTGGAGGCGCAGGCTCAGCCGCCATGGCTCACGGGCCCAGCCGCTCCGCGCATGTGGGATCTTCGCGGACCGGGGCATGAACCCGTGTCCCCTGCATCAGCAGGCGGACTCTCAACCACTGTGCCACCAGGGAAGCCCTAACATTATCTTTTGAAATATCTAATTTTAAGTAATATCCTTATAAATTGCCCAGGCAAGGGGAGTTGTGACTTTTCTCAGTGACCAAGGGCACTGCTGTTACTGACCCAGAGAATTCAGAGGAATTCAGGAGTTCAAAATTTGCAGGCTCATCTACTCAAAAGTCCCCTCATAGGACTTCCTTTCCCACACTGTTTAAGGGCCATGACTTTGCTACAGGTCTCCCCACACTTGGTTTCCTGTGCATTTCTTCCACCTTTGCAATTAAATCTTAGGTCTGATTTTTCAGAGCCGTCTGCCTTTCAACTCAAGGAGATGAGACTATCTTCAAAATCTTTAGTAGAGGACCTTGGACTTTTATGGCTTGATTTGGGTTAGAGTTGGATATCCTGAGCCTATTCCTTTTATCTGAATGAAGGCTTCTAATTCATTTAACAGAAGCCGGATCTCTCCACAATTATCATTGTCCCTGTACTATTAGAGGGCTACAAATAGCTAGTATTTAACCTTTATCCTACATTTGATCCTAATTAACCACAGGTTAAAAAAAAAGCCTTAGTGCTTGCATTGTGTTTGCGTGTCATGGATTATCCCCACCCTAAACACAACCAGAAATGGCATCTGTTACTTTCAGACCAATGACTAATCCAGCCCCCAGATCCTTCTTCAGAGTATGTCCAGTGTCCTGCATGTTTCCCACTGTCTTTAACCCAATTTGTCCAGAAGTCAGAACAAATAATTGTCCTACTAGTGTTATGAGGGACACTCCCAGGTAAGAAAAATAAAGGACAAATGAAATGAGGAAAGGAAATATAGGGGAAGATAATTTTAAAAGCCTACATATCCTGTGAAGGATGGGAAGCTCTGGTGTGGAGAATGCTGGGCTTTAGTTTCAATCTTAAAAACCTTTTAAAACGTTTAGAAATACCTACTACTTAAAGTATAAAGAATTGGGAACTCAAATATTCATTAATGAAAACATTTTGTGATTGAAGATTTTACAAAGATCCTAGAGGGGAAAATGAAATACATCAAAAAATCATTGATGCTATCTTTTTGCCCTTCTGTTTGAACTTTATGTAACTTATAATTTTTCTAAACATCTTGTTTTCTTGTATTGGTTACCCTTCACCCTACCGCAGGAATCTTATAGCCACCATCCTGCCATTGTATCAGTTACAGTGCACTTTAATATTATTATTTTTCTCACTGCTCTTGAATGTTCTTTTATTTATACAGTGTAACTGTACTACTAGATGTTTTAATTTCATTTCAAATAGCTTTTACACTTTGACTGTCATCTTGTTTTTTGCAGTTATCCTCTCATTGTCATAAAATCTCTTCAATCCTCTCTTCCTTTGCTCCTACTCAGAGCATGTCTTACATGGCACTGTCAATTTTGGTGGGAGTGTTAGGCTGACGATATCGTCCTCTCTCTTTTGTAACAATGGTTCTGAGTCACTGCCATTGGATCACAGAAGTTTGTTGGGCACACTTTTTAAAATGTTTGGCTAAGTACTGCATATTCATCCTTAAAATTATACCTTTGTAAGAAATAGATGTAGCAGACTAGTAGGTCATCAAGTAAACAAATGAATCTCTAAAGAGAAGCTGGAAGTGCATGGCTATTTGACTTTTAACTTCTCTCTAAATTTTGCTTTTTCTTGCCTTTAACTTAGACATTTTTCACGTTTTCTTCAGCCATTTTATCACTAAGCACTCAAAATAACTTACTGTTTTCCAGGCATGATATTAGGTCCCGGAGATGGAGTGGGTTGAGGGCAGATAGGAGGAGAAAAGAGTGGCAGCAATAAGGGATGCATATCTCTTCTTGAAATATTCTTATTTCATGAGCAAGGACAGCCCTGTTTAAAAACAAAACAAAACAAACAAAACAGTGATAATTGTGCTGATAGAAAATGACAGTGCAGCTAACTACAGTAAAGGGAACAACTACCTGTACTTTGAGGGGAATAGTCTCATCTTCATAAAGTTGACTTTGAAATAGGGTCTTGCGCAATGAGGACCACAAAAGGCAAACAACTAATAGGATCATCAACAGACATCCTGGCGACTCTTCATGCTCTGAATTTTCATTTTTGCCTTCTCTCTGTTCCCCTAATAAAGTCAAGGGGAAAAAAAAGTGATACTTTGCAAGCAGGATATTCCTTCAACAAGGAGACTATAGCTTCCTTCCAGACTAATGAAGTTCCTGAATAGTCGTCTTCCTCTATTGCCACCTTTCTTGATTTTTTTCGCTGTAGAGATAGAGTTATTCGCTCTCAGGGATGGCCAATTTAATAAAATAAACTCGATAGGCACATTACTCAGGTCTTTATGTGCAAAAAGTATTTGCCTAGCTTCACAATGTTATGTGAAGAAAAGGTCTCTTCTTAGAAGATAAGTTTAGTCTTGAGAACCAAGAATGAGGATGAAAATCGAACTTGGCCTTTCACTGCGTACATGCCACAGTTTTAATTTTATTGTCATCCTGAGAGCCCATGTTAAATATAACTAGCAAAGGATTTTGACACCTAAGTTTAATATAGTATTCCAAGGTGCATTGTTGAAAGCTTAATGAGGAATTGGTATAATCAAACTGCTCACCATATTGAATAAACTTCTTCTATATGTAGAATTACATGATAAAGGGAAATAATTCTTTAGCTCAACCAAGTAATTTTTTTTATAAAAGATGATTTTTTTGGTGGTATTTTTAGGCTCTTGGGCTAATCTCCTTTTATATTTTCAGACATTTTCTGGTTTTCATAAGCAAATAGAACTCTGCATGGCTTCCAAATTCAGGATTTTCATGCATATAATCATTATTCATTCTGTCATTTATATTATAAAAAAGAATGAGTCAGCACATATTCATAGTTTTGCTTCACAGACCATTTTGCTTCAATTAAAACATTTTATGTTATGGGGGACTCGTATGAGTTTTTACTTCTAATTTTATTGTGCAAATATCTTTGTTTCCAGGCATGAATTGGGAAAAACAACATAGGTAGCTTTAGAGCTTAGATGTCTGTCAAGACATTAAGGGATTTATGTGAGAAACTTTTCAGCCTTCGTGCTGACCAAATTGTACTCCAGGAAGCTAAAATCTATGGGGGAAGTTTGGGGGTGCAGTAGTTTGGAGACGTGCAATTGAAAAAAAAAAATGTGTTTCCCTTCTGTAGTAAGAGTACGCATCAGGAAGAGCCAGGTGAAAGGTCAGAGCAAGCCCCAGGAGTGCATCCCTTTGGGAGTTGGTAAGCAGCTATTGAACCCTGCACTTTTTCTGTAAGTTTATTTTTGCAGCTAGTTTGAAGAGTGAATTTTTCTTAAAAAATTAATTCCACACAATTTAATTGACGTCCTACATGCCACTCAGTAATGTACATCTTTCAGCCATACACTGACTTTGTACATCCCTCAGTTCTACTTGCCAAGTTGTAATACATGTAATTGTCCATGAATTCATCTCTTTCATTCATTTTAAATAGGCATGTGTTGAGTACTGCCCATCTACTTAGCTGTTTTGCCGAGTGCTACGTATTATCAAAATGAGTAAGGGACTTCCCTGCTGGCGCAGTGGTTGAGAGTCCGCCTGCCAATGCAGGGGACACGGGTTCGTGTCCCGGTCTGGGAAGATCCGACATGCCGCGGAGTGGCTGGGTCCGTGAGCCGTGGCCGCTGAGCCTTCGCGTCGTCCAGAGCCTATGCTCTGCAACGGGAGAGGCCACAACAGTGAGAGGCCCGCGTACCGAAAAAAAAAAAAAAAAAAAAGAGTAAGGACTTGCTTTGAAATTGCCTACAGCCTAGTGAGGAAGATGAGCACATAGTCAAATTATTTTAGAAGTAAGGTACAAAACGGTGATTTTTGCTTGTGGGGCAAATCTAAGTACTTTTCTAGAAGCAATATTCAGCTTGTGAAGGGGAAACATGGGAGAGAGGGAAAGGATCCAAAAGGCTTCTCAGGCTTCGATACATAGTAGTTCTATTGTCATTCAGTTTATATTGTTTTTAAATTAAACTGATATTTCTTGTCTAGTTATTTACATTTTAAAAAAATCAGACATAAATGTTGGTTTGTGTGTTATCCTCTTATTACTGGCTTTCAACTTATTTCCATTGTATTGAGGGAACATAATTTGTAGGATTTCTATGTCTTAACTTACTAAGGCTTGCTTTTTGAGGTAAATCTGGTCTGCATTAACTTGTACATGAAAATAGTGTACATGCTCTTCAATATCTCCCCTCTGCACTTGTCTTTATTCCTCACTATTCTAACATCCTCCTCACCATTTCACTAAGATTCATTTTATCACGGTTACCCATGATCTCTATGCTGTAAATAAAATGACAGTCCCCAGGGACTTCCCTGGTGGCGCAGTGGTTGAGAGTCCGCCTGCCGATTCAGGGGACACGGGTTCGTGCCCCGGTCCGAGAAGATCCCACATGCCGCGGAGCGGCTGGGCCCGTGAGCCATGGCCGCTGAGCCCGAGCTCCGCAACGGGAGAGGCCACAGCAGTGAGAGGCCCGCATAATGCAAAAAAAAAAAAAAAAAAAACCACAATCCCCAGCCTTCATCTCACATGACTTATCAGCTAGAGTTGACACAGTTGAACATTCTCTGCTATTTTAACCAATTTCCTCTCCGCTTCTGGAACACCACTCTCTAACTTCCCTGCATACCTCACTAGCCACTTCATTCTTTGCTGGTTTCTCTTCACTCTTTGAATCTCTAATAAAAGTTGAAGTACCCAAGGCTTCAGTCCTTGGACCTCTTTCTTTCCAAACCATACTCACTCCTTATCTCGGGGCTTTTTAGTAACATCTGTGTTCTAATTACTTAGAAATCTACATTTCTAGGCACTGCCCCCCCCCAACACACACCAATCTCAGGTACGTTTACCTAGCTCTCTATTTGATATCTTCATTTAAATGCCTAATGGGCATTTGGAAATGACCAATTTTACAATGGATCCCTTTAATTCTCTCTAAGCTTTGCTTCAAGTAGATGCCAACATTGTTTTCCCTATTGTGATCAGATCTGAAACCATGGGATTGTTCAATGTGGGATATTAGATGAAGCACCTGTTGGCAAATCCCATCTTTTCTGTCTTCAGATACATCCATATTCTAACCATTCCTTGCCGCCTCTACTGTTTCTGCTCGCGTTCAAGCCACGTTCATCTCTTTTCTAGATTGCTGCAGTAGTCTTGCTTCCCTGCTTCTGACTTTATTCCCTTACATTCTCTTCTCAAAATCCAGCCAGAGACATCCTGTTCGGTTTCTACTCAGATTCCTCCATTGGTTTGCCATCTCATTTGGAGATGTATCTCTAATGCCTGTGATAACCTACTCAGTTTTAGATAATGTCTCTTCATTACTCTCCGACTTCCTCTTCTCTTCTGTCTCAATCTGTTCCTAACAAATTGGATCTCGTGCTGGTTTTTATTTTATTTTTGGCTGCGCTCGTTGCTGCACGTGCGTGGGCTTTCTCTAGTTGCGGCGAGCAGGGGCTACTCTTCATTGTGGTGTGCGGGCTCCTCATTGTGGTGGCTTCTCTTGTTGCAGAGCACGGACTCTAGGCATACGGACTTAAGTAGTTGTGGCTCGCGGGCTCTGGAGCGCAGGCTCAGTAGTTGTGGCACATGGACTTAGTTGCTCTGTGGCATGTGGGATCTCCCCGAACCAGGGATTGAACTGGTGTCCCCTGCATTGTCAAGCAGATTCTTAACCACTGTGCCACCAGGGAAGTCCTCATGCTGTTTTTTAAACAATCTAATCTCAGACACTTTGTCCTTCATGTTTCCTGTGCCTAGAATGCTTTCTCCCAGTTATCCACAACGCTGATGCCCTCATTTCCATCAGGTCTTTACTCAAATTTTGACTTTGTAAGAATTTGCCTGACTCTTATCTATGAAATTGCATATACTTCAATTTTATACAAAGTTACTGATTAAAAATTTTCCAATTAAAAAAATTGCAACTTTCCTCCCAGACATTGCTTATAGACTTTTGATTGTTTTTGGCCTTAGCATTAATTGCTATGTTATTTACGATGTATCTTATTAAATTTGCCTTCTGTACTAATTTAATCTTCATATGAAAAAACAATTTTTTTAACTGCTATATTCTAAGCACCAAAATTAGTGCTAGCTTATGGTAGACACTGACTAAATACTTGTAAGAATTAATGCTTTATTTGATTTGATACCTAGCTGCACACACTGAAACAAAGGAGTATGCAGGAAGTTTATGGGGAGTGTTCTGGGGATCAACACCTGTCAGAGAAAGGGGAAGAAAGTAGGGGTAGGCAAGCAAAATGGGCTTCACTGCGATCTCCACAAAAGCCTCAGCCAGCAACCCAGGGAGCTGTCCTGCCTTGTAACTACAGACCAGACCTTTACGCTTGGCATCCACTAATCATGGGGTGCAAGGCTGACCTTGAGGGAAGCCTTGGTGACACAGCACAACCAGCTTAGGCCAGTTTCAAAGTGGGATAAGAACTGGGGCTGACGTTTGACAGCATTCCTAGCAGCTGGGTGGAAAGGTCTGTTCATTCTCAAAGGGCATCCTTGTCGTGTGTACTGCTACACCTACCAAGTAGGCTATGGCCTTCAGGCTGCCTCCGTGTCCTAGGAGGCCCTTCCTCCTGGGGACTGCACAGTTCCTGTCCCTCCTTCAAGTTAGCACTCAGATGCTACTGTCTCAAAGAGGCCAACCCTCTCTCTTTCTAGTTCAAGTTGAAACAGCCCCCTCCCCCATATACTCTCTCACAGACCCATGCCTTTTAATATGGTGTATTTGCTTAATTTCGTGTTTTCTGTTTCCTCCAACTAGAAGACATGCTCCAAGAAGACAGATTTTTTGTCTACTTTCTTTACTGAAAAATTCACAAGCGCTTAGGACACTGCATGTAGTATTCCAAATACTTGTGGAATGAATGAATGAAATGAAATGAATTTCAGGTTTCTGACTAAGCTGGCTTTGATATTTTTAGTACTAGAACTTCTACAGAGTGATTGATAGTCCTTTGGATTTCACTGATAGAGATGGAAGGCTGAAGCAGAGCCTGACTGCCCATACAAGCCTGCACTGCAGCTCACTGAGAATGTACTCCAGGACATATTTAAAAGCAACTAGGGGAAAAAGAAAATACAAAAAAACAAAAGAAATGAACCCTGCCTATTAGGACACCCACCAATTTGTTGAAAGCACAAATTTGGTTCCTTAAAGGCTGACTTAGCTCTAAAGTCATGGGTGTAGTTTCATATTGTGTTAGGGGTGAAGAGACTTGACCTAGGCTAAGAGGCTAACAGAGTCTGATATCAACCTTCTGCCCCAAAGTTAATGCAGGGAAGATGCGATAAAGCAGGTTGCCACCAGAGGACACTGTGGGACCTCTTTCTGATGTTGAGCTTTCCAGAATGTATAGGATTGCAGGAAGCTGGGCCCAAACGTTTAAAAAAACCTAAACATAGAGGAATATTTTGCTCATGTCATTAATGACTGCTTCATTTTGAAAACACACAGTATAAGAAAGAATGTGTTGAACTGCAGTTGGAGTGATAAAAATGGTGAAGACTGATAGAAATTTCACAAAGATAACAAGAGATATTGTGTATCTAAAAGATACTAAACCCACTCATAATTTTTAAGACTGCTGGTGAGAGCGTAAATTTGTTTGATTCTCAAGGAGGGTCATTTGTCAATCTATTTGAAAGTTACAAATGCATTCACCTTTGACCTCCCTCTACATACTTGTAGGAATGTATCCTACAGATGGGGGGACCTATGAGATACTTACTCACTTATACTAAGTCATTTACTGTAGCCTCTTAAAAACAGTGAAAGTTTTGAAAAACAAATCTTTGGGGAGTCTGGTTAAAGAACTTACGGTATTTCAGGACAGAAATACATGAAGCTGACTATGATGAAGATACTGTTTATTTGCTGGTATAAAAGACCTCAAAGTTACTTTGGGTGGGAAAAAAAGGCTCAGAGTAGTGGGTAAGGCATACAGTTTTTTTAAGGGGGGGGGTGAGGAGTGAGAATACACATACGTAACTGTATTTGCAGGAAGAAATTTAGCAAGGGCACACAGATGCCAGTAAATGTTGTCTTGTTGATGGTGACAAATGGAAAGGGATGGAAGCAAGTGGGAGTGAGACTTTGTCCTTTATACCATTTTGTGAGACTTAGACTGATGCAAATTAATGACCTATTCACAAAGCAGAATATATTTAATTGGAGGGGAAAAGCTTTTGGTTACTCATTGAGAGAATGTTGGCATTTCAACTGGTTGTTTTATTACTCTAAGGCATCAGATACATAGAGGTGTTTGTAGTCGGAGTTAAGTAGTTTTTTGAGTTACTGAATGAATTCAATTAGGACTAGTGCTTCTGGCACACTTGAAATGAATGAGGTGAATTTTCCAGCAAGGCTGTCCCAGGAAAAAGGACAAAGTTGCTTGGATTTTCCTTTGGGATCTCTTCAGTTTTCTTGACTTTCTTAGTCCCCACCATGAGCAGTTGGTTACAGGTTGGTTACAGGTTATGGGCAAAGAAGGAAGGAGTTACTGAGCCTTTTCCTTACATTGTAACAGACTTAATCTAGTAATACCTATTGATTTATTCACTTAATATTTATTGAGTATCTACTAAGAATCTGACAATGAACCTCCTTCTGAGGGACAATGAACCTCCTTCTGAGGATACAGATCTGTCAGACCTAAGCTTTTCTTTCCCTCAGGGAGTTCACAGTCAACTAAGAGGACAAGCATGGTCTAATTGCTTTGCGGAGTGATGTGTGTCATGGAGAAACAGGGCATGGTTCCCCTTTCCTGAGAGAGACCAGAGAGAGCCTTCACATCATATTACAGACTTTAAAATCTGAGTAAGAATTTTCTAGGCAACAGGGGTTGGCATGGCGGGTGGGGGGGAGAAAAAATTCTTAAGTAGAAGGGAGAACACTTAGGAAAATCAGACTTAAACACATGGACTGTTGGAACAAGGGCTGAAGACGTCAGCGAGACTGTGTGTGTGTGTGTGTTTACATTTTGGGAGGAATTACTGCCACTACTGCTAATGTTAAGTACTTGGTATGTGCTCTAGCTACCCTATGCCGTCTAATCGTAACAAAACTCTGAAGTACATATTATCCCCATTGTACAGATAATGATACTGAGAAATAAAAAAATTAGGTTATTTGTCTAGAGTTATACATGTAGGTAGAGCTATTGTGCTACCTGGGACTCCCAAGGAAAGATCGCTGCTAATCTCCAGGAGGGCTTCTCTGCATGCCTGACTCCTAGGTGACAGTAACTGTTCCGTGTTCTTGTCCCTGCAGGCCTGGGGTGAGAACAACTCACCTTCCCTTGCGGTTTCCTTACATACCACCCACTGTTTTGTAAATAAGTTTTTTATTAAAGTCTCTTCAAATTATCCTAATTTTAAAGTGCCATCTGTTTTCAGTTGGCACCATAGCAACATTTAGGAAGTTATTAATCTAAGTGAGAGCTGATGAAAGTCTATTGTCGCAGTAGTTTAAGACATGAAAGGGATGGGATGGATTCCAGACAGAGAGGAATCTGAATTTTAAGAGGACTTCAAGGAAAGAACAATCATTCTTAAGGTTTGGGTTCTATAAAGGAATCCAAGGAGACCTTTCTTGCATGTTTGCCATTGCACTACCTAGACAGAAACTCTTAATCCAAGTGAATAGCAAGATAGGACAAAACAGGTGGTTGCTAAATTGACCCTTGAAGACAGGGTTTGCATGTATTGAAGTACATGGAGCCACGTTATTCACTCACAGAGGGTGGTGCCAGGTATCAGGTGGTGAGTCAAATAAGCAATTAGTGCCAAGAAGGTATAGCAAGAAGAAAGAGGGAGCCCTGGCAGGTAGATCCACCTGCTCAGCCCTGGTTCTGAGGGTTTGGCTAGGCAGTGAGCAGCAGGAGGAAGGTCAGCAAATAGCAGGAGCCCCATCTTGAGATTAAGTTCAGGGTAAACTCCAGATCCCGGGGAAGGGGTCAAAGGCAAAGCAAGTGCTGGCTGGACAAATGGCAGCACAATTGGCATACTGCTATATCTCTTGGATGTTTCCTTAAACCTCCCGAGTGTGCATTGGACTGGAGTATGGCTGAGAGCACTGGGGAGATTAGGTGGCTCTAACTGTGGGGACTGGAAGGTCCTAACACACCCCATTCACAAAGGCAACTCAGCTCTGAGGTTTTAACGAAGGCTGTAATTTTATCAAGTAGTTGAAAGGTCTATTTTCATCTTGTGTTCCAAAGCAGCAACACCCTGGTGCATTTGAGGAAACATGAGTGTTCTTCGTCAATGTCTCTCAATTTGAAGAGTTTAAAATAGGGCAGGCATCAAACTGATGGAATTGCATTATTAAATTCTGTTTCCTACTGAGATTCCTTTTTGTGGTGGGGAAAAAAAAGGAATTCTGAAACTGAAATATTTTCAACATTAGCTTCTTTCTGGGGTTTAAAAATGTATTTTGACTTACAGTCTCTGAGGACAATGTATAGAAAATGGCTTCCTAAATTAACACATCAATTAAACCAAATGGAGAGTAATAAGTGCACTAAAATAATCTTTTATAAGGAACATTTTATAGGAAATAAAATGTCCATGGTCCCTTTGACTCACACAGGTGCTGTATTAATCACTGAGGTGTGAATTATAGAGGTGAAGAGTTTACACTTCTTTCCTTTGTGTTGAGCATTCTGATAAATGAGAGTCTAACGTGACAGGAAAAGATAACACAATGAATATGTTATTATGCTGAAGGAACATGAACAAAATGTGACTGACGCTGTATTTTGTTCCAGGTGGGAATAAAAAGCAAGCAGTTCCTGGCCCATGATAACTCTAGTTAAGGGTGTCTGACTGATGGCATGTTGGCACCAGCATTGAAGAAAGTGATGGGCTTCAGGTCCAGGTGAGTTCAGTTCTCCAAGACATAGTATGTGCATCTTTCATACTCCTATATACACACAGTTCATAAAGTAACTCCACTGAGCCTTTTAAGATATCGGGCTATGGCATTTCTTTAAAAGATTATAGTAGTTGTAAAATTCTGTAGTGCTTTAAAGTCATTGGATATTCTTTCTTCTTTTTAACTTTAAGTAATAGAACAGGTAGTTAAGGATGGGTTTCTTTCTGAAATGAGGGTCAATGCCTGAAGTATAAGTAGAATAAAAGATAAAACTTCATATAACACTTGGGGGTAAGGAGGGAAGGCTATTTCTATGTGACCTAAGTGGGAACACAGAGTTACATATTAAGCATTTCAAACTGACACATTGGTTCAGACCCTCCTTAATGGCAGGCACCTAAGGGCTGAGTTACCCTTAAGGACCCTGAATTTTGTCACTTGCAGAGTCATGTCATTAGAGCAGGCAGATAATCCAGTAATTCAAAAGAATCTTTGATTTCTGGTTTTCAAGAGATCAAAAGTTAAGGTCAAATACACCTTTTGCTGCACAGCTTCTAATTACAATCCTCCCTGAGTCTGTACCTTCATGAATTCATAAGCCAGAATGTATATATCACCTAGACACATGAATATAAAACTTACGTGGGTTGACTAGAGTAATACACTATAGTTTTCAGGGGCAGAATATATTTTATACAATTTAATTTTAAAAATGTTATACTTTTTAAGACCTAGATACTAGGACCTATACACGTCTTAATTTATATAGAATATCTGCCTTCCACAAATTCAAAGATGAGTAAAAAAGATAAGCCAATCCCAGAATAGTATGGCAAGTGCTATAAAAGATAGAAGAAACATGCAATAAATACTTAGTCTATTTATCAAATATATTAATAAATAGCAGTTCTATATCTAGTGATTTAATGTAAGAAAATAATTATGGATGTATGAAAAGATTTAAAGGATATTTCTCAGTCTGTTGTAGTATCAGTGAAAATAATGAACAGCCCAAATCCTTAATTGGATAGTATTTATCAAATAGATTTTTTTCAAAGAGTGAAATTCTATAGATCTATTCAAACAGATAGTTTAGAAGAATATTTATGATATGGAAGAAGGAGCAGGTATACTTTTAAAACTGAAAAAGCAGATTAAACATTCTTTATAGATAACATTTGTGTATTTATAGAGAAAATGATATAGAAAAGAGACATACATGATTTTTATTCTATTTTTATTTTTAACACTTTTCTGATATCTTCACAATGTATATTGATAGCCAGAAAATAAAAAACTTAAAATGAATCATCAAAGTTTTTCATAAGAAAAGGTATTGTAGAAAGTGGTCATGAAAAAATCACCACCATGTTTTCCAGAGATTAAAAAAAAGAATGAGGTTACAAAACAGGATGGAAGTAAAATCCTGTACGTGTTTAAACATAATGGCATGTGTATATAGGTTACTATATGTATTAGTTGATAATAAGAAAAAAATACCTAACTTTTTTGTTTAAGTAAATGAGTTTTAGATAATGAAGACAATTGATGCCTATTTAATTAAATGTGTAAAGATGCCAAAGAAGGGATAAAATTTGAGTAGGGTTTTGAAGGCTAAATATATGGAAATGTGCTTTCATTAGTATTGATAATAACTAAGTTTGACTAGTTGAAATGGATAAATGTACATATGCTCACTTACCTTATTCTAATTTTCATTTTGTAGAAAATTATCCCATAAATGCTACACATTGAGTAAATTTGTATGTTAACATATTTGTTGAAAGTTAGCATTTAGTATATCAAATTGATTATTCTATCATTTATCATACACTTTGTAAATATCACTGCCTTTTAAAATAATGCATCATTGTATAGGTAGTCACAACAAGAAAATATTTGTCAAATCTTTCAGTTACTTTCATTACCATATTATTCAATTCTTAATTTTTCTGACTTCAGTGACGCATAAGTTGTACGTTTATCTGAAAGTTGAAATAACTTTAATTTTCATGTGAACATCTTAAAAAAAAAAAAACTTTGTGAAGAACACTGGTAGTGTTCTCTTTCAAACTTCCCTGTATCTATCTTCCCCATAGACTGTGTCTCTAGGTCCATCCTTTGCCCTTTTTATTCTTACTGCATATTCTGCTTGGGTGATCACACTGACACCCAAGGCTTCAATATACCCAAATGTATAACTCTATATGAACCCATACTCTACTTGGTCACTAGCTCAATATAGCAAATGAATCACAGATAATCCTTTTCACGGATGTTTCTCACCTCGTTCCTTCAGATTCCTTTCTAATGGGATCTCCTCTTTTCACCCTCCCCAGTATCAAATCTGAAAGAGCAAAACCCTGCTTGAAAGGCAAGAGTATATGTGAAGGGCTGTCTAGATTGACTGAGTAGGCCTGAGTGATCCCTAACAGACAGAAGGGGCAAGTTTGTTTTTATCAACATAGGAAAAGGGAGAAAAATTTTTACCATCAACGAATGTACTCTTCATTATTGATCTTTGCTTCTATCGCCAATATGCACATTATAAATGTGTGAACTAACATTAAGTGGAAACTAGACGAGGGGCAGAAAAACTCAATGGTAGTTCAGTTATCAACACATCAACATGGGTGTGGCGGAGAGATATAGTATAAACTGACCTGGGTTCAAATATTTACCCTGCCATGAATGAGTTACGAAGCCCAGAGCATAACATTCTCTTTAAGCCTCTGAGGCTGAAATTACTCGTTGTTATAAATTGTTCCCATTCTGTAAGTCAACTAATAGAATGTCTGTGGGAGCCTTTTATAAATGTTTAAGCACTTTGCAGGTGTGAGCATTGATTGATTGCTACCAACTCTAAAATTATTTTACTTAGCAAAGCACACACAAATGCGTATATATGTGTGTATACACACACACACACACACACACACACACACACACACACACACACACACACACACACACACACACACACACACACACATACACACATTATAGAGACTACTTCTACTTGTTCCTGTGCAAAATGTCTTTGCTTTTCAGTAAAGTATCTTTAAGTATTTGCAGAGAAAGTTCCCTCCTTCTCATTTTACTATATATGGCCTGCCCATGAAATCAGCATGGTTCAATAGCTTAGGATGTGTTCTCTTCGACCTTTGATCACAAAGGGAATTCAGCTCTGGATAAAATCCCAAGATAATGAGCTTCGCAACACCAAGCAACTGTCTTTTATGAAACCCACTCACAAAATAAATGCGGTACAAAAATTAAAGACACAGAATATTAAGATAACATTGATTCATCTGGAAATTATTTCTAACCATATAATATTAATAATACTCCATGACTTGAAATTTAAGCTGTAACTAACATCACATAGCAACAAGAATTATTTAATATTGCCAACAACTGTAGTCATGTTGAATATTTTAGCAGTTGAAATTACATTTGCTGAAGTACTATAATGAGGATATTTTGCAAACTATAATAAAATATTGGAAATTATCACATGGTGAGAACTTTTTCATATGAATTAGTGTTCATTAGTCATTCATGAATATATATCTAAGATAAATCAAAATATATGTTGATCACAGTGAAACCACTTAGTGTCAAATAATGTGTAGTAAAATTTGGGAGAATTAGATCACTGCAAACCAAAAGTCTCAACCAGGCTTATTCTCTGTCCTTTATTCACATTTCTCAAGAAAATGTGAGTTACATGAGAATACGTCAGAGCTGGGAAAAAAGGCACTGACTCTCAGTGATGGTTCTCAATAACCAAGAGCTGAAATGATTCACACAATTTTAAGCATCTGCTATGGACATTGTATTTCCCTAGACCTGTGGGGTATATAGACATCAATAAAGTATTTCTGCCTTCAAGTGACTATCCTCCAGGAAAGGAGATACGCTCTATATGCAGATAGTATTAAATATTATCTTACAATGCAGATACATACTATGTATAGTGAGGTAACTTATTAGTGTTAGATGCCAAAGATAATGAGCAATCAAGAGCACATTGTTTGCCAGAAGACAGATACATTTTGACTTGTATTAAAACAACTGTGAAGACTTCTTGAAGCTATCTTGAATCTGATATAAATAACAGGGATGATGCATGTCAGGCATTGTAGATGGAGGGAACGATATCTGTATACATAACAAATAGGTAAGGACAGTTAGCAAGCCTTTTTTTTTAATAAAGGGTGGTAGTATTGAAAAGGATGGTGATTGATTTTGGTGGACTTCAATGTTAGCCCAAGACATTTATTTTTATAGTCCTTACCTATTATGTTTGTTTGTTATGTTTGTTTGTTTAAAATTAAACACTTTAATTTTTTTCTAAGCTTAATTTGGAAATTATACCCATGGAGCGTATCATTGTTATTACCAATCTGATGTTCATAGCAGTATTTAAATATCAGTTATAAGCAAAATTGACCTCCAAAGTTTTATATTTTATATGCCATAACACTTTTTCTACAATACTCAATTACATGTGATTTTCTACAGTAAACATTAGTCTCAAGGTTACAAAGCACCAGTACTTGCAACTTTTAAAATTAATCTTGGAAAAGTTTCCTGTAATGTACCATTCACACGAAACAAATAGAACTCAAATTTGTGAGAAATGTTAATGTTTATTTTAATCTATACCTTTTCATGGTAACATGTAGATAGTAATCTTTATCTTTCTAAACAAAGACTGGTGGGTTAAACCATAGTTTTGTCTTCTCAAAGCACTTGAGTCACTTTCTTAAACCTGTAAGAAATTACTAAGTCATTTTTTCCCTCATTTCCTGTTCTCATTCAGCATATATTTGTTGAAGTAAAACATTTTTCTGAGTCCTAAGCGTCTTCTTTCATATCCTCTTTTATATATATATTCCTGCCTATTCTCTTTTTACACTCACTTTTTCCCCTTGGCCAATAAAAAAAAAAATCACTGTTTTTCCTTTTTATCATATTGTTTCCATAGTAATTCTTCTAAGATGTAAGTAGTATCTTATAGTTACTGTTCCCCTAAAAAAATGGTATTTTATTTATACTGAGTTTTTGAGAGCTTGACATAGTGGCAGAATATTACAGTATGTAGAAGTATGAGATAAGAGTTAGAAACATGAAACTGAAAAACTTAGAAGTTGGAGCCTGGTATTTAGATTTGAAATTTCTTCCCACTAGTAATCATTTAACATTAGAGTGAAACAGATGAAGACAAAAGCAAGAAAAAGGTGCTAGTATAAAATTGTTTTGAGACATGGACATTGGAAGACAGGAGGATAAAGATGAGTGAGAAGGAGTTATGTCAGATTATTAAAGAGAAGTAGGAAAGGTTAGAAGTTAAAAAAAATCCAGGGGTCAGTGTCATGTACTAGATGGTGGAAAAATAATAAAAGCCCAGCAAACTCAATATTTCTGTTTAATAAAAATGAAACAATTTTTTAAAAAAATATTTGAGATAAAATATAATTTTCTGGTTATCTACAAAGGTAAATCAATCCCTTTCAAAGATCTCCTATATATACCTCAGATACAGATATCTGATGTAAAGACCTCAGATACAGGGGGCTTCCCTGGTGGCGCAGTTGTTGAGAGTCCGCCTGCCGATGCAGGGGACACGGGTTCGTGCCCCGGTCCGGGAGGATCCCACATGCCGCGGAGCGCCTGGGCCCGTGACCCATGGCCGCTGAGCCTGCACGTCCGGAGCCTGTGCTCCGCAACGGCAGAGGCCACAATAGTGAGAGGCCCGCGTACCGCAAAAAAAAAAAAAAAAAAAAAAAGACCTCAGATACAAAAACGTCAACAGTTGCCCTCCTTTCCCCTGAGATCCATGGCAGATGCTTGAGATGACAGACTATGCTGAAAACTCAGACCTTGAAAATAGTAGATATTAAATGTACACAATTTATCTCTTGTAGAGGGAAAGATGCAGATTCCTGTTTGATAAGGCAATGTTCTTTAATCTTAATAAATGAGAAGAATTTTCTCACATAGAATAAGTGATCTTCAACAGTAAAATTTGTGATCATATCTTACATGTGTGATCGTCTAATTCATTTTGTTGTAATCTGCTGTAACAGTTAACACCATCTGTACCATAGTACATACTGTTCTCTAAGGTCAGAGGTATTGGTAGTCAACGTTGGCTACTCAAATTACAGTAAACATTGGACCTGTGAAAGCTCTGAAATTTTGTGGCTAACAGATAAATAGCATCTATTCAGGGTGGGCATTGAAAGCGGGCAGAATGTGCTTCATTTTCAAATATTTTTAACAATGGAAACAAATTATTTTACAAAACTTAGATATGTGGCATTCTTACCCTTGTACTAAAACCCACAAAACTTTAGCTTTCAAATTTGTCTTAGACCGTGAATCTTAATTTTTAAAGCAATTGTTTTTAGAAATGAGAAGCCAGCAAGAACATTTTCTGGGTTCTTTGAAATTTGTTAGGAGATGGTTTTCCTTTCAGAAGTATGTCACAACATCACAACACTGGACAATGTTTCTTTTTAAAACATCCACACAACTCAGGCAGGGAACAGACATTTCTGTGTAGTCCTCAGCGCACATTATTGTTGAAATGGTTGAAGCAGTTGTGGAGCTCTAAGACTTGTTCTTAATATTTTCTAAATAGGAAAGAAACTCATCATCTAGTAATCAGACAGTATTAAGAGGCTCATAACAGCAACAGAATCACATCTTGCTCCACACCTGTCTGTGCTGTAGTCACATTCAGTGGAAAGAATAAGGTTCAACTCTTACCTGTTTATTTTGGTAATCACTTTACTTATTTTCAGTTTATGTTTATATTGTTATCTTGACTTATCAAATCGAAACATAACCTATTAACTCCCTACTATGATACTTATAGAGGATTTAGGACAGCTATTGATCACAGGACTTAACTTTCCACTATACTCTCAATGTGTTGGATCAAATTGTTGTGTTGAACTCAGTATTCAATGTTTACTTTATTATGACTGTGTAAATACTGCTTTCAGGTTTACAGTTTTTTAGCATAAGATCTTTGTTTTTCTTGAAGCTTATAAGATTACTAATGGGTTCAAATTTCAAGTTCACAGAATTATTAAAATATTTGTGAAATTCCATTATCTGGAGATTGATGGAAAGCTGGAGGAATACATTCTGTTCCTATCTATCTGGTTGTTCTCTATGCCTCTCTGTCCGTTTTTCTCTGAATTTCTCGTTCCTGGACTGCACTTACTACTCCTTCTTGATTGATTGAATCCCTCACTTCTTTTTTTCCCCCAGAAACACAACTTCTAATAGCTTTCCCCCCAAAAAGGAAAAAAAGTGTGAGAAGTACACATTTTGGATCCACACTTGTCTTCAGAGGGCTTACTTCCACCCTTCCATGTGATGGATATTTGAGTATATGCTTTAGTATCTGAGATGAAAATAATTCTTCCTCATGATTATGAAAATATCACTCTAATGCTAGTCTGTTCTCTTTTCATTTGTAGTGGGTTTTGTTTTTCTTTTCTCTTTGTAGGAACCTCTTATGATTATTAAAATTCGTGATGGTGTGCTTTGATATGGGATTAACTTCATTTTGGAAAGTGACTTTTCTTCTGTGCTAAAAAAAAAATGTGTGCAATGTCTTTGATAGTTTCATCTTAAAAGCTATATTTATATTAGTCAGCTATTGGACCTTCTGGATTACTCTTTTCCTGTCTTCAGATTTTGCAACTCTCTTTTTTCTTGGTTTCTCTATTCTGGGAGATTTCTTTGACTTTATCTTATACCTTTCTGTTGGTTTTTAGAAAATAGTTGGATGTGGAACAAAATTAAACATAAGGAAAGTTGTGGAAAAAATACAAGGAACACCTCAATACCTCTTACCTATAGTTAACATTTGCCTCATTTCTCAGTAATACAAACATACTAGTAATCTCTATGCTTTCTTTCTTAATCATTTGAGAGTAGGTTGTATATATCACTTTCCTTCGCCTCTAAATACTCTAGTGTGTGTTTCTGAAGAACAAGGATAATCTCTCACATAATTAAAGTAGGGTCATCAGCTTCAGTAAATGTGTAATTGACAAAACACTTTGGAATACCAGCAGTGGATTATATCAATGTTATCAACTGCTGTCAGCCAATTCTTCATAGTATTTTTTTTTTTCCTCCAGTATGGGATCCAGTCTGGAATCATGTATTGTGTTTGGTTGTGTTAAAAGGTAAACTGAGGCATGTTAAAATTTTAACAGTTTATTTGAGGAAAAAAACTATATGCATTGGACAGCACCAAACAGGAAGTGGTTAGCCATGCTCCGTGGACAGAAGCCGGGGAGAGACTTGATAAAGGCAGATGCAAAGTAAGGAGATAATTGATTGGCCATCGCCTAAAGCCTGGTTGGCTGTTTGATTGCCTTAGGTTTTGATTTTGTAATCTTAGAGGCATTTACAGGGTTGGATTGTGGTTTGCTTACATAGACCGTCATGGCATTAGAGCCACCTCAGTCTTATGGCCTTGTTGTAAAATTAATAGTTATCATGTTCTGCAGCCCCCTTCAGTTTAAAACATTGCCTCAGCCTTCCTTTCACGACAATGTCTTTTTTTTTTTTTTTTTTTTTTTTTTGCTGTACGCGGGCCTCTCACTGCTGTGGCCTCTCCCGTTGCGGAGTACAGGCTCCAGACGCGCAGGCTCAGTGGCCATGGCTCACGGGCCCAGCTGCTCTGCGGCATGTGGGATCTTCCCGGACCGGGGCACGAACCCGTGTCCCCTGCATCAGCAGGCGGACTCTCAACCACTGCGCCACCAGAGAAGCCCGACAATGTCTTTTTTAAGAATAGTCTCCCTTTAAGAAATGTTCTCATTTTTGGTTCATTGTGCCGTTTTTAAAATTTTTTACTTTTAATTTCCAATTTTGTGTTTTACTTACTACAGCATCCTGTCTTAGTTTTTATTATCGTAGGACATGACCTATTCTTGTTCAGTACTGATGACACTGATTTTTTGGTGTGTGTTCTTAAACTTGTATGTTGTCTCTTTTTTTTTTTTAACATGTCTATTGGAGTATAATTGTTTTACAATGGTGTGTTAGTTTCTGCTGTATAACAAAGTGAATCAGCTATACATATACATATATACCCATATCCCCTCCCTCTTGCATCTCCTTCCCTCCCACCGTCCCTATCCCACCCCTCTAGGTGGTCACAAAGCACCGAGCTGATCTCCCTGTGCTATGCGGCTGCTTCCTATTAGCTATCTATTTTACATTTGGTAGTGTATATATGTCCATGCCACTCTCTCACTTTGTCACAGCTTACCCTTCCCCCTCCCCATATCCTCAAGTCCATTCTCTAGTAGGTCTTGTGTCTTTATTCCAGTCTTACCCCTAGGTTCTTCATCACATTTTTTTCTTAGATTCCATATATATGTGTTAGTATACGGTATTTGTCTTTCTCTTTCTGACTCACTTCACTCTGTATGACAGACTCTAGGTCCATCCACCTCACTACAAATGACTCAATTTTGTTTCTTTTTATGGCTGAGTAATATTCCATTGAATATATGTGCCACATCTTCTTTATCCATTCATCTGTCGATGGACACTTAGGTTGCTTCCATGTCCTGGCTATTGTAAATAGAGCTGCAATGAATACTGTGCTACATGACTCTTTTTGAATTATGGTTTTCTCAGGGTATATGCCCAGTGGTGGGATTGCTGGGTTGTATGGTAGTTCTATTTTTAGTTTTTTGAGGAACCTCCATACTGTTCTCCATAGTGGCTGTATCAATTTACATTCCCACCAACAGTGCAAGAGGGTTCCCTTTTCTCTGCACCCTCTCCAGCATTTACTGTTTCTAGATTTTTTGATGGTAGCCATTCTGACTGGTGTGATGTGATACCTATTTGCAGTTTTGATTTGCATTCCTCTAATGATTAGTGATGTTGAGCATCCTTTCATGTGTTCATTGGCAATCTGTATATCTTCTTTGGAGAAATGTCTATTTAGGTCTTATGCCCATTTTTGGATTGGGTTGTGTTTTTGATATTGAGCTGCATAGCTGCTTGTATATTTTGGAGATTAGTCCTTTGACAGTTGCTTTGTTTGCAAATATTTTTAACCATTCTGAGGGTTGTCTTTTCATCTTGTTTATGGTTTCCTTTGCTGTGCAAAAACTTTTCAGTTTCATTAGCTCCTATGAGTTTATTTTTGTTTTTATTTCCATTTCTCTAGGAGGTGGGTCAAAAAGGATCTTGCTGTGATTTATGTCATGGAAAGTTATGCCTGTGTTTTCCTCTAAGAGTTTTATAGTGTCAGGCCTTACATTTAGGTCTTTAATCCATTTTGAATTTATTTTTGTGTATAGTGTTAAGGAGTGTTCTAATTTCACTCTTTTACATGTAGCTGCCAGGTTTCCCAGCACTGCTTATTGAAGAGACAGTCTTTTCTCCATTGTATATTCTTGCCTCCTTTACCAAAGATAAGGTGACCATATGTGCGTGGGTTTATCTCTGGGCTTTCTATTCTGTTCCATTGATCTATATTTCTCTTTTTGTGCCAGTACCATACTGTCTTGATTACTGTAGCTTTGTAGTATAGTCTGAAGTCTGGGAACCTGATTCCTCCTGCTCCGTTTTTCTTTCTCAAGATTGCTTTGGCTATTTGGGGTCTTTTGTGTTTCCATACAAATTGTGAAATTTTTTGTTCTAGTTCTGTGAAAAATGCCATTGGTAGTTTGATAGGGATTGCATTGAATCTGTAGATTGCTTTGGGTAGTATAGTCATTTTCACAATATTGATTCTTCCAATCCAAGAACATGGTGTATCTCTCCATCTGTTTGTATCGTCTTTTAATTTCTTCCATCAGTGTCTTATAGTTTTCTGCATACAGGTGTTTTGTCTCCTTATGTAGGTTTATTCATAGGTATTTTACTCTTTTGGTTGCAATGGTAAATGAGAGTGTTTCCTCAATTTCTCTTCAGATTTCTCATCATTAGTGTATAGGAATGCAAGAGATTTCTGTGCATTAATTTTGTATCCTGCTACTTTACCAAATTCATTGATTAGCTCTAGTAATTTTCTGGTAGCATCTTTAGGATTCTCTGTGTATAGTATCATGTCATCTGCAAACAGTAACAGCTTTACTTCTTCTTTTCCAATCTGGATTCCTTTTATTTCCTTTTCTTCTCTGATTGCTGTGGCTAAAACTTCCAAAACTATGTTGAATAAGAGTGGTGAGAGTGGGCAACCTTGTCTTGTTACTGATTTTAGTTGAAATGGTTTCCGTTTTTCACCATTGAGAATGATGTTGGCTGTGGGTTTGTCATATATGGCCTTTATTATGTTGAGGGAAGTTCCCTCTATGCCTACTTTCTGGAGGTTTTTTTTTTTTTTTTTTTTTATCATAAATGGGTGTTGAATTTTGTCGAAAGCTTTTTCTGCATCTGTTGAGATGATCATATGGTTTTTATCCTTCAATTTGTTGATATGATGTATCACATTGATTATGCATATGTTGAAGAATCCTTGCATTCCTGAGATAAACCCCACTTGATCATGGTGTATGATCCTTTTAATGTGCTGTTGGATTCTGTGTGCTAGTATTTTGTTGAGGATTTTTGCATCTATGTTCATCAGTGATATTGGCCTGTAGTTTTCTTTCTTTGTGACATCTTTGTCTGGTTTTGGTATCAGGGGTGATGGTGGCCTCATAGAATGAGGCCTCTACTGTATTTTGGAACTGTTTGAGAAGGATAGGTGTTAGCTCTTCTCTAAATGTTTGACAGAATTCACCTGTGAGGCCATGTGGTCCTGGGCTTTTGTTGTTGGAAGATTTTTAATCACAGTTTCAATTTCAGTGCTTGTGATTGGTCTGTTTATATTTTCTATTTCTTCCTGGTTCAGTCTTGGAAGGTTGTGCTTTTCTAAGAATTTGTCCATTTCTTCCAGGTTGTCCATTTTATTGGCATATAGTTGCTTGTAGTAATCTCTCATGATCCTTTGTATTTCTGCAGTGTCAGTTGTTACTTCTCATTTTTCATTTCTAATTCTATTGATTTGAGTCTTCTCCCTTTTTTTCTTGATGTGTCTGGCTAAGTGTTTATCAATTCTGTTTATCTTCTCAAAGAACCAGCTTTTAGTTTTATTGGTCTTTGCTTTTGTTTCCATCATTTCTTTTTCATTTATTTCTCATCTGATATTTATGATTCTCTCCTGCTAACTATGGAGTTTTGTTTTTTCTTGTTTGATTTTTCTCTAATTGCTTTAGGTGTAAGGTTAGGTTGTTTGAGATGTTTCTTGGTTCTTTAGGTAGGATTGTATAGCTACAACTTCCCTTTTAGAAGTGTGTTTTCTACATCCCATAGGCTTTGGGTCATCATGTTTTCATTGTCATTTGTTCCTAGGTATTTTTTGATTTCCTCTTTGATTTCCTCTTTGATTTCTTCAGTAATCTCTTGGTTATTTAATAGTGTAATGTTTAGCCTCCACCTGTTAGTATTTTTTTTTTTTTTACAGATTATTTTCCTGTAATTAATATCTAGTCTCATAGTGTTGTTGTCAGAAAAGATACTTGATATGATCTCAATTTTCTTAGATTTACCAGTGCTTGATTTGTGACCCAAGATATGATCTATCCTGGAGAATGTTCCATGAGCACTTGAGAAGAAAGTGTATTCTGTTGTTTTTGGATGGAATGACCTATAAATATCAATTAAGTCCATCTTGTTTAATGTGTCATTTAAAGCTTCTGTTTCCTTATTTATTTTCATTTTGGATGATCTGCCCATAGGTGAAAGTGGGGTGTTAAAGTCCCCTGCTATGATTGTGTTACTGCTGATTTCCCCTTTTATGGCTGTTAGCCTTTGCCTTATGTATTGAAGTGCTCCTATGTTGGGTGCCTAAATATTTACCATTGTTATATCTTCTTGGATTGATCCCTTGATCATTATGTAGTGTTCTTCTTTGTCTCTTGTAATAGTCTTTATTTTAAAGTCTATTTTGTCTGATACGAAAATTGCTACTCCAGCTTTCATTTGATTTCCATATGCATGGAATATCTTTTTCTCTCCCCTCACTTTCAGTCTGTATGTGTCCCTAGGTCTGAAGTGAGTCTCTTGTAGACAGCATATATATGGGTCTGGTTTCTATATTCATTCAGCCAGTCTTTTTCTTTGGGTTTGAGCACTTAATCCATTTATGTTTAAGCTATATTGATATGTATGTTCCTATTACCATTTTCTTAATTGTTTTGGGTTTGTTATTGTAAGTCGTCTTCTCTTCTGTTTCCTGCCTAGAGATGTTCCTTTAGCATTTGTTTTGGAGCTGGTTTGGTGGTGCTGAATTCTCTTAGCTTTTGCTTGTCTGTAAAGGTTTTAATTTCTCTGTCGAATCTGAATAAGATCCTTGTTGGGTAGAGCAATCTTGGTTGTAGATTTTTCCCTTTCATCACTTTAAATATGTCCTGCCACTCCCTTCTGGCTTGCAGAGTTTGTACTGAAAGATCAGCTGTTAACGTTATGGGGATTCCTTTTATGTTAATTGCTGCTTTTCCCTTGCTGCTTTTAATATTTTTTCTTTGTATTTATTTTTTGATAGTTTGATTAATATGTTTCTTGGCATGCTTCTCCTTGCATTTACCCTGTATGGGACTCTCTGTGCTTCCTGGATTTGATTGACTATTTCCTTTCCTATATTAGAGAAGTTTTCAACTATAATCTTATCAAATATTTTCTCAATCCCTTTTTTTTTCTCTTCTTCTGGGACCCCAATAATTTGAATGTTTGTGCATTTAATGTTGTCCCAGAGGTCTCTGAGATTGTTCTCTATTCTTTTCATTCTTTTTTCTTTATTCTGCTCTGCAGTAGTTATTTCCACTATTTTATCTTCCAAGTCACTTATCTGTTCTTCTGCCTCAGTTATTCTGCCATTGATTCCTTCTAGAGAATTTTTAATTTCATTTATTGTGTTGTTCATCAGTGTTTGTTTGCTCTTTAGTTCTTCTAGCTCCTTGTGAAACGTTTCTTATATTATCTCCATTCTATGTCCAAGATTTTGGATCATCTTTACTATCATTCCTCTGAATTTTTTTTCAGGTAGACTGCCTATTTCCTCTTCATGTGTTTGGTCTTGTGGATTTTTACCTTGCTCTTCATCTGCTGTGTGTTTTTCTATCTTCTCATTTTGCTTAACTTACTGTGTTGGGCGTCTCCTTTTTGCAGCCTGCAGGTTTGTAGTTCCCATTGTTTCTCATGTCTGATCCCAGTGGGTAAGGTTGGTTCAGTGGGTTGTAGAGGGGACTGGTGCTTGTGTTCTGGTGGATGAGGTTGTATCTTGTCTTTCTGGTGGGCAGGACCACGTCTGGTGGTGTTTTGGAGTGTCTGTGAACTTAGTATGATTTTAGGCAGCCTCTCTGCTAACGGGTAGGTTTCTGTTCCTGTCTTGTTAGTTGTTTGGCATAGTGTGTCCAGCACTCTAGCTTGCTGGTCATTGAATGGAGCTGGGTCTTAGCGTTGAGATGGAGATCTCTGGGAGAGCTTTTGCCATTTGATAATATGTGGGGCCGGGAGGTCTCTGGTGGACCAATGTCCTGAACTTGGCTCTCCTACCTCAGAGTCTTAGGCGTGGCACCCAGCCAGAGCACCAAGACCCTGTCAGCCACACAGCTTGGAACACCACACTCCAGAGGTCCTCCTTTCCACCTATTTTGTCTCTCTTTTATCTCAGTGTTTTTGGTTGTTACTGTAGGTCTTAGCTGAAGGTCCCAATCATGTTGCTGTTTGCCCTAATGATTGACATTTTCTTTGCCATTTACATATTAGAGAGGGGTTTTAGAGTAGGAGCTGGGGTAATACAGTTTGACTGCTCTTCTAGAAACCAAGGGGAAGGGGATTCCAGGTTCTTTGATTAGGCATATCAACTTGAAATAACGGTTCTGTTTAAAGTGTACCAGGCTTGTTTTCTCCAAGGAAAAATCTTACAGTACCAGGTTTCTGGATGGGGCGTGCTGAGGAATGGGGAGTAATTGCCAGCTGTGGAGGATGAGACCAATCACTTTACAGTCTTAGGATTTTTTTTTTCCTCGAACTGCACCTCACCCCTGCCTTCCATGGCCTTCACTTCTTCCAAATACAGGGTTATGGGTGGCTTCAGGGGTGATAAGCTGACTTGTGTGTACTCCACACTCTTGGCACATAAGGCAGTACCTTCTCAGTTCGGCTACATTGATCATCATTTCTCTGCTTCCTGTTCTCAATGATTTGAAATACAACACAGTGATTAATGGTATGACTCTGAAACCAGACTGCCTGGATTTGAATCCTAGCTTTACCACTTAATAAAATTTGATCAGCAAGGTACTTAATGTTTCTGTGCCTCTATTTTCTCATTTGTAAAATGAAGGTAATGATAGGGACGTTACAGATACCAAATGAGGTAGAACAGTGCCTGACTCTCACATTGTCAGCTGCCATAAACCATGCTACTATTGCCCTCTCTTCTATTAGTATCTCTATTGTAAGTTGATTAGTATTCCCCCTGTAAGTTGATTTTTTTTTGTAAGTTGATTTTTAAAAACAATTATTTTGCTCTCATTTGCCTGATGTTTGAGAAGAAGTTGTTAATGCCTGTGGTCAAATCATCAGGTTTTTAAAACAATATTAAGGCTTCTAAATGTATTATTCTCATTCCCCTGCCATTTTTTTTCCTGAGCAATAACATATTTGTGTGACGAGATCTCTTTGAGCATACTCCTTCATTTCATCTTAAAAACAAAGAATGGTAACTTTTAAGACACACAGATTAATTACAGGATTTTTTTCATCTCTATGAAAAATACCCTGTTTTCTAAAATATTTTCTTAGAATTAAATGTGCAAAGTGCCAAACTCTTAAGTCATTGATTATTTGGGGACATTACTCTTTGTGAGAATTTAATACAAGATGATTTAATGAGACATTCCCAATTGATATTATAATACAAAACTTTACAAAAGTTTTGTTTTGCTATCTGCAAACTATTAAACAGGCAATAGAATCACTATCTTTGCAAGATATTTATGTTATAGAAATTCAGTTATTTAAATATTTCTAAAAAGGGAGTTGAGAGCAGCACTTTTGAAAAGCAGTTAATAATGAACAGACATCAAGGAAACTATCATTATAACAGCAAAGTGCTTTGCAACTCCAATAACTTAAGTGGGGCAGAAGCAGGCCATTAAATATAATTAAAAGCCGTCAAAAATAAACTGAGAAATGGAACTGTAAAAGGCTGTCCTTTGCCAGGAGCTGAAGGCAAAAAAAGCAAGGGAGAACCTTGAAAGTAGCAATGAATTGATAAGCCTTACTGCCTGCAGCTTGTAATGTGCTCTGTTAGATTTTAGTAACAGTTAAAGTAGATTAATAGCGCAATCACTGAGTATCTTAAATTCCTCTCTGTTGTTCCCCGATTATAGGCTCCCATGATAGACGGAACCCTGAGTGGGTCAAAATTTCAATTCATTTCTCTGCTCAGTCACTTTTTAAGTAATGCTGGCGTCTACATTTGTTGGACACCAGCATTCTCTGTGATGTTTTAAAAGCAGAAATAAATTTAGTTATTGACATAACTGTAGCCCTCATTTCCGAGGAGGCTTCATTCCTCTTTATTCAGCAGACGAAGAAATCCCTTGGAACGTGAGCAATTGATATCTTTCTCCCACTAGGGGCTACCATGGTGAAGTGGATGATAGAAGATTACAAATTTATTGTACCTCTTAAACTCTCAGATTCATGTGAATCTGCAGAAACAGTACCACAAGGACAAAAACAATGTGCCCTCGATCATTTTATTTTTATAATAATATTCTTTAATGAAGCTAAAGCCTCCCTGCTGTGATCTTATGTTTTTCAACATCAGGGAGAAATAGATTCCTCTGAATTGTAAGAGAACTCCTGAAATAGTAGGGATATTGAAATAGAGGATCAATTACTTCTTTTGCAGTAATTCTGAACTTGAAATGGCTACAGCACTGCCTATGTAGACAAGACAAACCAGCATATTGAAAAGCTGTACACAAAAGTATCAGAAAAAGCTGAGATAAACTGTTTTGTTTTCTAATATCTTATAGTGTCCCTTTAAAAAGCCAGTGCTAAAAATTCTGTTGTAACAGAAGCAAACAAAAACTGAAAATTCTGTCCCCAATTTAAATGTAAAAAATTTAAATATGTTTAACAATCCTTCTGAAAATTGCTAACATCACTGCTTGTGGGTTTCATTTTACTCGTTTTAACCTGAAGAAGGATCTTTGGTTAGGCTGGGAGCTTAGAGGTCCCGCAGAGGATGGACACAGATAAGAGAATAGATGTTATGAATGTAACAGATTATTGCATTTATGAAATACTCTAATTTGTGCAGTGATTCATATCCATTATACCATTCAATCCTGGAAGGAACCCTAAGAAGACATGAGCTCAAACAGGCATTGATACCTTACAAACACCACAGTAAGGAAGACTGAGGCTCAGACAGGTTACAGGATGAGCAGCAGGTCCTGCAACTTCCTTACTTGCAGCTGGCACCTGGACCACCTGGACCTAAGTAATAGCTCGGTACTTTGTCTTTCCCTTTAGGTTTGGCAAGAACTCCCAACTTGCAAAATGCAAATCATTTTGCTATAGTAAAGTCAGTGTTATCAGAGTGTGTAATTTACCTTTTCATCTGCCACATTCAGGCAGGAACTTACCATTTGGCCTGATAGTGGAGTCACACGGATCAATGGGCTTTTAGGGAATGGAAGCTCTGAAGTATACTTTATTTAAATGATTGTTCGGCAGCACATGCAGGGCTCCGCAGCAGTCTAAAATGTTGGAAACTGAGATAGCTGGTGAGGGGGCTGTCTGAGACCCTTCTTCAGGAAAGGGCACACAAATTGAAGGTTTCATTCTTTGCTGAGCAGGGACTTTCCCACTTGAAGGGCAATTGGGGTGAAACTCTGGCAACACCACCATCAATCACCCTGGTCAATGAGATTGATTTAAAGAGACTGCTGGGGGTCAGGATGATAGAGTCCTGAAACTACTTAGAAGGAAGAGAAATGGACTTTCAAGATGTGGATCGCAAGAGAATGGAATAAGTGAAATTAAGGAGAATGAAAGAGTAAGAAAAAGGTGATAGGAGATCTGTGTGAGGAACAAAAGTACTGAGAAATTAGAAATAAAAAATAGCTAAAATTCAAATAAGTTTATTCATACTCAGATTAATGACAATATTTGGTTTATATATTTGGAACTTTTTCGAGAACTCTTCAATTGTTTCACATAAACCAATGAAAGGCTGCCAGATAACTTTCTATCTCAACATCAATATTAGTATCATTTGTAACAACAAAAAATAATGGCATTCACTGTGTTGTGACTATGTACCGGACACTTTTCTAACAACTTGAAATGTATTAACTATATGTATATTTATAACATAAACTATTAATCCTGTTTTAAATATCAAGATAATAGTGCATAGCAAATTTAAGGAGCTTGCTTGCCCATGAAAACTACAAAGCTAAGTGGCAAAGTCAGGGACATAAGCTCTACAGCCTTCACCCCTTACACTTTCCAGGCCATTCCCTAGAATAATAATCTGTATGCTCATTAGAACAGCTTTGCTATTTGCTTTTGAAAAATAACACTTTCCGAACACAAGAATTTATGTGATATTTAAACTACAATGATATTGCTTGAATGTTCCCGGGATGATTTGGGTTCGGACAAAATCCATTTCGCTTTGAGATTATGGCAAGAAAACAAAATTTGTATTTTTAATATTGATTCTAATTCCTTATGAAATACAATAGCTAATAGCACTGTATGACCTTATATAAAAATGATTGCCATGATGCGTGGAGATGCTGTCACACTGCCTTTAAACATGAACTTGAGTTAAAACCACCTACGAAAACATCATTTTTAGCATAATAGAATCCGTTATAAACTATCCCATTACTGAAATTAACTTAGATCAACTGTGTGTATTTGTGTGTGCAGGCACACACAGTTGATCTTCATTTCATGTTTGTGAATTTGGCTACTGCCTAAAATTTATTGGTAACCCCTAAATCAATGCTTATAGAATGTTGTGGTCATTCACAGACATGCACAGAGCAGTAGAAATTTGAGTTGCCTTCCCCCGACGTCTTCCCAGCTAAGGTGGAATGAGGTGGTGCTTTGGCTTCTTGTTTGGCATTCATATTAATAAACAAGTGTCCTTTTCATGGTTTACCTAGTGTTACATTTTTTGAAATGTTTGCATTTGTGTGAGGTTTTTTTGTTTTTTTGTTTTTTGTTTTTTGTTTACACGACTGTGAGCAGGTCCTGTGAGCAGGACAGAGTGGCCTGGCTGGCACCCAGCTTAATCCCAGCAAGTAAGTGTGGTGAGCTTCCCTGGAGCCAGGTGGCCTCAGATGCCCCTTCCACAACAAAAGCCCCCATTCTGGACACCCCCTTCCTGGTGACATCTGCTGGGGCCAGAGCGGTTGTTTAGGAGGAGGCAGGAGACGTGGGGTCCCCCCCTCGCTCGCAGGCATCCACGCGGTTGACCACGTGGTTAGGCATACATACATACCTGCCTGTGGGGCAGGCAGGGGCCAAGCTACTTTTGGGGCTCACAAGAGCCGATCCAAGGAAAGCAGGCCCTAGTCTGGCTGAGGCCAGCACGCTTGGTACAGACCAGGTTGGGGCTGCCAGCAACTACAGGTGTCTGAGGTAGGAAAACAAGGCTGCCCCACTCATGGCAGCCCTGACAATGATCCTCAAGGGGTGATCTTGGCCTCCAGTCCTGGCTGAGGAGAAAAGGGACCTCACACAGCTCTATGGGAGAGAGGCCCTTGTGTGATGTTTTTATGGTATTCTTACCATTTTAAATGGCCTACAATTGTAGTGTTGAAGTGTTGTCAGTGTTCCTAGGTGCAAGATAACAGATTTGCTGTGTGGAGAAAATGTGTGTCAGATAAATTTCATTCAGGCATGAATTATAATTTAGTTTGGCTATATATTTAATATTAGTGAATTAATGATTCATGTTAAGTAAGGTATCTTTAAACAGAAATACACTTAAAGTTGTGTATGGATTTAAGTGTTTATTCCCATTTTATAGATGATAAAGCGAGGCTTAGGAAGGCTAGACAATTTGTTCAAGCCCCTATAACGAACACCGAGTGGCAGAGCCAAGATTTAAACCCTAGGCTATCTGAAACCCATGATCTTAGCACAGCATAAGCTGCCATACTGTTATGTAAACCACTCTTTTCACTAACAGTATATTGTAAACATATTTCTATGTCTCCTAGAGTATATGAAATTCTTAATGGTCTTATAAAAATCCATTGCATGGGTTCATTGAAATGTTTTCACTAGTCTCCCTTATTTAAGTGTTTTTGTTGTTTCTAACTTTTCTTTATTAGAAACAGTGTTCTACTAAAGAAACTTTCACAAACACCTTTATTAATATGTCCCCTTATTTGCTCAGAATAAATTCCAAGAAGTAGAAGTGGAATTGCTAGACCGAATTCTATATATCTCTTACCCTGTCCAGTTGCCCTCCAGGCAAATATGCTGGTTTACACTCCCACTAAAACTCCATATATGTCCTTCTCCCCACACTTTTTGTAGTTCTGGACATAAATTTCTTTTCAGTCTTTATCAGTTACATACAGTTCTAATTTTTAAGAAATAAAAATAATTTTAATCTGTGTTTACTCTAAAATTTCAAGAGCTTTCACAGAAATTATATAGCTGAGGGAGGAATTCCTGGAAATGGTGTTTCGGAATGAGACTTGCCATTTTTTAGAGTGATTTTTTTTTTTTTTTTTTTTACTAGCACTGCAATAAATCCAAGTATTGTAAAATCAGTAATTTTTATTTCCACCAGTTAGTCGTTCACACTAACAAAAGTGTATCCTTCTTTGGCTTATTAAATGTCCAATCTCTTAAAGTTAACAAAGTTAGACTGATTAAACAATTTTTTCTTAAGTGATGTCTTTCACTGCTAGAATATAGAAGGAAATATTAAAAACATTTAGAAGTGACTTAGATTCTAAAGTAAATTGAATTATTCTAGTAATATTCTGAATCTGGAAGACAGTGAGAGGAAAGAAAAGGAGAATGAACTGATTAGGATGACTGAATCAAACAGGGCTGGATCAACCTTGGCTACCAATGAGCATGTACTTCCAAGAGAGGGAATCCCAAATGAATTGCTTCTCATGTTTGCCTGGCTATCCAAATGTTGCTGCCTGCCATTATTGCTATGCTCTGTTCCCTTCCATCTAATGTGTAACACGAGTCCAATGGCTCTTTTACTGCTTGGAGTGAATTGATATGCTTGTCATGCACAACTTTATCTTCATTCCCGTTCAGGCAGAGAGATATACGGACAATAGACTGACAACATTTGAAGTTTTAAAATCATTTGGTAACAATATTTTTTAAAAGAATACCATGCTATTCATTTTTTCTTACAATTTTAAAAGTAACTGTATAGATTGAAAAAAAAAGATCTCAAAAGGGAAGAAGGAGAACTATTTTCCTCCCCTACTGTCTTTCATTCCCTCAATTCTATGCTCTGAGGTAAACATGTTTTCTAGGTAAACACATCCTTTTAGAGAGAGTCTATTACAAAAACATGTGTACAATGGCACACTTTTTTAAACGTTATAATTGTTGCATTCTGTGCTCATTGTTCTGCATCTGTATTTTGCATCTCTGAAGAAAAAGTGGAGGTTGGCCCTTGATGTGATTAAAAGTAATAGAATGGCCACAGGTAACATTTGATAATTGACAGTGGCTTTGTGTCAGGCACTGTCTAAGCCTTATATAAGATTACTTCTCATAACTCTCCTAAAATACTATTACTTCCTTCTATATAAATGAAACAGCAGCCTGAAGAAATTAAACAAGCTGTTGAAGCTCACCTAACCTAGTAATGGAAAAGCCAGGCTTAAACATAGGCCGTTGGATTCCAGAGTCCATTCTCCTATCCATCATTCTCGAACTTTACAGGACTAGTAAGTGGAGGGTTGTTGAATTAGCTAAATATAATCTTTAGTAATAACTGTGTAAATTGATTTTACAACAAAGGGGGAACTTTAGAAGAAGGGAAATGTACAGATGGATTTTTCTTTTTATTTTAATTGACTGAAAAGGCATTTAGGGGCTCTGATGCAACTCTAGAGCACTGTTTCTACATTCTAAATTTTTATATTTTAGCCTTTTTGATCTTTATATCATGACTGAAATAAGCTGGGGCGGCAGGAAGCGGAGACAGTGACAGGCGAGAGAACACATTCTCACTCACGGAAGAGGGTGGATATGGAGTGGAAAGATATAAAAGGGACTGGCGAGTTAATTAGGAGTTCTGAGGAAGTTAATGAACTTGCTCCTAATGGTGAAGAGCTTTGGTGGAGCGGCCATCCACAGAGGGAGCAGGCCCATGTGATGTTCATTTGCAAGCCTCTGGGTTGTGCAAAGCAGCAAATTGATACAGGGAAGAGAAAAGGTAGCAGGACAGAGAAGACTGCGGTTAGCTAGTGACTGTCAATTATCAAAGTATGGAAAATCGAGTATTCAGCTTTGTGTTCTCTCTCTCAAAACTGTTTATTACATATCTTGGAATTAGGGATTAGAAAAAAAATCTATATTAAAATGACATTTTTATAGAAAGAACCTGAAGTAGACTTAGCTATGCCATCTCCACAGCCACAACTGGGATAGTCTAACCTTTTGACCTAAGTAGCCAGTCCCATGGCGCCATCTGGTGGCATCTATTGTAATTCCAGGTGTAGGGCCTTTAAAAATACTCAGTCTTTGTAAAAGGATGTGATTTTCAAACCAAACCTACAAAACGAAAAATGGCAGAGAGGCTGGAATAGGTTCAGCAGTGGAGGTAGACATGAGTAATGGCAAACTCTGCCAACATTCTACTTGTGGCTGATGGGAACTTTGACCTATTTGAATTCTAGCTTTTGAGAGGGAAAAAATTGCCCTGGATAGTTCTCTTAAAAGACATTATATTTCTATAAGCATAAAGAATACAGGGCAAAACAAGTCTGTCTTAGGAAAGCCAGGTTGTATAATGTATTGCTAGTGCCTTGGGGGTATGAATGATGTCTTTGGTTTAATTTCTGATTTCCAAATGTGAACCACGTAACACACATTTGAGAGTGTGATAAAAGCAATGGGAATATCTAGGCACGTATACATAGAAACACCTAGACCCTGCTCTGTACCTTATAAACCGGAGAAGTGGCTAAAGGTGAAGAAGTGTTTAATTCAAGTTTGGGGATGTTCCAAAGTAAGACGGGCAGAAAAAGGAGTGAAGGAATCCAGAACCCTGGAAAATATACCTCTGGTAGGACTGGCTGTGGAGTTCACACAGGGGTGAGAAAGAAGTGAAACCAGAATGGTCTGATGGACTTGAACATGGGCGACTGCTATGACATTGTAGATGAGGACTCACAGGCGTGAGAAGGGTAGCAGGGTTAAGTGATCCTTCGAAGGAGGGTTTGAGAGATCTGCCATCTTAGAGGAGAACTTAGCAATACGGTCCAAGGCACGGCCAATTTTTGAGAAGTTCATCAGAGACAAAAAGAAAACAATTGCATTTAATCGCTAGCATTGTTCTATACACTTTGATGTATCTTATTTAATCTTCATAGAAATCCTCTATGTGTGGTGATACCCCTAATTATAGATAAAACACTTAGGCTCAGACAGGTAGACAAACTTGTGGAAGGTTATATAAGTGTTAAGTTAAAGAACACTTGCCAAGACCATGTTATTTTTTCCACATTTCATGGCAAAACTAGAGTTTAGGAAGGTTCTCAGACGGATGGTAAAGTAAATGTTCAAGATGCCTCATAATACTAGCACATCTCTTAGGTGCTCAGTGGATATTGATGGAGGCATGGTAAAGCAGACAAATATAACTGCTTTCAAATGAAAGGGGCAGGTTGACCTTAGAAATGAGAGAATATGTAGTGAGCAAGTTAAGCCATATTTGAAAATATCCCCTGAACTGAGGAACATAACTGCTGATCTTTTCATGTAACTTACCCTTCAGTACATGCTAGTCTATGATAATATAAGACAAATGAGATTTTCTGGTATTCTAAACTTCAAATTAAAAAAACAACAAAAACTCATTCTATGAAAGAGAAATGGTTACAGTAGTTTTTCAGTCTGTAGCAGAACATAAGCTATGGGCAATGTTAGTAAGTGTTCTGTGGTAAAAGGGCTGAACAGTTGGTGACTTGATTTGGGGAGTTTTCTGGTCACTTTCTTCCCCTTTTAGAGACTGACAGTGCGCTTGACCTTGGTAAAGGCTCTAAGAGATCCTATGGTAACAAACCTGTTGGAATTGTTTAACCAATCATTGTCCCACCCTTTTGTTCTGAAAGTATTTTCCCCTGCAATGCATATAAAATTTATCAGTATTCTTTTACTTTGGGAAATACGATGATGAATAAGATTCATTATGACTCTACTAAAAGATTCTCTCAGGAAACTTGTATTTAGCTTTGCTCTATAACTAACCACATAAACAACCAAATACTATGCATATAAAACTTTTTGTTATGAAAAGATGAGTTTGTCACCATCAGGACTTAATTTGGAATTATTTTTAATTGGATTTATATTGTCACCTCTTCTGTTGATGAGCCAGAAAATGTGTAATTGATCACATACTCGTGTGATCTTGCAAGGTGAGGCAAGAAGCATACTTCAAAAAAATAATTTCATATTTTAAAATTTTCACACCAAGTCTGAATGTTATTCAATGTGTTTGTCTTTATTTACATTTGTAAAAGAAGGAAGGAAAGAAGATAAAAAGAAATTGTCAACATTTAAGAAATTATAGTCCATGTTGGTTGTACCACTTTTGTACTCCTTGCTATGAGGAGGTTATTAAAAATTCTTGTATTTGAAGTGGTGTTGAACACATTAGTTTACAAAAAGAAAATCTTTAAGTCAGGAAAGTCTATGGGAATGTGATTTTATTCTTAATCTGGTATTATTGGCTTCTTGAGTCAATCATCTGAATTATAATACCTGTCATCTCCCTGTTTCTCTTTGCCACCAGAGGGAGATGAAAAGTCACATGTAGGGCCCAGCATTGATTGTCAGTATTAGTGTTTGGTAATATTCATCTGTCTCTCTCAGGGAGCTTTATTATCACATTATTTCTAGACACTGATAAGGCAAAGCATGTTGCTATCGGGAAGTGTTACTGTGATTTCCAGCTTCATTCATGTGACCAGAAGGACATTATTTTATGCAATTCAGTTCATCGTAATCCCAGAGAATAGTAGAATTTATAGCATCGTCAAAGCTGATGTTTGACAAGGAAGATCCTTACCTCATAATAAATGAGTTGACTCTCTCAATTTTGGACAAGTGACTTACCCAAACACTACAGTTAGCATATTTTAACTTCACAAATAACCAAAAGTGTCTTGTGTTTTTCAATTTAAGTGACAGGTTTTCCAGAGGGTCTGACCTGCTCAAATTTAAGTTAAAAGATAAGGGAATTCCCTGGTGGCTCAGTGGTTAAGAATCCGCCTGCCAATGCAGGGGACACGGGTTTGAGCCCTGGTTTGGGAAGATCCCACATGCCGTGGAGCAACTAAGCCCATGTGCTACAACTACTGAAGCCTGCATGCCTAGAGCCCATGCTCCACAACAAGAGAAGCCACCTTAATGAGAGGCCTGCGCACAGCAACGAAGAGTAGCCCCCGCTCGCTGCAACTAAAAGCCCGTGCGCAGCAACAAAGACCCAATGCAGCCAAAAATGAATAAATAAATTAATTTAAAAAAATAATTAAAATATAAAAAACCCTTTGTATTTATCAGCTCTTATTTTTACTTATAAATATACTTGATGGAAATTTACTGGATTTTTGTGGGCGTTACTTTTTTTAGCCCCCCCCCCCACTTTATATATATTACAGATATATCAGCAAAGCTAAAGATTATTGATATAATTTCATTATTTCTCTTGCCCAATATTCTTTTCTTTTTTTTTTGCGGTATGCGGGCCTCTCACTGTTGTGGCCTCTCCTGTTGCGGAGCTCAGGCTCCGGACGCACAGGCTCAGCGGCCACGGCTCATGGGCCCAGCCACTCCACAGCATGTGGGATCCTCCCGGACCGGGGCACGAACCCGTGTTCCCTGCATCGGCAGGAGGACTCTCAACTACTGCGCCACCAGCGAAGCCCCCTGCCCAACATTCTTAAATAAACAACATAAAGATCTTAAATCTAGTGAATCATGACAGTATACGCTGACTCCAAACAATGGACAAGAAGAAACAGATGATTTGCTGTATGTCAAGTAAAATGCCTTACTTGTTTTCGAAAATTTTGCTTTTTAAACATGCTTTGATTAAACAATAATGCTATAGGGAAACTTGAAAAATCGATTAGTTTATTAACATTATTGTATCTTATTATCCTAGAAATTTTACTTAAAAACAGAATAATAAAGTTGAAATACTTTTTCCCTATATCCCAGTGTTATTTCTTGGTATTTTGAATAATATGAAAGTTTGTAACTAAATGGAAAGATACAAAATACTTTTTGGAGTCTGGTGAAGTGCAAATTATTATGAAAACAAAATAAATGTAGGTTTTTTCCAGAATGTTAATTTCTTTGAAATTATCGTAAATTTTTATATTGCACCTTGCTTTAGCAGTATAGCTCATTGTGTGCTAATTTGCTTGGGGCTTGCTGTGGTATGGGAGCCAACTCTGACTTAAGGTTTGTGTGTGTGTGTTTCTAAATTTCTTTTTAATTGTGTGGCTCATGTTCATATACATTTGCATCCAAGCAAGTTTGGAAATGCTCTTTTTTTGTTAGGTAGACTCAAATATATAGGCTGTGTTTTAATGAGAAAGATGTTGCCTTCAGCTATAAAAATGATCTCGGTGTAGTGTTGTATCTGAACAGTGGTTTCACCAGCCTTGGAATTCTTTTCCTGACCAAGATAACAGTAGTTGTTGTAGCTATCTAACGACCTTCCCAAACAAAGCTGAGAATGTGGAAGCCTGGTAGGCAGAGAGAATGGAGTTGATATATATGAACCAAAGAGTGGAGCAAAGAACACTCAGGAGAAAAGACAGGAAATGGATGAATAAAATGTCAACAGAGAGGAGTTAGCCAACAGGCAAATCTAAGTATGAGGCAATGAGATGGAAACCAACAGTGAAAAACCAAACCTAAAATAAGTAGCTTCCAAAGGAAATGTACTCCTATAGGAATGAGAACTGCTCAACTTAAACCCATCGTGTAGCCTTTGTTGGATTAAATAAAATGCATTGAAATCACTAGTGGAGCTAATAAACTTATTAGACCTTTCCAGCTTTCCAGACTTTAGACAGTTAAAAGTCTCATGGCTGTACACTAGAACTTGGAAAATCGTTATCTGATTGATCATTTTAACCAATATTTTCAGAAAATATTTCATTATAAAATGATCTCAAAGAAATCAGTAAGAAAAAGACAAATATATTTAAAGATGGATGAAAGGCAAAGTTAAATAATACATAAAATATTGCCTAATCACACAGGTAATTAAATGTAAAATGAAGCAAAACACTTTAAATTTATTAAAATAGAAGAGTGCAATATTTTGTGTTAGTAAAAGTGAGGAGAAATGGTCAGATACTTGCACTGTTGGAAGGGTGACACGTTTCAAAAATCCTTCAAAAGTACATATCTTTCAACTTAATATGTTTGCATCTAGGAATTTATTCTAAAGGAATTATTTGAACAGATGTACAAACATACATGTAGACAGATGTTCATTGCAAATTACTGTGAAGATTTTTAAAAGATTACACATACACAAATATCTACACAAAGAAATGAGAAATTCAAAAATGCCAGCACATTACATTAAGTGAAAAAAGTTCATATGGTATGTCAATTTTTGTAAAAATGTGTGGGTTCATAGATAACTATAAAATTATTAGTATTATATAATATCAAATTATTATTAGGACTCTTCGCTGGCTCATAGGATTATTTTGTCATTTTATGCTTACTTTCTGTATTCTCTGAACATATTATATGTATTAGTTTTCTATTCAGAAACATTATAAAGCTAACTGTGTGTTAGGGGAGAAAGAATTGTACATAGAGGCAAAAACAGGTGTTGAGTCAGATCTAGTGAGTAGTGAATGACCTTGACAATATAGAATTAAGAAACAATGGTGTCCCAAAGGCTTATACTTCTATATGTTCTAACCAACTTAGTCAATTTCTTAATTAGTTCATTTATGTATAAACAGCCTAAAAAGACAGGGAGACTCCCAATATCAAAATGAAAAATTAAAGTGATTTTACATTTGGATGTGTTTATACCAGGTAAACTACTTTGGACTGTATACAACATTTTACAATGGTGTCTAAGGTAGTACCTAATGTTAAACCCATGTGTTTAGTATATTAAACAATAATGCATTTGGAGTGGAGAGGTTATGACCTTTTTAAAGAAAATATTTTTTTAACATCTTTATTGGAGTATAATTGCTTTACAATGGTGTGTTAGTTTCTGCTGTATAACAAAGTGAATCAGTTATATGTGTATGTATATCCCCATACCTCCCTCTTGCGTCTCCCTCCCACCCTCCCCATCCCACCCCTCTAGGTGGTCACAAAGCACCGAGCTCATCTCCGTGTGCTATGTGGCTGCTTCCCACTAGCTATCTATTTTACATGTGGTAGTGTATATATGTCCATGCCACTTTCTCACTTCGTCCCAGCTTATCCTTCCCCCTCCCTGTGTCCTCAAGTCCATTCTCTACATCTGAGGTTATGACCTTTATTTAACTCGATACTGCACTGCTTTTTGCAGTTGTGATTTTTTTTAATAAACTGGCATTTAGACGGATAATGTAAGCATTTAAAAAACCCTCCCAATACAACTACTAAGCCCCAGCAGTTAGGTAGTTAAATTAATAGAAAACGAATTGAAAATGAAAATATTGAAAATTAGAATCTCAACGTAAAATTCTATTTATCAACATGTCATTCATTCATAGCAACATTATGTGAGAGGGGAAAAACACACTAACACACAATTGACAAATATGCCATTTCAGGTAGAAATATGCTGCTTCATTTATTTTTTGATGAACAAAAAGTATGTATCAGCAGTGAAAAGATCATTACACCTACTCCCTCCTTTGGAATAAAAAGGAAAACTTGAACTCTGTAGTTAGAGTTTGCTTTTTAATCCTAGGAAATATGTGAAAAAAATGCTTTATTCATCTTAGTGATATTGATAGAATATGATGTTAAGATATGGTTATGTCAATTTTAAAAATAACTTCCCATACCATAGTTTTAGTTAAATCAATGGTTACATCTTATATCTTCTCTCTATGTGATAATATTTTGGTTTAACCGACTGTAAAACTCTCCAAAGTTTTTTTTTAAATTTTTTTTACCTTGAAATTAATGACTGTTCTATCAACAGAATTTTACTCTTAGATTTAGCATTTGTATCAGTGCACGTTTGCATACATTTCCCAAAGATGCTTCATGGATTAATGTAAGTTGGCATATTTTCTTTGTCCATCACTCCTAGATATAACTTATTTACCGGTTAGGAACTCAACACAGAGACATATAAGCAGTACATTAACAGAAAACACATATTAAATAGCAAATGAAGGCCAAGTTTACAGTTTTAGAAACTGCCTGGGAAATTAAATCTTTAAAACAAATACCTGTCACCTACACCTCTTTTTTTTTTTTTTTTGGCGGTACGTGGGCCTCTCACTGCCGTGGCCTCTCCCGTTGTGGAGCACAGGCTCCAGATGCGCAGGCTCAGCGGCCATGGCTCACGGGCCCAGCCGCTCCGCGGCATGTGGGATCCTCCCAGACCGGGGCACGAACCCGTGTCCCCTGCATCGGCAGGCGGACTCTCAACCCCTGCGCCACCAGGGAAGCCCTGTCACCTACACCTTTAACACTTCATTTCCTGCCTGGACTGCCATCTGAGAAATAATATAGACAACCCTGTGGATGGTATGGACTCCCAGCATCTATACTTCTGTTCTTTTTCAGGCCCAGGATGGAATTGTAGGCAACAAACTCCACTACTTTCCCAGGACTAGGCCTTAGACCCAGAGAAAGTTCTCCTTACCTCTGCCAGTTGAAATAGCCTCTGTTCCCTAGAATAGAGAATAGAGGCACTTCCTCTTCATGTCAGCTGTGGATTCGTTGTCCTCACTTAGGTCACATGGTAGTCTCTGCCAGCCTGGCCTGATCTGGAGCTGTTCAGCTCTTACCGCAGCAGGAATGCTGTATGTGCTAGATGCCAGAGAAGTGTAAAATTAATCCCTTCCCCTGGCGTTGTCCATCTTGGTTTTCTCATCCTCCACTGACTTTTCCATTGCCCAACTGGACACCACTTTTCATTTCTATGCAGTTTATTCTGAGAGTCTCCCCCCTACCACACTATGTTCTTTTTACCCTTCTGGGCGTATATTGTATATTTTTTATACTCTTAGTACATTCTATATGGTCCTCAAAAATACTATTTTTATATATATAAAATACGGAATCATTGTTATACACTTGAAACTAGTATAACATAAATCAACTATACTTCAATTAAAAAAAAGAAAAAACTAGCAATGTAAATCAACTATACTTCAATAAAAAATAGAATTAAAAATAGGGGGATAAAAAGAAAAAATGATAGTCACAGACTTTTCACAGATGTCTTTATCAGGTAGATGAAGTCCCCTTTAATTCCTAGTTTTCTGGATGTTTCCATAATAAATAGGTGTTATTTTTTTTAAGTATGAGATATAATAGATACATGATACATTAATAAATCAAACGAATTGCAATTTGAAAGTTACAGGGGTTATTATGCCTGATGTCCACCAAGCCTTATAATGTTAGCTTGTAATTCTGTGATACATGTTACTTGTTATTGCTAATAGTGCAGAAAGTGAGTATAACTATTAAGTGATTCCTGGTGTTCATTACAAAATCAGAAAGGTTTTGATTACAAAGAGTATTTATGGTTAATAGGATTTCATGGATATTTGTACAAGTAGTACTAGCAGAGGTGGCAATATTGTTTTAAATTGGTGAATTATCATTGTTATGGGCTCAATTATGTGCCCCTAAAATTTATATCCTGAAGCTCTAACTCCCATGTGATTATATTTGGAGATAAGGCCTTTAAGGAAGTAGGTAAGGATAAATGATGTCATAACGGTGGGTCCCTAATTCATGTGACTGGTGTTGTAGGATAGGAAGAGACACCAGCCTCCAGAATGGAGAGAAGAGAAACCTCTGTGTTTTTGTTTTTTTGAAGCCACCTAGTCTGTGATATTTTGCTCTGGCAGCCCTAGAAGAGTAATATGATTATTATTGGATGGTAATTCAATGATGGTCATAGGAGAACCAATAAAGAGAAATACCAGACACCCAAACCTCCTGGTAACTGTCATCTATAGGATGATGGCACATGACCTAATTAGACTGCATTTGCCAAACTTAGGGTATAGACAAGGTAGAACACAGAACTCTTGCCTGACTATTGCGACCAAAACTCCTCCCTGCATTATGTACTGGCCACATAAGGACTTGGTGTGTGGGGGGAAGGGGAGGAAGATAGGAAGATATTGTCATTTGATAATATACCATACTTCATTTAAATTTAGGTAATTTTACCTAAATGTCTTCTGTGTTCATCTTACTCTTTTTTTTTTGGTGGTACACGGGTCTCTCACTGTTGTGGCCTCTCCCGTTGGGGAGCACAGGCTCCGGACGTGCAGGCTCAGCGGCCATGGCTCACGGGCCCAGCCGCTTTGCGGCATGTGGGATCTTCCCGGACTGGGGTACGAACCCGTGTCCCCTGCATTGGCAGGCAGACTCTCAACCACTGCGCCACCAGGGAAGCCCTTTTTGTTGATTTTTAAAAGGGTCACATATGCAGGGAACTCAGTAAGTTTTATAAACCAGATCTCACATTAAGCTATCAAGTAAATTTTCAATCCAGAAACAATTTACCCTGTAAAATATGACATTTTCTTCTAGATATTTGAAAGAGAAGAAACTAGAAATTGGTAGTGGAATGTAACAAGGAAATTGATCCACATATTCTTTTAAAAAATGCATTCCAGTTTAATTAAAAGTAATGTTTTATTTCCCCTGCCTACAAATTGTCTAGATAGAATACACCCAAGGTCTTGAGAAGTGCTGACTACGAGATATGTGAGTTGAAATATCATAAGGAAATTCTCTGTGAAATTATTTTTTAAGATTTGACCTATATCTGTCACAGAAAGGTTTGTGACTTAATTTATTTATTAAGCTTTTATTGAACATGAACAATGTACCCATCATTATTATATAATAGAAAATAAGAGAAATTAAAAGCTTGAAACCATTAACATATTGATTACATAGGCAATAAATTCAAGTCAATCTGTAAAAGATCAAAGTAATGGTTATTTATGTAGCATAATCTATATAAACAAAGAAAATGATACATGAGTATAGAGTGAAGGTAGAACTTTTGGAGGAATCTAGAGCTATATTTTGCAATTGCATAAAAGCACCCTTCTCCTCATCTCCATGGCTGAAAACCTCGAATGCATCCTTCCTTCTTCTCCTGCCTTCATATTTTAGAACACATTTTGTAAATATGTGATTGGTTGTACTTTGAAAAGATCCTCCTCTATCTTTTCCTTTCCCTTTCTACTTGAGTTCAAAACTCTCCTCCTTTGTGAGGGTTGGATTATTTTAATAATTTCTTTGTCTCCACTAAATTCCAGGAATTTGCCTCACACCTGTCCTGCATTTTTCTATCCTGGGTTCTTCTAAAGCCTTACATCACGTTTCTCACCTGTGTTTAAAGTTATAAGGACTTCTATTGCCTGCAGCATCTGGTATGTTATTTTTTCTCTGACAATCAAATTTATCTTAATCTAATCCTAAGGTTTTACCTTATCTTTATAATCCATTAATGCCTACCACACTCTCCAGTCAGGGCAGATTGCTGATGAATTTTCACTTATACCCTTGAGTTGTATGCTCTGTTTAGTTCTCACTTCTGTCCTTGACTGTAGTGACATCCTTGCTCTTCTTAGCTTCTTTTTCTGCTCCTCTAGTTTTAGTTCACTTCTGCCCCTTAGCATCTGACGTCTTCTAGTCTGGACTGGGCTCGGATTGCATATATATTAAGAATTGTGCAGTTGAAATTTAATTCATCTTGTGTTTTGCCCATTGTTACGTTATGCCATTTGTAAGATCTCTGAAAAGAGGGAACAATCTTTTATATTTACAAAAATATGCATATAAATATACTTATAGCTATTCTATGATCTTTTATTGAACGAATAAATATTACATATGGGCTAATTTGATAACTGCCACATAAATCCATGATGCCAATTTTCTACATGTACCTATAAACTTTGTATATAATAACATGAGAATAGAGTCATTTGAGGATATTAAGAATATATTTGTTCTTGATAATGCAGTGTTTATCTGTCAGTCATTAATGAAAATTGAGCTGATTATTTAAGGCTACCTGAAATGTAATTCTTCTTAAGAAAAAATAGACATGACTTTTAGTAACCAAATAAACCAAATTTAGTGTGACTAAATGTGTGTGATGTGTGCAAAGTAGATGAGAAGATATTGAAGCTAAATAGTTACAAGCACACAGAATAGTTGAACAAGAACTTTTTTTAAAATAGGTGATGTTCAAGTATGGACTAAATTTGTGAAATTCAAATACAAGAAGGTGAGTTATTCAGATGATAAGCTCTCATTAGAAAGAAAACCACAGAGTAGATCACAATGAATATTAAAGACAACATTGATAATGTATGCCTCACTGATTTGAATCTTTAGGATGGTGATTTAAAGACACTAAAAATCCATGTTTATGCATGTTCTGTAATGAACTGAATAAAAAATATGGGACAGAGTAAAGGCACTTCCAGCATGAGAACGTAAGCCCCACTTTATTTTAACAATGTATATCACTGCCCACCTCTGATTCCTCTGAGTTTGATCTTGGGTGAACCAAACTTAAGTGAATTTATTTTACATCATCTATTTTCCAAATAAGTCTGGGTATATGATTAAATTTTCCCAGCTGAAAAGAAGAAAGTTAGGCTTTATTATTTGTCTTTTTATGCCTGTATGGTACCTTGTGTTTACCTAGTGGTTTGCCATTTTCAGGGCATTTTTATGTGCATTATTGCATTTGATTTCTTTGAGATAATTAAGGAAAGATTATTACATTCATTTGTAGGTGTGGAAGCTGAGGCTCAGAAAAATGACTTACTTATGGCCATATATAATGGTACAGATGAGAGCAAAATCTTTAGATCGTGATTTTTGCCTTTGAGGTTATTACAATCTAATTGAGGAGTCAGAATAAAAAGTGAACTAAGTTAATTAACTTATTAAAATAATAATACAAGATTGCTTTGGCTATTCAGGGTCTTTTGTGTTTCCATAAAAATTATGAAGTTTTTTGTTCTAATTTTGTGAAGAATGCCAGTGGTAGTTTGATAGGGATTGCATTGAATCTGTAGATTGCTTTGGGTAGTATAGTCATTTTCACAATATTGATTCTTCCAATCCAACAGCATGGTATATTCATCTGTTTATGTCATGTTTGTTTCTTTCATCAGTGTTTTATAGTTTTCTGAGTTCAGGTCTCTCCCCTCCTTAGGCAGGTTTATTCCTAGGTATTTTATTCTTTTTGTTGCGATGGTAAATGGGATTGTTTCCTTAATTTCTCTTTCTGATTTTTCGTTGTTGGTGTATAGGAATGCCAGAGATTTCTTTGCATTAATTTTGTATCCTGCAACCTAACCAAATTCATTCATTAGTTCTAGTAGTTTTCTGGTGGCATCTTTAGGATTTTCTATGTATAGTATCATATCATCTGCAAACAGTGATAATTTACTTCTTCTTTTCCAATTTGTATTTCTTTTATTTCTTTTTCTTCTCTGCTTGCCATGGCTAGTGAATAAGAGTGGACATCCTTGTCTTGTTCCTGATCTTAGTGGAAATGCTTTCAGTTTTTCACCTTTGAGTATGATGCTTGCTGTGGGTTTGTCATATGTGGCCTTTATTATGTTGAGGTAGGTTCCCTCTATGCCCATTTTCTGGAGAGTTTTTATCATAAATCGGTGTTGAATTTTGTCAGAAGCTTTTTCTCCATCTATTGAGTTGATCATATGGTTTTTATTCCTTAATTTGTTAATATGGTGTATCAGGTTGATTGATTTGTGTATACTGAAGAACCCTTGCATCCTTGTGATAAATCCCACTTGATCATTCTGTATGATCCTTTTAAGGTGTTGTTGGATTCTGTTTGCTAGTATTTTGTTCAGGATTTTGCATCTATGTTCATCAGTAATATTGGTCTATAATTTTCTTTTTTTGTGATATTTTTTTCTGGTTTTGGTATCAGGGTGATGGTGGCTTTGTAGAATTAATTTGGGAGTTTCTCCCTCTGCAATTTTTTGGAAGAGTTTGATAAGGATAGGTGTTAGCTCTTCTCTAAATGTTTGATAGAATTCGCCTATGAAGCCATCTGGTCCTGGACTTCTGTTTGTTGGAAGATTTTTAATTACCATTTCAATTTCATTACTTGTGATAGGTCTGTTTAAATTTTCTAATTCTTCCTGGTTCAGTCTTGGAAAATCAGGCTCCCTGACTTCAAATTATACCACAAAGCTACAGTAACCAAGACAGTATGGTCCTGGCACAAAAATAGAAATATAGATCAATGGTACAGAGTAGAATGTCTAGAGATAATCCCACACACATGTGGCCACCTAATTTACGACAAAGGAGGCAAGAACATACAATGAAGAAAAGACAGCCTCTTCAATAACTGGTGCTGAGAACACTGGACAGCTACATGTAAAAGAATGAAATTAGAACACTACCAAACACTATACACAAAAATAAACTCCAAATATATTAAAGACCTAAATGTAAGACCAGACACTATAAAACTCTTAGAGGAAAACAGGAAAAACACTCTTGACAAAAACCACAGCAAGATCTTTTTTGACTCACCTCCTAGAGAAATGGAAATAAAAACAAAAATAAATGGGACTTAATTAAACTTAAAAGCTTTTGCACAGCAAAGAAAACCATAAAAAGACAACCCTCAGAATGGGAGGAAATATTTGCAAATGAAACAACAGACAAAGAATTAATCTCCAAAATACACAAACAGCTCATGGAACTCAATATCAAAAAAACAATCCAATTAAAAAATGGGCAGGGGCTTCCCTGGTGGTGCAGTGGTTGAGAGTCTGCCTGCTGATGCAGGGGACACGGGTTTGTGCCCTGGTCTGGGAAGATCCCACATGCCGCAGAGCGGGTGGGCCGGTGAGCCGTGGCCGCTGAGCCTGCGCGTCCGGGGCCTGTGCTCCGCAACGGGAGGGACCACAGCAGTGAGAGGCCCTCGTACTGCAAAAAAAAAAAAAAGGGGCAGAAGATCTAAATAGACATTTCACTAAGGAAGACATACAGATGGCCAAGAGGCACATGAAAAGATGCTCAACGTCACTAATTATTAGAGAAATGCAAATCAAAACTGCAATGAGGTATCACCTCATGCTGATCAGAATGGCCATTATCAAAAAATCTAGAAACAATAAATGCTGGAAAGTGAGTGTGGTTAAAAGGGAACCCTCCTGCACTGTTGGTGGGAATGTAAATTGATACGACCACTATGGAAACAGTATGGAGTTTCCTTAAAAAACTAAAAATAGAACTACCATATGACCCAGCAATCCTGCTACTGGGCATATACCTTGAGAAAACCATAATTCAAAAAGAGACATGTACCACAGTGTTCATTGTAGCACCATTTACAATGGCTAGGACATGGAACCAACCTAAATGTCCATCGACAAATGAATGGATAAAGAAGATGTGGCACATATATACAATGGAATATTATTCAGCCATAAAAAGAAATGAAATTGAGTTATTTGTAGTGAGGTGGATGGACCTAGAGTCTGTCATACAGAGTGGAGTAAGTCAGAGAAAAACAAATACCATATGCTAACACATATATATGGAGTCTTAAAAAAAAAAAAGATACTGATGAGCATTGTTGCAGGGCAGGAATAAAGATGTAGACATAGGGAATGGACTTGAGGACATGGGGTGGGAGTGGGAAGCTGGGGCAGAATGAGAGAGTGGCATGGACATATATACACTACTGAATGTAAAGTCGTTAGCTAGTGGGAAGCAGCAGCATAGCACAGGGAGATCAGCTCAGTGCTTTGCAATGACCTAGAGGGGTGGGAGAGGGGGGGTGGGAGGGAGGCTCAAGAGGGAAGAGATACGGGAACATATCCCCATATATGGGAATATGGCTGATTCACTTTGATGTACAACAGAAACTAACACAGTGTTGTGAATCAATTATACTCCAATAAAGATCTATTAAGATCTATTAATACAGATATTTCAATTACAAAACAAGTATAGAAGAGGCAGTTTTTTGCCCCATCTTTAAATTTTAAGTTTTTTTCTCCTCCTTCTCAAAATAATCGCAGTCACATATAAGTAGCCAGTGAATGATAACCTTAGAGAAGTGACCTGTTTCATCTCAGTGAGCATCTGACTTCCAGCAGGTGATCTCATCTCCTGTAGCTCCTCAAAGGTTTATGCCTAAAACATACTCAAGATGTAGAAAAGAAACACATTTCAAACTTTAGACCCAGACACACTCTCACCTATCTTTGTCTGACACAGAGCAGTTCTTAGTGAGCAGAGAAAGAATTGAGATGGTGAAAAGAACAGACTGTGATTGAAACGTTTTTCACTACAATCAGTGCACCTGGAGGGCTGAACTTTGCCAGGAATGACCCACGGTTTGCTGATGATGCCAGAAGTGAAAGCTGGGGCCTTGACTTGGGGTAAAGGCTAATGTTCCCTCTAATGTCTATGGGCTGTGAGTCAATGACCTTATTAGTTGATTAACAAGTTTTGAAAACTGAGTTTATTGTTATGATCAAATAAAACTTAGAACACAATTGTTTTGAAACACTTAATGAGATGCATAGTCATGATGGTATTTCATGGTAATTAGACAGAAAGGGTTAGAGACTTGGAAGATCCAATGAAAGGCTTCAAGTACTTTAGAATTTTTTGGCATCCCCAAGCCTAGGGTGAGATGGGGAAGAGCAAGAAAGGTTATAACATCCGGATTTCCAAAGAGATCAACCATGTTGATTTGTTTAATGATACCTTATACCGCTTTTATTCTATTTAACTGTATTTTAATCCATTATCTCAAAATATTTATTGAGCTTTCCTGTCTGAGCCATCGTTTCTATGCTGGGCATATAAAGGGGAGAGGTTTTACGTGTCATGAGAGAAATAGCTATTTGTTGGGTGCCTGATCTGTGCCCAGTGGAATTCTGAGTGCATCATGGATGTTTTCTCACAAACTCATGAAGCTGTTTCTATAATAATCTTACTGGTGTGGCAGTAGGCACAGAGATCTGGGGTGGAATTAATTAAATATGTTTGTGGTGGAAGAGTTTAGCAAACTGCCTGTCACAGTATTGGTATTAAATAAATGCCAAGAAAATAATGCTTAAATTAAAATGTTTAATTTGGTAAATTGAGGTGTTAGATTCAGGGCTTCTGTTTCTGACGTTCCTACTAGCAGAGTGTATGAATAGACTTTGGAGTCCGTGTCTTAATTCTACTTCTAGATAAATGACTTGAACAAGTTAGAGAAACTCTCGCAAACTCAGTGTTCTTATGTTAATAATGAAGGTACAATATGTGACCTGCAGTGTTGTTTGAGGAATGATAGAGGATGGTATGGACAGTGTTGTTTGTCTAGATATACGCTAGATCTTCAATGAATAATGGGTATTATTTTCATTACATTACATTTTCAATAAACTTTTCTTACATTTGAAGGAGGCTGGACTCAAACCTCAGATCGGGTTCGCTTTCCTCTGTATTTTGTTCATATCCTTATTAATGTCTTTCCTCCTAGTTTTACTTAAATGGATTCATTAGGATTATGTGGTCAATAATTTCATATTAAAACCTCTATCCTACAGATTATATCATGTGAACTCTTTGAAATTGGTTTTCCTAAAATTTAGCACATCAGTCTAGCAAACACCTATTGGCTCCTTCTTTTTTTTTTTTTTTTTTAATTCATGTTTTGCTGCGTTGGGTCTCCGTTGCTGTGCGTGGGCTTTCTCAAGTTGTGGTGAGTAGGGGCCATTCTTCGTTGCGATGCTCAGGCTTCTCATTGCAGTGGCTTCTCTTGCTGCGGACAACGGGCTCTAGGCATGCGGGCTTCAGTAGTTGTGGCTTGTGGGCTCCAGAGCGCAGGCTCAGTAGTTGTGGCGCACAGGCTTAGTTGCTCCACGGCATGTGGAATCTTCCTGGACCAGGGCTCAAACCCGTGTCCCCTGCATTGGCAGGTAGATTCTTAACCACTGCATCACCAGGGAAGCCCCTATTGGCTCCTTCTTCTACTTTCCCCAACTAGTTCGTTTCTCCCAAGTTTCCCTATTATTCTATGATAGGTATTTTGCATCAGCTTCATTTTTGGTTCTATTTCATAATCCTAAACGTGTGTGTGTGTGCGCGCGCACAACTGGGTGTATGTCTGTGTTAACCTTTTTCTTACCTATTTTTAATTTAAGGTTATCTTTTTTATGTATCTTAGTATCTTAGATAATTTTTGGAACAAGTTGGGGTATAAACAAAAAATGAAAAACTGGTTTACTAGAAAATAATGGAATTGTTTTTATTTCCTAAGTTACCTGCTTTTCCTTTCAGTGCTTTAGTTTTGGTTCAGTCATAGATCAGGCTCAGTAGTTGTCACATTTGGGCTTAGTTGCTCTGTGGCATGTGGGATCTTCCCAGACCAGGGATCCAACCCATGTCCCCTGCATTGGCAGGCTGATTCTTAACCACAGCACCACTAGGGAAATCCTAAATCATTAATTTTATATTTAAATAAAAATAAAATACCATATTTGCAGAGATAATTTTCAACTTTGGTCGTCTGACTAGTATCCATTTTGTTTTGTTTTTTTGCGTGCTGGCTTGTGAAGTTATGCTTGATAATATATTCAAAATACTGAGGTCCCTTGATGAACTCAGATGTAGGTAGGTAGGAAAATAGAGAACTCCAGGGGTACTTGGAAATGTAATGATGAATTAGACCTATTTTCTTTCACAAACTGCTTTCCAAGCACATTGTAGTGAATACAAAACACATTTCGACATCTTAGGTGATAGGGATTTCTCAGTACACAGGGCAATATTTTATAACTCCTTCAGCAATATAAATCCAAGTGTAGAAATACAAAATAGTATGACTTTGGCTGCCAGTGGAAAAAAAACATATTTCAGTCTAATTCTGTCAAAATTCTCAGCCCCTACTCCGCTGGAGTAGTTTATTGTCTCAATCTGGTGTTCGTCCTTAAAGAAAACTTACCATGACCTCAACTTCAGTACTCCGTGTGGTTTAAAAGGAGTTTTGCCTGAGTGAAGAGAGTATACATTTCCAGTAAAAATCAAGGATTTTGCATATGTACATATGTATTTGAGCTTAAGATGTATATAGTTATTTAACCTTTTGTGCCATAAAATAAGACATCAAATGAGGAAGAAGCAACTAACTTGTTGAATCAAATCACTGTCTTCCAATGATTATATATCTTACATAGCACAAAGATTGCATGCATATGAATGAATGCAAATGATTTACTTTATGTTCCCTTGCAATTTAAATCTGCATGTTTTTAATAGTTTTCTTCCTATCTAATAGTTTTTATTTTATAGTATTTCATGTGATGATCAACTTAACTTACTTTTAAAGTTCTTTCTTCAGATTTCATGGTAAGACAAGAAAGACACTGACAAAAATGGCTGGTACATTTGTTCAGTAGATGCTGTCAGTGCTACATTTCTGAAGGGCTCTAAATTGTCCCGAATTGGTGTAAAGATGGCCTGTATTCAATGATGTTTAAAAATAGTAAAAATATTATGATTATTAAATCCAATCAACATGCTGTAGCAGTAAACCATCATTACCTTATATTTTTTAAAATGACTTCTCATATCCAGTTTTTAATTCAGCCAACGTGAGTTGGTTAACAACTGTGTGCAAGAAAATAGTCTCAGGGAGTCTAAATCTGTTTAAAATAGTTACTGGCCTGGAATACTTACAGAATCCCACATGTAAATCTTTCATGAACTTACCACGAGAGATTCTGAGAAAGAAAGAAGTCAGATTTCCCTTGTCTTTTTTATTTGAGTATTCTTGGGCATTTGAACCCATGGTTGTCAACACCAAAACCTATAATGGTTAATTCTCAAATGTTTAATATTTTTTTATTTATCATAAATTATACTACTCAATGTAGCATCATATTTTGTAAAGCTGTAATGGAAGAAGCATCTTTGGAATCTATTTAAGGTTTGACCTTATCATAACTTCATCAATAATTATGACAATTTGTTGTGTTAATTAGCCACTAGGCTTCAAGCACTACTCCAGGAGTTTGAACATTGAAAGTCCAAAACCTTTACAGAAAACATTAATGAAGGATTCTGAAAATAATTTTATAATAACGATATATTCACACTTGAAGAATATCATAAACTTCTCTGAAATAGTGACCTCCAAAGCCTAGTCAGAGAAATGCAGTTGGGATGATTATGTCAGAAAATCCTGAATATATATATCCATGAATTTATGAATTCATAATGCTTATCTATAGAAATTTTAATCCACTACACTTAGGATGTAAACTGATAAAACTTAAAAAAAAAAAAAAAAAACCTAGTAAGTGATTCTAATAAAGGAGATCTGAGGACTACACTTTGAGAAAACTTTACATGGTTTCCTGAGTAAAGTTTAAGAATTTAGATTTAAGGATATCTATGCCGAATATCTCAATCCACTCCTGCAGTTCATAGAGTATATGACACTGTGAAACCACCAAAATTTCAGTGCAGTACTTATCCACAAGAACCTTGATGTGATTTCCCTTCTCTAAGATCTAGGAATTTCTCAACTTGAATTCAAATGTAGAGGGTCATCTAAAGATTCATATGAAGTCCTTGGTGTGGTATCTTTCCCTGTTAAGGAAAAAAACAATACAATACCATCAAGTTTCTGAAAAAATACTTTTTTCTGTGTGAGAGTAGGGGAGGGTGAGTTCTACTTTTATTGATATTCAAATACTATTATTAAGACCTCATCATATAAACAGTTAATTAAAATACATCCTCTTCATTAACTAAGCTATAATATTATCAAATAAAGAATTCACTACCTTTGGCCCCAAAATGAAATGGTTACCTCTTTTCATTTATTGATATTTTAAAATGTGATATTGACATACCTCTCTATTTGTGTGGCATTTACTACTAGTATGACTTAGGTTATTAATCTTTAAAACACATTTTGGACTATAGAAGTTTTAGTGTATTTTCATGAAAAACTGCAAAGCAATAGAAGAGATGAATTCTTTACAATAGCTAATTTGTGTTATCGAAGACGTTCTTATTTCCTGATTTACACCAAGGTTTGGCAAAGTACGTCTATGTACCAAAGCCATCTGTTGTAAACACAATTTTATTGAAACACAGCTGTGCTCACTTGTTTTTCTGTTTTCTGTGGCTCATTTTACACAACCAAGGCAGAGTTGAGTACTAACAATGGAGGGCATAGGACTGAAAAGCATAGAATATATACTACTAGGCTCTTTAGAGAGAAGTTAGCTGATGCTTAATTTAGACAGCTGAGAGAACAGTAGTTAAGTATATATTGTCTACATTAGAAAACACCAGATTTAAAATAAAATATTAAATATTTGATTGCTTTAATATGCTGATTTATAACAGAATATACATTGCGTATAATAGGGTAATAATCTGTTCTTCAGGCTATTAAAATCTTGATAAATAGGTGAACCAACACCTGTAATTTAAATTGTGCTTATTTCTATTGTTAGAAATACTATATATTTTCTCAACAGGAATATTAAACACCACTTTCATATTTTAAAATAAGGTATATATGTACTCCCATTGAAGAAAAAGATATGAATATAAAATAATTTTTTGTTTTCTTAAATACTGTATTCACTATATTTCTTAAATATAGTTTTTTTGTGTTTTCTTAAATATTCACTGTAGAGTTCAACTTGCCCTCAAATATGTCTTTTTTTTTTTTTACCTTTAATGTCTTATTTCCCTTCTAAAAATTCTTGTTGAAAGTGTGTAGGTTCATAATACTGAGTCTTTATATATTTTCTTAGGTTGAAATTTGATATAGCAAATCAGTAATTTGGGGATGACTGTGGACTGTTCGCTTAGAAGCTCATTCCTCTGCTTCTAGGTTTTAGCAACAATTCTGAAGGAAGTGGGCATTACCATGTCCAACCCTCAGGGATCTTGGAAAGTGTGTCTGTGTGTAAGCAAGATTTTTGTTTTAATGACTGGTAAGAGTTTAGGGCCCAGGAAGGAAGAATGTGAAAAGGCTTGCAATATCGCCAGTTGCAAAGGTGATAGAATATCATTAATGCCTCCACTGAAAAATACTGTAAGTCCAGAGATTATTTATGAGAAATTACAGAAAGCTTTGAGAGTACAAACATTAATCTCACTTTCACACCAATTTTATTATTGTCACTTAGTAAGTAGATCTCCACTTAATGATTTTTCTAATGTGTTATTAAAGTTGTTTCCCATTATAATCTAAATAAATGGCAACTGATGTCAGATTTGCATTATATTTATATTTGAAAATGTACTCAGTTATGAAAATTGCTAGTTTTTCAGTTGACGCTCAAAGCGACGACTACATTTTATGATGTGTCATTTAAAATACTGTTTTGTAATCCGTAAGTCACTCAGCTCCTTAGGCTGATCCTCCTCAAAATAAATTCCTTAGATCTAATTTTTTAGTTCTTTTATGAAAGAACTATAAATGTTCTGATGTTTTTTATGTTGTTCTGTTGCCAATCATTGTAGATATTCCCTTTTTTGAAAAGAAAAGAAAGATTTTTAAGAAAGACTTTTACGGTTTCACATTCTGTGTATATGTGTGTGTGTTTGGATGTGTGTATTTTACGGAAGACTTCGGCCCCCTTCATTGTAAATTAAGGTTCCCAAGAGAAAATAAAGATGGAAAAAATTAATCTGTCTCTGTAAATAAATGGATGGGCTCTAAGTTTTGTAGCCATCTCGCTTGCAGCAGATTAACTGTGACAGATGGACTCTTTAGCTACCCATCATTCACTTTATAAGTTTCAGGTTCTACCTATGTGCCACATAACCTCAAGAAAGACAAGCTTTCCATTATAAATGAAAAAATGACCTTATTCATCACCGTTGTGTTAGACTCAATTTTTAAGTTACTTATCATAACCATAAAAAAGAATAGCAAGTATATAAATCAATGGGATTTTAAGTAACTACATGTCATTAGTGCTAAGTTGAAATTTACCTGCTATAGATCCTTCACTTAACAATTTGCAAAGTGAAAAATATTCAACTGAAATATTAAAATACATATAAGGTCTTGGGCTGGGGTATGTCTGCTTTGCCTCCATCTCATTTTTCCCATTTTAGGAGTCCTAGTAGAATTCTTTCCGCTTCTCACTCTCTGATACTTAAAGACTTTCTTTCGTTTTTCCTATTTCTTCTTCCTCTTTCTAATAGTAATATCCAGAATCCCATGTGTTTACTGCTATCCGTTTCTCTTCTTGGGTTTGGGGCTAAATCTGTCTTTTGGAATAGGAACAAGTACTCATGAGAAAAAAGGGCAATTTCCATTCTTATCACTGTGTCCCCTTATACCAAGACAAAACCCCAGATTGCTTCCTATGTCAAATTATTCATCTTGATGAAATTTAGAAATATATAAATACTTTCCAACTCCTTGTGCATCTGGAAACTCAACTTTGCCTTTCTTTAGCAGGGTTTTAAAGAAAAAAAAGTAAAAGGGATTAGAGATCAAGAGGAAAATTGAAGCATCTTTTGGCACTTCTTTTTTTTTCCCCCCCTCAAGTTTAAAACCACAGAAACATCTCAAAAAGAAACAAAAGAAACAGAAAATCAGCAGGATTGCTAGATGACTTTAGTCAACAAATATGTAATACCATGTACAGACCCGACACTGGCACTGGTGTAACAAGAAAAATTAAGTCTCTGAACCCATGTACTATATAGCCTAATAAAAAATAGATATTCTTTAATTCACTCCTAAAATATGTATGAAATGGTAACTTTGAGACTGTTCTTTAAAAAAAAAAAAACAAAAACACATGTGGTATGATATGGGAGTACAGAAGGATTTTAACTGACTCAGTGAAGTCAGTGAAGAATCTCATGGAAAAGAAATGGTGCTGAGCTGCATTTTGAAGGATGAGTGAAAGTTGGTTAAACTAATATGGAAAAAGGGAAAGTATAACAGGAAAAAAATCTCTGTGGCAGGCGAGTTTATATATACATATTGAGTACAAATAAAATAAAAACAAAAATTAAAAGAGCTAAGGGCAATCGGGGGATAAGATTGGAGATAGAGAGCAGAGAAGATCACACAGGGCCTTGAGACTTTAAAGAATGTTGGTCTAAATGTGCATGTGGATAGTAGCCGTGGAAAGGATTTCAGTGTGAGGAATTACCGTGCTCTGAATCACACTCTCAAAACATCTGTTCGGAGCAGAATGGAGGGCAGATTTGAGGAGAACCATAACTGAGACAGAGAAGTCAGCCAGGTGGCTATTGAAGGAGTTCAACGGAGAGATGCTTGGTAGTAGCTTGGAGGTGGAGAGAATAGGAGAGTTACGTTAAATATTAAAAAAATGAAAGGAACAGGCTAAAAGAGGGCAGGATGGAGGAACTATTGAATCACACAGCTTCTGTTGTTGTTTTAATGTCAGAAAATTGAACATGCTTAAGATCATTGAGAAGGATCCAGTTAAGAGAGAAAGGGGGAAGAGCCACAACAAGTGTTTCAGAGATGGGAGAATTTATTGAAACATTAGATGTGGTGGCAGGAGAGAAGGGGTTTTAATCCTAGAGCCAAAGCTGTGTAATTTTTTGGGAAAAGGACAGAATACATTTTTCTGTGGAAAACAATATTTTATGTAGTGAATTGTGCTTATGGTATGCTATTATACTTCAAGAATATAATGGGTTAAGTATTCTGTGTTGGGCTAGCATTGGAAACTAGTCAAGTGTATCACTCACTCTCCTCTGCTGGAAGAAGTGGTCTTAGATTTAGAGGGACAATCAAACTCATGAAGAACAATAGGTTTTACCCAGCACCGAGTATATTTAGCTTTCCTACAGGATATAGGGCAAAAACCAACACAGCACACACAGTAACAACATAGCACAAGTCTTGCACCTCCCAGCAACAGCTTCTAATGTCCCAACCATTTTGCACTTACAGTGTGTCTTGTCACAAGAGCCAAGTTGCATGTGTTCAGATAAGTTTGGAGAAGTTCAAATGTATGTGACCAGCTAGCCGGGTGGCTCCCCTCAGCCTTCATGACTACACTTACCTGGGGTGGCAGCATCTCATCAGCACCATTAACTCATGAACTGTTTATAGCTGCTTGGTCTAGTCTGTCTTTCTTGGCCAGATTCTCACTTATCTGGGATCTGGTGAAGGTAAAATCCTATGCGTTCCATGAGATAATGGAATTGGAAGATTCACCACATTTCAAATCCTCAGGCATCCCCGAAGTTAGAAGAAAAGCCTCAGAACTCTGTTACTTCCCTTCTACTGCCATGTTTATTATTATTAACCCTTTACCTAATCATTTACTAAAACAATTTGTGGCAGTTTTGTTACTTTTGATTTGTTTTTTGCATTGTTTATAGTTTATCTAAAATTCTCTACAAAAATCAGGCAGTTACATATTTTTCACCTGTCTTGAATAATTACTTGACATAACAGCTTACATTTGTTGAAACTGGTAAGCAGTTGACTGGTAACTTACAAATTTTTATGTTTTATAAATGTAGATATTTTCAGAACTTGACACATTTCATTACTAAGAACAGAAATAATTCTATATATTAAAAATATTTCAGAGTAATTTTTCTGACATTAAAATGATTTTCTAAAAACCCTTAGCTGTTTCATTAGCAGCTGTTCATTAATTTATTCATTTAACATCCCATCAAACAATTATTAAAGAGCTCCTGTGTACCGAGGCTAGGCGATGGCATAAGTGTCAAGGAGGCTTAATCTAGGGGATTTAAATAACTATGATAAAGTATACTTTGCTTAATTCTCTTTGGAATTGGAGAAAAGTTTTTTCTTATGTGTACTATGTCAGTTAGGAATATGCAGCTATAACTCAAACTAATAGTAAGCAAAAAGTCCCCAAATGTCCTATTATTCCTATCCAATAATAAGTCTGGAGATATGTAGTCTTGGGCTGATAGTACCATGGAACTGCCATAGCAGGGACTAGGCTCTTTTCTGCACTGTTACTCAATCATTCTTGTGGCTTTTCTCATCATGCTCCTTTCCTCATGGTTGCAAGGTGGTAGTCTGTCCTCCAGCTTGCATCTTCATTCCATACAGGAAGAAGGAAGGAAAGAAAAATAAAAAGGTACACAAACAAATGTTAGCTATGTTTTCTACCTTTAATAAGCCTTAGTGGAATCCCCACTCAACTTCTGTTTACATCTTATTGGCTAAAACTGTGTTCTATGGCTACATCTGCTGCAAAGCATGGTGAAAATCTAAACATACTGAGACAGGTGTACTGATATGCTTAACAAAACTGGGGATTTATGAGGATATCAGATAGGCAACTCCAAGTGACAACTGTGCTTCATATCGTGTTATTTCACTTGGTCACTTTCTAGATCAATAGTATTTAGAAAATTATTTTTTATTACATAACCTTAATTCCATATTTTATATGCTTATGCCAAAACTTCTTTTACCATATAGAGAATTATAGAAAATTAGAACTTAGATTATGATTATTTTTATGAAGACAGAAAACTTATTTTAAATGTTTTGTGACTTTCTTAATTATTTTATAACTCTTTTATTCACCTTTCCTTTACAAGGTTTGACACTTGAGCTCTTTGACCAAGAACACCTTACAATGGCAAAACATAATATTAACATGCACTCATCTATTCCAGTTTGGCAGTTACCTACAATGGTATAGAATTTTCTTTTTTTTCATTGAAATACAGCAGAAAAAGTATTATCTTTTAAATCTCGTTTACATTTAAAATCACATTTATAACTAGAGATTTATTATCAATCAATAATTTCAGGGGGTGGTCGTGGTGGGATGAATTGTGAGATTGGGATTGACATATACACTAATATAAAGTAGATAACTATATATAAAAGTAGATAACTAATACTAAATTATAAAATATACTAAAACTAAAGTATAAAGTAGATAATAAGAACCTGCTGTATAAAAAATAAAATAAAATTCAAAAAAAAGAAAAAGAACATTTTCATAATGTTTTCATTTATTACTATATAATTAACTTTCTAAAAGCTTATGATGAACTTTCTACATTACTTTACATTACCAAGATATTTTTGTTGCATGTACTAAGATTTGTGAGTCTTAAAATCTTGTAGAATCATAGCAGTGATAAAAATTTCAAAGTAGCAATTGATTTCATAAGTGTACTTATTAAGAGAGGATGCATCTACATTCATATATATATATATACACACACACACACACACACACACACACAAAAGCCACAAATAATACATGAATAGAAGCAAATCTCTTTGTCACCCCCAACCCTTAATATGTAGAAGCTCTGGGAAAGAACTGATATTGTACAATGCAGTCAGCTTAGGTCTGTTTTAAATTGCTATTCACTACAATAAATTTCCAACAATACTGCAGTATTGAGATCTATATCTAGATTATTGTCTACCCTAGTGAAGCAATAGGTAATCATTTCAAGTTATCTCTAAGCAAGGATGGTAAGGTTTGGAGAGATAGGAGGCTAACATTTCCAAAAATTGAAGGAGAGTTCTCTGAGTTAGGATAGCAGAAGGTAGATCAATCAACAATGGCTGGTTGGTGGGTTTTAGACCTAAATACTAGTGACTTTTCTACAGCCAGGTAGGGGATAACATTTGGTGCATTCAGACCAAGGAATGGAGTGTGTCTATATTGCAGGAAAGAATAGATGTTAATTTCAGACACACCTTGGATTAACTACTATATCTTCCATTTACTAGCTACATGGCCATGGAAATGTATTTAATCTCTCTCAGCCTCAGTTTCATTGCTAAATTGGTGCGAGGATTAAAGTGGAAGGACCTAACAGAATGACTGACACATAACAGGCATTTTCAACACTATCTGCAGTAATAGTCCCATAGCTCTAAATACAGTCTGTATACTGAGATTTCCCAAATGTGTATCTTTAACTAGAAGCTCTCTCCTGAACTTCACACTCTTACTTCCAGCTGCCTGCTCAGCAGGTCTACTTGGATGTCCAGTAAGCACTTCAAGTTTATCATGTCCCACACTGAATTTCTGATCTAACACCTTTATCCAGTTTTCCCCAATGTACGCAATCCTTCTATTTGCTCTAAAACAATTAAGAGTGAGTCATCTTTGACTCCTTTTCTTTGGTATCCCAAAACTAATACCTCGCTAAATCTTATTAACATTACTGTTAAATTATGTCCAATATGGTACCCCTTCTCAACCCCTCTGCTGATATTTCCATGTACAAGGCACTATTTTCTTTAACCTGGTTATGATAACCACCTCATTATGATAACAGCCTCCTAACTAATGTACTTCCTCTCTGTCTCTTGTCCACCCCCACTCCCTATCAAAGTCTATATTTGACCAGCAGACAGTGGAATCGTGTCACAACTCTGCTCAAAATACTTCCGTGCCTGTCCATCTCACTCAGAGTATAGGCCAATATCATTCCAAGCACCTGCAATGTTCTGGATTATTTTTACTTCTTTACTGGATCTTTGACTTTCTCTACCTCTACTTTCCCTCTGGCTCACTGTGCTCGAGACATCTTCTTCTTCCTGGTGCAGAGCAAGTGCACATACATCTCAGGGTTTTTGCATTTTCTGTGCACCATGGCCCCCACCCACCCCCTATGCATGGATTGTTCCTCTTCCAAATGCCAGCTTTAGCTCAAAGGTCATCTCAATTAGGCCTTGCATGACTGTTTAGTTATCCATCCCTCTCTCCCTTACTCCGTGTCCCTTTTACTGATTCATTTTTCTTCATAGAACTTATCATATCACCTAAAATATGTTTTAGTTATTTACTTGTTTATGTACATGGTAGTCATTCAGTAAATGCTTATTACATGAATAAATGTGTAACTAGAAGTGGTTAAAAGTAAACTTGAGTTTAGTATCCTCTCAACCTACATTTGAGGAAATAGAGATAAATAGGTCATTTTTGTTTTCCATCTAGCTTTAGAAGATGGTAATAAATTATAAAATTATGAAGTAAATCTTTTAATTTTTAAACTAAATTTACAGATCATTCAGTCCTGTTTAGTAAAAAAAGAACTGGAATTATGTATAATATACACTGATGAAAATTTAAATATTGTGACATAAAAGCTATGAACTTTTCCAGTCATATGTAGTTAGTATTTAGCCTTTCATGTAGGTTTTATGTGCCTGTGTACACAAAGCTGAGACATAGGATTCTTGAAACATCTAATTTTTTCTTGACTTAAAATATGAAATACTGTATATTTGACCAGTGACCTGTGTTAAGAAGTCTCAATAGAAAATCCTTTTTCTAAATGATCATCAAAATCTAAATGATTAAATAGAATGGATCTGTATCAGCCTTCAAAGATAATTATGTAAGTGTGAATGTGTTGTCAAGAAAATAAGGTTGTATATATCATTAAGCGTGAGAAAATGCAAAAGCAAATATATAGCATTTATATGAAAGAAGAAATAATAGTCTGTGTTTGTAATTGCTTTCTCTATGTGCTGTGTGACAAATTGCTCACGATCCTCACAGGATACTGTGACTCTACTTAAAAAGTTAAATGTTTCCCTGATTCCATTTATTACTTTAAATCTAAGTGTTGTCTCTTTGTTCTTTATTTTTTAAGATCGGAAAGTCTAACATAATGGGGGAGTTTATGACCCTTTTCGTACAAACCTTATCTCATCCCAATCCCCGCACTACTGGGAAAGCTCAATCAGGGTTGCTTTGGAGAAAAGAGCAGGACATATACACACAGGAGGGCATATACTGTTCGTTGGTGCCTCTACTCCCTTCCACACTTCTCTTATTCCCAGCCATTTTCCAGTAGTTGGACAAGAGATGGCCCTATGGCCCAGTCATTGACTCTAGTCAATGAGATATAATCAAATCACTGACTGCCAAGGAAGTTTCTGGGAGGAAACAAAGTCAGCTGACATTTCCATTTAATCTTTTTCCTTTCTACTACTTACTGCCTGGTAAAATAGATATGATGTCCAGAAATCCAGTGTAATTTAGATTCAACTGCTCTGAGGTTCACATAGAAAACTCAAGTTTGGAATTAAGTTAGGGGGTATAAAGAGAAAGAATCAGCAGTGTTCAAGGGGTGTGTTACTTTGTATGGCTGCCTGACAGACACAGTATGTTCTGGGAATCATGATCTACTTCCCCTTCCTTGGGTTGAAGCTAAGCAGAAATGTTCCTGGAAAATGCATCACTAGCTTCCTGATTTCTTCTCTTTTGACAATGATAGCAGCTTCTCTGTGGGCTAGTTCACAGTATTATTCTGGGAGTCATTCCTTGAGTCCCTTCAAAGAGCTTTATCTTCTACTTCTTGTGATGATATTGTGAGTAATTTCTGGCATGTTGGACAACTCAGGGCCCCATCAGGAGGCAGAAACCACACAGTAACTTGAACAGGACAAATTTAATGTAAAGAATAATTATAACAAGAATGTAGTAACAGTGATTACCTAGTGGGAGTATACAGATCTCTAAAGAATTCAGGAATAGTATATATAAGGAGTAGTCACTACCCTTAGGCTATGATGGAATACCCAAGAAAGAGACCGATCTAAAATAACTCCTTCCCTAGGATCGAGATCAGGCCTCACTGAGAGGGTGTGGTCATGTTACTGAGTCCAGACTTGCAGATAATTCACCCTTTGGGGTTCCTTAGGAGACTGCCCACAGCAGAACAGGAGCTGCACACACTTCAGGAACCTGGCCCTGCAGAGAGTCTGTACAACGCAGCAATTTGATGAGAAGAGCACACTGGATCTAGAAAGAGAAGTCCTGCGTTCTGCCATGTCCCTCCAGCACCCTCGGCTGACAAAGCAAAATTAGCGTCGTGCCAGTTGGCAAAGGAGAAATATTCAGGGTTCAGCTCAGTTATCACAGAATAGGCAATGAAAATGTGCATTTGGCGCTGGGAGGCAATAAGTCAATCACTAGCGCTCATATGCAACTGAATTCTGACTAAATCACCAGTTCAGAGCCTTGGCGTTTGCACTTCTCTGGGCCCGTGATAAGTCTTTACCCAAACCTGTGTGTAAATCTGCTGCTTCTGCACTCCTTTCTACCTCCTCAATGAAAACTTCTATATTTATTAGTTTTATGAGTTGAATTGTGTCTCTTCAAAATTCATATGCTGAAGTCCTTACCCTTGGTACCTAAGAATGTGACCTTTGAAGAGAGGGTCTTTACAGAGATAATAAAGTTAGACTGAGGTCACTAGGAGCAGACCCTCATTTGATATGACCGGTGTTTTTATAAAAAGGGAAGATTTAAACACAGAGATACACATAGAAGAAAGGAGATAGGAGAGACAGAGGGAGGAAATGGATGTCCATAAACCAAGGAGAGAGGCCTGAAATAAATGTTTCCCCTCACAGCCCTCAGAAAGAACCAACCTTGAGGACACCTTGATTTCACACTTCTAATTTCCAGAACACTGAGACAATTTTATGTTGTTTAAACTTTGTGGTACTTTTTTATGGCAGCCGTAGCAAAGTAATACATTAACATACTTGCGGTTACAAGTATTATAAATGTGGCTTAAACAATGAGTGTTCCTCTCCTACAATAGATGTACTGAAGTAAGTGATTCAGAGTGTGGGTCTGGCTCAATGCAATCAAGGCCTGAGGTTGGCTTCTCTGCAATATTCATCGCCGTCCCCATTACACTGTAAGATGACTACAGTAGCTCTGTGCATCTTGGGCTCACAGGACAATGTTCAAGGGACTGTCTTCATCAGAGAGGAGGATTTTTCTTGGAAGCATCTATTTCCCCAACAGATGTCTCCATAGTGTCTTAGAATAGTGTTCATACTCTCCACATCCGCGATGGGGCGATGGGAAAGTGAGTACGTGACAAGAGATGGGCTCTTCCACTAGAACCCAAGATGGGGGGAATAGCTGGGGCAGGCAAACAACCATGTTTGCTCCACCTTCCCTAGCCATCCTAGCTAATGTACAAATTTCCCCTGGCCATTGCCTTTCCCTTTGCCAGCTGTCATTTTCTTTTTCAACACTTATGTTTTCTGAACTTACCCTATTCGTTAGTTTCTTGTGAGTTTGCCTTGCTCCATTAGAATTAAACCTCCATGAACCCTGGAGCACATGTGTCTCGTTTGCCCCTATAGCCACACTTCCTCAGACAGCAGAGTAGATATTCCATAAAATATTAACATTGTCAATTGAGTGATGGTACTTAGGGACACTTAGAAGTATTATCTCCTCTATATTCCTCTACTAGTAAAACTTTCTAGTCCTGCAGAGAGCATTTACCTTTTTCTAATTTTTCTATTTCCCAAGAAATGTTTTTGAGCTGGTAGAAGTTAGGTCTCTCTCCAGAAACTATTTTAGTACCACCGCACATACCGCCAACTGGGTCTCCAGGCTTGACTCAGTGCAGCTGTGTAGTCAGTACTCCGATGCCATCACTCTGGTGTCTTAACTTGGTCCTGCAGGAAGCTGAACATCTAACCTTGCTCTGCCCCTCTACCACAGGGTTTATCATAAGATCAGCTTCTTGCTCTTTCCAAATGTGTGGTCATCATAGATATTACATATCAGATATTATACTTTCTCATATAAATTTCGGCCTCTCAAGAACAGCTTGATAAGTTGATGAGAAATCTCCTTCTCTATTCTGTGAAACTAAGTAAAGGTCCAGTAGTGTGAAACAAATTCCTCTTCTGCTTGTATTGTAAGAGTACGGATCACTTAAAGGGAACGAAGCCCTCTACCTTTTTGAAAAAGCCTTCAAAAAGAGATTTTTCAAATATCTTTCATTTATATAACAGGCTTACAGTCGTCACCAATTATGTGTCTTTTGTGCTTTTCATTGCAAGAGACGTAAACTTGAATTACTCAGGGTATTTTCCCTTGAGGATTTCCTATCTCAGTGGGAAAAACTGAGAGGTGTGCAAATAATACCCAGTACAGTAAGCATAATCTCAAGGAGAAATTTCACAGTTTGGTGGTGGTAGATAAGGTGAAGTGAACAACCAGGTCTGCTGTGATATTCAGGGAAGGTTTTCTAGTATAGGTAAAAGTATAAGAAGTAAGTCACCACCAATGTGTCGATAATCGAAACCAATGTTTTCTTGTTTTGAGGGTTTAGGAGAATGGACTCGTTTGGTCATTTCTTGGTTATCTTTCTGGCTTAAGGAAACGATTTTATTATATCGTGTGGTTTTTGTGGGTCAGAAATTTGGGATATGCTTGGGGACAGTGTTGTGGATACAAGTCAGAGGAGCTGGAACAGCTGGGTAATGATCAGGCCTCTCTTTGTTCAGGTAGTCTGCAGGCTTGCCCATGTGGAGTCTCCACATGGACTAATTTGGGCTTCCTTGAAGCCTGGCAGCTCAGGGCTCCCAGGCAACTTCTGTGGTGACTTAGGTTCCAGTGTTAGGTTCCCAGCAAACAAGGTGGATGCTGTGTGCCCTTTCTAAGCTAGCCACAAAAGTCATGCAATGTCACTTCTTCCTCATTGTATTGGTATACGAGTGTCCCAAGCCTGCCTAGATTCAAAGATCAGGGAATATAGACCCTTCTTTTCAGTGGGAGAATTGTCAAGGTCACCTTGTAGAATTGTTACTCTGACAGGTGACATTGTTACGCCATGCCACAGTCAGCTCTCTGGCCACAATTTATATCCCTCCCATTAGCAAAATACGCTTCCTTCTCCAGGACACACATCTCCCACCCCACATTTTTACCACAGCAATCCCAGGCTCAGGGTATACAATCTTTTCTTTAAACCATATCTGCGTGTGGATAAAGCTATTTTGTGCACTTCCTAAGATACAGCTCCTTGAGTATCATTCTCGTTCATCAGAACCCCTGTGAATTAAAAAGACATAAGATAACCAATATAGGCAATCTGATTCAAAAAGAGAAAATCAGAGACCCACAGCAGTTGCTGGTATATAGCATTGCTGACACTCCGCTGGGCACATGCTGTCAGTTTCTTGGTTAGAGATTGATGCTGCTCTCTGGAGTTGTGCTCTGGCACCTTTTGGCTACGTCCCTTGGACATTATTCTTTTTCCATTAGAAGGGGCTGGTATGTATAAATAAGGAACTTCCTTAGCTTATTTCTTGCTCAAAGTAGTTCAAAAGTCCAAAGGCCTATTTTAATTTTGCACTACATTCTTTTCATTTCACTTTGAAATCATTTTTTTAAATGTGTACTTTTGTAAATGTATCAGTTGTAATCTACATTAGACAAATTCACATCCATAAATCTCTTTCCATTTCCTTGCCTTTTCTAGGGGCTGCCCATATTCCTTTGCTGGTGGTTCTAGGTCAATGAAACCTCTGCTTTCATTACTTTATCTCTCAATTCTGACTACCCTGCCTTCTCTTTCCCTTAGGAGGACTCTCTTGATTACATTGGCTTCACCCAGCTAATGCAGGATTACCTCCCCATCTCAAAATCCTTAAAGCTACAAAGTCCCTTCTGTCATCTACGTAACATATCCACAAGCCCCGCTGTGAGGCTGCTAAGGGAATACTCCCCTTAGAAGCGCTTTTTGTATTGAGATGTAGTATCTGTGAGATGTGTCCTTAAAATTCTCAGACAGCACTTTTGGTGATTATGATGTGTCAACATAGGCTCATCAGTTCCAATAAAGGCACTGCTCTGATGCGGGAGTTTGATTACAGGGGAGGCTATGCGTGTATGCAGGCAGTGGGTATATAGGAAATCTCTGTACCTTTCCTTCAATTTTGCTGTAAACCTGAAACTCCTCTCAAAATGTAAAATCTTAGGAGAAAAATAACATAGCAACTTTTTCTATAAACATAACAAATTCAGGAAGAAAGTCCTCAGAGTTGTTTGTGTGAAAGGTTCTATGAGGCACACCTTAGATCTTCGCTAGGTGTTAATATAGGAATTTATACTCTCACCATGGCCCTTTATTACTCACAAAACAGTTTACTGCCTGAAAAGATTGGTCTGGGTCCTTGCTTTCCAATTCTGTAATTTCTAATTTCCATTCAGTAAATGGACACTTGGTTCTTTAGTTGATCTCTTACTTTATTATAGGCAGCTAGGAGAAGGCAGACATTCCCTTCAGCACTCAAATCTACGTAGCTATACTGTTGCATTTTTAGGCACATTTTGCTATTTTTAGATAACAGCTTTGCTATATTTCCTGCCACTATATTAAAAAGGTCTTCATTACTCCCGGTACCAACAGCATTTTTGCTGTGTTCTGGATAGCATCCTAGAGGCCAACCAGACTCCAGTCTCCTTAAGGCTCACCAGCTTCCGCCATCTAGTTCCAGAGCTTACGCCATGTGTTTCAGGAGGCAAGGGAGAGTTACGTGGTTTGGTGGTGGTAAGTGGTTGTAAGCAAGAGAAGTAAGCAATGAGCTCTGCTGTAACATTTAGGAAACACTTCCTTACAGAAGTAAAACCTGAGAAGAAGCAACTTCTTGCCTGAAATACACACTGAAGTTGAAAGAATTGAAGTTATATTTTTCCTGTTTTGAGGGGTGAGAAGAGAGTTACAAACAAAAAGACCAGAATTTTAGAAGAACGTAAAAGTATGAAGGTGGAAAGACTGAACTCTGTGTCTTATCCCTCATTCCATCATCCCCAATGTCAGGTGTGATGTCCTGAGCACAGACCAGAGTTAATGGTTACTGGGTGATGGGGAAGCTGAGAGGGCCCCCAATAAGCCTCACCTACCCCATAGTTTGGCATAGGATCAACCATAATCTCATCTCTGAGTATTGAATGTCCTTTAGCTTTCTATATCTAGGTTAATATTTAGACATCATTCTAGATAATGTTTTCCAACTAAATATGCATTAAGGAATAAAACAAAGAATGAAGGTGCTGGTACTGGAAAACAAATGAACGAATGTCAAATACTCATTGAAAGCATAGCGTATTCAGCTTGGCTTCTCAGGCGCTACTAACAATAATTTCATTGAACATTATTTCTGCTGCATCACATTGGAAATGCACTTTGGAATAGTTCTACTTCAGTTGCTTTCCCTTGGGTTTTGAGAAGTTTGCCCTGGAAAATGAGAAAACCCAGTGATGGGAAAATTTCACAGTGTATGGCTGGAATGAAGGCTGACTGAGAGGTCAGATAGAGTACACGTGAAGCAGTGGTTGTGTGTCATAGATATTTTTAGAGTTGTTGGTGATTGCTTCATTTATAAGAAAGCAGATGTATGATTGTCATTTTGGTATAAGCTGATCTGTCCTTAAAGTTCATAATTGATGGAGAGACCAGGTAGCTTTGAGAGTGAAAACCAGGAAGTACCTGAACCATCTCTGCACATTTACTATCTTGTGATTGCCAGACATCAGCTCTACATTCCTGTTCCCCTAGTTGACCACCTCTTCAGAGCTTTGTCTGTATTTATTGTCAGTTACTAGGAAGTTTTGTTTTTCTAAAACCTGTTCTGCTTATAAAAAATATCTCTAACTTTTCTCTTAGAATAAAGAAATGTGAGTATCCCTCAAAGAACAGGAAATATTTGAATTTGTGTTTAGATTTTTTACAACAACAAAGGGAACATGAAAAATAAACTTAGAATGGGCCTACCTTTTCTGTTAAAGTGTAAGCACCTTGACGTGCAGGGCTGTGACTCTTGGTGTAGCGTGCGTGTGTGTATGCACATCTGCGCACAAGGCCCCTTCCTTGACAATAGGAGCATAAAGGCATGTATGGCACAGTCTAAACAGAATTTGGCAGCTGGCATACACAATAATGAGCTCAAAGTTGATGCTCAGAATCTGAAATGCCACCAACAAAAACCTCATTCTCTTCTTCATAAAAATACTTAGTTTAGGTAAAATATCAATGCTATTCCCAAAACTTCTGAATTAAAACCCTCTGTGGAAGGGAAAATTACATGTTGGAACATTCCTCCCTTGACCCTAGGGCGGTGGGAATATTCATTTCTCAACAGAAGCAACCAACTTTATCCTTTGGAACACTGCTTTGGCCAAGCATTGGCCAAACATAAATGGTGAATAAAGCAAATAGATACAAGCAAAATTGCTGAGAAAATGCTTCTTAACCAATTCTTTCACAGTCAGCTCAGTCAGTGCTTACCAGCCTTCTGGAAAACGTCCCAAGTTAGGCCTTTTTGCTGACTGTCATGTTGAGAGAAATGAGAGACTGGATTACAATGGGAAGAGAGGTGGGGAGAAATGCAGGTGGTGAGAGGAGCAGATTGGAGGAGTGGGATCTAAGTAACATATATTATATAAATATAATATATTTTAACATATATTTGATGTGCATGTAACATCAAATATAAAGCTACTAGATATGTTTTAATCTATATTTGTCTGTATTCTTCAACTCTAGACATGTTAAAGAACTTGCAGAAGATCTTTCTTAAAGGACATTGTGGAGTCCATGGTGGAGTTGGTGGTGGGGTGATGGTTGTTGGACGCTGCTAACAAGTCCAGGGGTGGCCTGGGTGACTTGACTGTCCTGCAGTGATTTTTCGCCTTTCATTGGCAGGCTAGCCCATACCTGTTCCCGTGGTGAATGCAGGAGGTGTACAAGCATGCAAACTCAATCAGTCAGGCATATTTCAAGTTTCTACTTTCTAACTCTGCTAACGTCCTCTTGGCTAACACAAGTTACATGGCACCTCTGAGAGTCCAGTTGCAGGGCTCTGTGTTATCACAGAGGGACACATACAGGAAGGGATTAAAAAAAAAAAAAAGTGGGGCCTTCATTATAACCCATCTATCACACATGACTGTATAAATCCTTCCAAGCCACTTTCTGTGGCCCTAAAATTTACTGATGGGTAGTTCAAGGTATCACCAAGGGTTCTTTATATAACCATTCTATTTTATTTTCACAGCAGTCCTTTAGGTAGATACTTTCTGTTTAGAAAAAATGATGAGGATGCTGAGGCAGAGAGATGCTATGGCCTCAGTGAGCTTGGATTCAAACCCAAATCAAACAAAGCTCTTAATCTTGTTACAAAAGCAGAGTACTGGAGAAGTGGGAATTACTCCTAGTTGGAGACAGGCAAAATAGCAATTTTATAAAAACATCAAAAGTTAGTGAGACAAGTTGATAGTAGAGACTCCAGTGTTAAAATAGCTGCCCATCAAGTTCTGGTTGTGATGGTGAATCCAAAGGATGGTTGAGTGTCGCAGTGTACCTGCTTTTTAAAAATTTTTCTTTAAATGTCTAAATTCTGCAGTATTAGCCAATTTTAAAAATACCTAATACTTTTTCCAATACAGAATGAATTTTAAAAGGAACCTTTGTTGAATAATGTTTCACTTCACTGCTCAAGGATTTCAATACACCTTTCCAAAATGGCTAATGAGAATTTTGCTGAGCATTCTCATACTTGAAATATCTGTCAAATCAGGGTCTCCAAATGTGAGTATAGGAAATAGTTTTGGGCTGCACAAAGTTACTAGTGGAAAGGAGGGTTTGTTCTTCACTTAAACTATTTAGAGCACACAGAAATCTGATTATTTGCTAAAATACAACTACCAGAAGGTCCATTTAGGATACCCCTCAAAAATAAAAAGAGAGCAGCAAAAATCAAAGTAGTAACATTGGAGCTCTGTAGAGTTAATAAATCAACAGCAATACATGCTTGGCTGACTTTGATAGTCTCAGCACTAAAAAGCATCTGTCTATAAAGATCTACCATATTTACCAAAAAAAATCATAACAGCAGTCATGGTGCCACTGCACATAAAGCACTGCTTATCACACACAGGCATGCACACACAAGCATACATACATTGCATCCCAAAGAGATGAATTAAATCCTTCTCTAGGACGTTGAAACTAAAGTGTACTTGGAAGTCACACCTGATAGAAGAAACAGATGAAGATGATATATATGCTAATTTGAATTTGAATATACAGTCTAGTACTGTTTAGAATTATACTCAAAGGAAATGGTGAAATCTGATTATTGAAGTTCTGAAAAGTAAACCAATTAACATCTGAGGAGTACATAACATTTTCACTTAAATGCTAGCAATTACCCATATAGTCATCTTTTAGACACCATAGGCGAGAAATTCAGGTATTTTCTTACGTCAGGCTTTGAGTATCATTTTCTTGTCAATATCGAGCCAACTGTCTGATTATTCTTGATCTCCAGGCTGTCTGAAGCAAGATGAACTGGAAACTCAAGATGTTCTTCCATATTAACCTGATCACAGCAAACCAGGAGGGAAGGGGTTTTATATCCCTTCAAGCTCCTTATCTCCTGAGATTACCTTAATTCAGAGATCTCTTACTTTTTGATCTTGAGACTTCTATCCTCTACGTCTGAAAACCTAACATTTTCACTTAGATGACCCACCAATTCAGTCACTGTGTTCTTGGTTTGAGGGGTGCAAGTAGAGACTTGGCCATGTTTGCAAGATGTAATAGTTGCAGTATCAAATACCTTAAAGTTAAATTTTTTCCATTCCTCAAACCTTAATTGACCTACTCCTCATTACTTTAAAAAAAAAAAAAACTGACAGCTTCCTCTATGGTAAAAATTCTTTTGAATTAAGTGTTTAGAATATAGGTTTGTTTCTCAATAGGGGAAGGAGGTTGTACACTGGCTATATCTGGAGACATTTTTTCTTTCCACAGCTAGGAATGAAATTTAACACTTAGTGGATGGAGGCCAGGGATGCTGCTAAACAACCTATAACGCATAGGACAGCCTGTCACAACACAGAAGTACGTGTTTTAATTGTGAATAGTGCCCAGGTTGAGAAACTATGGTATAAACAAGAGAAAAAAAAGCAAGTACTGCCGACCTCTATTTCTCCAATCCTTTACGCTTAGTCCCTAGGGGAGAATGGAGCCTAAGGGTAAACCATGCATTTACTTTTAGAGAAAGGATTTCACGTTCGTCCTGGGACTATCACAAAGCATAGCATGTACTGAATGGAAAAGGTTGGGCGTGGGTAAAATAAGCTATTTTTAGGGAAAATAAAGGGTCAAATCTCCTATTCATTCATTCACTCTTTCATTCCGAATCTTCCATATATCTGGAGCACATAATATGGCGCAAAGTGCAGGGGTGGGGTGGGGTGAGGTGGGGTGGACACAGTGAATCAGGCATAATACTTAACATTAGGATGTCAGCAGCCCATGGTTGATTGTGGAAGGAAGGCGGAAGAGAAAAGAAAGTACAATGCTTCTTCCTGTCTTTGTTTTCCTAGTTGCAGAAATGCTAATAATACAAGAGCCATGAAAACAGAGGCATATAGATGGAAAAAAGTAAAGGCAGGAAGAATTTAACCATTATGAGAAACTTAATGTGTTGTATTTGGTAAGTTACATGCAATGTCATTTTATTTTCCTAAAATGCTATTTGAAGATTAGGAAACAAACTAAGAGAAGCCCTGTAAGTCATCTAGAGATACAGCTAGGATTTAACTTCATAGATTTTGGTTTCAAAGGTCCAGCTTTTCCTCCAATCTCAAAGTTATCGAGTCTCTCCTATTCAGATTGTCTCTCACCTCATCCTTCTTTACCTGGATAATGCCTATTCATAGTTGAGGTCTAAGTAAATGACTCTTTCCTGTAAGCCTTTTCTGAAAGTCTGAATAAATCACCTCTCCAGTGTGCTTCCTGTACTTCTGCAACCATGGTCCACATCTCAGTGTACTACAACGGCCTGTGTCCACTCACTCTCTAGAATATAAGCTCCTTGGCTCTCTTATTAACTCAAAATCTCCACAATTAGCATAGTAGATGGCATATATGTTCCTATGTGACTAAATGAATGACTCTGTGTCTGAGATATTCTCAGTTATTGATATTTTGTAGTATATGTGTGTGTGTGTGTGTATACATATGTATATGTTTTAGAAAAATATACATAAAGGAAAAAAATCTCATAAATCCATTGATTTTCTCTAGCTGGTTGTCCTATGAAGGGATTGGGGTCTTGGATCTCTCCCAAAATTGACAGGGTCCTTTAGGGTCCTCTATCTCATTGAACCACCAGTAGCATTATGCTTGAATTCTGGAAAGTATCAGATGGCAATGGTAAGAAAGACAAAGGTGTATTTCTCCAAAAGCTCTTAACTCAGATCTATTTTCCTATCGTGGTGATCTAGAATGTACCCAACAGAACATACAATAATTCCTTGCCTTCTACTGTAAAACTTAGAGCAGAAAATAGTGTCTCATTCCTCCTTTCTCTTGGCTTTTACTCTCATTTTGACCATGTGAGTAAGTCATAAAGAAGAAAAGAATCTTTATCCCAGTTCAGTGTTCCCAATGAGTTATCCAAATGTTCCTGATTTCATCATTAGTCCATTATCTCAAATCAAAGTTTCTCCTCCAGACTCAAGAGTGAATAGAAATGGGATTGAACTCTTTCCCTCAACCCTCCTTTGAATTCTGTCAAGTTTTCTGTATGTAGAGTAGAATACAGCTTAACGAATGGCTTGAGGAATGTAACTTTAAACTTCTCCCAAGGGTAGGTAATTCAACTTATTCATACATACAACCTATGTTTTTGCGTATCTTAAAATTAGCATATTTAAAAGATGTCTTTGATATGCTACAAATGAGCAAAAAACTATTTATTAGGCTGATAGTGAGACACAAAAACATAACCTAAAGCCATCCTCAATAAATGGCGTGCCATTTATCTTGAATTTCCCGAGTAGGTTTGTGCCACCACTATAACGTGACACATGTTATGGTATCTCATGATTCTAACATAGAATTTGTGTAAAGTGAATTTGAAAAAAGAACTCTCCAAATGGCAAATGCATATGAAAAAAAGATAGCGAGGGCAAATATTTCCCAAAAATATTGCCACTGCACTAATGCTAATCTAATGAGCCTTAGGAAAAGAAATGACCTCACATTTGTCTTATTGTTAAAACTGCAGAGATGGTTTAACAAGTGTTTTCACATCATGTGTGCTTTGTTAGATGTTAAAACAGTTTTTTTTTTTTAAGTGGTATACTTAAAATACAATGGTAGGTGCCCTGGGGAGACATTCACAGCTCTGTTTAAATATAAGTGAAATATCACAGATGTTAGCCAAAATTTCTATGCTTCTGAAGTCCTACTTGAGAGAGATTTTCAAAGTATTTTCCTAAGACCCTTCAGTGATTCTGTTTCATTTATTAGCTTTCCTCATTAGACAGAAAAACATTCATTCATGTAAATAAAACAAAAAAATCTGATTGTGTAAGACTATGTTTCCTAAAATTTTACACCAAAGATGAATTCTAAAATCTCCTTAAACTGCATTTGAACTTGAATTGCCCAGGATTGTATTAGTCATAATCCTTTGTTTAAAACACAATCATTACTGGTCTGTGCATGGCCAATCTTCCTTCCTCCCTCCCTGCCTTCCTTCTGTCATAGTAATGAAATGCACACCATGCAAAACAAAGCTGCGATGTCCAGATTATCCTACATTTAATCATCTCTCCCCCTTATCCCATCTCCCTGCCTCCATCCACTAGAGTAAACCATTATCTTGGATTCTGTGTTGATTGTTCCCCGATTTTTTTAATTTTCTTTTATCGGTATTCTACCTTTTATCAATTATATTTATCTCATTTGGCTAAAAGATTTAATGTTAGCTGTTATTGTGGACTGTTATCATTCTGTCTTAAACCTGGAAGTTTTCAGTTTACAAAGAAATAACTCCAGAATTCTGCCTCTCAGTCAGCTGTCTAAAGCATGAATCCATAGAACCTATGTTATTACTAATCACTAGATTTCAAGCTGTTTCCCCAAACTTAGGAGACATTGTTAACCTTTACTGATATTAATGGTAGTTGCCAGATTTCAGTGTCCTGTGTGTAGAGCAGGTACAAAGTACAATAAAAAGGCAGTAAAAGTTAGTAAGATAGTCTTTGATTAGTTAACCTCCTTAGGTTATTAACAGATATTCATCCTTGGTGAAATTATCCAGCCATTTTAAAGCTTACTTCTTCCTCAGCAATTTAAAATATAAATATTTACCTTGACCTTCTTAGTGACTCTTGATTTCTATATAAGAAAAAGTCATAGTATCTCAAAAGCTATAGAATTTTAAGAAATTATTTAGGGGGTCCATGATAATAGTGTTCTAGGCAAAAATTTGAGAATATGAGATAAAAGGGCCAGAGAATGCAGGATCTGAGGAAAATCAAAAATATTTAAGGGTCAAAACAATAAAAAAACCTTAATGATATGTAGGTTGATATTTTACCAATTTTGTTCACCTGAGTTACTAATGTTTGCAGAAACTTTGTAGCTTAAATCATCATGTTCTTTATTAAAAAGATTTCACAAAAACTCAGTTTAAGATAATCTATGTATTATAAAACTTGGAATCATAAAAATTTTTACCTGAATTTTTTTTTAGATTTCTAGGCTACAAAATACACCATAGAATGATTTCTCACTGATCACAAATTCCTTGGACACAAAGTATTAGGGTTCAGATTTCTCTTGCATACTTTTCCAAATTTACAAAACTTTCAAAGGTAAAAGTGAATTAAACATCAATTCTATAACTTAGGGAGACTCTATACATATTTTTCTGAGTAAGTAAAAAAAAAAAAAAAAAGCACTTAATGTTTGGCTGGAGGACTGTGAACATACTGCTTACTTTTGTAAATACCTTGATTACTATTTTTTTTCTTTTTTTAATTGAAGTATAATTGACATGAATTTCAGGTGTACAATGTAGTGATTTGATATTTTTGTACATTACAAAATGATCGCTGTGTAACCCTAATTTCCATCTGTCACCATGCAAAGTTATTAAAATATTATTGACTATATTCCCTATACTATACATTACATCCCCATGACTTATTTATTTTATAACTGGAAGTTGATACCTCTTAATACCCCTCAACTGTTTCTCATCCCCCCCTTACCCCCCTCACCTTTGGCAATCAATTTGTTCTGCATGTCTGAGTCTGTTTCTATTTTGTTATACTAGTTCACTTGTTTTATAGATTCCACATATAAGTGAAATCATATGGTATTTGTTTCTCTCTGACTTATTTCACTTAGCATAATACCATTTAAGTCGATCCATGTTGTTGTAAAAGGCAAGATTTCATTCTTTTTTATCACTGAGTAATATTCCATTGTTTGCTTAACTATTTTTTTCAGTTTTGAGGTACCATTGACAAGTAAAATCGTAGGATAAAGTGTATATCATGGAGATTTAATGTATGTATACTGTGAAAGGATTCCCACCATCTACTTAATTAACACATCTATCACCTCATATATTTATCTTCTCTTTGTTTGCTTTTTTTTAAATTTTATTTTTTTAACATCTTTATTGGAGTATAATTGCTTTACAATGGTGTGTTAGTTTCTGCTTTATAACAAAGTGAATCAGTTATACCTATATGTATGTTCCCATATCTCTTCCCTCTTGTGTCTCCCACCCTCCCTATCCCACCCCTCTAGGAGTCACAAACCACCTAACTGACCTCCCTGTGCTATGCGGCTGCTTCCCACTAGCTAGCTATTTTACGTTTGGTAGTGTATATATGTCCATGCTACTCTCTCACTTTGTCACAGCTTACCGTCCCCCCTCCCCATATCCTCAAGTCCATGCTCTAGTAGGTCTGTGTCTTTATTCCTGTCTTACCCCTAGATACTTCATGACCTTTTTTTTTCCCTTGGATTCCATATATATGTGTTATCATATGGTATTTGTTTTTCTCTTTCTGACTTAGTTCACTCTGTATGACAGACTCTAGGTCCATCCACCTCACTACAAATAACTCAATTTCATTTCTTTTTATGGCTGAGTAATATTCCATTGTATATATGTGCCACATCTTCTTTATCCATTCATCTGTTGATGGGCACTTAGGTTGCTTCCATGAAAGAATGCTCAACATCATTAATCATTAGAGAAATGCAAATCAAAACTACAATGAGATATCATCTCACACCGGTCAGAATGGCCATCATCAAAAAATCTAGAAACAATAAATGCTGGAGAGGGTGTGGAAAAAAGGGAACACTTTTGCACTGTTTGTGGGAATGTAAAATTGATACAGCCACTATGGAGAACAGTATGGAGGTTCCTTAAAAAAACTACAAATAGAACTACCATACGACCCAGCAATCCCACTACTGGGCATATACCCTGAGAAAACCATAATTGAAAGAGTCATGTACCAAAATGTTCATTGCAACTCTATTTTTTTTTTTTTGTGTGTGAGAATAATTAACTGCTACTCTCTTTGCAAATTTCAAGAATACAACACGGTGTTATCAGCCATAATCACCATGTTTTACATTACATTCACCTTATAGCCGAAATTTTGTACCCTCTTACCAATATCTCCCTATTTCCCCCACACCCGTGGCAACCACTTTTCCACTTTGTTTCTCTGAACTTGACTTTTTTTTTTAGATTCCACATATAAATGATACCATGCAATATTTGTTTTTTTCTGACTTATTTCACTTAGCATAATGCGTTCAAGGTCCACCCATGTTGTCACAAATATCAGGATTTCCTTCTTATGGTTGAATAATCTGATTAATGTTTGTGTCTGTGTGTGTGTGTAAAATATTAATACCTTATCTAATATATGATTGGCAGATATATTCTCCCATTGCATAGGTTGCCTTTTCATTTTGTTGATTTTTTTTTTTTTCTTTTCTGTGCAGAAGCTTTTTTATCGGGTTGGCCAAAAAGTTCGTTTCAGTTTTCTGTAAGCTCTTTTAGAAAAACCCAAACAAACTTTGGCCAACCGAGTAGACTGATGTAATGCTGTTTGTTTATTTTGCTTTGGTTGCCTTTGTTTTTGGTGTCAAACGAAAAAAACATTGCCAAGACTGTTATCAATGAGCTTTCCCCATATGTTTCTTCCAGAATTTGTATGGTTTCAGGTCTTATGTTCAAGTCTTTAATCCATTTTGAGTTGATTTTTGTGTGTAGTGTATGGTGATTTGGAATACTACCTGACAGAAAGCAAAAAATATTCTGAAGTTTATTTTTTAAACTACAGGGAAAGGAGAATTTGAGGAGATGGGGTGATGTCAGTTGGGCTCTTCAACCTTTCTTGGGTATTCAGATAAAGGTGGCTTAAGTCCAGCACTCGTTTCAGTATCTCTGTGGATTTGGAGGAGATGCTCACATTTCACTCATGAAAGTGATTTCTCTTTCCTCTGATTTCCATTTCATCTCTTGCAGTCTTTATTTTTTTTAGACCCAAATTTATATAATGTTGGAATCTTATAAAACGCCCCTCATGTAAGGGGATTTGTTGTTTCTGGGAGAATTTCAGTGAAGATTTGGATGTTACGGCTACAGATTAGAAAAATCAAAGAGTAAATCATTTTAAAGAGAATAATAAACACCTTTTCTAATAGAGTTTCAGTCATCCCCCTACCAGGGTAAAATGATTAACCAATCCTCTTTTTCTTAATTTTTTATTTTTTATTTTTTTGGCTGCTTTGGGTCTTTGCCACTGCGCACGGGCTTTCTCTAGTTGCAGCTAGTGGGGCTACTCTTTGTTGTGGTGCGTGGGCTTCTCCTTGCGGTGACTTCTCTTTGTTGCAGAGCACGGGCTCTAGGCATGCGGGCTTCAGTAGTTGTGGCTTGCAGGCTTTGGACACAGGCTCAGTAGTTGTGGTGCACAGGCTTAGTTGCTCCCCGGCATGTGGGATCTTCCCGGACCAAGGCGCAAACCCGTGGCCCCTGTATTGGCAGGCTGATTCTTAACCACTGTGCCTCCAGGGAAGTCCCCAATCGTCTTTTCTATTGTCTCCAATCCCCTCCCCGCTCTAGCTTCCTTTCTTACCCTCACAGCCCACTAGAAGCTCCCCTTGATAGATTCCTGTTTGTTTATTATGCACAGTAAGTGATCCCTCTTTTTGTTTTACACTTGCTTATTCAGACCATTGCCTAAATATTCCATTAAGGCAAGGTTCTTTGAGGATTTTTCCTATTTTTTAAAAAAATCCTCTTCCCCCAAAATTCTGTATCTTGCTCATATTTTTTCCTCATTTTATGTGTAATAATAATGTCATTAGTTCTTCAATACATGTTAGCTATTGTTTTGTTTTAGTGAATATTAAATCTAAAATAATATAACATGTTTATTTGATTTATTTTTGGCCACACTACGTGGCTTGCAGGATCTTAGTTCCCCTACCAGTGTTCAAACCCACGCCCTTGGCAGTAAAAGCACAGAGTCCTAACCATGGTTTTATTCCCATAACTCTATTTCCCTATAGGCTCATAAGTTTTGCTTCTGCAAATTATTTTCACCATTGGGATACTAAAAATATGAATGTCAGGTTGAAGAGAGAATATTGTAGTTAAAAAGAATTAAGAATGATTGCTTATTCACCCACTTTTTGGTTTTTACGTAATCTGTTTTTTTTGGTTTTTTGTTTTTTTTTTTGTTTGTTTTGTTTTTGCGGTACGCGGGCCTCTCACTGCTGTGGCCTCTCCCGCTGCGGAGCACAGGCTTCAGACACGCAGGCTCAGTGGCCATGGCTCACGGGCCCAGCTGCTCCGCGGCATGTGGGATCTTCCCGGACTGGGGCACGAACCCGTGTCCCCTGCATCAGCAGGTGGACTCTCAACCACTGCGCCATGAGGGAAGCCCAATAATCTGTTCTTTAAAACAGCAAAACCATATTCTAATTTGCTTCTGTATTTTTAGGTTCTTAGATAACCTTAGGCATGGCATTAATGAAAATGTAGAATGCAGGCTGGGAGCAGTATTCATGTTAAATTTTGTGCCCTCCTCCTTAGAATCTGTGGTAAATTACCCAGAGAATCTTTGTTACTTTATTTGTTATTAAGTTCACTTATCGAAAAAAAAGAGGTAGTTAAGATCCAGGTTTTAGCAAGAGTTTATGGCTTTCTGGATAATTACTTTTTCTGTAAGAGGATGGGAAATATATTGACCATGCTTTGTGCTTTAAGGATTTTTTCATTTCTTAATTATTCTTTTGGCAAAATAGGAAGGAGAGGTGCAGATAAGCTACCCAAGGCTAATGTTTCCACTGTGCAAGGCAGAAAGCTCGAAAGAAAATGGGCTGTTCTTTACATGATAGGTTAAAAGAGGTTATCTTTCCATGTTGAGTAGACAGTGGTGAATGCTCCCAAAACATCCATGATGAACATTTCTTTGATAATATTTCTTCTGTCTGATCTTCTTATGCTGTGGTAGGAGATTGGGTGAGATACTCTCACTTCATGGAATGATCTTGCATATTTTTAAATTAGTGTATGCAAGTTTAAGTTTAAACACTTAACATTTGATATTTTACCACTACATTTTAAATGAGTAAAATAATATTGATCTTCTGAATTTCTCTTAAGATTCAGTTACAGCTTCGATGTTAATTGTTGAATTCTGTTATTTGAAAAATTAAGCTTATGCTTAATATTAAGCAGGCACTTTGCCTGGGGATATAACTGAATTTAGACTATCTTCTACTTAATTGATAAATTTTAGTAACTCTCTGTCCCCTGTCTGCCTGATGCTTTTTATTTTGAAACATACTCAGCTGTTTTATGTTTGTTTTTTTTAAAACCAAGTGAAGCTGCTGCAATATGGAATGTCCCCCATTATAATACTGAGATCTAATACTTACTGTATACTTTCTATGTACCAGACACTGTGCTGTGTTCTTTAAATGCATCTATCACAAGTAATCTTAGTATAGCTTCACAAGTTAACACCTCCATTTTATTGTTGAGAAAAATGAAGAACAGTGAGGACAAATAACTTGATCAAGGTCATACAGCTAGTAAGTGTTGGAACATGAGTTTAATTTATAGGCTGGTTGCATTCAGAGCTACACTTTCAATCATTATGCTAGGGTAGGTGTTTCATTTAGGGGAATATGATGACTACCAGCTCTGATGGCTAAGGGCACGATGAAACTGCTGAGTATTTTTGCTTTGCATAATATAAAGGGCACTTTATATTACTCCACCACTTACTAGCCAATGGGATCACTGTAAAGTCAAAGACTAATTGCTCTTACTCATGAGATGTGGTAAGGATTAAGTGAGGTAATGCATATAGAATATGTAGTTCATTTCCTGGCAACTGTAAATTGCCAGTAAACATTTGCTTTTATTCTCATTATGATTGTTTTGGGGTATTTAGACTAATGCATTTCTATTGTTAAAAGGACCTTAAAGATCAGGTCACCTCCTGTCCTCTTGACCTTTAGAGAGGAAGATATTTGTATGAAATATTCTCTAGACTACAGAATGAAATTTCCTATTTTAACTTTTCTCTTTGGTTCAAGTGGTCAAATGAATGTATTTCTTAACTTGTTAACTTGTAAAAATTTGTTTATTCAACTTTTTGTTCCTGTATTTCTCTTTGAACCTTCTACCACAACAAACTTCAGACCTATAGAAAAGTTGAAAGAATACTGTAATAACACATGTATACTCTCAATCCAGACTCACCAATTATTACCACTTTTCAAAATTTGAGTTCTTCCTCACCTTTTTCTTTCTAACTCCATATATGTGTGTGTATGAAATGTTTTGGCTGAATTATTTGAAAGTAAATTGCAGTGATAAGTACACTTCATCCCCAAATCTTTCGTAAGAACTAAGGCTTTTTTGCACATAGCATAACAGTATTGTAACATCCAAGAAATTTAATATCAGTGAAATAGAAATGTTATTTAAAATGCAGTTTCTATTCAAGATTCTGTAATTATCTCTACAGTTTTTATTTTGAATAAAATACATTATGATCAAGGATGTTGCTGTAAAATCTCAATTTTCTGAAGATATTAAAGGTTATGGAAAACTTCATAATTTATTGTAAACTTTCTCTGAGTATGTGAAAATAACCTACATTCAAGTAACGTTTTTTATATTTACTGTAGGTGTAGATTGCAGATTGCCTTAGTTGATTTCACTGTGTTCTTCCTTCTTTGCCTACCAAATCTATCTGGATTTTAAGGAAGAAATAACCACTGGGTTAGTTTTCATATAAAGCTTCCCTGAATTTTAAAAATAGTTTTGTTTGGAAATTTTCAAACATACCCCCAAAGAGAGAACATAGTATAATGTCTCCATGTACCCACTCACCCCTATTCAATTATAATCAACATTTTATCAGTCTTACACATCTCCTCTTCCAAATATTTTTGTGTGTGTGAGTAGTATTTTAAAGCAAATCTTTGACATCACATTTTATCTATAGATACTTCAATATAAATGTCTAACAGGTAGGGTATATGCATGTGTGTCTTTTCATTTACATTGTTTTCATGCCATTTACTTGTGGAAATTCCTTTTGTCACTCATCTTTAGTGTGTCCCATGTTCTATTAATATATTTGCCTGCAGACTTTTTCTTGATGATGTTTAAACCATTCCTCATTCGCCCAGATTTTCTGTTTACTGATACTAATACCTAGAGGTTTGGTTAGATGTAAGTCCTCATCTTATTTTTCCAAGAATACTTCATTGGTGGGACTATGTGCTTGCTGTTGCATCACACCAGGAGGAGGCATATTGCATCTCGTGGTTCTACTATCAGAAGCTATGATTAATTTGTGTATTTAGGTGGTATCAATCTGAACCATTCTTTATGAAGTTTTCCATCAACTTTTCATGTAATGGTTTTATTTATTCATTTTTTAACATCTTTATTGGAGTATAAATGGTTTACAATGGTATGTTAGTTTCTACTTTATAACAAAGTGAATCAGCTATACCTATATCCCCATATCTCCTCCCTCTTGCATCTCCCTCCCACCCTCCCTATCCCACCCCTCTGTGTGGTCACAAAGCACGGAAATGATCTCCCTGTGCTATGTGGCTGCTATCTTTTTTACATTTGAAAGTATATATAAGTCCATGCCACTCTATCACTTCGTCCCAGCTTACCCTTCCCCCTCCCCGTGTCCTCAAGTCCATTCTCTACATCTGCATCTTTAATCCTGTCCTGCCCCTAGGTTCTCCGTAACCATTTTTTTTCTTTAGATTCCATATATGTGTGTTAGCATATGGTATTTGTTTTTCTCTTTCTGCCTTCAATGTGTATGACAGACTCTTGGTCCAATGACCTCACTACAAATAACTCAATCTCGTTTCTTTTTATGGCTGAGTAATATTCCATTGTATCTATGTGCCACATCTTCTTTATCCATTCATCTGTCGATGAACACTTAGGTTGCTTCCATGTCCTGGCTACTGTAAATAGAGCTTCAATGAACATTGTGGTCCATGGCTCTTTTTGAATTATGGTTTTCTCAGGATATATGCCCGGTAGTGGGATTGCTGGGTCATATGGGAGTTCTGTTTTTAGTTTTTTGAGGAACCTCCATAGTGAATGTAACAATTTACATTCCCACCAACAGTGCAAGAGGGTTCTCTTTTCTCCAAACCCTCTCCAGCATGTATTCTTTGTAGATTTTTTCATTATGGCCATTCTGAGTGCTGTGAGGTGATACCACATTGTAGTTTTGATTTGCATTTCTCTAATGATTAGTGATGTGTGATGTTGATCATTCTTTCACGTATTTGTTGGCAATCTGTATATCTTCTAAGGAGAAATGTCTATTTAGGTCTTCTACCCAGTTTTGGATTGTTTTTTTTGTTTGTTTGTTTTTGGTTTTTTTTGGATATTGAGCTGCATGAGGTGCTTGTAAATTTTGGAGATTAATCCTTTGTCAGTTGCTTCATTTGCAAATATTTTCTCCCATTCTGAGGGTTGCCTTTTCATCTTGTTTATGGTTTCCTTTGCTGTGCAAAAGCTTTGAAGTTTCATTACGTCCCATTAGTTTATTTTTGTTTTTATTTCCATTTCTCTAGGAGGTGGGTCAAAAAGGATCTTGCTGTGATTTGTTTATGGAGTGTTCTGCCCATGTTTTTCTCTAACAGTTTTATAGTGTCTGGCCTTACATTTAGGTCTTTAATCCATTTTGAGTTCATCTTTGTGTATGGTGTTAGGGAGTGGTCTAATTTAATTCTTTTACATGTACTCTCCAGGTTTCCCAGCACTGCTTATTGAAGAGGCTGTCTTTTCTCCATTGTATATTCTTGCCTCCTTTACCAAAGATAAAGTGACCATAAATGAGTGGATTTATCTCTGGGCTTTCTATCCTGTTCCATTGATCTATATTTCTGTTTTTGTGCCAGTACCATACTGTCTTGATTACTGTAGCTTTGTAGTATAGTCTGAAGTCCAGGAGCCTGATTGCTCCTGCTCCACTTTTCTTTCTCAAGATTGCTTTGAGTATTTGGGGTCTTTTGTGTTTCCATACAAATTGTGAAATTTTTTGTTCTAGTTCTGTGAAAAATGCCATTGGTAGTTTGATAGGGATTGCATTGAATCTGTAGATTGCTTTGAGTAGTATAGTCATTTTCACAATGTAGATTCTTCCAATCCAAGAACACGGTATATCTCTCCATCTGTTTGTATCATCTTTGATTTCTTTCATCAGTGTCTTATAATTTTCTGCATACAGGTCTTTTGTCTCCTTAGGTAGGTTTATTGATATTTTATTCTTCTTGTTGCAGTGGTAAATGGGAGTGTTTCCTTAATTTCTCTTTCAGATTTTTCATCTTTAGTGTATAGGAATAGAAGAGATTTCTGTGCATTAATTTTGTATCCTGCTACTTTAGCAAATTCATTGATTAGCTCTAGTAGTTTTCTGCTGGCATCTTTAGCATTCTCTATGTATAGTTTCATGTCATCTGCAAACAGTGACAGTTTTACTTCTTCTTTTACGATTTAGATTCCTTTTATTTCTTTTTCTTCTCCAATTGCTGTGGCTAAAACTTCCAAAACTATGTTGAATAAGAGTGGTGAGAGTGGGTAACCTTGTCTTGTTCCTAATCTTAGTGGAACTGGTTTCAATTTTTCACCATTGAGAACCATGTTGGCTGTGGGTTTGTCATGTATGGCCTTTATTATGTTGAGGTAAATTCCCTCTATGCCTACTTTCTAGAGGGGTTTTTTCATAAATGGGTATTGATGTTTGTCATAAGCTTTTTCTGCATCTATTGAGATGATCATATGGTTTTTATTCTTCAGTTTGTTAATATGGTTTATCACATTGATTGAATTGTGTATACTGAAGAATCCTTGCATTCCTGGGATAAACCCCACTTGTTCATGGTGTATGATCCTTTTAATGTGCTGTTGGATTCTGTTTGCTAGTGTTTTGTTGAGGATTTTTGCATGTTATGTTCATCAGTGATATTGGCTTGTAGTTTTCCTTCTTTGTGACATCTTTTTCTGGTTTTAGTGTCAGGGTGATGGTGGCCTCATAGAATGAGTTTGGGAGTTTTCCTCCCTCTAGTATATTTTGGAAGAGGTTGAGAAGGATAGCTGTTTACTCTTCTTTTGATAGAATTCGCCTATGAAGCCATCGGGTCCTGGGCTTTTGTGTGTTGGAAGATTTTTAATCACAGTCTCAATTTCAGTGCTTGTGATTGGACTGTTTATATTTTCTATTTCTTTCTGATTCAGTCTTGGAAGGCTGTGCTTTTCTAAGAATTTGTCCATTTCTTTCAAGTTGTCCATTTTATTGGTATATATTTATGTGTAATAGTCTCTCATGATCCTTTGTATTTCTGCAGTGTCAGTTGTTACTTCTCCTTTTTCATTTCTAATTCTCTTGATTTGAGTCTTCTCCCTTTTTTTCTTGATGAGTCTGGCTAATGGTTTATCAATTTTGTTTATCTTCTCAGAGAACCACCTTTTCGTTTTATTGATCTTTGCTGTTTTTTCCTTCATTCTTTTTCATTTATATCTGATCTGATCTTTATGATTTCTTTCCTTCTGCTAACTTTGGGGGTTTTTTGTTCTTCTTTCTCTGATTGTTTTAGGTGTAAGGTTAGGTTGGTTATTTGAGATGTTTCTTGAGGTATGTTGTACTGCTATAAACTTCCCTCTTAGAACTGCTTTTGCTGCATCCCATAGGTTTTGAGTCATCATGTTTTCATTGTCATTTGTTTCTTGGTATTTTTTGATTTTCTCTTTGATTTCTTCAGTGATCTCTTTGTTATTAAGTAGCGTGTTGTTTAGCCTCCATGTGTTTGTAGTTTTTACAGTTCTTTTTTCCTGTAATTGATATCTAGTCTCATAGTGTTGTGGTTGAAAAGATACTTGATACAATTTCAATTTTCTTAAATTTACCAAGGCTTGATTTGTGACCCAATATATGATCTATCCTGGAGAATGTTCCAAGAGCACTTGAGAAGAAAGTGTATTGTGTTGTTTTTTGGATAGAATGTCCTATAAATATCAATTAAGTCCATCTTGTTTAATGTATCATTTAAAGCTTCTGTTTCCTTATTTATTTTCATTTTGGATGATCTGCCCATAGGTGAAAGTGGGGTGTTAAAGTCCCCTACTATATTATGTTACTCTCTATGTACCCTTTTAAGGCTGTTAGCATTTGCCTTAAATACTGAGGTGCTCCTATGTTGGGTGCATAAATATTTACAATTGTTATTTCTTCTTCTTGGATGGTTCCCTTGATCATTATGTAATGTCCTTCTTTGTCTCTTGTAATAGTCTTTCTTTTAAAGTTTATTTTGTCTGATATGAGAATTGTTACTCCAGCTTTCTTTTGATTTCCATTTGCATAGAATATGTTTTTCCATCCCCTCACTTTCAGTCTGTATGTGTCCCTAGGTCTGAAGTGGGTTTCTTGTAGACAGCATACATATGGGGCCTGTTTTTGTATCCATTCGTCCAGACTATGTCTTTTGTTGGAGCACTTCATCCATTTACATTTAACATAATTATTGATATGTATGTTCTTCTTAGCATTCTCTTAGTTGTTTTGGGTTTGGACCTTCCCTTCTCTTGTGTTTCCTGCCTAGAGAAGTTCCTTTAGCATTTGTTGTAAAGCTGGTTTGGTGGTACTAAATTCTCTTAGCTTTTGCTTGTCTGTAAAGGTTTTAATTTCTCCGTTGAATCTGAATGAGATCCTTGCTGGGTAGAGTAATCTTGGTTGTAGGTTTTTCCCTTTCATCACTTTAAATATGTCCTGCCACTCCCTTCTGGCTTGCAGAGCTTCTGCTGAAAGATCAGCTTTTACCCTTATGTGGATTCCCTTGTATGTTAATTGTTGCTTTTCTCTTGCTGCTTTTAATATTTTTTCTTTGTATTTAATTTTTGATAGTTCAATTAATATGTGTCTTGGTGTGTATCTTCTTGGATTTCTCCTATATGGGACTCTCTGTGCTTCCTGGACGTGCTTAACTATTTCCTTTCCAATATTAGGGAAGTTTTCAACTATAATCTCTTCAAAAATTTTCTGAGTCCCTTTCTTTTTCTCTTTCTCTTCTGGGACCCCTATAATCAAATGTTGGTATATTTAATGTTGTCCCAGAGGTCTCTGAGGCTGTCCTTAAGTCTTTTCATTTTTTTTTCTTTATTCTGCTCTGCAGTAGTTATTTCCACTATTTTATCTTCCACATCACTTATCCATTCTTCTGCCTCGGTTATTCTGCTGTTGATTCCTTCTAGAGAATTTTTACTTTCATTTATTGTGTTGTTCATCACTGTTTGTTTGCTCTTTAGTTCTTCTATGTCCTTGTTAAACATTTCTTGTATTTTCTCCATTCTGTTCCCAAGATTTTGGATCATCTGTACTACCATTACTCTGAATTCTTTTTCAGGTAGACTGCCTATTTCCTCTTCAGTTGTTTTGTCTGGTGGGTTTTTAGCTTGCTCTTTCATCTGCTGTGTGCTTCTCTGTCTTCTCATTTTGCTGAACCTACTGTGTTTGGGGTCTCCTTTTCACAGGCTCCAGGTTCATAGTTCCCGTTGTTTTTGGTGTCTGCCCCCAGTGTGTAAGGTTGGTTCAGTGGGTTGTGTAGGCTTCCTGGTGGAGGGGACTAGTGCCTGTGTTCTGGAGGATGAGGCTGCATCTTGTCTTTCTGGTGGGCAGGAACGTGTCCAGTGGTGTGTTTTGGGTTGTCTGTGAGCTTTTTATGATTTTAGGCAGCCTTTCTGTTAATGGGTGGGGTTGTGTTCCTGTCTTGCTAGTTGTCTGTCATAGGGTGTCCAGCACTGTAGCTTTCTGGTAGTTGAGTGGAGCTGGGTTTTAGCGTTGAGATGGAGCTCTCTGGGAGAGCTTTCGCTGTTTGATATTATGTGGAGCCGGGAAGTCTCTGGTGGGCCAAAGTCCTGAACTCGGCTCTCCCTCCTCAGAGGCACAGGCCTGACACCCGGCCGGAGCACCAAGACCCTGTCAGCCACACGGAAAAAGCAATGATATATATATATCATTGCTCCCAAAATATATATATATATTTCTCTTTATATATATATATATATATGTATATATGCTAAATATAGAAAATCATATATATATATATGTATATATATATCATTGTTCCAAAACTCCACCATCCCAATTTTGGGTTGATTCGTTGTCTAGTTAGGTATTCCACAGATACAGGGTACCTCTGGTTGACTGTGGAGATTTATTCCACTGCTCCTGAGGCTGCTGGGAGAAATTTCCCTTTCTCTTCTTTGTTCGCACAGCTCCTGGGGTTCTGCTTTGGTTTTGGCCCTGCCTCTGTGTGTAGGTCGCCTGAGGGCATCTGTTCCCTGCCCAGACAGGACAGAGTTAGAGGAGAAGCTGATTCGGGAACTCTGGCTCACTCAGGCCGGGGGGGATGGTGGGGTATGGAATGCGGCGTGATCCTTCAGTGGCAGAGGCTAGCGTGACCTTGTAATGACCTTGTAACAGCCTTAGGCACACCGTGTGTTCTCCCAGGGAAGTTGCCCCTGGATCACGGGACCCTGGCAGTGCCGGCTGCACAGGCTCCCGGGAGGGAGGTGTGGATAGTGACCTGTGCTTGTACACAGGCTTCTTGGTGGCTGCAGCAGCAGCCTTAGCGTTTCATGCCTGTCTCTGGGGTCTGCGCTGATAGCCGTGGCTCGCACCCGTCTCTGGAGCTCATTTAGGCGGTGCTCGGAATCCCCTCACCTTGCACACCCCAACATGATGGTCTCTTGTCTCTTAGGCAGCTCCAGACTTTTTCCTGGACTCCCTTCTGCCTAGCTGTGGAGCCCTATCCCCCTTCAGGCTGTGTTCACGCAGCCAACCCCAGTTCTCTCCCTGGGGTCTGACCTCTGAAGCCCGAGCCTCAACTCCCAGCCCCCAGTGCTTGAGAGTCCGCCTGCCGATGCAGCGGACACGGGTTCGTGCCCCGGGCCGGGAAGATCCCACATGCCGCGGAGCGGCTGGGCCCGTGAGCCATGGCCGCAGAGCCTGCGCGTCCGGAGCCTGTGCTCCGCAACAGGAAAGGCCACAACAGTGAGAGGCCCGTGTATAACAAAAAAAAAAAAAAAAAAAAAAAAAAAAAAAAATGGTCATAAGGTAACAATTCATTATGTTAGCATAGGATAGAAAAATGCCAGCTGAGATTACTCTTACTTTTGGAAGAAATACAATAAATATTTTTTTAATTGTTGTCTAATTATAAAAGTAAGAACTTTCAACTGTAGTGTCTATTTTGCCAACAGTTCTGTTCTTTCTTGCTAGTCCAATACATAATTTTTTCAACACTGCATTTTCTTGGAATGATGCCAATTTTCAGATCCCTACTACAAGTGTAGTAATTTTGCAATGTTAGAGTGATTTGTTTAGTTACAATTTTCTTTATCTTCTGCTATGGTGATAAAAGCTACAAATGAAGCTTTGACTGAGGAATATACTGGATACAAGGCCATTGTGGCATGGATAAACAATTTACTACAATTACTAGTGGTGCTAGGGAAGCTTCAAAAATACATTTCCAAAATGGGATAGTCTAAGTTAGATATATTTGGCTTCATGTCTTAATCTTTGCTTTTGTCTCTTTTCCTTCAGGGTGTGAAATGTGACTGTGTTTGTCACATTTAATACCAGCCTTAAGCTGGTATTCTTGTAACTTAGACATAAGGAAGGCAATAGAACACAGAAGCATCAGAGTGCTGATGGGAAATAGCAAGTGTTTAGAAAGACCAGTAAAATTTGCTTAATATCTCTATACAGGTTTTCCCTGCTATCCAAAAGTTGTCCGTTCCTATGAAACCTTTCATAAGCTGAAATGGTGTAAAGCGAAGACGCAATTACCTTGGGACACATCTTGCTAAAGATTGCACAAAATAAATGGAGATAGAGCTCAGATGCTCACAGACACAATTCAGAGCTGTGGAGGCTTGATGCTAAGATGCAAGTGTAGTTCCCAGGGAAGGAGCTTGGTGGTGCCACTCTCACAACTCAGGGTGCAGGCTGCCTTTATAAGGGCTCGCTGCAAAACAAATGCTGAACGCTGTTTTTGCTTTTTGCCTTTTCTCACAAAAGTGAAAATCCTCTTTGGATTTGTCTTGGTTACAAAAACAGGCACTAATGTAGGGCTTTCCAAAAAGTTAAGGGACATAAAGCCAACTTTTGAAAAGCAGAGGATACCTGTATTCCTATAAACATATGAACAATAAATAAGAAACCATGAAAAACTATATTGCCTCTGCCCATAACCCAAATAAGGCAAATATGTCCGCTTACATGCAATCAAATACTGTCCAGTAAAGAAATGTCTTCAGACTTGGCTCAAGCTGTTCTTTAGTTGAGGTTTCAAAAATAAGTTGTTAACAATGATGTCTTTCCTAGCTGACTTTGTAATCCATTTTCTGCATCTGTTTTGCCTTTAGTGACTCCACAGTGGAATAATAATCATGACGCTTTTCAAAAGCAGATCTTGTGAAATGTCATATGCTATATGATTCTCAGAATGAAAGATAGTTTTACATTGTCAATTATTTGGGCTTTTTTCCCAGGAGATACTGTTTATGAACATATGAATTTTTCTTTATGTGGTAGATTTGTTACAGAAAAGTTATTTTTAAACTAGTTGGGAGAATCATATCTTATTTTAAATGTACCAGAGGAGTTTGTTATTATTAGGGAACTTGTGATAAACACTTTTTCAAAGTGAAATATTCCAAATTATTTTCTAAGCTGTGATTTTCTATACTGTTATCTAAAATGAGGTGCAGATATACTTGATGAAACTTTAAAGGAAATGATGTGTATGGCACGTGAGAAAGCCAGCTGGCCTCTCCCCAAATGGCGTTGCATTACCTTCATAATGCTACCATATTCCAGAGTCTGACCTTGAAATTTGCAGGCTCAGCAATTTGAATTTGTCAGCACTGTAAGACTAGATTTCAGGAGCATTAACTAAGTTCACTATTGTATTAAATCAGAATACCAACTTAATTATAGGTATTGAAAACCATTGTTTTCATATGAACGAGAATAGTTATGCAAACAGGACAAAAGCTTTCTCTCCTTAAGGTGGAGAGTGCTATTTGGGAATACAAATCATTGTCATGAAGTTATTCTGGTGCAGTTGGGCGCAGAATATGGAGGTCAAATAAGAGATATCATACCGCATGTTTTATTCTGCCCTTCCCTGCCCTCAAACCTCAGAGACATAGTTAATGGATCATTGCTAATTGATCAACTGATCCATTAGGTTAAGACTCAGCTTTAGAATCCTTCTCAACATGGTGGTCCAGAAAGATACCTCAGTTGATCAGGGTTGGCACAAGATCTGATACCTGTTCTTGGGCAAATCTTTCTGCTCTGTGCCTCAGTTTTCTTATCTGTGAAATTAATGGGTTTGACTAAGTTTTTTTTTCTCTGAGGTCATTTCCTGCTCTACAAATAACTGCTGGTTTGAGTAAATGACTTCAATGCTTTACTGTGGTTGGGCTTAATTCCTTTACCTTTAAAGTGAGGTTATAAGGAACATTAAAAAAAAAAAAAAATAGACTACGAGTTATTCAACTCTTATCTGAAACTTTAAGTCAGAGCTTTTAACTACCTATGCTAACCAGTAAGAAACGGAGACACGGATCAATTGCTAGTCACTGCCTTGTGTGCGCTTTTGAGTCATCTGTGTCTAAATATTGAGTTGGTGGAAGAGTGCCATAATGAATTATGATGTGCGTTCTGAGAGCAGAATGTGGGAGTATTGGCACATTTGCCAGGTGTTTGCCATGTTGGATCTATAGATTAATTACTATCCCAAGTATTTGTTTCATTAGAAGGGTTGTTAGCTGTCAAGTCTGAGAGGAGAAAAAACTGAAGCAAGTTTGAAGTCACATGTCCTATTTTCTGGAAGTGTGTTGTCTCTATAAAATCAGGCATATTTCTATTCTGGCTAAATACAGACAAAGCATTAACTGTTTTGTGTTATCATATTTGTTGTCCATATGGGTCTAGTAGTAGCAAATGTCTTCTAGTTATAGAGCCTCCAAAACATCATGAAATAGTCCATATTTAAATGACAAAAAAGATCTCTCATTACCTAAATGTATTATTTTTATAATTCAAGACCTGTGGTCCTCTATTCACTAAAACAATTGCTCAGACTGTAGATCACAGTTGCCTGAGTGTTCTGGTTAAGGAGAAAAATATAAAGTTCTCATTGGTGTTAAGGAGTGAATCTTTCGACAAAGATAATGGTTCCATGTAGAGTGATAATACATTCTTCATATCTTTGATTTTTTGTTCATTTAAAAGTATTTCTTTCCGTTTGGATTTTTTCATTTACTTTAAGGAGAGTATTCATCAACCATGTTCATGTAAAAGATATTAATGTCCTCTTCCTTCACCCAGACTTTGACTTGTGCACAAGACAGATACTAGATATGATTAGAATGAATACTGCCATATTAACTTATTAATAAATGTCTGTATGGCCCATGAGGGATGCTTGCCCTGAAATAAAACTTTCAGACATCTCTGCTCAAAAAGCAGCCAACCCCTGTCTACTGCCTGACTGAACTATAATTTACATTTTGTGTAAAATGGACAGAAAGCAATTTTAATTTAATATATAAATGTAAAACTTCAGCTTCCACTTGCTGCAACATGGGCTCTATTATTTATTTATTTATTTTTTATCAGCAAAGGCTGCATCCTGTGAGCTTCTGTGATGGAAATCCACTGTGTGCAGAGAGTGACTCTATTAGGCTATGGGAGAGGATGAAAACAGTTTGAGATAAATAAAAAAGCAATTACCTAGGCCTGGGAAAGAGATACCACACATTTATTCAGGAGGCATTTAACTTACTCAGGGCTCCATTCCAGTGAACTGTTGTTCCATTTTCTATCTCCCTAATATATGCCAAGTCAAATGGGAAGAAACAGAATGATGTTTCACACCCCAACGATAAGGAGTCAGAAGTCTGAGGACTAGAGAAAAGCTGCCATTAGGGGAAAGACAAAACCATGAAGATGTCCTTCATTCCATTTCTGGTGTTGGACATTGAGGGCAAAGCATTTGAAATTGTGACATAGTCAATTGTAATAGTCACTGGGTAGATGGACTAAAGCCAAGTACAGTTTCTGCAAAGCTGATGAATAACATGCTTACAATTTAAAGGCTGCCACCAAAGTTCCTACTACCAGGGCTTATAACCAAGGTTGAGGGATAAGAAAGAAGAAGAATATATGGGTCTTTAAACAATCACTGTTGCTTCTGTTTCCTGTTCTTCAGTGATTCATTTCATGCTTTATTTTAGCTTATTTCCCTGAATTTATTTTCTTACATATTTCAGCCCCGAATCACTCCTTTCTCCTCCCTAGCTCACTGATCAACAATGACATTTCCCATAGGGGTGTCTATTCAAGAAGGAATGGGGAATATGGAGCAAACTGAATGAAAAAGAGGGTGAAGCTCTGCTAAGAAAGGTATCCCTACAGTGACAGGGTCCATAAGAAATTGTGACCACCTAACAGATTCTACCAAGAGTTCTGAAAATAAATTTCTTTTCCTTTAAATTTTCCTCTTCTTAGAATTTATTTCTTCTGTGATTGCTGGGAATTGTCACTAATCCTATTTCATCCCTTGAGGATCGTGTTTTACAGCCTTACTTCTCTTGGCATCCATCCTGCTAATCTTGGTGAATGAAGAGTCCATTCCTTGGCCTTATACACTTGATGTTTTTCTTTTTGTTACTGTACTTCTTAAGTAGGTTTTGCCTCCTAGTACTTCAAATAGCATTTCCTGTGTACAATTCTAGTTTCTTTTTGTTTCTAATGGTTAGTCATGATGTGGCAAAGTAGAGAGAAGCTTGCTTTTTTGGAAAGATCTCCTTCTCTTTATTTTACTGGGCATTGCTATGAGAATCAACTGAGAAGAATGTGAAAATATATTGAGCACTACAAAGCTTTGTAAAAGTGAAAGTCATAGTTTTCCTGGCTTTGCTTTTATTTATTTATTTGATGACCTTCCTGTAATTCTTCATTCTAGCTTAGAGCTGCTCTGATATTAATAATCAAACACTGTACAGCCTTTGCTTCTGTAAAAGAAAAGAAGGCTGCCTTGACTTGACCTTGTGGCATGAATGGTCACAGTATTAAGATCAGGACCACTCAAAAGAAAAACAATAACAACAAAAACAAAAAACAAAAGATCAGGACCACTCAAATCTTGAATCAATTAAATAAATGCCTGTGAGAAGTCATTAGCAATGGGAAAATCTGGCAAATGCCATGTTATTATCCAATTCTTTTTCATTTTGCTCATTTTGTAGCTATTTGACAAGCAAAAAGAGCTATACTTGTATTTCTTCCAGTAATGTTAAAGGTGCAAAAGTGCCCTAAAATCCTCAATTTGGTAGTACAACAGTTATAAGAAAATAAAGTTGATAGCAGTGAAAGCTTCTGGGACTTTTTGAATATCATCCCTAGATATGCCAAAAGGTGCGATTACATGTAAGAACACTTGCTGTTTGGCCTGATCTGTCAAAATGGCAACAGATCAGATAATCTTTTGTCATTTTTATTGTTTCTCTGGGGTATTGACTTTGCAGAAATTAAGAAGTTGAAAGGGATTTTTGAAACTAGATTATAATTCAGATAACCTATTTATTTTAATTAGAAAAGTGACCAAAAACAAATAAAATATGGTAACATTTTTAAAAAGAATAATGGGGGAATATAAATAATACACAAATAAAAATTATTTATGATAGCTAAATTTGTAAGTACCAGTAGAATGATCCTGAGAAAAGATTAGATGTTTTATATTTTATTTCTTACAAATCTTGGAAGTTGTCTCTTTGATAAACTTTTCAAAATTGGATAGAATAAAATTTTCCAAACTCATTTTGTCAAATGTACAAGGACGTCCCAAGGTCATTCTCTTGATCCAAGTTCTTTGTTTAAATTCTAATGTGGAAAATACTACTTAGCGTCAAGGATCAGGCAAGCTTTATACTTGGTTCTTTATTATGTAACCAGGGACTACTTGTGTTTTATGGGCTTAATAAATTGCATCACTTCAAAGCTGAATAATGCATTAAAAAGATGGGCCATCTTTTTAATGTCAGTGTTTTTAAGGTAAGTGTTAAATTAACACTTACCTTGGATGTAAATAGTAGGATAGAGTTATACCAGATTTTATGAATACTTAAGTGCCTAAGCCACTACCAGCAAGAACTTCAGACACTGTAGAGTGTCAATCAACTACAGCCTGTGTGCCAGGTTTGGTCCAACATCTGTTTTTGTATGGTCTCAGGACTTAGAAGTTTTTTGGTTTTTGTTTGTTTTTACATTCTTCAATGGTTAAAAAGAAATAAGACTATTTCATGGCATGTGAATATTATATGAAATTCAAATTTGAATGTCCATAAGTAAAACGTTACTGATACACAGCCATACTCATTCATTTATGTGTTGTCAGTGGCTCCTTTTGTACTATAATAAGAGTTGAGTAGTTGCACTAGAGCCTGTCCGGCCTGCAAGGGCTAAGATACTATCTGGCCCTTCACAGAAAAATTTGCCTGTCTTTGCTGTAGAGACTAGAGGTCTTCTGTATCAAAGGCTACACTGAAATTATATGTGGCTTGAGTAATGTGTGGTACACTCAGGCATCATAGATAATGAGGTCATGTTGTGACATACTTAATGCTATATATAAGGGTGATGCTTATTTAGTGTCCTCAAGGCACTAAATCCTTGTCTGTAATTCCATTAGATATCTACTGGTCCTACTTAGGGTAGTATACTTGCATTACTTGTATGATTGTGAAAATCACTAAACTTCTCCAAAGCTTTTGTCATATCATCTGAAGAACAGGAAAGTAATAGTATTTACCTCATAGGATTATCATTAAGAATAAATGAAATCTTACCTCTATTTTGTATCATGTCTGGTAAATAGTAAATGCTCAAAAATTTAGTAATTACTATTTATAAAATTATAGACAACTATAAGCACATAAAATGATTTTTAACCTGTAGATTTATGAAGACAAAGATTTACATGAAAATTATCAAATCTATATGGAGGTGTGATAATAATGTCTACTTTTTAATACAGTTAACTTAAGTGTATTTGTATGTGACTCTATACATTATAGCAGATTTCAGATTTTAACTTTTAATTTCTTTTTACTAAGGATCTGTTCTAGAAGGACAAAAAAAACTCTGCTCTGTCTCAATTTTCCTTTTTCTCTTTTCTCAGTTTCTAATACGTCTTTGCCTGCTACTGCCATTTGTCCTAGTTTTACACTTGTTTTTGCTTTTGTGGCTTCCTCATTGATGAGAATAATAGCTACCAAAAATTCTCTTTCAGTGCCTTGGCCTACAGTGACTCAGAATTCCAGTTTTAAATATATGTTGTCCTCATAAACTCTTTCCTAAGGAAGATTATTCTACTTTTATCTGTGAATTTAACTTATACAGGCAGGAGTGTTTTTTTGTTTGTTTTTTTGTTTGTTTTCTTCACTCAGGTAACTTGGCCTTAGAGTTTCCTGTGTCTGAGAATTTCAAAATGCATCCATCTTCCATCATTGTGTTTTTCTGGTCTCTGTCCAATGCCCTGTGGCTGAGAAGAGTTACAGAGTCGATTTCAGTTATCAGTAACAGAAATTTCCAGGTTGAATCTGAAATTTTAAAAGTATATGGAACTTAATTTGCCAAATTAATTACATTTTTACTGGATATAAGTAGCTCACAAACTTTGTGATTTAATTATTTTATGACACTGGTCTAGCCAACATTGACAGTGAGGAACTGTGGCTCTTGTTAAGACAGTTTTCAGTGAGCAACACAAATATATATGCCCAATAAGATAATAAAAGTAATATATATTATTGATACATCCTCCAAAAGTGCCTGCACTACCTTTATCTTTGCATCTTTTATAAAGAATCTAATTAAATCTAATAAAATAACGTCACAAAGGTAATTGCTTGAAGAACATGAATCTTCAGGTTCTGTAGTACCTGCTGCAACATCAGTTGAACCAAAAAAGTGACAATGTTCAATTCTTTACTACATTCTCAGATATATGACTGGTCCTCTATGGAGCAGCCATAACAGTGTGTCTAAGGAGAAGCAGCCATGTGAAGGCTTGCCTGGTGAGAACACCTCACTTTAATCTTTTTATCTCATAGTTAGCAGTATGGTACTGCAATAATCCAACCAGGATAAGTTTTGCTCAAAAATACCTAACAGTGATCTATTACACTGATTCCACTTTTGTTCATATTCTCTCTAGTAAAATAACAGAAACAATACTACAATGTTTACTACATGCTATGTTCTGAAATCTTAACTACATCATTTCATTTTATCCTAAAATAAGCTTATGATGTAGGTATTGTGATCATCAATTTACAGATGAAGTTCCTGAAGTTAGGTTAACAATCACATAGCTAGTGGGTGGCATCTAAGGTCTCTTTGATTACAAAGACAAATTTTTAAATATTGTGCCTTTGTGTATGTAAACCTTGGCCAAAGGGTCTTGCTTAAGATTAAATCTCTCCTTCCCCTATTCATTTATTATTTTAGTTGTGGATTGTCTGAAATTCATCCTATGACTCTAGAAAACATTGCACAAGCCTTGTATGTTTCTTCACTCAGTGAATTAAGTAGCAAACCAGGATAATAGCAGTGCCAATAATATTATTAATAACAGCAATAATAATTTACAGTTGCATGTTAACTCCACATCTTTACTAAGCTATGAGCTAGGATTCTTTCCTGCCTTCAGCATAATTCTTGATCTTTCAAGTTGCAAGACTTATATTGCATCTGATTCCTACAAAAAAAAAAAAAAAGATCACTGGAAATATCAAAGTTTGAGTGTCTAAAAAAATAAAAGATAAGAACCAGTTTTTAATATCCTTGAAGAATTCAGCATATCTACATGGCAACTTTATGTTCCAGAGTTCAATTTAAGTCACCTGGGCAGTGGAGTTGGGTTGTGACAGCTGGTGTTTGTTGATTTGGATTATGTAGGTAACTCATTTAGGTGACTCTGTTAGCAAGAGTTGACAGCATAGCCTGTTCTGGCTCTGAGACTTGTTTATGGATGCCATCTGTGCATTTTTATTTTTATTTTTTTGCGGTACACGGGCCTCTCACTCTTGTGGCCTCTCCCGTTGCGGAGCACAGGCTCCGGACGCGCAGGCTCAGCGGCCATGGCTCACGGGCCCAGCCACTCCGTGGCATGTGGGATCTTCCCGGACCAGGGCACGAACCCGTGTCCCCTGCATCGGCAGGCAGACCCTCAACTACTGCGCCAACCAGGGAAGCCCTGTGCATTTATTTTTTAATTATACTGATGGATGCTCCTGATGAGGAGCTGAGTTGGGTTCTGGACAGACCAGGTTTTATTTTGGGTGGGCTCTTCTCTGACTTTACTATGTTAAAGTCTAATGGGTAACTAACTACCCACAGTTTTATTGCTGTGTTCAAAAGAAGTGTTTGAAGATTTTAATTTGGTTGTTAAAAGGTTTGCTGATTTTGGGTGGAACATTAACTGGATATAAGATCCAGCTATTAAATTAGCACACAGCTAGTGTTGCTTCCATTGGGATACCTACTGGTATCTGAAGATGGTGAACTAAGATATCAAAATGCCAGTCAAGAGCTTAGCAATCATACCTGAGACAAATGTGCTTCTCCTTGAAATCTAGAATAATTCACAACAGTTCCCTTTGTTACACATGGAGATTCTTTGCCCTTCTTGCCTCATCATCATTCTTTTTAAAAAATCAGGATAGACAATAGCGTTACAGTCAGACTTCCATATATAAATTTAGAAGATACTAATATCTTGACTTTTTGTTCTCATTTTGCCAGATCTGTGCATGTAAAGTCAGTCAACTGCTTTTGTGTAAAAACGTTGAAAGCCAACATTGTTAATCACAATTCCCTTCAGTTCGATTTATTTGGTGTCTGGGTTCATTGTTTCATCTTTTTCTCACTACTTGTTTTTTTATTTTAATCTGGGCATATGTTTTTCTTCAGAATCACTTCTTATGAAAATAGTTGGTGTAGATTCTACCTGTACAAGTTGATTTTGGGGGGTCAGATGGAAGTTACTGAGTAATTTGGGGGCAAATTCCCCCAATAAAACACAGCTAGCTTCCTCCATTGCAATTTTTTCTAGAAAGTGTATTAATAACTCTCCACTTCAAGTGACCACCCTCCAAATACACAAAACCATCCTGGTTTTCAGATATTTGGATATGCTCAGACATTTCTTTGCCTCAACTTAGAGTATATCTTGAATTCCCTGATATTGAGTAGAAATTACTAAAATGGGCATTTTTGATTAGTTGATTTTCAGAGACATTCAGTAGGTTATCAATGCAATTGATTTATTTTTAGTAATTGGGAACCTTGAAGATCAAAGAGCTATACTTTTTTTTTTTTTACAAGGAAGGGAAACAAGGGTATGAAAATATTCTGTCCACATGAGCACCTTTTTGAAAAACATCCTTCTAATGAAATAAATGAAGATATACTCATTTGATACATTACCTGTTTTGTGTGATAGAGTTTCTTCTTTAACATATTTTACTGAATAGACAGAAATATTGGTTGAGGCCATCGCCACTGGGGTCAGATTTCCAAGTTTCAAAGCTTGGATGTACCCAACGTGAGAGACTGTGTCATATTGGACAGGATACTTGCTTCTCTAAGCCTCCCAGGCTTTTTATCACCTGCCGTTTGAATAGTTGTGATGATGAAATGAGATAAACTATATATATGCTTATTAATGGGACAAACAGCATCTCTATTTGGAGTTAATGGGATTTGGGTACTAAATGTAATGGCATAAATGAGCATAAGAGAAAAGGCACTAAAGAATATTTGGCTCTGCAGGTATTGCTTCTGAAAATTACAATGTTAAATCCATGGGTTAACTCATAAGATCAGAAAAAAAAATAGAAGACTCCTAAGTGGGGTATAGTTCATTAGAGGCCCTTTAAAGTGTTTTTTTTTTTTTTTTCTTTCTCCCCTTCCACTGCTCTCAGTTTGGATCCCAGCTCATTTGACTTGTTCATAAGTCCTTCCACATGAGAAAAATCCTCTCAATGCTGATTGTGAATCACGTGGGCTGCTGCTACCTTAGTGTGATTTTCGTTTTCTGGCACTTCTTACTGGGGGCTGCTCTAGCAGGATGTAGCTTCATCATGTGGGGCTGCCTCTTTTACAAAGTGTGAGGTACATCACCTATAGGCAGGTATCTCAGCTGGTTCAGTGAAAAGGCAAAGCAGTTTCATTTCCCAGCCTGAGATCTCAGCTCCACAGACAGCCCTACAAGCTCCCATTTTAATGCTCCAAGGTAACTTCACAAGGACCAGATGGTTCTGGTAAGTCTGGGATGATTAGGAGGCCTCCTATTCAAGAGTAGCTGTCTGGCAAGAGGATTTGGCCTTGCCTGGAGAGCTCTCATGACAACAGAAAGAAGGGGATAGTGGTGATGACACAGTACCCAGATAATATGTGAAGGGAGCCTGCTATCTGTCTTTGTTTTAATGGTTACTGAAAGATAACCAAATACTTCTGGAGGAAATACTATTACATTACCTAGATCACCTGTGGGGTTTGTTCTTTTTTCATATAAAGCGGCAGCGATTTGGAGGAGGTTAAATGGGGTACTGGTGAAGAAGTGGGTTGACTGCTGAAATTGAAGTCAGAGAATGTGGGGATATTATTTTCAAGAGTTAATGTAAGTGGAACTGGGCAAATCTTTCATAATCAGTCATTTGAAGCATTCTCAGAAAAATACAGCATCAATTATATAAAATTCCCTGAAGCATCAAAATATTTTGCATGCTTGAAATCCTGCAGATGGTACTCACAAGTAAAAATACATTGTATTTATTTGCAGAATATCATAGGCACATTAGTAATTTGTTGTGGATGGCATATGTGTCCCATTGCAGTGAAAATGACAAAGTAATCACTTTTGGGGTAAAGCGTCAAGTGTGGTTTGGTTGCTTCAGTTATTCCCTTTTAGTCATGAGTGGGGACAGAGAAAAATAGTTTTTATTAATAGTTTTTATTCTTTACACTTAAGAACTAAGTTAAAGGTAATTTTTTGAGGGGGGGAATTTAATAATATTTTTAAAGTCAAAACTCTTTAGAAAAGTAACCTGAATACTTGTATGTCTGAATGTTATTTTTTTTTCCTGGCTTTCTTGGGCAATTTTATATTTTATGGCATGGTATTTTCTCTGCTGGTTTCACACATCCCAGCACTGTCACTGCATCGGTTTTGCCCAAGATAAAAGCTTTATCATACCCCTTCACTCTCTTTAATTCTCCTGTGGGTAAAAACATGGCTTCCTTCAAAGATGATTTTGGCAGTTTTTAGTCCATCAAAAGCAAATCCTTTTCCCTCCAGTCCTCAATATTCCACTTCTAGTGTCCAAACAGTGTCAGTACTAAGACCCTTCAGTTTCATTTTTCTTTCATCTCTGGTTTATTTGGTGTTTGGCAGAGTAATGATCTAGGTGGTTTGGTTAAAAATAAATTTCCAGGCTTTATCTTCAAACTGCAAAATCAGAACCCCTTGACATGGAGTCTAGAAATCTGTGAACTTCCTTAGTAGCTCTTCTGCACACCATTTTTTCAGACCCGTACGTCCTATGTGTTCAAATAATTTTGCTCTCATGAGTCAAATTGCCTAAAAGGAATTTATTTTATAAAAACTCCATTGAAATGGCAGCAAAAATATTTAGTATAGTTTTGGGGGCTTAATTTCTATAAAGATGAAGTTTCAAGAGAAAATAGCTGTGTATTTTCTATAACATCATCTTGCTAAAGTTGTTCAAACACTTTACTAGAGTCTGATTTTTTTTTTTCTGATTTGTTTTTACTTTAACCTTTGGATCAACTTTGTGAAAACTTAAAACGTTGGAGAAGATATTGAACAATTTTTATTGTGAATGCTTCTGGATATACAGGCTGTAAAATACCCCTCTCTGCAGTGTTTTACATACAGGTGTAAAGATAGGCAATCTGGTGATTATTTGGGTGAGAACAAAGTGTTAAATTGAGAAACTAAATATCTTGCCTGGTGGGGAGGTGTGTTATCATCTCTTTAAGATAATTTCCAAATAGCAAATATTAAAAATAGAAAGTTAATTTCTGTGCCTAGTTACATAATTTTTATAACTCTAGGAGTTAGTCTTCCTCAAGACATATGTAGATTAATTTCTTGGTAGCCTTTTTTCTTCCAGTTGCTGGTGCTAGAGATCATCAAACTGTGGCTTCTGCCTCACTCTCTCCTGCTCTGACCTAAATATGTGAGACACCCTATTCCTACAGAAGTAGAACTGAAAGTAGTTCTGTAGTTGGCAGCCTGCTTACTTATTTAACTGCAGCCTTCTGTAAACATTGCCAGGTTTGCACAGCCGGCCCAGTTTATAAGATTGGCTTTATGACTCGCCTTTTCTTTGCTTAGGATTCTAGATCTTTTAAAATAATTCATGTCCTCTTGCTGAGGACTCTCTACCAAACATTCACAGATTCTTTCTTTTCACCTCAAGTTCATTACTTGGGCATGATTCAGTGCAACATGTCATAGAAAATAGGACATGACTTTGAATATTACCACTGACTGAAAGACCCTACTATTTGGAACATTGAACCATATTAGAAGTCTGTGGGTAATGAAAAGAGCCCAAATTTCACTTAAATTTACTCTCTTCACCTTGCACACACTCATGATGAGATCCTATAATTTGCTCTGAGGGACACACTCTGCAGGACAGAAACTCTATCTCATTCCCACTGGTCCTTGCCTCCACATCTTGGATGTGGATCTACAACTGAATTTTCTTATGAACAAAATGGTGGAAAATGGCAGATAAGAGTTTTTGACTTAGTAACACAGTTTTCTCTTTGAAAACACTGGAATGTGATTAACAGAATAGTCATGATCACCATTTACAGCTATAAATGGGAAAAGGTGGTATTTTAATAATTTATTAAAAAATGGTACTTAAAGTTAATAATATGTATATCCCAGCTATAGCATAATACCTGCATTAGAGATTTTCTATGCTAACAAGACTGGTTGGCTTGTTTTATATTTTTTTAATTTATAAATTAAATGCTTCAATTTCTGAAACTTTATTTTTTAGCCTTGAACATGGCAGGTGCTCAACTCAAGGCTAGGTCTCGAGTGTTGTAAAAATACTGTATTTTTCCACCAGGAACTTGTATTTTAAGTAAATTTTATATTTATTTATATACACATATGACGTTTAAAATTAAAAGATAGCGCTTCCCTGGTGGCGCAGTGGTTGAGAGTCTGCCTGCCGATGCAGGGGACACGGGTTCGTGCCCCGGTCCAGGAAGATCCCACATGCCGTGGAGTGACTAGGCCCGTGAGCCATGGCCGCTGAGCCTGCGCGTCCGGAGCCTGTGCTCCGCAACGGGAGAGGCCACAACAGTGAGAGGCCTGTGTACCGCAAAAAAAAAAAAAAAAAAAAAAAAAGATAAATATTAGATGAAGGAATTAATGCAACATAACTTAATTCTAGTAATTGTTTATAGTTATGAGGTAATCATTTTGTTCATTCTCACCTATTCCTTCCAATTACCACATAATATCAATTCCTTTTATTTTTCATTTATCCTATAAATATTAAGAACCTAACATTTTCTAGGCACTCAGCTAAATATTAGGACTCCAAAGAGAAATCCATTAATCCTCCCATTAAGAACATGTATTCCGATGGACAAAATTGAAAATCTTCAAAGGATCAAAGGAACATGGTTTAAATGAAACTTCTGGCACTATAACATTCCAATTTGAAGATATCCAAATTAAAACTATGAAATATAGTAGAGCTCTTTCCCACTTGGTTCTTAAGCCCACAGTCTGAGCCTAGTTGTCATGGTCGAATACTGAGACCACTGGCCAAAATCCTGGCTAAATTTCATGAATAAGTTAACATCCATGAAACATCAGCCAGTTTGTCTATAACTTGATATATATTTCTACTGTCATTTTAATGTTATTTAATTAGTAATTTATATCTTTTTGTTTATATGTTATTGATTTTTTAGATATAAAAAGGACACAAATATATACATGTTTGTGTGTGACTGTATAGTCAAACATCAATAAACACTCATGTATTGGTGTTGCTTTATAGAATCAAACCTCTGTGAGATATTTTGTACCAAAATATGTGGGAAGAGAAGCAATTATCATTTTACTGAGGAGGATTCATTTGCCAAACATAGAGCACATACAGGCATGACACTTAAAAGATCCCATAAGATATCACAGTCCTTAATATTTGATATAAGTAAACCAAGGTTTAAAGAGTGTAACTTTGCCAAGGTCATCTACCTTCTTCCTTTAGAAGGAAGGCCTAATTTGGGGAAAGAGATATAGAGTGTACTTTGCATTTATGGTAAAAAAAAAAAAAAAAAAAAAAAGATACACCAGCACCTTTTTCTGTTAGCTGAGAAAATTCCAAGGTGTAACAACTATTTATAAACTCTGGAAACCATGTCCCTAAGAGATACTAAGATTCTCTCCTTGCCCACAAGCATGTTTAACCTGAATTCTTGCATTTTAATTTTCTCAAGAGAACAGTAAAATTTTCTGTAAACGGCCAGAGAAAAAAATAAATGTAGGGTTTGCAAGCCTTAAGGTTTCTGTCTTAACCACTTAACTCTTTTGTTATAGTGCAAAAGCATTCGTAGACAATGTTCAAATATAGCTGTGTTCCAGTAAAGCTTTATTTAATACAAAAAATGTTAGACAAAATTTGGCCAACTAGTTGGTTTGCTAACCCCTGCTTGAAAGTTTAGACCACTGATCCCTGAATAACTGATCACGTACACTATCATTTAAACAGTTTCAAGTGCATATCCCTGATACATGATTTTACTTATTTATAGGGCTTTACAAATACTGCTGTTCTAATATATTTTCTTCAGCATGAAATATGCACAAAATAGAATAAGGAACAAATAAAATACCTAAGTAGAAAGTCAATTTTACTTGACATCATGTAGCTTGTCCTACCCACCTTCTGGTATGTATTGCCCTATATACAGCTGATAAGGCAATAATCTGAAAGAAAAAAAAAAAGTTTTTTTGAATAGTTGGTTAGCTTTTAGTTGGTAGTTTCTTAAAAAGACAGTTTACTTTACAGTGGAGTATGAGATAATAACAACCATACTACTTTTAGAATTAATACTGATGTCTGGTTTCTTTTTTGCTCCTAAATCTCTTTTTCGTCCTTCCTCCCTCCTTCCCTCCCTCCCTTCAAACTCACTTGAGTTAACAGTTTTAGCTAATAGCTGTCAATCTTCACATGGATTTAATTCCCTTTTTCACTTACGAAGGCTGAAATGAAGTGAATAATCCTTTGATGTTTCTATAGAGCACCCTATTCGATTTTTGCTTCTTTGTTTCCATACCAAGAAAAAGTGCTCCATTTCAGTTGATTTTAGACTTTGAATTCTTATGTTTTGAGTTATTGCCATTTAAAATTACTCCAAGCAGACAGCTATAGGTGTGTTGGTTCAAAAGAAATACAGATTATGTAAAAAGCCTTCTAACTCAAAATTCTTCTAAACATAACTTATCTCAATATTCTGCTTTATTTTCCTTTGTGATTTAAAATATACATGAGTATACGAATATGTATATATTCATCTAAAAATATCTACGCTTAGCTATTTTAGAGAGAAAAATAAAATTTTCTAATATTAAACATTTATAGTCTTTCATAAACATATTAAATATTCATCTCAATTCCTTGTCTGAACAAATATAAAAAATGCAATGTTTCTAACATGAGTACTTATGTGTATTTCCCAATATATTTAAGTCACTAACAAGTGTTAAAATAAAAAAATGCAATATATCTTTCTTCAGATTTCACAAATATATTCTAAATATTTATGTTAGCAGGTAAGCTAAGGTACATGTTTATCCTTTTGGCCAATGTGCATTGAGTATGTATTTACGTGTAGATCTGAGAAGCTGTGAGATATACCAGATAGAGAAAAGACTCAGTTAAGTTTCATGAACATTACATTCTGTTCTTACTTTTTGCCACTAAAATTCTATGTGACCTTAAGTAAATAATTACTATTTGCAAGTGTCAGCTTCTTTATTTAGAGTTAAGGTTGGAGGCTTAAAAGAAACACTTCCTAAGGGCCATTCTATCGCTGAGTCCATGATCTAACACATATTCTAATAGTATCAGCATTATAGAGAAATAATAGCTAAAATTAATTTAAGCACCTACTTGGTGCCAGGAACTGAGATTCAAAATCTTCATGGATTATCTCATTTACTGCTTAACTCAGAGTTATGTAATTATTTTTTTCGTCTTAACATCAGGAGCTGAGGGTACAGAGATAAAATAGTCCCTAGCACAAGTTACATAGCTAGTAAGAGAAATAACTAATAATTATACCCAGGACTCAGTGATTCATAAGTCTGTTGTGCTTCAGCATTTCTCAGAACACTCAAAGCATATGTACACACATTATGCATCTTAATCATTTCTGTTACTCCACTCTCAACCCTCCTACCTACCTCTCTCCCAGTATGATTCCAGAAAAGCAAAATAATTTGGTTGCTTTTGCTAGTAAATATTAGGTAACCTTTGAAAATATATTTAGCTCAAATTTAACAAGGAAAACAAACAGACCAAAATACTGTCTGGTATACTGAGATAAGTTCTCTAAATTTGTTGTAGCTTCAACTCCCCTCACAAACACTTCTTGCCAGAGCATGGCATTTAGATCCAGCTTTGTGGTCCTCCATTCACCATCACTCAAAGGACAGTGCAGTTCCCAGGACCTGCCAAATTTAAATTTATGTCCTTATATTTCTCACAAACCCAAATTGGAATAAATATAAATAAAAATATTTTATCTTCCACTGTATTTTTCCTTATCCCTTTCTAATTCACAGTATTTTCCCTAATACTTTTATAATCTCATAATTGTATTTTGTTTTTTTGCTCCCCACTTCAATGATGTGACCTAACTTTTAATGCAGAAATAAACTCGGGCATGCAATTATCAGGTGAATTATATTTACATACCTACTACTTAGTTGTTTTGTTTCCTCTGAAAAAGTTAAACTTGTAGACAAAAAGAAGAAGTTCTGGCAAGTAGGAAAAATACAAAATTTTCCTAAATATGAATACTACACTAGAATAGTATGAAAATACAGAAAATTAAAAACAAAAATGAATGAAGACCAACCACACAATTCTATCACCTTGAGTTAACCACCACTAGTACTTGAATGTGTAGATTTTCACATTTTTCTAGAAATATATACAAATATTCTCCTTGTGTTGGTTGATGTGTGTATTTAGATTTCTTGAATGCCAGCAACAGAAGGAAGGATACTGAAAAAACTGGAGATCCAGACTTCTGAAAAAAGGACAGTGGTGACAGGGAACAGCACAAACAAAACCACACTATGGTGGTTGGGATGCTGCCCTGGTGTCATAGTTCCTCTCCTTGTGTCACTGACATGGCAAGATCTTTGACATTTTCAGATTTGCCTTGATAAATTTTCCTATGAAACTGGATCTATTCTCCATCAAAATTAAAAACAAGTCAGATTGCCTAAACCAAAGACATACACCTGTATTTGCAACTATATCGGAAAATTAACCCCCACCGGCACACTTCATACACAAAAATAAGATAGACATGGAGGAACGTAAAAGAAAACAAGTTAGTATTTAGTATTATACACATAACAGAATTAGGGAAACAAATATGGGTGAAGCTACTGCAGACCTCATTTCTGTAACTGATTATGGGGATACATTTGGTGCTTATTAGTTTTTTCCACCACTTGCCATTTATGTTTTATCTTCAGCTAACAACATACATTAAGGCTTTTTAGTAACTGGTGTGGCCCAACTATTTAATCCTGAAAAAAGTTTCACAATCATTTATTATAGTTTCCATTAATTTTCTACCTTTAAATATGATAGTTTTCTATTATTTTATTTAGCCATTACTTATGTGGTGCTTGTTATGTATCAGTTACTATTCTAAGTGTCTTACATATATTGTCTTTTATTTCTGATAACAACACTGAGACATAGATAAGATTTTCCCCTTATTTTACAGTTGAGGAAATTAAGTATGTATAAAGTGTACAGGACTTGACAAATTTGCACAGCTAGTAAGTATCAGAACCAGGCTGTTAACCCAGGAAGTCTATACTGTGTGAAAGAACATCCCATAGAATCACCTGGGTTTTATCCATATGACTCTCTACCCTCGAAGAGGACCAGTGTTAACTTTCCTTTGATAGGCTAAATCAGCCCACAAACTATATATATATATATTTCCCCTTTTCTATCAAGTAGCAAGAAGAGTCCCAGATCACTGCTGTTGGGTAACTAATTTATTCATCTGGAATATGCTCTTAATGTTGGTACCTCTTGTTGGCAAATTTGGCATTCATCATGGGCAGTAGTGAGGTGAGCCCTGGTGAGAGAGAGGTCAAGTTGTTGAGCACCTGCATGGCCTCTACTCCTGCTGCCATGTTCACATGGTGAATGAGCCCATTCTGCAGGCCCAGCAGAGAGGAAAGAATGAAAGTGACTGATACACGCTGAGAAGATCATCTTCTCTACCCAGTTAAGAGCTTTCCCGCCACCCCATTCTGTAAGCATTAAAATGATCCTTAAAAAAACAAGCATTCAGGGCTTCCCTGGTGGTGCAGTGGTTGAGAGTCTGCCTGCCGATGCAGGGGATACGGGTTCGTTCCCCGGTCTGGGAAGATCTCACATGCTGCGGAGCGCCTGAGCCCATGAGCCATGGCCGCTGAGCCTGCGCGTCCGGAACCTGCGCTCCACAACGGGAGACGCCACAACAGTGAGAGGCCCGCGTCCCGCAAAAAAACAAAAAAAAAAAACAAAAAAAAACCACCAAGCCTTCAGATGGAACATATATATTTCATATTCTGTGGCTATTCCAGGAAGTCTTTCCACACCCTTCTTCCCTAAACTGTCTTGTTACTAATCCTTGAGGCTTGTTTTTCCCATTTCCCCAAATAATTGTCCAAACTATCCATGAATTAGTGTAGATTTTTACATAAGACCGTCACCCTTTCCAGAAAGATGTGGACCATAAAACAGACTGCTAAAATGTCCTTATACTAAAAGGATTAGCTTCCTTCATAGTCTTTCAAGGATAACTGGAATGGGAGTACAATTCTGCAGCAGTAATTACTAGCTAGTCCTAGAATATCATTCAGTACTTATTACAAAACTGACTCCATTATTTTCCTCCTCACTAACTGGTCATTGACTATTCTATTGTACACGAGATCAGAGTTAGTATGGAAGAGCTTAACAGCCTGGTAGGAGGCTGGCACTGAAAGTGTGCACAGTTTGCTTGAAAAATTACTTCAGATGATTTTATTTCTGCCACAAGATGGCGTCCTATATCGCACATTCCAAACTTTGGAGCAAATAGATCAGGCAATACCTAGTTCTGTAAGGTTACAGGGCCACCTGTGTCCTATGGTTACCTATTCAGACTTTATTAAATTTTAGTGCAGGCCAGGAGCTATTTGTCAAAGGAGGCAATTTACATGCTGAAGAAGGCATGGATTTGTCCAAAACCCCAGTGGCATCCCATGAGATTCTCATCTGAGGGCTTGTTCCTTTCTGCATACTCTATCCCAATGTGCCAAAGACATTGTGTATACCTTTGAATATGCTCAGTGGCAGAGATTCTTGCACCACCACCTTGAAAAGTTAGAGAGCCGTCTTTTTTTCTGAGTCTTATCGAAAGTGGCATCCTTTCAAGTAACTGATGAATGGCTCAGAGCAGTATAGCAAAATATGCTGGTTATTACATTCCATAAGAGGCCAAGTGTTGTGCCTCTTAGCTAATGGCAGGGGGCACAAGTGTCCTTTACTTTGAAATGTGTTACCCTACCAAGGCCAAGGTTATTGGATACCCAGAAACTTCACTGAAAGTTCATGTACCAGTGTTTTGTACTAACATGTGTATATTGTACTGAGATATCCAGGATACCTTCTCCTTGCTACCTTGGTCCTAGTGATATGTCATCAACTAATAGAACGGCTTACGTCCTATGGAATGGTCCTTTTACTAAGGACCCTGGCTATTATATTGTGAGACAGCATTGAGAGGCTCATATAATAATAAAGGAAAGTGGTAAAATTGAACTCGTACTACCAGATTAAAATATATCTTGATCTTTCCTAAGCTGGAGAAAAAGTATTTATTAGATTAATATCTATATACTGTGATCCAGAGGCTACAATCTTGCCTCAAGGAAGGGAACCACATTCAGAACTGAAACTGGAATTCCTAATCAATGAAACATTTTCTAATTCAATACTCTTCTTCAGGACCTAACCACTTCTCTACTGGCCAAACTGGAAAATTAGGATGCAGTAGGAATCACCATCTTATGTATTTAAAGTCCTGGTTGGTGCACTAATTGAGGGCTGTCCTCAGAGGAATAATACTGATTTCCATTAATTGTTCGGATAGGGAGAAATGGCCCTGGAGGCTTTTAGTTGGTATCCCTGCCGATATAGCACTTACTTCCAGAAGTAATAGTGAAAGGATTCTTCTGGTTGCTCAGTTATCTTTTCCAAATGCATACTTGGGAACTGACAGAATAAACATAGGATGGTTTGGGGGGTTCACTGGGTTAATAATGAGGGAAACTTGGGGCAAAATTCTATCTAACCCCTACGTACCTTTGGAGATGATGAAGGGAGAACTTTAACATGTTCATGTTCTAGCTGCCAAGACACAGGAAGAGGAAGCTTTGTCTCCTTTGGCTTCCATCGATGGAAGTGGACTCTGCTTCTTAGGAGATTAATAAGATTAAGAAATTGTTATATGTAGAAGATGTTACATTTGTTTATCAAAAACAGGCATATTTTTTATAAGCCCCCTTTCCATTTAACAAATATCAGGCACATTTTCTATCACTGTTGATAAATAGTGATCTGTAATATCATTTTCAAAATAGAATGTATACTAAAAAAATGTTTAAAAAGGCAAATATTCACAAAAATGGCATGAGGTCATTACATTTACAAATGAAAAACAATCTGTCAAATTTACATATAAAAGGTGCTCCCTATCAGTAGTAATGAAGCCTTTTTTAGACTTTATTTTTTTACTGTGAATTCACAAAAATATTTCTGAAGCTTTTAAGAGAAGAGGTGTATATGAGTTTTTAAAATGCAACTGTAAAACTGAATTTTTTTCTACATTATAATGTTGAGCGTTATTAAGCTTAAGGAAACATGTTGGAGGTTTCCACTTTGTGCCGTGTGGGACTATTAACCAAATGCCACAGTTTTATTGATAACTATGCAAAAGGAACAGGGTTTACCTTATTATAGGTACTCAAATACTTGTTAAGTGAATGAATATGATTTCTTTTAAACACACATAATTGTTGCAAATGTAATTGAAATGGTAACAAGTACGTAACAGATTAGTTTTTCAAAACAGCGAGCCTGTACAAAGTGATAATGATAATAATTGTAATGTAGGTTTCTATTATTAAAATTAATTTCTAAGTCTGTGGTATGTCAGGTTTACTTCTTGAGCTAACAAAAAATTGTAATTGTAACATGCTTAATTATTAAATGAACTAATAATTACTAAATCTTAGCACCTCATTTAATGTAGTGGGTTTGTTTAATGTTATCATGCATATGGAAAAACACCACATAATTGTGATGGCTAATGTATTGTCAAAAAATAGCTAACATACCGCCACATAGCCTTTCAAATGTTAAAAATCATGTTTCAGACACATAGTTTACAAATCATATTTTAGAGATTTTCTTTAAGAACATCACTTGGCCACACGAAACCAGAGGAAATGAATTTTTGTGTGTGTGTATTCAACCTATTTAAAAAATTTATTTTTATTGAAGTACAGTTGATTTACAGTGTCATGTTAATTTGGGAAGTACAGCAAGTTGATTCAGTTTTATATATATATATTTTAATCTTTTCCATTATGGTTTATCATATGATACTGAATATAGTTCTCTGTGCTATACAGTAGGACCTTATTGTTTATGCATTCCATATATAAAAGCTTACATCTGCTGACCCCAACCTCCCACTCCATCCCTCCCCCAACCCCCTTCCCCTTGGTACCCACAAGTCTGTTATCTATAAAATTTTAAGAGCAGATCAAGATGATCACCACAGATTTGTAGTTTTGTACATTTAATGTAGAATTTATTGTATATGCTTAATATCCACTGGATAAACATGGGCTTGTTTTATTTATTTCTTATATTTAGCATAGTTCAAATATTAATAAATTAGTAGAAATCAAACGATTGTGATTCTTTTTAGGTTAGATGTAGATATTCTGAAAAAGAACATCACTATAAGTAGTCTTATGTAAATAAATGTGACCTGTTTATAGACATATGTAGTGTAGAAAATGTCAACTCCAATTTGAATTGATGTTCCATAATTTTAAACACAGTATTCTACATAATATTTTGTAGGCCTTCTAATCATAAGGAGCAATGTCATAGATGAATGTAAAATATTTTTTAAACTGTTATTTCCCACTACACCTCATCCTTTTAAGCATAACAATGCATCAGTAGTAGAATACTCCAATGATTTTTATTGGCTTGTTTTAGATAAATTAAAAATAGTAGACATAATAAATATGCAAGATTATATTTTCTCATAACTTTATGTAAACATATTTTATAGAAAAATATCAGTTACAATATTATATTACATTTGAAAACAGTTAAAATACATGGAAGTGAGCAGTATCAAATCCATTTTAAGGTTATCACCTTTTTAAGAGCTCAACATTTTTAGTCATGAATAACTAGATGATAGTGTAAGCACTACTTTGAGTACTTTATTAATTGGGAGGTAGGGTAACTATAAGAAAAGCTTCAAAAAAAAATGCCTAATTTATTATCTGAAGACTTTCCTTAGCAGGTCAATTAGCTAAAGATTTTATTAAAAGTGTTCACATCTTAGAACTACTAAGTAGTAGAATAATTGTACATATACTTTTGTATCATTTTGTAATCAGTAATTAACTACTGGAGGAACTAAAAATCTGTTAATTCTGAGAAAATACTTTGCGCCTGGCACTGTCCCTGGATTAGCTAATTGAATCCTCTAAAAAAAAATTATTTTGACAGAAAATAAAATCATCCCAGAAAAGCATGCCCACAAAAATGATTAAAAAGTGTGACACAACATTTCAAAATAATGTACACGAAATTAGGAAAATTACAAAGGACAACGTTAATCAGCATTAGAGAATCTCAGAAATGAAGTGACAGAGTTTAGGAAATTATTAGAAATAAAAGAAATAATCATTTCAGAAATGAAGATTAATCATATGTATATATAAAAAGGGATTATCAGAGAGCATATTCAAATTTTAAAAATTATTTTTATTACTCATATTTGTGGTGATAATGTTACTGTTGTTACTCTGCGATTGTCCTCTGTGTAAAGTACATTAAAAAAATGAGCAATTATGATGGGATATTTTTATTCTATTATCCTCTATATCTTCAGGCATCAGGATTTTTGATGTGGAAAAGAGGCGAAGGGTGCAATATGGAAGAGACTTAATAAAAATTCTGTAGTCTTGAATTTGCATTGAAAGTATTAGTATTAAGAATTTTTTTTCTTGAAAACTACATTGTTATACGCTTGTGTATATGTGTGTGTGTGTATATACATATATATGTGTGTGTATATATATGTGTGTGTGTGTGTGTGTGTGTATATATGGTGTGTGTGTGTGTTCATCCTAGCTCTTCTGCTGTAAAGACCAAGAAGCAATCACTGAGCCAGTAGCAATTAGTATCTATGTAGCACCCAGATTATGTTACTGAAATATTATGTCCCACTAAAGAAAACCAAGGTTTCTTGGAGAAATGGCAGGTCTAGGAGAAGATGAGTCTGAGATGTCTTTTCAAACCAGATAGCAAGATATAAAAAGCTCTAGGTTTATGTCAAAAGAATTCAGAAAATAACTTGAAGAGGCCACTATTGAGTTAATTTGCAATTAATAAATTAGTCATTGCAATGAATGGAAATTTATCAAACACATGTAAATCTATGAGTATAAATGATACTTTAAAAATTAATTGCTTTCCTTCAGAGAATGTGCAGCAATTAAATTATTATCTTGAAACCTAGTATATGAAGTAAAAGAATCAAACATTTATCGTGCCTTTCTTAAATGGACTCTACCATTGGATAACAAAGTAGCAGACTGGGGATATGTCTTGTTAAAAAGTATCCCATCAGATAAAATAGAAATGATAGATAAGTACATTTTGCAATTACAAATTAATAGATTTTAGAACTGAGTATCAATGGCTGCTAACAAATAAGGAAACAGGCTCAGATAGGTTAATGCAGTTTTATATAAGACATCATAGCTAGTAAGTACCAGAGTAAGAATTCAAATTCACATCCTGTGGTTCCCACAGTCCAATTTCATCACTTTGTCTTAATTCAAGATTTTTTCTGGACCTTTACCAGGTGTTGAATGCTAGTTTAAAACAGTTTGTATTTTGTGATCAACCTTGATTTATCAGACAAGATTTTAAATGTTCATTAATATCACTTCCACTTGAGACACACAAAATCATCTCAGTAAATTTAAACCACATATTGAGAAAGTTATTACCTTATTCCCTGCTTCTGATTCTTAAGAAGAAATAGTCATTTTTATACTAGCATATTTTTAGCAACCCACGTATTTCCAATAATTTTGTTTTTAACAAAAAGAATAGGTCTCATACTCAATGGCAAAGATATCTAACTAAAATTTAATAATATGCTTTTGTTTTGACTGTGTTTATTTTTATGATTAAGTCAAAACAATGAAAAGTTACATTGATTTTCATTACAGCAGCAATATAAAGCTCCATTCTTGTAATAAAGCAGCCAGTTAACACAGCAGGTAAATTATAGTATGGATGGTAGGTATGTGATACAACAAAAATTATGATTAGTTCTCAAGTATATGGTATTTAGGAAATACTTTACTAGGCCAAATTCTAATTTGATACTGTGTAGTTTAGTTAAAAAGAAATTTAAGTCGTGAATGATGAAGAAATGATGAAGTTTATATAAGTTGAGATTATCTTAAGTGTTATCAACATATATTTGAGTAGTATTTAAAAAATATTTAATGAACCAGAATACATTTTCAAAATAAAGTTATCCATAATTTAACAAGGAGAAGAAGTGAAGAAAAATAGACAATATGATGACATTTGCAGGTTGTTATTTCAGTTAAATTTTCGTATTCATGAAGTTTATGTGATGAATGTAGGGTTATTATGGCTTCATCATAATTGCTTTTGAGCAAATATACAGGAAGGGTGATATTTACTCCAGTAAGTGCTGAAAGGACTTGAGACTCCAGTTACAGATATTTCACATATTAGCCTACAAATTTCAAATGCATATAAGTCATAAGTCAAGAAAAGTATGTACTCACACACATACATATACATGCATGCACATAGAATTCCTTTATTTTTGGAATTGATGAGTGAAACTTGTGGTCGTATTTAAATTTAAATCCCTGCTCTGCTGCTTTCTAGCTTTGCAGTCTTGGCCAATGTAGTTACCTCTCAAAGTCATTGGTAAAATGAGAGTAATAATATAAATCTATTTTAGAGAATTGTTGGTAATGTTATATTTAATAATGGACGTAAAATGCTTAAAAATGCATATGGTTACTAATTCCAGTATTTTTTATGCCTAAAAAGAAAACATAGCAGAGAGAATAAATAGCCTGTGAATAATATGTATAGTATGGGTTATATAGATTTTTTCTTCAACTTCTCTGATTCTGGATACCAAACATGATAATCTCTATATAGCTATATCTCTAAGGAATATTCAGACAGGTTTCAAAAGCCTCCCAACACAATAGATATGCTGGTTCAGGTTAGGCTATAAATTGGCTAGGAGGAAACACTCACACATATGTGTGAGCAGACCCCTACCACCAGCCCCTACCTACCTCCACCCACATCACTCATACAATAAAATTAAACTACATTTGGGATTTAACTGGAGTTAAACACTTTTTAAAAAGTGACAGAAGGAAGACACAACAGATATAACAGCACTACATATTTACATGCAGCAGAAATCGGTAATCATTTCACCTAAGTTCTTAACCCCAGGGTAGAATGATATAGAATCTGAAAAGTGCAGTTCTGTGGCGTCTCCCGTTGCGGAGCACAGGCTCCGGATGCGCAGGCTCAGCGGCCATGGCTCAAGGGCCCAGCCGCTCCGCGGCATGTGGGATCCTCCCGGACCGGGGCACGAACCCGTGTCCCCTGCATCAGCAGGCGGACTCTCAACCACTGCGCCACCAGGGAAGCCTGAAAAGTGCAGTTCTTAACCTCAGTGTAAATTCACTTTGGGTTTCATCCCTCTTCTTGGGGAATTTATACCATGTAAGCCTTTAAAAAGAAACAGAGATCTGATTCTTTTTTATTCTCCAGCCAAAATCAGCATCAGTAAAGATACTTCTCAAACTGGGGGAAAAAATGTAAGGATCTGGGGAGGCAGAGTCAGTGTCTAGGTGTTACTTACTAATACCTTTGCCTCCAGCCTCCGAAAGCCCCAGAAAGCTCATTTAATCACTTTGTGTAGCTTCATTATTCAACTGTATGTTACCTATTAGGGCACTACACATCTCATCCATTTCTTCAAGTCTAAGTGACACCTGGTGAGGGTCTCCATTAAAAAATACCTTCTTTTAGAATATTTGTATTCACTGCTTCAGTGAGTCTTAGTGGGCAGGTAGATGAGGTTAACAACTAAGGATGAGGTTAGTCAGGTAGAGTCCCCAAACAAGCTGATAGGACATGGTGAAAAAAAAAACAAAGTTAAAAGTAACGCGTTAAACTTTTTTCCCCAAGGTCAGCCCCTGTAACCATATTGAGGGAAGTCCCTTAAGAGATCAAATGTAAACTCCATTTCCAAAATACCCATAGCATTCCCTAGGATGATCGTTTGTCCTTCACGTTGATCTTGTTAACTAGCCCCACAATGGCAGGCACAACTTCCCTAGTTTCCCTGAAACTCAGATGGCTAACTTTAAATTTGTTTAACCTTCAGGTGGAACTCTTGACTTTTTGACACTGATACAGAAACCAGTGTAATTTCAAGACACCCTTGTATATGGGCACTTTTCTTTCCTTTCTTTTTTTTTTCCCCAAAATCTTTACAGAAGGTCCCCCTCACTCCTCAACCCATTCATTTTACTTTCTACAGGTAATGAATGGACTAAAATACTGTAAATAATCAGATTAAATAAAAGCAAAATTAAATACCTTTAATATTTTATTTTCAACTTTTTTTAGGGTGTATCTGTGTAAATAGCGGACAAAATAAAGTTGTCAGGATGGGAAAATACGTGTGTATATATACCTTGTATATTTGGCCTCTAAAGACATTACTGAATCAATTTTTTTGAGTAGTTAGCCAAGGTAGCATTAAACAGTTGACTTCCAGTTCAGCAAATACATACAAATCACCACACTGCTTTTATCTACAACTTTTCATGTTGAAAATCACATTTTAGTCTGCCCTATGGGATAGCTATGTGTACTAGTCAATTCAATATTATATAATCACATTTATGTTAATTTAAAAGCAAGAAGTGAGAGGTCATTGAGGAATACTCAATCTGGCCTACGGTAGTCAGCCCTCATCACAGTTACTTTGTTGTTACCAACTTTAGAAATGAGTTTTAAAGTTTATTTTTCAAGTTCATCTATTCAGAAAGAATTAATTTAAAAGCTATTTTATTTATATGACTTGTCTTCCTCATGATTCATATTTGGTCTGGCCTTCAGGCAAAAGCAATTTTAGCTTGCCTAGGGGAAGCTCATTTAGTTTGATAGTGGTAATGTTTTTGACAGCTGGTAATTTGCTTATTTACATCTTACTGATTAGATTTTCTAATGCAACAGTTACTCATGTAACCTAATAATCTGCAGTTAAAGAATCCTTATTTCCCGTTAATTGTGCCACTAAGAGAAAATAAACTTTAACTTTTTTTCTTCATTATTATCATTAATATTGTGAGATTTTTCTCATCTCAGTATGATAGTGTTTATTATTTCCTGCATAGGATAATCGAGATCCACCTTTGATGTTGCAGAATTTTTTTTCCAGTTCACCAGCTATTACTACAGATTTGCACCTTACAAACAACTTCAGTAGTGATGGTGCTTTAGCTACTAGGGTTATCTTGGGATCAGACATCCTGAAAAAGTTTAACAACATGTTGTTTAGCTGCTTCAGAATATGCAAAAGGTCTTTTCTTTTTTTCAGCCAATAAGGCATTTTGGGGGCAAATGGTCCTTTAAATATGTTCATAGGAATATATTATATTCAAATAGATTTATATAAATGCAACAAAGCAGTTTAGCAATTATGAAACACTTGGTAGTTCATTTGTGGTAAAACATAAGGCTATTTATTAAATATGTAAAGTGCTTGATTTGGATGAAGATGTTTCCAATAAAAGATGAATTGTGCTTGTTTTACTGTGGCAATATCCATTAACAAGTCTTTATGAAAAAACATTTCCTAAATTTAAATGTATTGGTTTAGATTTTTTAACAGAAAAATTGTTTAGCATAAAACATGTTGGATGATTAGACATGAAATTTGTCAGCTTCTCTCAGACTGGTCAAGGAAACAAATATTCCAGTTATTTTTATAGGCTGTAATGATGCCCCTACAACAAAGACTATTCTTTGAAATAGGTTGTCCTGGTATAAGAAGTGTTCTCAAGTGGTAGAAATCATATAGGCAACATAAAATATGTGAGTTAAGATCAGCATCATTGAAGACCACCACAGCTTCTACTTACCAGTTTTGACCACAGTTTACTTCCAGTTTGTGTTCCAACAATAGAACAGCTCTTATATATGTATTTTCTCTAAGACTATTATAATCCTGAAGAATAGAGGAGGAAGCTAGTACCATCTCTATTTTAATAGAAGGGTTATCAAGGGATTAAAATAGTTGTGTAGCATCCCTGAAGCCAAAATCTAATAAGTGGAATATCCAGGATTAGAAAGTGATTTGTTTTGCTTCAAAATCAGACCTTTTTGCACAATCCCATGCTCCCTCCCATGTCAGTGTTGTAACTACTCCAGGCCAAAGAGGACAGACAAGTTGAGGAGGCTGGTGGTGGTAATTACCAAGTTATGAGATTCCTTATTCAGAATTGTTTCACTCAAATAATTCTTCCCAGGAATACAGTGGTGAATAAGACAGTCGCATAGCACAGGGAGATCAGCTCAGTGCTTTGTGACCAGCTAGAAGGGTGGGATAGGGAGGGTGGGAGGGAGGGAGATGCAAGACGGAAGAGATATGGGGATATATGTAGGGATATATGTATATGTATAACTGATTCACTTTGTTATAAAGCAGAAACTAAAACACCATTGTAAAGCAGTTGTACTCCAATAAAAATGTTAAAAAAAAAAGACTAGCCTATTTCAAATAGGAATAGATATGTGAGTGTGTGTGTGTGTGTGTATCCATAGGGTATACAAATCGACTTACACTAATGCACTCTAAGTACTAGTAAGTATAATTATGTAATGCAGAAGGATTGATTAAGGATAAGCTTTTTATACTTAATAACTGAAGAACAAGTGGAACCACTATAGCTGAGGTTGTAGATAGAAGTAGAACTGAAGGACAATAGACAGTGGATAATATAACAGACATAAAGGACAGCATGGCACTCCCCACCCAACATTCGAGGTCTCTAGAAATCCTTTTGGCAGCAATACTTAACACTGCTGTTTGTTTCCATTGGTTTCTTTTTTTTTTTTTTAACATTTTAACTGGAGTATAATTGCTTTACAATGGTGTGTTAGTTTCTGCTTTATAACAAAGTGAGTCAGTTATACATATACATATGTTTCCATATCTCTTCCCTCTTGTGTCTCCCTCCCTCCCACCCTCCCTATCCCACCCCTCTAGGTGGTCACAAACCACTGAGCTGATCTCCCTGTGCCATGGGATTGCTTCCCACTAGCTATCTATTTTACATTTGGTAGTGTATATATGTCCATGCCACTCTCTCACTTTGTCACAGCTTACCCTTCCCCCTCTCCATATCCTCAAGTCCATTCTGTAGTAGGTCTGTGTCTTTATTCCCATCTTACCCCTAGGTTCTTCATGATCTTTTTTTTTTCTTAGATTCCATATATATGTGTTAGGGTATGGTGTTTGTTTTTCTCTTTCTAACTTACTTCACTCTGTATGACAGACTCTACGTACATCCACCTCACTACAAATAACACAATTTAGTTTCTTTTTATGGCTGAGTAATATTCCATTGTACATATGTGCCACATCTTCTTTATCCATTCATCTGTCGATGGACACTTAGGTTGCTTCTATGTCCTGGCTGTTACAAATAGTGCTGCAATGAACATTGTGGTACATGACTCTTTTTGAATTATGGTTTTCTCAGGGTATATGCCCAGTAATGGGATTGCTGGGTCATATGGTAGTTCTATTTGTAGTTTTTTAAGGAACCTCCATACTGTTTTCCATAGTGGCTGTATCAATTTACATTCTCGCCAACAATGCATAAGGGTTCCCTTTTCTCCACACCCTCCCAAGCACTTACTGCTTCCAGATTTTTTGATGATGGCTATTGTGACCAGTCTGAGATGATATCACATTGTAGTTTTGATTTGCATTTCTCTAATGATTAATGATGTTGAACATTCTTTCATGTGTTTGTTGGCAATCTGTATATCTTCTTTGGAGAAATGTCTATTTAGGTTTTCTGCCCATTTTTGGATTGGGTTGTTTTTTTTTTTGCTATTGAGCTGCATGAGCTGCTTGTATATTTTGGAGATTAATCCTTTGTCAGTTGCTTCATTTGCAAATGTTTTCTCCCATTCTGAGGGTTGTCTTTTGGTCTTCTTTATGTGTTCCTTTGCTGTACAAAAGCTTTGAACTTTCATTAGGTCCTATTTGTTTATTTTTGTGTTTATTTCCATTTCTCTAGGAGATGGGTCAAAAAGGATCTTGCTGTGATTTATGTCATAGAGTGTTCTGCCTATGTTTTCCTCTAAGAGTTTGATAGTGTCTGGCCTTACATTTAGATCTTTAATCCATTTTGAGCTTATTTTTGTGTATGGTGTTAGGGAGTGTTCTAATCTCATATGTTTACATGTACCTGTCCAGTTTTCCCAGCACCACTTATTGAAGAGGCTGTCTTTCATCCAGTGTATATTCTTGCCTCCTTTATCAAAGATAAGGTGACCATATGTGCGTGGGTTTATCTTTGGGCTTTCTATCCTGTTCCATTGATCTATATTTCTCTTTTTGTGCCAGTACCATACTGTCTTGATTACTGTAGCTTTGTAGTATAGTCTGAAGTCAGGGAGCCTGATTCCTCCAGCTCCATTTTTTGTTCTCAAGATTGCTTTGGCTATTAGGGGTCTTTTGTGTTTCCATACAAATTGTGAAATTTTTTGTTCTAGTTCTGTGAAAAATGCCAGTGGTAGTTTGATAGGGGTTGCATTGAATCTGTAGATTGCTTTGGGTAGTAGAGTCATTTTCACAATGTTGATTCTTCAATCCAAGAACATGGTATATCTCTGCATCTATTTGTATCATCTTTAATTTCTTTCATCAGTGTCTTATAATTTTCTGCATACAGGTCTTTTGTGTCCTTAGGTAGGTTTATTCCTAGATATTTTATTCTTTTTGTTGCAGTGGTAAATGGGAGTGTTTTCTTGATTTCACTTTCAGATTTTTCATCACTAGTGTATAGGAATGCCAGAGATTTCTGTGCATTAATTTTGTATCCTGCTACTTTACCAAATTCATTGATTAGCTCTAGTAGTTTTCTGGTAGCATCTTTGGAATTCTCTATGTATAGTATCATGTCATCTGCAAACTGTGACAGCTTTACTTCTCCTTTTCCAATTTGGATTCCTTTTATTTCTTTTTCTTTTTTGATTGCTGTGGCTAAAACTTCCAAAACTATGTTGAATAAGAGTGGTGAGAGTGGGCAACCTTGTCTTGTTCCTGATCTTAGTGGAAATGCTTTCAGTTTTTCACCATTGAGGATGATGTTGGCTGTGGGTTTGTCATATATGGCCTTTATTATGTTGAGGAAAGTTCCCTCTGTGCCTACTTTCTGCAGGGTTTTTATCATAAATGGGTGTTGAATTTTGTCAAAAGCTTTCTCTGCATCTGTTGAGATGATCATATGGTTTTTCTCCTTCAATTTGTTAATATGGTGTATCACGTTGATTGATTTGCGTATATTGAGGAAACCTTGCATTCCTGGAATAAACCCCACTTGATCATGGTGTATGATCCTTTTAATGTGCTGTTGGATTCTGTTTGCTAGTATTTTGTTGAGGATTTTTGCATCTATGTTCATCAGTGATATTGGCCTGTAGTTTTCTTTCTTTGTGACATCTTTGTCTGGTTTTGGTATCAGGGTGATGGTGGCCTCATAGAATGAGTTTGGGAGTATCCCATTGGTTTCTTAAAGATTGAATGGTACATCCATTGCAAATGACTCCTGATGATTTGGTCTCTACAAATATGAGTACACTCTCTAATTATACAGCGGTATTCCATGGTCAAATCTATTTTTCTAGCTCTTTAGCTGACTTCTCTATTCACCCTCCTAATGGTAAACATTGCCAAGGTTCTTTGCTCTCTTTTGACTCTATTCACTTCCACAGTTTTATCTTTATTTCAAATCTGCTGTTGAATTTTACATTAATATCTTCATTTTTTATCTGCCTCTTGATATATATTTTATAATTTCCAATTTTAAAAATATTCCATTACAACCTCAAATGTATATCCAACATGAGAGGCACCATATTCCCTTCATATCCACTTCTTCAATTAATCTTTAATCTTTGTTACTTCTAATCCAAAATGGTTATGGAGTGTGCAATAGTTGTGAACAAGTTTAAACATAAATATCTGATTAAGAGTGGCTTAAACAAACTGGAGTTCATATATTTTCATGAAAAATAAAGCTAAATCGTTGCCAGTGTCGGTTCAGCCACAAGGGAATTCAGAGCAGAGAATCTATCTTCTCGCACTGCTCTTGCCTTTTCTTTGAGATCTTCCCATGAGCTTCCCAGGAGACTTCTCATGTTCAGTTTTTCTGAATCTCTTACCCACCTGTTCTTTGATATCGGTGGATTTTTAGTCCTTATCTGAACAAAAGTCAGGATCTGTTAATAAGAAGAGGATCGGGAATATTGTATTGGCCAACCCAATATAAATATGCGTGTGTACAGGGTATCAGTCACAACACCACTGAGAGATTGTTACCTGCTTGCCCAATCGTTAGTAATTCCAATAACCTTTCAAATAAGATCCATAAATCACTCTTTGCTGCTGTAAATTTACCCTCATCTCATTTTAATCTGATCCCCAATAATGCTTTTTATCTAATAGCCTCTGCATTTGTGAACCTTTTTAGGATGAGAATCACAATTCCCTCTAAGAGCTACTTCTATACAAGTCACTCCACTATGTGTTGAGTGAATATATTAATTTGGCTCACTCTAAGTTTCATTATGTTGGGTATTTCTTTCCTACTTTATTTTCTTCTCCAGCTTCCTGTGTTCCCTTACAGAAGTCCAATGATGATGGTGCTCTTCAGCTCTATTTTTCATTCAATAAAAGAGTACTTTTTTGAGTTTAAGAGAAGCATTAATGTTCATGAGTAAGAGGTTGATACACATATTTGAAAGGTCATTCTTCCTTTGTGAATAGAGCAATTAGGTACCATTTTAAGCAAATTGCTTTTTAAGCTGAAAAAGTTAGCATCTTGTTTTCACTGACAAATAGCTTTTCTAGCGCAAATAATGAATGCATTAAAGTGAGAAATCTAAATATGTATAAACTGTAAGTTACAATAGATGAAAAGGGTTTTAAATATTTAAATTACACATTTTATTTTGTGAAAATTTATCTAAAAGTATTTCTGCAGATAGCATTTTTACAGTTGACTTGATTTCCACTTAAATGAGCTGGTAAAAAGTATTGGTCTGAGAGCAAAATCTGTCAAGTCAGACTGCCTTAAATTTAAACTTTGTTCACCACTGTTCTACCTCTGCTGCCTCTGTTCTACCACTGTTGTTGCCCAGAAAGTCAGTTAACCAGTAGTCCAGTCCCTTACTAACAGTGACTAATGAGATCATTACTGTAAGGTTGCTCAGTGAAGAGCAGTGGGCTAAGCACTTCATGCCTTAACTCTTGCAGCCCTAAATGAACATTGTGAAGTTGTTTATATCACTCGGGGCTTGCAAATGTGGAGACATTTGCTCAAGGCCACAGAGCAAACGGCAGAATTGGGGTGCAAACCTAGGTAAGCCTGGCCATGGAGCCTGTGGTCCTAACTACTATGATATTGTTACTCATTAAAATGGAAATGTGCATATTTAACTGCAAAGTGTCTGTGATCACTTTAGATATTACATAATGGCACTGTATAAACTACACAGTATTTTATGAATGTACAGTATTATCATTAGTAATTTTAAAACAAAATTTATATATAATCATTATTTAACCTTTAGGACAGCTACTTATACATCATGGTAATTGTTAATTTTTTCTATGCAATAAATACTTCAAATGCATATGTAAAAATGGTAAAATTAAACAAGATTAAAAATTCTATTTTGTCACCAAATTATATTCAAATAATTCGTATATAAAAAAATTCACCCTGCCTGTCTCTTCCAAGTACGTAGTATGCTAAAGAAGAAAGTGTTGTGTTAAAACTACAAATCTTGTTTAGATTATGTGCCTTTTTATTCATGAGGTTTTTAATGTAACTTCTCTCCCTAAATCATTAACAATTTACGTATTCATTAAATATTTACTGAGCCACCTACATCATGCTAAGCACCGAGTGACATAATAATTGAGAGATTTTACCTTAAAATAGTCAAGAGAAGGTAACTGTGCCTTTCTAACTGAAAATTTGTAGTGTCATTTAAAAGCTGTATCAAATTTTCTATACTATAGGAATTTTAGAATACTTTCATGAAATCATGACATCAGTAGAGAGCAAATTTACTTTTTAACATTTTTAGAAATCAGTTATTTGTGTTGCAGATACATTAATGTATGGTTCAGTTGCTTTGGGATGCTGACTCACAGGTGGGCTTTAGAGTTGGGGAATGAAGTATAGTGTGGTGCCATGTCATGAAATATTGCACAATTACGTAATTATCTTGTCCTATTCCAGAAATGGAGACTCTTTCAGCTAAAATAGCTCTGAGAGCGCAAGAGAGAGAGAGAGAGAGAGAGAGAGAAGTAAATGTAGAGAGGTGGGACTGAACATAGATTATGGTACTTATTTCTAGTGAAAAATAGTTCTTTCTGGGCTTAGAAGCTGATCAAAAACAACTATCAGATAAGATAACCTTTGTGAATTAAAAAAAAAAAAAACCCTTTATTTCTGATTAAGTGAATTTTAACATTGGAATGTAGCAGGCATTTATATGTGTCCTAGTCCTGCTTCCATTGCTCAGATAAAAGAACTCAGTTAAGATAGGTACCTGAAAATCTCTTCTGAGATGGTGTAACACTAAATAAACACTAGATCTCCTGCCTTCTCTAATTTATTGTAAGAGTACTATGTCAGGCTCTTACATCCAGTTAAAATACTTAAAGTCTGCTATCAGAACACTCATGAGCTCCCTTTAATAATCAGTTTCTCTTTTTTGATTTGCTATGTATTTTCACGTTTAATAAGTGGGAAAAACAGTCCCTTCCCAGATAGCTCCCCCTCCTCCCCCACTCCCCAAAACTACATTTGTAAATTAAAAAAATTGTATTTTCCCACTACAGTTGCCATTGGCACACTGGGCAGAGATCCTAGAAATTAAGAAGGCACCAGTTTTGCTTCACTGTAAGCTTCTTAATTAAAACAGTGCTAACCTTGCTGGCCAGCAGGTTTCATCTATACTGGAAGGTCACTTTGGTGAGTGGAAATTTTACTGCTGTATCTGAAGTGAAAAATTAAAAAAAAAGGAAAAACTGTTGCTAACTGTTGGTGGAGGTAATGTCCCATTGATATAAGAGACAAGAGATAATTATTTCTGATTGCAGATATTAAGAGACAATCTAATGAAAAAAGTAGTTTCTTGAGTTCTGCAGTAATATGGAGAATGATGAAATATTTTGTGTTTCTTACAAGAGTCTGACATTTTTTACAACCAATGAAGATTACCACTTAACATTTTACTGACTTACCTTGTTTATCAGAGAGCTCATTTAAATAAGGGAAGTATTAACATGAGTATTTTCCCCAAATCACTTGCTTAATATTCCCCTCACGTTTCAAGTGATTTGACATATCTTTTCTACTTGCATAATCCTTACATTTTGGCAACACATTTCCTTCATGATAGATTCTGGAATTTATAATAATTAAACAGAAATGGATATGCAATAAGGTATGTTTTAGAAAGGTTTTCCTTGATTGTATTAAACTTTATGGAGGTACGTTTTCAAAGTAAATTCTGTGTGGTTTAATAACATTGGGTTGGCTGAAAAGTTCATTCAGTTTTTTCCGTAAGATGGCTCTAGTAGCACTTAGTTGTCTTTAACTTCATTCAAAACAATTTTGTTAGATTGCATTGTGAAAACTGTCATATCAGCGTGCATTTAAACAAAAGACATCAAAATTGGTGAGTTTTTATGTAGCCATTTTGATATTGAAGATGGAAGAAAAACAACATTTTCGACATATCATGCTTTTTTTTAATTTCAAGAAAGATAAAAACTTAACCGAAATGCAAAAAAAAAAAAAAAGATTTGTGCAGTGTACGGGGAAGGTGCTGTGACTGATTTGTTTGTGAAGTTTTGTGCTGGCAATTCCTCGCTGGATGATGCTCCAAGACCAGTTGAAGTTGATAGCGATCAAATCGAGACATTAATTGAGAACAATCGACGTTACACCACGCGGGAGATAACCGACATACGCAGAATATCCTAATCAAGCGTTGAAAATCATTTACACTAGCTTGGTTTTATTAATTGCTTTGATGTTTGGGTTCCACATAAGTTAAGCAATAAAAACCTTCTTGACTGTATTTCTGCATGTGATTCTCTACTTAAACGTAATGAAAATGTTCCGTCTTTAAAACATATTGTGTCGGGCGATGAAAAGTGTTTACTGTATAATAATGTGCAATGGAAGAGATGGTGGGGCAAGCGAAATGAAACACCACGAACCATACCAAAGGCCCAGTCTTCGTCCAAAGAAGGTGATGTTGTGTATATGGTGGGATTGGAAGGGAGTCCTCTATTAAGAGCTCCTTCCATAAAACCAACTGATTAATTCCAACAAGTACTGCTCCCAGTCAGACCAACTGAAAGCAGCACTCGACAAAAAACGTGCAGAATGAGTCAACAGAAAACGCATACTCTTCCATCGGGGTAATGCAAGACCACATGTTTCTTTGATGACCAGGCAAAAACTGTTACAACTTGGCTGGGAAGTTCTGATTCATCTGCCATATTCACCAGACATTTCATCTTCGGATTTCCATTGATTTCGGTCTTTACAAAATTCTCTTAATGGAAAAATTTTCAATTCCCTGGAAGACTGTAAAGGCACCTGGATCAGTTCTTTGCTCAAAAAGATAAAATGTTTTGGAAAGATGGAATTACGAAGTTGCCTGAAAAATGGCAGAAGGTAGTGGAACAAAAAGGGCAAATATGTTGTTCGATAAAGTTCTTGGTGAAGATGAAAAATGTGTCTTTTATTTTTCCTTAAAAACTGAAAGCATTGTTTGGCCAACCCAATAGTATATTTGGTTACCTGACCATCCCTGTTTATAATTAAATATGATCAGTGTAGTATCTGGTAGTCCAAATTTTATAAAATACATGTCTATATCCTCATATATATATATATATATATATTTATTTATTTATTTATTTATATAGAGGTATATATGTATTTGTGTGCATATAAATAGCCCCTCATCTCTCTCTCTCTCTCTCTCTCTCTCTCTCTCTCTCTCTATATATATATATATATATATATATATATGAGGTCCTGAGAGACTATAAGATAAAAGTTTAATGGGTATAGCTATTGGGGATGCACAGTTGAATAGAAGAATCAATTCTTGACGTCTTAGGCTTTATAGTTTAGTGAGGTGAGTTACTAAATGGTTAGGCTTACCCACAAACAGTCCCTGAACATATGTATGTAAGTGACCTCTAGGATGTAGAACAGAGAGATGAATAAGTAGAGATGACCCAAATATTAGAACATCAGACTTTTCACAGCTGGAGCCCAGACGTTAAGTTTGTGTTATGTAGTTACCTGAGGAGCACATTATTGCTTTATGTTATGGAGTGAGTTGACTTCAGAGTCTAAGAACGAAATAGACTGTTTTTCTCGGCATCCATCAACTTGTTATTCTGTGTCCTTACATTTTGAAAATTACTCAGGCTGACTCTATTCTGTAAGCTGAACCATAACCATTAACTCTAATCATTATGGTCTTTTGATAGTGAGTACTATGTGTTTGAGTTTTCTACCAAAATGTATTCTGATGAAAATGCCATGAAAAGCATCTCTGTGATTTATAGGGAACTCTGTAAGTCATGCAATGGCCTGACCAATTTCTTGAGAGACAGTTACTTATACTTAGTTTCTTTTTGTTTAAAAGCCAGTAGTTTGTCTTCTCTAACAAGTGGACTTGTTAAACCTTGTAAACTTAAAATGATATTTGATAAATCAGTCGATAAAGTGGAACTTGATCCTCACAATCACAAATGAAACTAATTTTCTTAATCCAACAAAGGTTTTGTTAACTTACTCTTCAAAGGCTACAAGGATGCCTCCTTTGTTTACTTTGAGAAACTCACCTTTCTTCAGATTACTTCAAATTAACAACCAAAGGGATGTAATGAGAGCCACAGTGAGATTCACATGATTTTTAAGTTCAGAATAGGTTATGGAAGGACAGCCTTTGACAAAAGAAAAATCCCTTTGGAGTTTAAGTACAGTACATTTTCATTCTTCTTTGGTATTTGAAGAGACTTTTTTTAATCCTCTTTAGCTTGCTTAGACTTGATGAAACATAGAGAAAAGCTTTATGCTGGTGCTTTAGTTCATCAGAAAGGACTTATGTGTATGAAAGCATTTTCCTTACTATGAATGTGTTCTGGGAACTCACCATTTAAAAAAAAAAATCTCTTATATTTGTTACTAAAATACCTTTAAAATTTAGACTTGTTAGATGATGGAAGTGCCTAATATTTACTCTTGATAGATGACTTTTAAATGTGTCCAATTCTTTATTTCTTTTTAAATGGAAAAAAAATCAGTCAAGTGGCTCTTTCATCTATAAGTCTTTCTTATCTAAATGCATTCTAAACTCTTAGTATAGAAGCAAGAGATTATGCCTGAGCAGTTATCAAAAAGCTCTACTAATCATTTATCTCCTTGTATTAAAGACATAAATGCTTGTGTTGCATATCTCTTAAGAAATGTTCATTAAATTTTTGAGTGACTATTGCTTTGCAAGCTTTAGATTTGATTGGTAAATGTTTCATTATCAGCTGGAAATGTGGATGACCACATTTATTGACACGTAAATAGTAAGTATGATCTTTAGGATATATTCATGGCCCTTTCAACGGTACATAAACTGGGCAAAGTATAATTGAACACCTAATATCAATGAAGTACCACTCAAACAGCCAAAATTCATTTACTGAGTATTTTCTATGTGTTAGACTGAGCAACAAAAATCAAATAAATGGTTTCTGTATTCCAGAAACTCATGGCCTATAGACACGATCCTTTCATCCATCTACTTTCAGATCATGCATTCTTACTTACAGGTCTGTATTTTACAGTTGTAAATCATTTCAAGGTACTTTGAAAATAATGAAGTGATCCTTTGCTGTTGCCATTTTCTCTGAAGGAATCTCTGATTCCAGGTCACTCTAGTTTCTTTTTTTCCCAATTGGCTCCAAGTTCATATAAGTTTGAGGAATGTTAAATAAAACTAAAGTGAATTATTTTTTTCTAAGCTCAGTGTATCTCAGACATTTTATAGCACAATTGGACTTTAAGATAATTCAAAAGGGACGTAGAACGCAGGATTTTCCAAATGCATTGTACTCTGGAAATTTTACTCTATTTTGATACAGATATTTTTGCAATTAAATGTATATATACACACACACATATGTATAACATAATTTTTTCTTGATGTGTAATTTAGGAATTTCAAGTGGGTGGTCCTGTTTAGGAACAGTTGAGCAAGGATATTTGCAGACTACAAGAGGTTTCTATTTGTACTTCAAAGCAGATTTAATCAATTTCTTTTTTCCCTGTGTTTCTACGTCTTCTTTTTTATTTTTATTTTTGTTTTTTATTTTGTCTTTGTGAATATCAAAGTTCAGTGAAAGCCCTTGATCCAAACAATCTCTCTAGTAGACTCAATGTCCTTATATTATTATTATTTTTTTGTTGTTGTTTTCCTTGCTTTGTCCTTCGATTAAGGCCCTAAACTATCTTTGTACTTTTAACTCTTTGTTGATTCTTATTGGGACATCATTCTCTCCCCAGCTACTTTCTATGTATACTAAAACTTTATTTTATCTAAGCTTTGTCTTCCTCCATGCCCCTCCTCCCTCTTTATTTATTTAATGTAAACAGAACTGCTTGTTTTTCTATGAATCTGACCTCAGTAACAGTTGGCTTTTTCTTAGTTCTCATTAGTGTTTATGGAATACTGAACCAACACCACATCCTATGATTTTCCTCATTTGCAGCCTACAGAATACAGCATATCATTCTTTCAGAACTTGTACTTACTGATTTATAGGTGGCTGTCTTCATTCTTGGAGGTCGTTGGTATTAGCCTTTCAGTGTTCCTTTCTAATCTCATGTCTTTAGACAATTATGGGCACTTCAATATTCTCTGAATAATATTCTATACTTAAGAGTTTCAAATTCCAGTGGTCTTCATTTTCACCCCACTGGTTAATTCATTTAAAGATCTACATTCTATAATGGCTTTCTATATAAAATCTTTAATTTTGAAATTTGGCTCTATCCAAAACTTCATCACTTCACCTAATCTGTTAGCATTTAACAGACACTTCAACCTGATTGCAAGCCTTCATTTATTTTCCATATGGAAGTTAATTATTTTTATTTTAAAAATAAAAATGGTGGAAGGAACTTGATGGTCAATGACTTTGAAAAATTGTAGGTGAGATACAGTTTCAATTCTGTAGGAATTCATATAGTTTTTATTATACTCTTATGCTGTATGAATTCCTATGATGTTCTAATATGTAAAATTTTCCAACTTTATTTGATTACAAAATATTTTTCCTTCATTATCTCTTAGGATCAGTTTGCCACCCATCACACTTTGGTAATTTGGGTGATACTGTTCTAATCTCTGGTTCTCTCTTTATTTCCAAAGATTCTTACTGGTTTTACTTCGATCTTTGCTGGGCCTGGCCCACAAATCGGTCATTTCATCTGCTTTATTTCTTGTTGACTCTTCTTTATGTATGGCGTATTCCACATCCACTTTTTCTCCATTTCTGCTTCTAGGCTGCTACGTGCTATTGGAGAAAATAGCCTAACAACATTAATTTGCTCCATTAAAATTTATGATTGTCAGACTCAGTGTGGGCCATCAATAATACTTGGTAAAGGTTTTCTTTGTTGTGTTTTCCTCCCTTGTCTATTCTCTCTAGTGGCTATTCTATGAGACTCCAACACTCTTTTGACCTTTTCAAATTTTGCTAACATCTGAATCTCTTATATTCAGAAAATTAGTGCATTCAGACTTTAACCATTTAACTTTCATTGCACCCTAAATCCGCCATTTTCTAACTACATTATTCCTTCCTTCCCCATTTTATGAGAGGAAATGATCATTTTTATTGAAGCTAGCCCCTTTACATTTGCATTTAGTCTACCTTCTTCCATTTGTCTAGATTCTTCCTCCAGTATCCCTTTTTGTTCATCTTTGATCCTTTCCCTCTTTTCCACCACCTTCTCTTCAATATAGACTATCTCAAACATCAGCCTCTTCCTTAAGCAACAAGTAGTTGCTTTATATATATATATATACTTTATAAATATATTTTATAAATGTTTAATACATATTCTATAAATAGGTTATATATAGTATTTTCTTATAAAAGGAAATCGATTTATGGTAGAAAATTTGGAGAACACACAAAAAAATTAAAAAGAACAAAATTTCTTTACCTAGAGGTAAAAGTATTAGCATTTTGGTTTAAAGTCACTTATTATATTTATATATAATATAAACATTTATTTATATTATAAACAGGGCATAAGAGAGTGTGCTATATAAGTATACATATATATTTTTTGACTGCGCTGGGTCTTTGTTGCGGCGCTCGCAGGCTCTTTGTTGCAGGCTTCTCTCTAGTTGTGGCACATGGGCTTCTCTAGTTGTGACGCACGGGCTCCACATCATAAGAGCTCAGTAGTTGTGGTGCGCGGGCTTCTCTAGTTGTGGTGCATGGGCTCCAGAGCACACGGGCTCAGTAGTTGCAGCACACAGGTTTAGTTGCCCCGCAGCATGTGAGATCTTAGTTCCCCAACCAGGGATCAAACCCATGTCCCCTGCACTGGAAGGCGGATTCTTAACCACTGGACCACCAAGGAAATCCCTATATTTTTTAATTATAAAATTGAGCTCATATTATTTGAAACTGAAGAGTGAGTCCATTGCCTTTCCTCTCATATCTCCTGTTTACTATTCAAATAATTATATTCAGACTTTAATCTCAATAACTTCACAAAACCTGATTTAGAGTGACTTTACCAGTAGGGTCTTATATATTAAAATCAATGTCTTTTTCTTAGCCCTCATTGTCCTTGCATCCCTGAAGACCTTGAAGATTTGTTTTGAAGTCCTTTCTGACTTTAGTTTCCATATTCAACACTCTACAAATATTTTGTCTACCTTTCTGATTTCTTTTCACTTTTTGGACATCTTTTAGATCCTTATCCCAATTCTCATATTTGATACTCTTTGGTTTTTGCACATTCTGTTCACCTCTTCCAACTGTACATTTCCTCTCTGGGCATTCTCATACATTTTTTTAGCTTGAGCTATTTCCAAATGCTTATTTTCCTCAAATTTATATGACTGCTCTACAAAGTACAATGGCAAGGGAATGAAAAGACAAGTCACAGACTGGGAGAGAATATTTATAAAGACACATGTGTTAGAGAACTGTTAATCAAAGTATACAAAGAACTCTTAAAACTCAGTAATAAGAAAACAACCCACTTTAAAAAATGGGCCAAAGGCCCTGCACCTCCCCAAAGAAGATACACAAATGGCAAGCATGTGAGAACATGCTCCACATCATATGCCATTAGGGAAACACAAGATGAAAGTGAGGTACTTCGACACACCTATTAGAATGGCCAAAATATGGAACACTTACCGCAAGATGCTGATGAGCATGTGAGGCAGCATTAACTCTGATTTATTGCTTATAGGAAATAAAAATGGTACAGCCACTTTGGAAGACAGTTCGGTAGTTTCTTATAAAACTAAACATGCAGTCTAGTGATCCCACTCCTTGGTGTTTATCCAGAGGAGATGGAAACTTATGCCCACACCAAAACTACATATAGATGTTTATAGAGCATTCATTATAATTGACCAAAGTTGGAAGCAGCTGAGATGTAGTTTAATAGGTGAATGGATAAACTGTGGTGCATCCAAACAATGGAATAGTATTCGATGCTAAAAAGAAAAGAGCTCTAAAGTCATGAAAAGACGTGGAGGAATATTAAATGCGAATTCCTAAGTGAAAGAAACAAATCTGAGAGAATTATATACTGTATGTTTCCAATTACATGACATTCAAGAAAAGGCAAAACTATGGAGACAGTGGTTGCCAGGGGTTGGAGGGATGTGGAGGGATGAATAGGCAGAGCACAGAGGGTTTTGGGGGCAGTGAAATACTCTGTGTAATACCCTACTGATGGATACATTTGTCCAAACCCATGAAATCACAACACACAGAGTGAACCGCAGTATGAACTATGGATTTTGGCTGATTATGACATGTCAGTATAGGTTCATCAATATTAACAAATGTACCACTCTGGTGGCGGGTGTTGAGAATCAGGAAGGCTATTTCTGTGTGGAGGAAGGCAGGGTATTTAGGATATCTTTGTACCTTCCCTTAATTTTGCTGTGAACTTAAAATTGCTCTAAAAATATAAAGTCTTTAAAAATTGTATATGATTACTTTCTATTCTCTCTTGCACATCAGAGCCTTATATTTCCTGCATATCCTCTTGGATATTTATTCCTCTATATTTCCTCTCAAACATAATATATCTGAAATTCAGCTGTCTGCCATGCAAACCTAGAATCATTTTCCATGTTCTACTGAGAAACTCATGTGAGGCACCCTGGAATTTTCTCTGACTCTCCACTCCATTATATTACAGAGTATGGGCAAGTTTATCTTTAAAAGGTTTCTCAAATGTTCCGGCTTCTTTGTTGTTGTTTTCTTTTGACTAAGAGAGAGAACCATGGTTTTACAGGACAAAAACTTACTATAATTTTGGGGTCCTGTTTAAGAGTGCAAACATATTTGAAAGTGAATATCTAATTAGAATGTTAAGCGTAATGACAAGAAATTGCACATTTTAAAAGACTAACAAATACTTCAAAATTCGGAAAGAAATCTTGACACAATTCCATAACTTTTTTTTGGTCGCATAGTCATCAATCACTTCTTCATGTAACTATAGTCCTATATTAACATTTTTTTATAGAGAGAATGGAAACATAATTAGCTTTCCTCTAGTATGGTTCGATCATTTTGCTCTGAATTTAGGTGAAACAGCTATTGCGATCTTAAAGGAGTGCTTTTTATGTGGGAGCATAATTGTGTAGACTGTGTGCCCAGTGTCTTTGCTGTGAGGACTGGAGTTGATGTGGACAGCAGCCACGTCTTTCCTCAGGGTGTGCTGGCAGCTGTCACTTTGATGGGGCTGGTTGATATTGGAGGAGCTAAAGCCTGCTCAGAGTGTGGGGCAGGGCTTCCTCTCTGCTCCTTGACTGTTGCCATCCTCTCAGGGGTGGGGTCTGTTCCCCAGTTGCTGAAGTGGAAGTCCCTAAGGGTTTGACTTGAGTAGGTTCTCTTCTCTTTAAGTGTGTATTTTTTGTTCTCCCCTCACTGGGGTGTTTGCCTCAAAGGAGAGGAGTGTTGAAGTCAGTGAGGATCATGCGCTCCCAGAGGTCTGATGCTCTGCCTGTTACGGCATCTGTGGCTCTGCTCAGATGCAATCCAAGGTCATGCCCTTTCTCTGATGGTCATCCCAGGTCTAGTGAAAGGTTGTGACACGGATTGAGCAGGGCCAGAGCACTCACTAGGCTGGGACTAGGGGTTTAGGCATTGCACTTGCAGGAATTGAAGTGGCTGTGCTGCTGTCAGAGGTCTGAGCAGCTTCCTTGGCACTACCAGTGCCAGCAATGGCTGCAGCCACCCCACATAGGTCACACACCTGGCTCCTTGGCCATCTTCATGTTACTAGACGGAGTCTTTTCCCAGGACTCAGCTGCCCTAGATCCTGTGCCAGACCTTGTTATGGAGTGAGTGGGACTGGGGTGTTTGCCCAGTTCAGATTGGTGAGTATGGCAAGGCGGCAGCCACCCCTGTAGAGCTCTCTCTGCCCTGTCTATTGGCAAATCAGCGCCCATGCACTTACCGTGAGTGGAGTCTGGGCTTCTCTAGACCTTTTATCTCTGTGCCAGCCGTTCTCCCAGCAGCCCAGGGGATTTGCCTCCTCTGTGTGGGACCCAAGGACTAGGACAGCCAGTCTGTGGCTTGACCCGTTCACTCTTTAGGGTGAGTATCCGCCAGTGTAGTCTTTCTTTTTCCGCTTAGACCCCTCTTGGGGGCACAAGTCCTGACCCCAGTGCTTTTTTTCCCCACATCCTACCTGGTTATGTGGAAATCTTTCTTGTAGCCTTGGTTATATAGACATTCTTCTGCCAGTTTTCAGTTACTTTCCCTTGAGAATTATTTCGCATGTAGATTTTTTTTTTTTTTTGTCGTTGTTTTGTTTTGTTTTGTTTTGTTTTGCGGTACGCGGTCCTCTCACTGTTGTGGCCTCTCCCGTTGCGGAGCACAGGCTCCGGGTGCGCAGGCTCAGCGGCCATGGCTCACGGACCCAGTCGCTCGGCGGCATGTGGGATCTTCCCAGATCGGGGCACGAACCCGTGTCCCCTGCAACTGCAGGCGGACTCTCAACCACTGCGCCACCAGGGAAGCCCTGTAGATGTATTTTTGATGTGTTTGTGGGTCGAGGTGAGCTCCACTTCCCCTTACTTTGCCATCTTGATTCTCCACCTGGGATAATCTTAACAGCATAAAAGAGATATAGTAGAAGCATATTGGCAATTATATCTGTCTATTTAATTATATACACATATGTGTGTGTGTGTGTGTGTGTGTGTGTGTGTGTATTTTTTACCAGTAGGTCCTTGTTGGTTGTCTATTTTAAACAATCCCAAACTCCCAATCACATATATATATATATATATATATATATATATATATATATATATATATTTTTTTTTTTTTTGCGGTATGAGGGCCTCTCACTGTTGTGACCTCTCCCGTTGCGGAGCACAGGCTCCGGACGCGCAGGCCCAGCAGCCATGGCTCACGGGCCCAACTGTCATGTGGGATCCTACCGGACCGGGGCACGAACCCGTGTCCCCTGCATTGGCAGGTGGATTCTTAACCACTGCGCCACCAGGGAAGTCCCCCAATCATATATTTTTAATGCATGCATATGTATAGGTGTTTTAATACATTTAGTTCAGGTATTTTGCTGCTAATGAATACAGAGTCATGGGTTTGACCCAGGTAGGAGTTTTTTTAATTTATTTATTTATTTATGGCTGCATTGGGTTTTCGTTTGCGCGGGCTTTCTCTAGTTGCGGTGAGCAGGCACTACTCTTCGTTGTGTTGCGTGGGCTTCTCATCGCAGTGGCTTCTCTTGTTGCAGAACCCGGGCTGTAGGCACGCAGGCTTCAGTAGTTGTGGCTCACGGGCTCTAGAGTGCAGCGTCAGTAGTTGTGGTGCACGGGCTTAGCTGCTCTGTGGCATGTGGGATCTTCCCGGACCAGGGGTCGAACCCGTGTCCCCTGCACTGGCAGGCAGATTCTTAACCACTGCACCACCAGGGAAGCCCCGGATTGTTTCTTTTTATTTGTGGCTATTAAAGATTCTTTTTTCCCTCCAACAGTGAAAGCAAACACAAAACTCAGATGAATCAAACAGCACATTTTATAAATAGAGAAGTCTGTTTTATTCATAGGAAAGCTGTGGAATGATGAAATATTCATTTAATTGATAGCTGTCTGTCAACATATGATAATAGCAATTTTTTGTGAATATAAGAGACTAAAAAGTACTTCTGCCATGGCAAAACAATGACAGGAGTATCAGGTGCCTTGAGTTTAGTAAACAATAGTTATCAACCATCTGGGTATGGTACAATCTACATAAATGCACAGTGTATCCAGCAGTTACAGGGTCATCTCTGTGCCCACAATAAGTGGGCTGATTTTGCCATTTAAACTTGGCATATGCTCTCCGAGGTGTTGATTATTCAAGAAACCTGTATGCCCAAGTCTGTTAAGCTTAAAAACTACATTTTAATGGCCCCTTATATTCAAACCCTGTTTAATATGGCAAACGCTTGAGAGCTACTTACAAACACCATTCAATTTCATCACTAATTACTAATAACAGGAATGAAATTAGCACCTGTCTCAGCTGCTTCAGATTTTGGATTGCACTTAATAAACAGTTGAGAAAGTCCTCTGTTGCTAAACATTTACTGGGCCATTTGCATCCTGATTTTCAATGTGCTATTATGATTTATACTCTCATATAGTCATCTGAAAAAGCATAGGACTTAAAGACAGTGTTTCTTATTTGAATTTAAAACAATGTTTTTAATACCTTACATTTTGAAATAATTTTTCAGTATGCGACATCAATTTATCTTCTATAAAATCATTCTATCTTTCTCTTTAAGTCTACTAAAACGAGAATGCTAGTGGAGTGAATAGGCATTTTCACACACAAAAAACCTGAAAAATCGTTAGAATAAACTAACGCACAAAAAAAGAAAGTTCTACTGGTTTTAATGATCCCTTAAAACACAAAATCTCTTAAAGGCGTGAAACCCTGGTTTCTCTAGTCATCCCTTCTGGGTCTTTGGTCTATGCTGCTACTATAGGTACTGGAGAGTTTTAACACGAAAACAAGGCAATTAAATTGCAAAATTGTTCAGTGCTACTCACAACACCATTAAATAGCGTCACTTATTAATAATAACAGGAATGGTAGATTTGGGAAAGTTTCACACTCAGTGAAACCACACTGAAAGGGTGTGAGAGAAATTACGTAAAAAAGTAGTATGATAAAAAAAAAATGTCATGAAACCATCTCATTAGTGTCCAAGGTAAATGATCATGGTATAAAACACTTCTCTATCTTTTGGACCCAATCTTTTCTATCTTTGGACCCAATCAGTTATTATACTGAAATGTGTAAGACATTATCTTCAGGATTTCAGGCCAACTGAACTCTAGATATAGTGACTCTAATCATTCAAATTGTTGTCTTTCATTTAATACAGATTTATTTTTCTAATATTTCAAAGTACATCAGGAGGCATTTTTAAAATAAAGTTTATAAGCTTTGAAACATTGTTACAAAATAACCAGAAGATGGCAGCATGGCACCTGTTTAGAAATTTGATAGCTTGTAACTTCCATTAAGCGGAAACAGTTTCTAGATTTTTATAAATAATATCTTTCCAATCACAAAATTTTCTCAACATAGAAAACGTAATTAAGAAAAGACTGTTAGTAAGGTCTAAATGATAGCTTGACCAAAGCAGAATTACAAAGGAACAAAAATGGCTTCTTCTTTCTTTACTGAAAATAATGAAGAAAGATGAAAGAGAGATGGTAGAGGGAGAATGTCAAAGCTCTTAAAAATGTGCTTTCAGAACATTTTAAGTAAGCTTGATAGAACCCATTATGGGAAAGAAGAGACTCTTTTAAAATTCCAAACAAGATGAGCCCTGATATTGAAATAACCAATTAATTCCACCGAGGCCATTAGGAAAGAATTAAAGATCATTATCATAATTGAACAGGTTCAAAACAAACTCCTTAAATTTATCATCTTTAAAGTCCATTTCGGCTTTTAAAAAATACACCTATTGTTTTATGATCTTTTATAGCCCAAATATGTGAACAGCTTACAAAGAACTCCAGTACACTCATTTTATTTTTAAAGTTGTAATCTCATTATAATTAACAAAATTAACTGAAGACTTCTGTTTAGCTGTGAAAAAATGTCTTTTAAACCTCAGGTAAGAATCCACATATTTATAGTAATATGGAACATCATAAAATGACAGTTCAAGAAAACATTTTTCTATAATCCCTGAAAAGTCCATAATAAGATTTTACTGTACTAGAAGTTTTGAGGAAAGCTTCTCGGTATATTCCATTATGAACTGTTAAAAATAAAACTCAGCACATTACCTATTACGTTTTCCTGTTCATTTTATAAATTTGTGATATATACTGAATCCTCACCCTTCTACCAAAAAAATCTAGAGCCTGTTCATTTTATAAATTTGTGATATATACTGAATCCTCACCCTTCTACCAAAAAACTCTAGAGCCTGTTCAAACTGAACTGGTTACCCTACGTGTTATAAGACTAGTGTGGGTTTTTCACGTGTATTGGTATATTTGTATATATCCATTTATTCAAAGCTGATTTGTTGTCTACTATAATAGTTGGCCCCATTCTAGGCAATCACTGAAATGCATTACACGTTTTGAATAGATCCATTAAATAATTATATCAGGAAAATAGAAAATATAGGAACTGAATATGAATGCCAAGCATTTTGTGGAAATGTCTATATAGTCGTTATAACTAACAAAAATAATTGTTACTATGTGCTGTTTGAATTTCGGTCATTTTTCTTAGTTGTGTATATTTGGTATAATAGTTAATCAAACATCTTTTATACATATTAAACTACCATTGAGTTCATCGTATGAAGATATCTAGTAAACTATATTCTTCAAATAATGAATCACAGAATAACAAAACACTTAGTGATTAAAGCCACCTGAGAATCCAGGCAGAAGGGAGATGATTTTTTTCTCATTTCCTCCTGCAGTGGGCAGCAGAGGCTCAGTTAGGTTTTAACAGGAAACTGAAAAACAGGGCAAAACAACTGCTCAAACAGTAAACAGGTGGTGTTCTCAGGGCTCATAGGTCTTGGGGGCAGGAAAACAAATTAGATTATGATGGTGATGATAATTATGATTATACTGATAAGTATTTTATAAAATGTTTTCCTTTTTTTCCCCCTCATTAAAAAAAATATCCATAGGCTGTATAAATTGTCACTTTTTACAGTTGAGTGACTTGAGATCCAATTAAGGTAAACCTCAGGATGGAGAGCTACTGAAAAGTAGAGTCAGGATGCTGAGCTAGATACTCCTGCCTCTACATTAGAATTAGAGGGAAATTGGGAACAGATCAGAAAAGTTCAGCGCTAAAAAGACAATTTTTGATCCTTTGGAGATGAGAAATTATTTGTATTCTTTAAGTATTCTACAAATATAAATAAAATATTTACTCAAGCTCTTAAGCTCCATGTCTGAAGGCAGAAATGGAATTGAAACTTATCCAGGCTATTTATACTGAAAGACATTTCATTAGTCAGGATGATTAGTCCACCTTAACCTTGATTCCCACCTTCTCTTGGTAAATTCCCAGGTAAGATGTTGATCCTCCCCCACGCCCCCCCCCCCCCCAGTAGAGGATCTTGGCCTTGTGAACAGAGATAACAATTCAGGATTAAGTATTTTGGAGCAAACAATTTATTATTTGGGTCTTTTTATACCCTATGAACCTCACCTTGTGTGACATCCAATGTAGTCTAATGCTTAGATGGTTATGTGCTGAGAACCTCACTGAGTGGCTATAAAAAATGGAAGCTTGAATACAGGCTTATTCATTCTACTTTATGAGTCTAACCTTGGTTTTGTCTCAGAGCTTTCTCTACCAGGGATAGAGGACTGGTTCCTGAAATGTTCTCATAAGCAATTCCTTTTTACAAAGAACTATACAGAGCCATAAAAATAATTAACAATACAGAGTAGCCTACATTAAATGCTAAATGTGTGGAAAGGCAAAAAATGCTATAGGAAACAGCCAGCCAGCCAGATGTTGTCCTAGGTAATGGAGTATAGCAATATACTCAGCAAAGGAATTTGAATCAAGTTCTGAAAACATCAGAGAGACATTGAAGCCTTTTGGGTAAATCCATGACTAAAGCATTGGTTTCTTCTAGTTGTTTCCACTTTAGATATAATTTTCACTCCAGTTGAAGAATATGAAAGAGTTAAATGGTTTTTTAAACAGCTTACTCCTTATTGTACATCGACCTCAGGTGGAGAAAATTATACTTCTTTAAAATTTGACCAAATTTGGCCAAATTTTAAAATGTTGGAAGCATGGAACCTACCCGGTTGCTGGTTGGTCTTTGCTTATTATCTTCCTTCCTTTAACTAAATGTTTTTTTTTTTTATTATATCAGACTAATATTTTACTTTGATCTATGGAGTTAGAATAAAATGTTACTGCCTTTTAATGAAAGAACTATTTTTGGGGTCTTATTTTTTTTATGACATGACTTTTTATAATAGAAAAATATTGCCAGGTACTCTTCTTCCATATATTAAGATATGCATAAAAGCAAAAAAGGAAACAGCTTTAGAAAAATTATAACTTCATGGTTTATTTTTACTTGATGTTAAGAATTTCTGCTAAATATAATATACAAGTTACGTAGGTTGTACAGATTTAATTTTTTCGTTTTCTTTGGAGCTTTGATCTTTCCCAGGTCTTTGACCTTTTGTTGATACAATTCTTCTATCTTTTTCCTTATCAATTATATTAGGTGTCCCAAATCCCTTATACCTGTTATTTTTCCAGTTTCCCTTCCCTTATTTTTTTTTTCTGGAATCTAATTAACTCTCTTTTTCACAAAATTTATGTATTTAGGACAGAGACTGTAAGGAAAACTGTGACAAAAGAAAATTAGCAGAGAAAATTAAATGGATCAATTAAATTAATTTTGGACAATGAGAGATTTGACTTTTTTATTATTGAAATAATTCCTATATGTTTATTTGTAAATGCTTATTTGCCATCATCCTTAGTTACTTACCCATATACAGGAAAGTCACAACGTACTAATTTCAATTTGTGTGCAGCATAAAGTGTTATTTTATTTCAATGTCCCAATTCCAAATCTCATAGGCAAATTTGGACTTTGCTCATTGATGCTAATTGTTTTTTTTCAACCAAGAGTATAAGCTTTAAATGAATGCAAATGTATCAATAACCTTCAAAATAATTTTCACTTACATGATAATGGTTTACAGTAGGCATATAAGATGCAAATTACATAAACTATTTTTCTAGATCTTGTTAATCTACACAGGTAGATACATTGTAAATCATATTACATCTTCAGTACAAGACATGTTGTGGCAATTAATACTTGTCTTGAGTTTGAAGAAATATAAACAAGATAATATTTTGGGATAGGTGAATGTTATGAAAATAGAAAACATAGGCTTAAGCAATTGGTTTGGTTTATGTTATTGATTATGAAATATGGAGAAGTAATATATTCTCATCAGTTTACTTGGAGGAAAAAAGAACTAGAACAGTGATTATAAAATTCAGTGAAATGGTGACATTGGAATAGTTTGGTAGCTACAAAGAAAGTTTTGAAATATGTTGGCTTGATTTATCTAATTACCTGCCTGAATCTCTGTTATAATAGCTATAAAATTTTTGATGACATTTTATTTATTTAAATTTTTTTTATAATTAATTAATTTTTATTATTAATTTAAAAAATTTTTTGGGTTAGTTGGGTCTTTGTTGCTGTGTGCTGGCCTTCATTAATTGTAGTGAGCGGGGGCCACTCCTCGCCACAGTGCGTGGGCTTCTCGTTGCGGTTACCTCTCTGGTTGCGGAGCACGGGCTCTAGGTACGTGGGCTCAGTAGTTGTGGCAAACGGGCCCAGTTGCTCCACAGCATGTGGGATCCTCCCGGACCAGGGCTTGAACCTGTGTCCCCTGCATTGGCAGGCGGACTCTCAACCCCTGGACCACCAGGGAAGTCCTGAAAACATTTTAGATCAACAAAAAAGTTGCAAAAAATGACATAGTAAAAAAAAAAAAAAAAATGACATAATGTATATGCCCATCATCCAGCTTCCCCTAATGTTAACACGTGACATAGTCATAATGATGTCTTTGTACAGTTGTACAGTTAACACTGGAACAATAGTACTAATTAACCCATGGTCCTTATTGGAATGTCACCACTTATTTCCACAAATATGTTTTCTTCTGCTTCAGAATCCAAAGTAGGATCCCAGATTATATTTAGTTGCTGTTTTCTTAGTTTCTGCTAATCTATGAAAGTTGCTAAATTTTTCCTTGTCTCTCATGACCTTGCAACACTTGAGTAGTGGTCAGTTTCTTTGTAGAATGACTTTTGCTCTGGGTTTGTGTGATGCTTTTCATGATTAGATCAAGGTGAAGTATTTTTAGCAGTGCCACAAAAGCAGTGTTGTATCCTTCTCAGTGCATCATATAAGGAGGTATATGGTATGTTTTATCCCTCTGGATGTACTCAATTAAGGTAGCATGTGCCTAGTCTTTCCACTTTAAATTTACTACTTTTCCCTTTAAACTAAAAAAAAAAAAAAAAAAAAAAAATTGGGAGAGATACTTTAAGGCTATGTGAATATCCTGCTTCATCCAATTATTTTAGCATCCACTGTTGAATTTTACCTGCAGCAGTTATTATTGTGATGTTTACCTGATGGTGATTTTGTATTTCCCTTATTATTTCTCTATTTATTATTATATAATAGGCTTTTTGTTACTTCCTATTACTATTAAGCAGAAAAAAAATACGTTGTTTCTTATTTTTGTTCCTATTTATTAGTTAGGACTAGCATTCCTTCCAAAGGCTTTAGCTAACTTAGAGTTCTTTTTTCAAAACATGTTTTTAACTAAATTTTGCTGGTACAGTGAGTTACATTCATTCAAACCTTCCCCACACCAAACCCTGTTCATAACATCATATATATATATATAGTTATGTATATATATGCTAGTAATATACATGGGCAAATATATATTGACATTGCAATTTTCTTCTAGTTTTAAGCCACCACAGCTCCATTAAAGAACCAATGCTTTGTAATTGCTTTGAATGAATCAGTATGGTCTCTATTATGTCATTGATCTGCTAATTAAAAATTCTTAAAATAAGAAGTGCTATGATTATTTAATGATGATAAAATATCTGATGTGAGAGCTCCCTTATTAAAGTTTACCATAGCTTTGGGGGAAAAAAAATGTATAACAGGAACAAAGCAAACAGTACAGTGATTTGTAATTCTAGAAGGTGAGATTAGATCTTAAAGATTCATTTTTCCTTAAATATAAATTGTGGATACTATGGTTGGAAGTTTATTAACACCAAATAAATCGTAAAAAGCATGCAAACTTAATTGAAAATTATGTCACTAAATTTTCCCCCAGTATATACTTCAGAATTTTCCACAGTGTATTCTACAAATTCTAGATATTTCTGTGATATGTGAGTGCTTCAGAGACGGTGAGAAAAATTTCTAGATATGTTAGCTTCTGGCTCTGTGTAGCTACTAAATGTACTGTGTGTCAAAAAATAAGAAATTTTACTTTTAGATACATGAACAGCAAATATGGCTTTGGTCATCTTGCAGTAAACCTTTTGCACTCTTTTAAGCTTTCTGTGAATCAGTCTGATGACATCATGCAAATTATATTGTCTTATTTTGTGACTCCTGCAATTATTCAGCTTTATCATGGACTCACCAAGAAGTTTTTCCCCCCACTATTTAAAATCACTAATGGATTTGCAGCTAACCTTTGGCTTCAGTCTCGGTCGGTTGCCTTCAGTATCACTTGTGTATGCATTGAGCTGATAAGTACTGTGGTTCATTTTACTCTTGAGCAAACCAAGTTTAAGGAAAAAAGAAAGCAGAAAAAAAAAAAAAAAGAAATCAAAACTCCAGACCAATAATTACCTTAGCTTCAGATGAAGGTGGTGAAAAATCATTTGGTTGCTTCCTAATTCTTGGCGAGATATAACAAAATAAGGTTTTGGGGAGGTGGAGGGTGAGAGGAGGGCCACACAGCAGAACGGAGGGGAGACAGCAAGGGCTCTGAAATAGCTTTCTTATGCTGCTTATTATGTCCTTGGATTCTTTCAAACTGCATTTTATTCTGTATTATCAGTTTGATAAAATTATAATTACAATGCATATCTTGGTTTAATCATGGATCCCTTCCCACATCAATGGCTATTCCTCAATATTCCCAGCATCATCATTTCACATTACATTTTAATTTGTTAGTTCATCAGGAAGAACAGTGTACCCTAGCATGTAAAGGATTACTCGTCATGACTCAGTAGGCTAACAAAGCTTTTGGTAAAAGGGGAAATCTAATGAAAAGAAAAAAGATTCTAGTCCTTCTAGGTCAAATTATTAGCTCAGATATTTCATGCAAGAGAGAAACTGAAAATTAATTTTTCTCATTGCACTGTATAATATACTTACTTAAAAAAAACTAAGGATATATAAAATACATATCTCCTATAATGAGCAAGAAAATATCATTTGAGAGTATAATACACACACAGAATCTAAAGCAACTGTACTTTTAGAAATAACTAAGACATAACTTTGCGTGGGAGAAAGCTTTTAATATTTCTCTCTTTTTTTTTTTTTAATTTTAAAAGAATAGAAAACATCCCTGGTAACCTGGCAAGAATTTAAACAAAATGATTAAATATAAAGGAGGAATAACAAAGTCCATGGTAATATGGTTATTTACCTTCATGTATCTAAATTACATTAGTTTATTTCTTGGGCTTGTCTACTCATACCTTAAACAATGTAAATCAGTTGACTGGTGTTTATAATTACCTGAAGAATAACGTTAAACTAGGCAAGTTCTATGTAAGAAAGTATACCAACCACAAAATAATGAAATTTCCTTTCATTTGGAAGATTTCCTGAGTATTCAACATAGCGTTTTGACTTTAAATTGAGAATTACCTGTTAAACAATGGAATTTTTAACACTTTTGAGGACTTGACAGTATAGCACAGTTAAGGAGGTAAAACTCCTGAGTCAACCTTTTGTGTCCTTATTTTATTTTCCACGTGAAGCACTCACAGCTATTTATGCTCATTGTAGAAGTTCTTCCCCAAAGACAGCATGTACTGGACGGAAAGGTCAGTACTTAGGGATCCAGTTTTCGGTCTGCCATTAATTACCCATGTAAGACTAAACAAATTCCTTAACTTCTCTCAGCCTAGGTTTCATGTTCTGTCAAGAGTTTGAGAAAAGATTCCTTCAATTTCCCTCAATAAATTTTTAATTTACCTCAATTTTGAAAGGTCTTTGTTTTTCAATAATTTTTTAAGTAGGCAAATGTGTTCCTTCACTCAGTGGGTCTGAAGGAGTTAGGGATTTTTAGAAAATCTTAATTTTTATCTGCTTTTTCAATTATAACTTCAATAATGGCATCAAAATATATTGTAATGGCCTATCTATATCTATACATATGACAATAGACTGTATATCTTATGTCATCTAGCATGTGTTTACTAAGAGACTGCCATGTTCATTTGTGCATGTTCATACACACACACACACCAGGGTATATTTCTGGAGAAAGATTATCTAAATTGAGATATGACAAATAATAGAAGTTAGCTAATAGATAACAGGGGGAAGTAGTATTTTTAGGAAAAAGGAGGGTGTAAAAACCTACTGGACAGAAGGAATAGCCCTTTTGAGAAATTCTGAAAGTTCATAAAGGATAAACTTCGACTTCAAAAGTTTTAACCTAGTTTAGGGAAAGGAAACTAATATTTGTTGAGGGCCTACTCGGTTTTAGGCAGTATTTGTTGAGTTAGACTTGTTCTGTTATACTTGTTCTGATATATTACATATCTGCATGTAGCTCTTCAGAGACTCACATGTAACACTTTAATTAGGCAACTATTTATTATTGGTCAAAATGATCCAATTTAATTTTCTTCTTTCAGTCTCACCATTGCCATTTATTAATGAATCACGGTTAGCCCTTATTCCTGCCCTTGGAGTATCCTCTTTGTCCAGGCTTTTGTATCATCTCCCTTCTGATATGCAGATAGTATTTTAGACAATGACTCATGTACAAACCGCTTTGGGCTGATTCTGTTAAAGAATGTATTTCCACCCCTCCACAGTGGTATTCTAATTCTCTTTGTGTACACACTTGCAATTTATGCTTTTCACTTATTTTAATACATTTTACAAAGAATAGTAAGGTCTTTCTTTAAAATTAGTGTAAAATATTGATGTTTCTAAAATTATATATTTATATTCAGGAGGTATATTTATTCTTTGAACTATTCCTTTAGCTGTGTGTTTGTACACACACATATGTGTGTTTGTATGTGTGTTGGGGATAGGTAGGGGAAAATGGTACCAGACATACGTGGTCTTTTTTTCTCTTCTCAAATAAGAATTCTAAACTTCATTAAAAAAGTATTTTGATCATCTCATTTTATGTAGTATAAGATCTGAAACCCAGAGATAAGAGTGTATCTAGTTTTCTTCCGTAAGTTCCAGTGCTCTTAGAATAATACAGGTTAACCACGATAGCCTATCGTGAGCTTGTATATGGCAAGGTACACATTGATTAAACTGCTCTTCAGTGGTGTCCAAAATATCCTCACATGGATGCTCAACTTAAAAGGTAGTTTTAGAGGATGACTAGAAAATTGAATTTATACCTTTCAACCCAGAGGATTTGAGAAAGTACTTACTATTTGGAAAACCTGTGCATAAAATTAGCTGGCTATTATCTAGTTAACGAGTAAGGTCTGCTGTCTGGTGTGCTGCGAAGTGGAAGTGAACGACTGTTGGCAAGAGGATATAAATGGTGTTTTATGAGGTTATATTGATCTTTTTGTTTTCAATTTAAGATTTTGAAAAAATAATTTTAAAGGAAAGGAAACATCTAGTGTAAGTCACCATCCCTATTCTAACATGTAACAGCTGATTAGGTTATTAAACTAACATGTTCAGTATTCTCTTGCAAAGTAAAAGGATTAGACTGTTTTGGATTTTTTTTTTTTTTGCACATGAAAAAGGAGCAACTAATAATAAATGATTCTATGAAACATAGTTAATTTTTTTATCCATTCATTCAACAGATGTCTTCTTAGTGCCTATTATGTGGCAGGTTGTGTTAGGTGCTAAATAAAAGAACTTACAAAGCATCGTCCCTTCTGTTTAGGAACTGATCAGTACTTTGGAAGAGACTTACTTTTAAAGCAACAATTGGAGTACAGGGTTATGGGTACAGGAATGCAAGGCATATAAGAGATACCTATTTTAGGGTCATATAAATAAGCTCAAGAAAAGAATCGAAAGCGGGATGGTATGAGCTGAGCTCAGAGAACAAGGAACAGAATATGAAAAACACAGAAGTGAAAGAACGTAACATATTCAGGGAATAGCAACTGTTTTTTTTTTTTTTTTTTTGGAGTGGAAGGGTGATATGAGTGAATAGTGGGAAATGAGCAAGATAGGAACTATTTACTTCATGAAATGCCAAAACCAAGAAGTTTATATATTGTCTTAGGTGATGAAAAGCTCTTTTAGGACATTAGTGGGAGAAGGACAAACAGAATTTATGCTTGGGGTAATATGCCTATTATAGAATAGAAGATGGATTGGATGAGGAATTAAAGAAGAGAGATTAATTAGAAGATTCTAGCTTCTGGCTGCTGTATAAAACTCCCATCTACCACTCTTCTTCCCTAAAAAGTTTAGGTATAGAACTATAAATACTCAAAAATCAGTGAACCCTTAGATTGAAATTCTAATTATTTAATTCTACAATACAGAAAAGGATGTCAAATACTTTAAATGACTTGCAAACCAGAGGGTTTCCAACAAAGTTAGAATTTAGGACCCTGATCTCCTCTTTCTCAAAAAACACATATTAAAATTCACAAGGAACCAGCCCTTAAGCTTCATAGAAATATTTTACCGAAAGTATTAATGATGATGTGTCTGTGTTAGCAGTACCATAAAACAAGTGACCTTCACGGACAAAACTCTCTGTGGTTAAAATTAAAAAGACAAAGGAAAATTGGATCTGATTATTAATGTAATTAGCTGATGATCCAGTGGTGTGTCAGATCCTAAATGCTAGTTATTGACTGATGATAATGGAGCATTCACATCTTCAAACTGGTGCTCAAGTCCTGCTCTCAGAAATAATGAGAGAGCTGCTCCCTCCATCCTGCCTCCTTGCAAGGTGCTAATGCCGCATTCTGAACAAGGAGGTGCAAACCCAGCATACAGGAAGTGCTGCTCTTGCGCCACATTAAATCCACTGTTTTGTTTGCTGCTGCTGTAGGTTCTGTTTTTTTTTTTTTTTGAAAATTGGGCATTTTTGAAGTGCTGTCAAGAATATGATGGGGAAAGAATATTATAATCAACCCTTCTTAAGAATTGCCAGATTTACAGTATGTTCATAAACCTCAAACAAACAAGAAAATATGTTGAGTATAACCCACTACAGTGCTTAACATTTACACAGAATCTTTTTTAATAACCATTTTGAGGCTTCTGTTGGTGCCTATAACATTTAAAGTTATAATTTGGCAGCCATGTTGCTACTGGCTCCTTCAAACTAAAAATTTCAGTGTCTGATAAATAGAAATATAGAGAGCGACCACTTTATAGGTACATATATTTATTCAGGTGCATGACTTTAGTGGGCTGTTAAACTTGATAATATTCGCTGTGAGATTATTTAATCATCATCCCCTTTGAGGATAAGCGATTTGCCCAAGAACATAGGTTACTAAATAGTAAAACAATGTTTTATTTCTGAAAATAAGGATTTGCTAAAGAGTTTAGCACTTGGCAATCATGGTACAACAAGGTTTAGACTGTTCTATTCCAATAAAACAATGCATGTACCTCATAACAAAGGGGATAGATCAAAGTATGGAATATTCTTTAGTCTTTATGGCTTATGTCATGAGATGCTTGGTGATACCTCTGTTAGGAAATAAAGGAAGACTACCACTTGATCCTCCAAATGAGAAAGGAAAGTTGTAATTGGATGTCATCTTTGCCAGTTATTTTGGCTGTAAAATAGACAGAGGCAGTTCATTGCAAGAGTGAAGCAGTTGCCAGTTTGTAGTCACAGATTATAACTGTGGAGAATCTCTTTCTCCCTGCTCCTTCTGAGGTAATGCAGGACTCTGCTGAAAAAACTTATGTCTACTTCTTGGAATTGAATGTTTCACTAATTTATAAAAGGAGACTCTTCATTTTAGGGGGAGCAAGACTAAAGGGAATTCCTGAGTTTGGGGATTTAGTTTTACACAACGGAATGCTGTTGTATCCTGAAGTGTTCGCCTAAAACTGTAAAGGTCACTTTATATTCCTATGCTGTTAAATTGTTTTTGAAAATACGGTTACAAATTAAAGCACAATATTTCCTTATCTGTGGGAGCAATTCAGTTTCTGTATTATAAGATATTTAGCGTGTTTCCATTTTGCGGGGAGACGGGCTGGTGTAAATAACACTGAAATGGATTATCAGGATACATAAATGTTTGTGTCAGCGTATGTTGATACGTCTTTTTGAGAGATTTCCAGAAGTGAAATAAGTGGGTGAAAGGGAGCAAATATCTTGTAGAGTTTGATAGGTGCTGGAAAATCGCTTTCCAATTTATACTACCACCAGCAGTGAGTGAAGACGGCAATTTAATCACACCTGTTCATCACTATCAAAACAAAATATCGCAAAAGGCTTGCTTTATTAAAAATGGTATTATTTGCTTTTTGCAAACAAATTCCCTCAAAGATAGATATAGGCCAAGCTCTTCTCAGTAATTAAAATCTTTCTGTTAGACTCTTTCTTTAGGTCAGGAGAGAATCACTTTGAAAGTACATTTGGGGAGGCAGGAAACGGAAGCTATGTCCACTGATAGACAAGCCCTTGAAACCTGGAAAAATCAGGAGAGCATTGGTTATGCAATAAGCCCATAAAAGAGAAAGATAAGTATTAAATAGAAAATGGGAGAACACTGAAGATAATATTTACTTCTGTTGCATGTTTGTGTATAGCTGCAATCTAACTTTGGAAATTACCAATTGCATTAGTTTTCTAGAGCTGTCATAACAGCATATCTGTTGAACTTGCTCCTGAAATTGGGTCATACATCAGTAGGGAAATGAAAATGGAGTGAAAATTTTCTCCGAGATAGGTTGAAAAATTAAGTCATTTTAAGGACCTAACATTTAAATAAGGTAATGAGGAGTAACTCTGCCGCACAGTTTTCTTTTGTTGTTGTTGCGGTACGCGGGCCTCTCACTGTTGTGGCCTCTCCCGTTGCCGAGCACAGGCTCGGGACGCGGAGGCCCAGCGGCCATGGCTCACAGGCCCAGCCGCTCCGTGGCATGTGGGATCTTCCCGGACCGGGGCAGGAACCCGTGTCCCCTGCATCTGCAGGCGGACTCTCAACCACTGAGCCACCAGGGAAGCCCCACATGATTGGTATTTTAAGCTGAAAAATTTTTTCTATGGAGGCCTGTCCTGTGAATTGTCGGCTGTTTAGCAGCGTCCATGGCCTCTAACCACTATATGCCTATAGCACCCTACACCGAGCTGTGACCAAAAATGTCTCCAGGGATTGCCAAATGTTCCAGGCCACGGAAGTGGCAGGAGGAAATTAGCCTTGGGAGAAAATGCCTGAGTTAAAACAGTTAAATGATGTCAATGAAATGATGATACACCACCTCCCCTTCACCACCATCAGCAGATCTAAAAAAAGAGCTGCTGGTCGAAACATAGTTTTCCAAATATATTGTCTATCAGGTTTGATATTTAGAATTTTCCTTATTGAGTCTATAGGTGTTGTATTCTTGTCTTTTTTATTCTTCCTTTTTTTTTCCATTTTCTCATCTCAAGTCTTTTTTTTCCCTCCTAATTCTAGCCTATGCTAAGTTCATTTAAACCACTATTTTAAAATGTCTCCTCCCTTTCCTCCTGCAACTTATTTCCATTTATAGGAGTATATGTTCCTATCAGAAAAATCAGAGCAAACACCCTTAATCCTATCTTTAAAACCCCAATTATTCCTACTGGCCAGAGGAATGGAGATTTTAGAATTTGGGGATTGTTTTTGCTGTGAATCCAGCCCTGACTTTGTTGATACCATGTTTTTCTGTGATAAATTCATTAGAGTCTGGCTGTAATGCTGACTGTCCAGAGTTTCGTACTTTCTCTTCACCCTATGCTTCTACTCCCATGGATGTTAGACAACTGGATCCTTGCTTGGCTGGGGAAAACTTTAAGTGCCTCCCTGTCATTTACCAAGGTTTTCTGTTCCTCTAGTCATGCCAGACCATAAGTAAAACACAGAACATGGAATGATAGCTTTTAAATACCACTTAAAATACCTCATTCCCCTGCCAAAACAAAACAAAAGACAAAAAGAATGCCACTTTTACTTTGATTTCTCTGAATTTCTTTCATGAATAAAGTTTCATTTTTTTTATGTGTTTCTCAGTTATTTTGCACTTAATTATAATTGTGTGAATATAAATATAATTGTATTAAAATAGAAGAAATATTGGGCTGGCCAAAATGTCTGTTTGGGTTTTTCCATAGCATGGTACCAAAAACCCAAATGAACTTTTTGGCCAACCCAATACAAACTTTTTCATACTGAGAGATGAATAGACTAGAAAGCATGAGTTAAAATATTTTTTAGATATTTAAATAATTTAATATATTTGAACTATTTTTACTTTTCAAACATTTTATAGTTTTTAATAGCTAATGTGTTTTGGCCACGTCCTATGCCCTAGGAAGGGTTCTAAGCAATTTATTTGTATTAACTCATTTAATCTTTACAACTTCATTGTAAGTGATAAACTGAGGCTAAGATAAGGTTATGTACATTGTCTAAATCCAAACTGGTTAGTAATCCAAGGACCAAAGTTCAGCTCCCGAAAGTGTGAAATTCTAGTTTGGGCCATAAAATTTAAAAGATAGCCTAAATGTGTGTGTGTGTGTGTGCATGTGTGTGTGTGTGTGTGTATTTTTTTAAGCAACAAAATCCTGTCACTAAGCATTACCTTATGTAGACCTTTCAAGTGAGAGAGGAAAAGTGTGTACGAATGTGTATGTGTTTGTGTATGCACTTGTACATGGCTACTTGGCTTGAATAATGGCTGAAGGAATGTTATAGGCAATGTGGAGTCTTGGTTTCTTCCCACCGCCCAGAAATTCCTGAGGCATTACCATATAAAAATGAGAACTTTGTAATTCAGAGTTTGAATCCAGTTTACTGGATTACCACTCCAGTGCCTTCTAGAACTAAATTCATTTAGGTTAGTGATCTTTACATATGGAAGAAAACATTATATTTATTTCTATTTTATAGGTGCTATTTATTATTCATGGTTAAATTTTTATCCCAACATACTGGTAGAGGTCACAAAGGAAGTTTTTTTCTCTGTTTTTTTTCCCCCACATCTGGAAATTTCAGGCAGATAGAATGTCAAAAACCATGAATGAAGTAAGTGGTTCTTTCATTTTGCATTTAATTGAAGTCCTTGTAATTAGTATTATCACATTTGCAACAAGGGTTCTTAGATTTAGATCTGTCCTTTTATGTGGGTGAGTCTCTGGACATATTTGGAAATGTGTCACTGCATCTAATAGAATAATAAAATACAAATGATGGAAATATTGGGCTTTAGCACAGCAATATGTGATTCTGTTTCCTCTTTTGATTTCTAAAGTACTCCAGTTCATTTGAACATATTTACATCTATTATCTGCACATATTTTAGTCTCACTACCTGAAAGTTTGAAACATTATTACTGTGAAAATGATTCTCTGTTAACTTTAATTGGTGCACTGATGCCACTTTTTGATCAACAAATATTCTAAGGTTTTTATTATTATAAAATCTGTTTAACCTGCCTCTTCATCTTCCTGTTTTGAACATAGTAATTCATTTAGGATTTTTGAAAAGTGGTGTCTGAATTTTTGCCTAAATTTGACTTTTATGTATCAGGAGCTAAATTTGCTTCTATATTTCTTTCTGGGAAAAAAAAAATATTTTAAGACATAAAGGAATAGAGCTCCTTTGGAGATTCAGATTGAGAGATATATCAGAGTATTTATCTCTAGTCCTTTTTTTCTTAATGAACTTCATCTAAAAAAGACAAAAGATAGACCATCTTTTTGAAGTTAATGGGGAGATACCCATTTTGAGCAATGGTTGAGGTTTAAACCATGTCTTGTTTTATGTATTGGTATTTCTCAATCTGTTTGTAATACTAAATATATTAATAAAAATATATATATTTTTTACAATAGGTTCCTGTCCTGAGACCACAGCAGGATGTGCCTTGGACAAAGGTATGCACATTTAAAATATATTTCAAATTTTCTTCATGAGTAAAGTATAAAAATGTTATAATAATTACATTATTGTCTCAGACTTAGATATATGGAATTATAATACATGTTTATGTATATGATATATACTCTTTCATCTGGCAAAATATGATTCTAATGGTAAAGTATCAGAATAAAATATCTGATTATTAAATACATAGCATTGCCTGGCCACAGAATGCCTTAATCCACACAACCTATATTCAAAGGACTATTGTCGCTAATGCTCTTGCAAGTAAAACAGTGGAACTATTCTAAGGCTGATGGAAGGTATTTAACACAGTCTTTAATGACGCTGATGAGTAAATTACTGAAATAGGATATAGGTCAGTTAAATTACCAGTCAAGAATTACCTAAGAGTGTCTAGGTTTTGGTGAATCAAATGGTGAAATTAGTTTAAAATTACAAATCAGTGTGAAAATAGGAAGCAAACAGGAAAATAAACACACACGCACAGCTAAATAAGTATATAAATGTGCTATATGAAAGATAAGGCGGCCAGTATAAGGCTGATACAGGATGCCTATGATTTCCTACCATGGGTAAAACTGATAGCTAGTGGGAACGTGCTCTGTAGCACAGGGAGCTCAGCTAGGTGCTCTGTGATGACCTAGATGGGTGGGATGGGCGGAGGGTGGGAGAGAGGGGATGTATGTATACATATAGCTGATTCACTTCATTGTACAGCAGAAACTAACACAACATTGTAAAGCAACTCTACTCCAATTAAAAAAAAAATGGAACAAAGAACATTATAAAGATCAAGAACTGCAATAGCCTTGAATCCTAAGAGGGAGCTGAAAAGAAAGTGTATATAATGAATAAAAAGTACTTGGTGGGAGCTCTGAGTTAAGACCAAAGGAACTAAGATTGTCAGGGACTGTAATGGAGAAAGGCGAAGACAGATGAAAGTGAAAATGAAACTCACAAATAGAAGCTATTAAAACTCACTATGGAGAAAGCATGAGAAGACTTGCTTGAATTAACACGTGAGGAATTTAAATGATAAAGTATTGATAGAAGGTTTGATGTTGTTTATTTAGAGGTATTTAAGTATCAAATGGATTCACAAATGTCTGATTATAATTTTTCTAAAGCTTCTCTAGATCATTTACTCTACCTGGGGGTCCTTCCAACCCCACACAGAAACTGGCAAGGCAGTTCTTTTTATTTTTCTGCATGATAAAGTAATTTTATATTGAAAGAAAAGTTGTAAGTTAGTTTGTGGTTATAAGAAAAATGTGGCTATATGCACTAACATGAATAATAATTGATGTCTGTATGCATAGTTTTGGGGGAAATATTCTTATATACACATTTATATTTTAAATTTGGCTCTAAATATATGGTGTGTGTTCCACATTACCCTTATATGAAAGAATAAGCTATTCATCTGCATATATGGATAATTTTCTGAGATTTTAATATTGAAATACACTTAGTTTTTTTCTTGACTCTTTTTCATATGTTTTTCCTCTTAGTCATTTTCAGTCCCTATTCAGAGATGGGTATGACTTTAGAATATGCAAGGAAAATATGCCAGCCGATGTGCTCTGCCAGACAGGGAATGAATGTCTCCAGGCACAAATCTCTGTTGTGTCAAGGCTTTGGCATGACATTTGGCAGGGAACTAAATCAAACATAGCACAATGCAAATAATCTCGGTTTCCCATAGATGTACAGCCTCAACCTCGAGTTGGCTGTTAGTCATTTCTCCTCTTTCCCCTGATATTCCAGGGAGCAACATTTCTGGTAATGAACTGAAAACTAGGGCATTTTCTAGGTGTTCTCATAGTGTGAGGAAGTGGGAGGATTGTGGCTTTGGAATTGGACCTTCCTGAGTGTGAAATGCCACTTTGTCATTTACTAGCTGTGGAATTCTTGGAAGGTTACTTCAGATATAAAATGAATTTAGTAATAATTATCACAGGGGTTCTGTGGCTATTAAAATGAGTTAACTGTCCTAAAGCACCTCTTATACATGCTACATAATAGACACTTAATAAATGTCCTTTACTCCTTCCCATTTCTGTAATGAGTTCAGTTTTGTGTTAAATTTGTAAATAACCATCTCCATCATTCTGTGAAGAGAAGAGAAATGATTCTGTATTTGTAAGCTTGAGGTTATGTAAGCATTTACAGTGTAATATTTGTCTTTATCTTTGTGCACTCTTTTTGGTGAAGGAAGTGTTGTGAACTTCTTGATCATTTTTTATATCAGTTCTTTTTTTTTTAAAAGATTGCATTTGAGGGAGTTCTGTGGCAGTCTAGAGTTTGGACTCGGTGCTTTCAATACTGGGGCCTGGGTTCCACCCCTGGTTAGGGAACTAAGATCCCATAAGCCATGCAGTGGGGCCAAAAAAAAAAAAAAGATTGCATTTGATACAAAGGGTCTTTATGTTGTACAAGAGCAGGTTGCAGGTCTTTGATTTAATTTTAGGCCTTGTTAGTGTGCTCAAGGATGAAAAACCACATTGTAAAATGTAGACAGGGGCTTAGAAAAATTGCATTTCCATAGCACACTCAAACTATCTTAGTTTAATAGTTCACTTCAGCTTCCTTATTAAGAAATTACTGTGTGTCATATACTGTGTTAGGTGCTAAGGGTGCAAAGAAGAAAAAGATAGAGGTTCTCTGCCTTCAGGGGAATTATAATCTTAGAAGGAAGGAGACTTGGAAACATGTCATTTTAAAAATGATGTGTGTAACATAATATAGGCGTGAGGTGCCAATGAGGGGGCCCTATGGAAAAATCATTCCAATCAGTCTGGCTCCCTGGAGGGTTTGACACTCAGGTATCTTGAAAGGTGATGATGAATTGGTTGGTTATCAGTTGAATACAGAGGCATAAGGAATGGGAAGATATCAAGAAGAAAGACAGGAAAATCAGTTAGGAATCTGTTGTCTGAACTAAAAGAGAGATGGTGGTAATAAAGGTATAGACTTGGAATTGGGAAGTGAAGTCCTCCCACTTTGTTCTTGAAAGTATAGATTTAAGATATATTTGAAAGTTATTTTTATAGGAGTAAGGTGTTTCATAGTGTTTTTAATAACATGATAATAGGAACCAAATTAACTATTAACTCATAGGGAAACTGTCAAATAAATATTAATATTTAAGACATTTTAAAGCTTCTAAAATTCATTATTTTGAAGATTATTTAAGGATGCTGTGTTCTTAAAAATCAGGCCAAACTCTGCAACAGTATTATAATACCATGCCTCTTCTATACATGTGCTTTTATACACATATTTATATAAAACACAGAAACACAGAGATACTCAAATGATTATATATATGATGTGCTTTTGTTAGGGGATAGGTTCAAGGAAAGCACACAGAAAAAGACTGGAAAGAAACACATCCAGCATGATTAATGGTGATGATTTCTGTGTAGTAGGTGTATGTGTGACTTTTATTTTTCTTGAAATTTTATGTTTTACATTTTATATAATGAACATGTTGAACACATTTTATGTGACTCCCATGAGTCCTGCCTTTGGGTAATTCCCTCCCATTGAGTGTGGGCAGAACCTCTGACTTTCTTCTAACCATTGAAATACGGAGAAGGGGGCAGGATACCCACTCCTGTGATTATGTTGTATGACAAGGGTGATGAGATGACAGTCCTACGTGTACATTACATTATATAAGAATACATTTTGTTAGAAGACTGGTTCTTTCTCTCCTGCTGGCCTTGAAGTAAGCTGCCATGGTGGGAGAGGGTCTAAGGAGAGGGCAACATGGCAAGAAACTGAAAGCCTCTAGAGCTGACAGTGGCCTCTGGCTGGCAGCCAGCAAGAAGTCAAGGATGCAGTTCCTACAGTCATCAGCTAAATTCTGCCAACAATCTGAATATACTTGTGTTATATAAAATATATATCTGCCCCCAGTTCCTGGCTCAGAACTCCTAAAATTGTTGTAATTTCCTAAGAGCACTAGGAGTATCTTTTGTTCTAATATTTGGTCTTTGACCCCAGTTTCTGATGCAGAGCTCCTAAAATCCTTCAGAATTTCCTGGGAGACAGGAGTGTGTTTTTTTGTTCTAGTGAAGTGACTCTTGGTGGGCTCCGAGATGGCTTCATGATGGGGGCTGGTCACCAAAAAGACCAAGCCTCGATTAGAAGCTTAGAACTTTCGGTCTCTTCTCCCATTTTTCAAGAAAGGGGAGAGAGGCTAGAGATTGAGTTATGATTGATCATACCTATATGATGAAGGCTCCAAAAAATTCCCCAAATAAAGGGTTTGGAGAGCTTATGGGCTGGTGAATACATCCATATGCTGGGACGGTGACACACCCCAACTCCATGGGGACAGAGGCTCCTGCCCTCAGGACTCTTTCAGACCTCACTCTGTATATCTCTTCATCTTGCTGTTCATTCACACCCTTTAATATACTTGTAATAAACCAGTAATCTAGTAAGTAAACTTCTTTCCTGAGTTCTGTATGCCACTCTAGCAAGTTAATCAAACCCGAGGATGAGGGTCATGGGAACCTCTGATTTATAGCCAGTTGGTTGGAAGCACGGGTAACAACTTGGACTTGAGATTGGCATCTCAAGTATATGGGGGGAGGAGGCAGTCTAATGAAACAGCCCTTAGTCTATAGGATTTTTGCTAAGCTAACTCTGTGCATAGGTCCAAGTCATGCCTGGACCTATGCACAGAAACTGCGAGATAATAAATGTGTGTTTTGAGCTGCTAAATTTGTGGTAATTTGTTACACAGCAGAGGAAACTAATTGCTACAGACTCAGCTGTGTCCTCTCCAAATTCATATGTTGAAGATCTCACCCCCAATGTGACTGTATTTAGAGACAGAGCTTTTAGGAGGTAATTAAGGTTCTATGACCTGAGGGTGGGGTCTTGACCCAATAGTATTGGTGGTCTTAGAAGAAGAAATCCTACCTTTCCTCTCTGCATCCCTGCCAACATTTGGTGTTGTCACCGTTTTTACTTTAGTCATAGGTGTGCAGCAATATCTCATGGTAGTATTAATTTTCATTTCTCTAATTGCTAATGAGTTTGAACATCTTTTCATGTGCTTATGTGGCATCTGTATATCATTTCAATGAAATACCTGTTCACGTGGTTTTCCTGGCTCATAAATGGAGTGCTGCTTTTAAACAGTTGAGGTTTAAGAGTTCTTATGGTTAGTGTGTTGAGTAATATGTGTATGATGGCTGAGAGGAGATGGTGGAGAAGATGAAGAGCTATTATTTAGAAGTCCAGATAGGGAAACAGTCAGAAAGTAGTTTTATATATAAGTCGGAAGCCCTGGCAAAATGTCAAGAATAGAAATGGATTATAAGGATATGATAGTCAAAGATATAGGAGTAGATCTTGGAGGACAACTTCAAGCTCTTGTGTTTTCCTGAAACACAGACTGTCCCTCACGCTGAAAAATTTCACTGTATGTTAATAAAGAAAGGCACTTCCATTCCCTGGACTTGAAATTTTATATAAAACACTGTTTTCTCATTTACCATAGACCTTCAATACTACTAGTATTTGAGTGATTTCAATAAGATCTATGAATTTTCTTCAGTGGGAAAATTAAATATATGTTTGGTGTGTGGCAAAGACAGGGATACAGGAAAGGCTTGGTAGGGCTACAATCTGGAACTCATGTTACCCATAGAAGTAGGGTAGATATTCTGTAAGGAGATCTTTCTCAAGACACTGTAAGAAATTTCAGTTCAGAGGGCAAATCCATTATCTGGGAAGGCTGTTGATACAGCCATGGCAGTTCATTAAAGCAGTAAATATAGGGACTTTAACATGAACAAATACACAACATCAGGTGGGATGAGAAGAAAAGAAAGCAATATCTTAAAGTGTAGAAAGACTAGAGCATGTTTGCCTGTAGAGGTATTCATTGGCAAGGTAACAATTCATCTGAGAGAGACATTGATGGTTCAAAGATATCTACCTCATCTTCTGATCTTTCTGCAAAATTTAAAATATGGTACTGGTGCAAACCAAACAGAAGTCCACTTAAGGGAACAGGGACCAAGAGGCTCCCCTGCTGTACTAACACCCTATAGTTGCTGGGTTTTGGGGACTCCTGGAGGGGAGGCCAAGTCTGCAAAGACAGTGGGAGAAAGGGGGTTTGAATCAGTGCCTATTTACCAACTCTATATAAGTACTTTGATATTTTAATAACCAGTGTAGCCAATACCAATACCAAATTGGCCAAATACTAGCATGGACTATATGTCTATGACTAGTGGGTCTCAGTGGAACTGGCTGGGAATAGAATGACTAAGCAGAATCAACAGGCCTGCTTGGTCACAGATAAAAATTGGGAGAACAACAGTAAGGACCTACTGTATAGCAAAGGAAATATACTCAATATCTTCTAATAAACTACACTGGAAAGGAATCTGAAAAATATATATATATATATATATATATATATATATATATATACACACACACCCACATGCACATACTCGTATATATGTATGTATAACTCAATCACTTTGCTGTACACTTGAAACTAATAGAACATTGTAAATCAACTATACTTCAATTTAAAAAAAATCAGGAGAAGGATTCTTTTTGACAAGTATCTTACTGTTGAGATTAACAAAATTGTTTTGGTAGAAGAGTCTGAAATACTGAAGATATAAATATCTATCTTTCTATCTATATTTTTTCCATTAAACACTACCTGCTGTCCTCTGGCAAACCCACTTTCCTGCTGGATGATGTCATTGCTACCTTAATCACAGTTGGAGACCCCATAGCATTTCAGTCCCTTTTTGTTGTTAAAATGTCTTATTTTTGTTGTTATGCAATTGTTTGGATTATCTCAAAGTTTCAGCCTAATATTTGATTCAGAGATCTTCCCCTTGCCTGGGAACAGGCTAGACTTGATGTCCTATTGGTTCTGTATGTTTTAGGGGTTGTGGGTAGTGGTGGAGGTGAGTGGCAATGAAGGAATAGCGAAAGGGTGCCAGAGCACCCTGCTTTCTCAAATCCCTTCCTCCTTCCCTGTTATTATTTGTTTGGGTTGGGGCAGAGGAGGAAGAATTGAATATTTCCATGTGTGACTACCCTTGGCAAGTGGCTATCCACCCTCTTTTGGTTGTCACTGCTGCTGTATTTCTGGCATTCAGTGCTTTCTACAAACCTGGAGCTCACATGCTCCCAAATAATGCTTTTGGTGGTTCTCCAAGGTACCTCTTGAGAGCACTCTGATATAGTTGCCTAGTGTGTCAGACCTGGCTGAGATTTGGTCTCTTTCTACCTCTCCTCACCCCTCATCAGCCTCCATCATACATAGGTGGTCACATTACAGACCACCTGTGAGAACATACCTTGGTTCCCTGTTGCTCTCAGATGAGAATTGCCTTAAACTAAAAGGAAACATTAACACAGAAGTTAATTCTGTGGAAGTAAAAGAGCCTGTTTTCTTAAAATAAATGGTGTTATTTTCTTTCAATAGGAGAAATTAAGTCTGATATGGGAGAGTATGATATATTGAGATACACCCACACACACACACACACACACACACACACACACACACACACACACACACACACACACACATATATGGAGAGAGAGAGAGAGAGAGAGAGAGAGAGAGAGAGGTAGATATAGATATATACCATTTTTATTCTTGAGATACGAGAGCTGAGTAGTTCAAATGCAGCATGAGGATATTAGGCTGTGTTTGTAGTGCACCCAGTCAGGATTATTTGGTGACTTTTCCCCAGCAGTGCCAGATGTTCACCAGAGGAAGAGTACTATTAAAATCATCCAGAAAATGGCTTCACATGGACTACAGACTGTGTTAGGAGGGAAGTGAAACCAAAGTAATGATGATGGTCTTGTGGAAAATGGAGAAGTCAGGATTCTCAGTTATGATGAGTGGGATGGTCAAGTGTATATACATGTTTTTGGAAGGATAGATTACCATCTATATCCTATGTAGTTTTTATAAAAATTCTACAAGGTGGGACTATCCATATTTAGATGGGGAAATTGAGTTATAAAGTTTGGCAGGTGAATTCACTTTTGACTGATTGTACATCCCATATTCTTTCTATGAAATGATAATGGTTAATATCGAAAAAGGGAATGGGATTGGGATATAAGTTGGTTATGATTAAAGAGTAATTATTTTATAATATGTCATTGCTCTTAATTTCTAACTCCTTTAACTTTTGCTGAAATTGTCTTCCTTACTGAGAATAATAACTGACAAAACCCCACAAAATCTATATAAAAATATCTTTTTTCAAGTGCATAAAGTTTGTGTTTTCAGTTGCTTATGAAAGATTTATTTAGCCTAGAAGCTGCTGTGTTAAAAATCAAAGGATATCAAATTTATACTTCCCTACATATTTTGTTTTATCATAAAATTTAAATAGTTTTGTGTGCACATAGCAGAGCTACCATTTGCATGAAACTTAACTAAAAAGTAAATATTAAATGTTTTCAAATATAATATAAAGCTGTAATCGCTTGGTTTTCTTTGCTCTTTTACTCTTTCTATTATGAATAAGTGCTAAGGAAATGATCATAAAGGGAATTCCAGTAAACTGCTCTGTCTTTATTATATTGTCTGAATTCCTATGAAGTTTGCTGATACACTAACTAGACTATCCAAGTGAAAATAATTCTGTAATAAACATTTTTTCCAGAGCTTTGAAGAAAACAGTGATTCCGTAATGGTGTTTTATGAAACACATTCTTATAGAAATGCCCCAGATAAGATGGATTCCATGGAAAAAGGAATTTGAGAAACACTGTTTACCACGCTCCCGTATACCACATCACCCTATGGGAGGTTTAGCTTGTTTATCAGCATGATAAAGACATTGAAAATTTCTGCAGTGAGAAGTTAATAATTTTGTGCTATAAAAGCTTGGGGCCAATATAGCCACACAGCAGGCAGTACTTTTTAATGCTTAAGAGTGTGTCTTTGGAGTCAGACTGAGTTTGATCCCCTGCTCTACTATTTGTTTTTATAATTGAGGTAAAATTCACATAATATAAAATTAACCATTTAACATGAACAATTCAGTGACATTTAGTACATTAGCAGTCTCTACTCACAACGTCTGTCTAGTTCCAAAACATTTTTATCACCCCAGAAGGAACTCAGTACCCTCTGAGTAGTTGTTCCCCATCCCTCCTTCTCCTACCTGCTCCATGATGACAAATTGGATGGACTTTTTTACTTACCCTCCTTGAGAATCAGTTTTCCTCTTTATTCCTGTAAACACAGGAACGGGGGGCTTCCCTGGTGGTGCAGTGGTTGAGAGTCCGCCTGCTGATGCAGGGGACATGGGTTCGTGCCCCGGTCCGGGAGGATCCCACATGCCGCGGAGCGGCTGGGCCCGTGAGCCATGGCCGCTGAGCCTGTGCGTCCAAAAATCTTAAACACAGGAACGGCTTTCACCTTATATGGTGGTTCTAAGTAGTCAGTAAAATAACCCTTACACTGCACGTAGAACACTGTATGTATTAAATACATGTTAAATAAAATGTTAAACTTATTGGATTCTATTCAGCATCCAAGGGAACAAGTGGTAAAAAAGCACTCTCAAAGAAATGCTGATACAAGTCAGCAGAACAGGAAAAGACTGAGAGGAGCTGTAGACCTTGGATTACTTAGATCTCACTGATAACCTGGTGCTCCAGAAAACTGACAATTAGCACCCATGTTATCTCTCTTTACATATAAAGGTTTAGAGGTAGAAGTTAGGGTAGAGAGCTGCTGAGGGAAAGAGGGAATTTCCCAGGAACCCCTGATCTGAAAATTTCCCAGGAACCCCTGATCTGAAAATTAGAGTAAAAAAGCACTCTCAAAGAAATGCTGATACAAGTCAGCAGAACAGGAAAAGACTGAGAGGAGCTGTAGACCTTGGATTACTTAGATCTCACTGATAACCTGGTGCTCCAGAAAACTGACAATTAGCACCCATGTTATCTCTCTTTACATATAAAGGTTTAGAGGTAGAAGTTAGGGTAGAGAGCTGCTGAGGGAAAGAGGGAATTTCCCAGGAACCCCTGATCTGAAAATTAGAGGAATATAGAGGGATTTTTGATAAGGGAATCCTTTTCTTCAAGAAATGAATGAAGGAGATGGAACAGCTAACAGCAGCTCTAACCTAGGCCTAATTATTTTCCAGTTAATACTGTAAGTATTCATGATGATGAGATTTTTTAAAGTGTCAATGGCATGAAAAAAACAATGTGTAAAAATATAATATAAAATTACATATAAGGGTATATTTATATATGCAAATAGGTGTAAATTTAATTATAGTTGTATATAATGGAATCATATTCTACAGTCACCACATAGCTCCAGAAGAATTTTCACCAAAACGAGAGCAGTAATTGCCGCACACTGTATCAGAACTTCAGGTGTTTTTCATTTGCTTCTGTATTATTTTCTGTAATTGTTGAAATTGTCTATACCACTATGTGCTAACTTACAAACAGAAACAAAATAATAAATTTGTATCTACTTGATAATAGTCACGTTACAGCCTTACTTTGTTTTGATATTTTTACCCAGTTTGTCTTGATAGTTGCTGGGAGAGCAAACTCTTCAAAAAATGTATCAAAATGTTTCAGAACCTGAAGCAGGTTGGCTTGCTTTCAGGACCCTACAGAGGAAAGAATGAAAGAATCTGTGGAGTCCTCCTTTTTCCCCATAAGTATAAGGTACCTGTGGACCCTAATAACATACAGCAAACCGGAGTTGTCAATTCTTCCTTCCCCTTTTTTGTTTAGTCTATCCAAGTTTTCCTCCAATTTTTTCCCCCTAAAACAGGATTATACTGTTAATTTCTAATTTGTTTACAAATTCCACAAAAGATAACATACTCAGTGATTTTTATTTTATTTATTTATTTATTTTTATTTTTTTGCGGTACGCGGGCCTCTCACTTTCGTAGCCTCTCCCGTTGCGGAGCACAGGCTCCGGACGCGCAGCCTCAGCAGCCATGGCTCACGGGCCCAGCCGCTCCGCAGCACGTGGGATCTTCCCAGACCGGGACACGAACCCGCGTCCCGTGCATCGGCAGGCGGGCTCTCAACCACTGCGCCACCAGGGAGGCCCCTCAGTGATTTTTAAAGGGGAAAGAGTTTATCACTTTTTGCTACACAGTAAAGTTTAGCTTCCTGTTCCTGATCTTCTGCAGTCTGTACTTTTCTTCATTTGCCTCCTGGACCGGAGTGTAAGCTCTTGTAGTTGTTCTCAAACCTGCCTATCTTCATAGAAATCATCTGGGGACCTTGTTCAACGTACAGATTCTTCGATTCCACCCCAAACTTTATTTTTCTTTACGTATAGAATGAGGTTTGGCCATTTCTAGATCGTACTAAGGCGTATGATTCATGGATTACACTTTGAGAAACACTGGAAGGTTTATAGCCCTCAATGTTTAATCTGTTTGCAAACCTGTGATTTAAAAAACAAAACAAAAATTTCTTAGAATCATTTTACTTATGCAAGATATCTTTTAGCTCCTCTCCTTGAAAATGTGTTTGGTGATTCAGGTAGAACATGACAGTTTATGCATCATCGAAATCACGTGGACCATCACCAAATGCAGAAACAATCGAACAATCTACTTTACATTCTACTTCTTTATAGAATGGATACAGTCCAACTGCTCATGACATGTGGAAGAATAAAATCTTCCAGTTATATTTTGTGATTAGGTTAATGTGATTTCACCAGACAGTCTTGTTTGCAATAAATTAGTATTTAGTACATAGTATGCAATAGCAATGTAATGATATTTAATTTATATAATATATGTAGTTGAGGTTTTTTCTTTAAACTGTCTCAGATGTACTAACATATTTTTCCCCAAACATCCCTGAGAAGCAGACAAGAACTGCTATTTATCACCATTTGCAGATAGACTGAATCACTGAGCTATTAAGTAACTTGAAGAGCCACAGTCAGTGACTAAGTCAGGACAGACACTTCATCTGCTAGTTCCTTGTTCAGTAATTCTCTTAACAAATCCTGTTGCATATATTTCTTCCTATAAGAATTTACAAATAATTCAGTTTTCTGGGAGATTCTTTATCATGGGGTGTGTGAGAATTTGTACCCTTTGGAAAGTCAAAGACTGGAAGTAGGAAATCATATTAAAGACAGTTCTTTTCAAAAATAACTTTATCCTTCAATTTTCACTATTTCTATTTCATAGAAAACTTACTCCATTCATTCATTCAGTAATGTAATATTTACTAAGCATATTTAATATGTCTGGTGCTCTGCAAATAAATAGGACATAATCCTTATTCTCAATTTGTGCAGTCTGATAAGGAAACAGAAAGACAGAAATGGTATCATGTGATAACAGCTATATTAATAACAGCTATATTAGAGCTAGGTGTTATGTGCAAAGGGGCTTATAGGAAGAATCCCTGAGTCTGTCTGAGGGAGTTGGGGAAGTCTTCTCAGAAATTAGAAAATTTGAGCTGGGTTTTGAAGGAAGGGGGGTGGTGGTAAGAATTTACAAAGATTCAAGGTAAGGATAGGAGCATGGAAAGGTGAGAATAGAGGAGAACCCTAAACATAAGTCCTAGCCAGTCCAAGATATAAATAGAGATGCCTGGATTTAAAATTTAGAGGCCTAATAAATACACCTGTAATTTGTGGAGGGCATTTTCACCACCCTGGAATCCTCCATTTTGGAGCCTTGGCATTCTCCACGGAGAACAATGTGGATCACACCCAGAAATGAGACCTTTAGTGAGACCCATGAAACCATCATCATTCTGGCAGCCATGCTGATTTAGAAAATCAGACCTCTCATTATAAAATGTATGGAAGCAAACATAAAAGAGAGCTAGTGTTTTTAAATGGTAAAACTAAACAAAGGGAACAAACGCTCACTTGCTAGGCTGGCCTTGTATGCTTCAGCCGGAAGGGCATTTTTGCAGCCAAGTAAGAAGCCCACAAAACATAGTAGAAACACTGACAGATACTTAACTGTACCAGCTCTGGTGGGTACAGCCATAATTCACTTCATAATACAAATTAATATGTTGTCCAGAGGGGTCCCTGCATTTGTGTTGAGTGTCTTTTGAAAAGTTCCCGTTCTGTGCTATGAAGCCACAAAGTAAAACTGGATGATTGGCTCTGGAATAGATTCTGAACTGGGCCCCTTAATTACAGTACTGATATCCTTGGGGAAGGCAAAATGGAAATGTCCTGTAAAGTCTGGAAATATAAAATAATAAACCAAAGAGAAAAAAGCAAACAATGAAACAAACTTTATTATTAAAAGTCTGATATTTCTTCAGACAAGGTCTACTTAAAAGCTTAGTATGCCAGAGGTGAGAGAGGGCAGCTTGCTTTAATTTAAGTGGGGTTAGTTGTTAAGCAGGTTATAAGTACACTCTGTATTTGCAGAATCATGTGGTGGGGCAAAGTTCAGCCATCCCAGTGATCTTGATGACCAAAGTGTCCTACATGTTTTCTAATCTAATGCAAATGATTTCAATCTTAGGTAGCCGTATTTCCAAACACCATTTAGAGCTTCAGTGACTTGTCCTAGAAAGGTCCTATAAAGCCACATTTAATGGGTTTTCTAAACAATGTAAAAAAAGATTTCTTTAAATGTGTTGTGCAGTTTGTGATTTTAGCGTAAAAATCATTGTCCTCTGTGCCCACTACTGCTCCCTTCACCTAATGCAATTTTGAGGCTTCTTTACTGAAAATGTTGCAATGTCACTTTCTTCTCTCTGGATCTGAATGCTCCCAATCATGGTCTTAAGATTCCACGTGCAGAGCTGGGGTTCTGACAATTAGAAAAGCTCCATAGAATTTGGAAAATAATACTCAGAGAATCCTGAAAGGCACAATTTTCAACAGAAAATTAGGAAACAAAGATTGTTGTGTCAGCTTTTCCAATGTAAACTATATAATCTTGAGTTCATTATAACCTCTGTGGGCCCTGATTTGCTCGTCTCTAAAATGAAGGTCACAGACTGCCTCTTATGTCCTTTAATGTTGTTCCATGGCACCATTTAAGCCTGCTAATGAATTACTTAAATATTGAAGTCCACATTAAGCCTTATGGAAAAGCATAACTGTCAAGATTTTTCTCTCAGTTACTTGTGCTAATAGCTGTTGCATAGTCTTCTAATGGTAGTGTAGCAAAAATATTCCAACACTGTTATTATTCATAATAATTTATCAAGGGCTTATGCCAGGTGCTTTACAAGTCATTTAAATATCATAATCACTTTGTTGGGTAGTATATTGGTTTACTAGGGCTACCATAACCAGGTACTACAAACTGAGTGGCTTAAACAACAGAAGTTTATTGTCTCACAGTTCTGGAGGCTACAAGTCTGAAATCAAGGTGTCAGCAGGGCTGGTTCCTTCTGAGGGCTGTGGTGGAGAATTAATTTCATGCTCTTTTCTTAGCTTCAGTTTTTTTTGTTTTTTTTGTCTTGGCAATTTTGGCACTCCTCGACTTGCAGATGTGTTATTCCAATCTCCACCTTCATCCTCATGTGATGTTCTTTCTGGGTGTCTGTCTTTTTACGTGGTGTTCTTTTCATAAGAACATGAGTCATGTTGGATTAGGGGCCCATCCTAATTCAATATAATTTCATTTTGGCTCGATTATTTCTATAAAATACTCTATTTCCAAATATAGTTACATTCTGAGGTACTGGGGGTTAATACTTCAATTTAATTCAGTTCATTAGAGGTGGGTGGTATTCCCATTTTACAGATGGGTTAAGTAAGGTTACAATGTTGAGTTAATTTTCCTAAGGTCATAAAGCTAGTCAATGGCAGACCTGGGATTCACATCCACATTTGATGACTTCATTCATAATTTAGCTAATAATCTTGGTATTCAAAAAGAAAACCGGCTGTATCAGTGTCCCAGGACTAAGAATACTGAACATAAACTTTCTGGTAACTTTGGTGATGTAGAGGATTCAGCAACACTGACCAACATCGAGGTTTCATTGGTGGCACCAGGGCTAAATCTGTGTTTGTCAAAACTGATCCTTCAGTTCTCCAAGCCTGGGCAAGGATTTGAAAAAAGCCTGAATCTCAAGTCATCTTGAAGGAGCTCTATATACATAATAACCCTGAGAAGTTTTATATTCAAGTATGGCTGCAGGAGAGTAACAAAGAACATTCTACAGTTATATGAAGAGTTGCATTAGAAGATCAAAATTAACCAGCATCACATTTCCAGTTCTTTTTCCCCAATTATGCTTTAATGTTTTCAAACAATTGGTGTTTGTGAAACTGACTGGCTGCCCGTTAATCTGTCTCTGCCTTGAGCACCTCTATTTAGTATCCCATACAGATACTAAATGAATAAGGCAGAATCTTGGGCCTTTGGAGGAAGCAGATGGGCTTCAAGATGGGAGGGAGGATCTAAATTTGGAAACTGGGGTAAATAGGAAATTTTCCATTAGGTCATTGAGTTCCTGGAATGTCTGGGTTCTTCCAATGAATAACCTTTATTATCCCAGTAGTTTCATAAAAATGATACTTCCTCACAAGATATCCTGGCAGTGGTTGGAAATGTCAGTTTTTCATGATGCCCAATATTATGTTAAAGGGGGAATTAGTTACATTAATAAACATAGATTTTTTAAAAAAGACAATTCTCTGTGGGAAGTTAAGGGACATTAGCCACTTACAGTTTAATGAAATCTATAATGTTCACTCTGCTTTAAAGAACACTCCAATTGGTTACTGTGAAACAAGTGGAAATCTTGATGTAGGTCTGGGACAAAAAAAGGAATAAGTAGTTCTCAGCAAAGAGAAGTTATGGTAGAGCCATCTTGGTTTGTGAATTTGTTAGCCAGGGAGTCTATTTTCCTTTGCATTGGTACTATAGAGATTAATCTGTTTATTTCCGGCCATATTTTTGGTTTGCTTTAAAATTGAAGAAGAGCAAAACGAGTTTTTTTCTGAAGAGCAAAACGAGTTTTTTTTCTGAGTGCCATTAACATTATTTTGTTTATGACCATTTCAGTGATAGATACTTGGAATATACAATTGTTAGAATCAATTTAAACATCTAAATAATTATCACCTTTGATCACATTTAGGATATGCATTGGGGACACGAATAAAGAAGTTGATATAATGGTAAAACCTTTGCAATTTGTATTAGTAATTGTTGATAAACCAGGGGTAATGTTAAGTAAAACAGATTTACATTAATCACACAAAAGTTAATGTTTTCAGTTGTTATCAGTTGAAATACTCTTTTCCAAAATCACATACCTATTTCTTATGAAGTGCTGTATAAGTAATTTCACAAACATCAATTAACATATGAGCATCCCTTATTTTATTTAGGTACTAAGAAAAGATTGCTGGTTATTTGAAGTGAGTTTGGCTGCATCCAACTTTAAGTGAATTCAACTTCTTTTTCTTTTCTTTTTTTTTTTTTTTTTCATTTCTTCCTTCCTTCCTTTCAGATGAAGGGGGAACAGAGGCAGGAAGTGTTCCTAAGTGAGAGCTGTCCTAATTACTATACTCCTACCTTCTGTCTATGAGGTTTTCAAATGATCTGCCAGATTTTTAATATAAATCCCTTCCTGGGGCCTTCCTTCCTCAAAAAAAAAATAAGAAAAATAGAACACACAAAACTGATTTATTATTAAAGAGGCATACTTCCTTCACTGACCCTGGGGTGTGTACACTCTGTGGATTTTATATAGAATATTGTCTTGTTATGGAGTCTTGAATTAAGACTGTTAAACAATGATTGATCTGATAACAATAAATATTTGGTGATGCCATCCAGTTTTTTATTATATTCACTGCTGTTAGGATTTAGGGGATTAGTAAATAATACCCTGTTCTTCCCCTCCTGAGCTGAGAATCAATTCGGAATTAAGACCCAGGAGGCAGAGAAATAGAGGTCAAATAGACAGTTTTATTCTAAGGATGATGGGAAAATGTATTTTTAAAAGTTTAGGCAAATAACTTAATACCCCATGACTGATTTAAGCAGACTTTCCCACTTAGGTATTGGCACAGCTGAACAAGTGAAGGCATTCCTGGTAGGACCGAGTTGTCCCCTCTAAGCTTATCACATGAAACCAAAGAATTTGACTGAGACGTGAGGACCAACAAGCATTGAGAGAAGCTACAGCCCACAGGGGGCTGAGCTAGATGTGCTCAATACCTTCTGACAACCTTTGGGATGAGAGGAGTTGGGAGAAGGCCAGGTGGGTTGCTCTAATGGATACGCTCATGAAAGCGAAGGAAGATTTTTACCCAACATCCTCCATCTAGGGTTCTCTCAACTTGTTGGGCTTCCTAACACTACTAATTTCCCCCATCTAAAATTATTGCCAGCCATGTTTTTAATTACAGATTAAAATATTACACGATAAATATCAGTGTGCAATCATATAATGTTTCTGACATAGATAGCCTCAAATATAGACAGTATAATTCTTCCATTATTAAATTCCCAGAGATTGACTAAAGTTCCCTAATTGTATCACCTTGTGATGTAAAACTCCAAGTAAATCAGAAGCCAAAATTCTTAATCTAAAGTCCAAAATGAATTTGCTTAGCCAGCTAGTCAGTGCTAACTGCTCTGATTCCTGAGTAGTGCAGGTGACTTCAGCAGCTGTCATTAAATAAAATGGCTTCTAGTTCTTTCATCACTTCATATATCCTCCTCCACACTCAGGTAACCACCATCCTGATTTTCTCTGTAGTTTTTATTAAGTGTGTATCCCTCACAGTTAGTTTTGCATGTTTTCGAACTTTAAACACATCGAATCATGCTGGACATGATATTTTTTCTTTTGCTACCATTGGTTCTGAATCATCTACATTAATGCACGTAGCCAGAGTTCATTGATAGCTTATACCACAATTTATTACTTCCAATGGATCATTGTCCGTTTTTTATTGTTCCTGATGCAAAGAACAGTGCTGATGTGAATGAACATTCATGGAAATATTCAAGGATTCCTTTAGTGTGTGTTCTCAGTTTTTAAAAACTACAGTGAGTGAATAGATGATTATAGCACAGGCTTTATATTTACCAAATTTAGAAAACATGAAACCTATATCCTATAGCAGTGAATCAGATATTTAGTGGTGACTGGTGGACGGAAGGTATTACATGAAAATCTTACTTCAATCAGACTTGCTAAGATGTCAGTCAGCTCTCTGGTTTCCAAAACCTGTGAACTCCTACAAGATCACTTCTGTCATTAACTTAATCATGGCACTACATTGACCATGGAGGAAATCTACCTGCACATACGATCCTTCACCAGAGAGTGTCATTTGAAACTTTCCGGCCATCTTGCTAAGTTTAGAATCTTGTAAAGATGGCAGACTCACTCATTAGGTATATACTGAGGTGACTCTCTTTCCTAAATGATACATTCAAAACCTTTTAATTTCCATTTCTTATTTGAGCCCTGGATCTCTGGAGCCCTGATGCTGTAATGAATTTTGTTTCTGTCTTATGACATAGCTCACACACTTTCTGTGAGCAGGAATACTGTTTTGTCCTTTGTGCCAAATGCTACCACTAACTGTAGATATGGAAATACTTAAGCCTATGTAACATGCTTTCTTGGGAGAGTTTGTTGTTTAACCTCACACATGTTTCATCTGGAAAATCAGCTTGATTTGAAACTATTGATAGTCCTGAAGCATGTATTTGCAGGTTGGTCAGGTGAGGCCTAATACCTCTGTCAGGAACTACTCCCCAGAATGGTCCCTCCCTTTTTTCCAAGCCTTGATAAAACATCTGCACCTTTAGAAACATCAGAAACCTCTTTATTTCTGTAATACTTTTCTCTGTAGCAATGGAGATGTTGCTAATGTTCAATTTCCTGCTGCTGTTCTTTTAACAGGTTTCTAGGAGGCTCAGCTGAGTTTTTAACTGTTCAACTTTTCTAACACATCTAGAACTGGTACAGTTTGCAGTTTCAGGATATTCCGTGTCTTTTTTCTTCACTTTGCTTTGTGGTACAGGCATTTGTTTTGGCAGTATACTTCTCTAGACTGTGTCTTATGACAGTTAAAAAAAAAATGAGTACCGCATCTGTCAAAAGGAAGTGCTTCTCGAACACATCTTGTATAACTTCGTCTCCTAACATTGAATAGTCTTTCCCAGGATATAAACTTTTGCTGAGTATGTAATTCAGACCTGGTCTCAATACATTACTCCTGTCTCACCACACCATATGCAAAGGCATTGTGGAGGTGATGTAACACAGTGAATTTTAGAAATGGAAAAAAAAAAAAAAAGGCCCATACGCTAGAGTACAAAGATGGGAAAGAAATTGAGGTTATAAAGGTAGGCAAAGGGCAGACTATGTAAGGTCACATAGACTGTGGTAAGGATTATAAGCAATAAAAGGGATCCTTTGCTCTTGAGTTTAGAATCTTCAGAAAGTTTGTGCAGGAGAATGAAACAGCTAAAATCTTCTGAGAAGTGTTGTGATATGTAAATGAGTAAAAATCATGGTGGTACTGCTGAAGGAAATAGTAATTTGTCCTGGTATATACAAATAGTTATTTGTCCTGGAAATTAAAAGAATGACCTCTAGCTAAAGGGTATCCATTTTCAGTGGGCTGAGTTACATCATCTTGCTGTCTGTTTGCATTCTCCATGACCATATAGGTTTTTACCCAGAGATTGTCCAGGAAGCTAGATTCAGCCAAAATTATTTGGGTAGTGATGGTGATTGAAGAAAGAGAAATGGAATGGAGTGATGTTTTCCAAATTCTGATCTCATTTTGTGAGTCATTTTGTGGAAGAAAGAGAAAGGAAATTTTTTTTTTTTTTTTTTTGCTCTACTTCTCTCTCCAGGTGGGATTGATTTTAGTTCTAGGAAACAGCTCATCAACAAAAGTAATAGAATTACTGATTTCATCCTTAAAAAAAGTTTATATTTAGCATAGCACAAGACATAAAGCTGTTTTATTCCCACACTGCATCTAAGACATAGCCACTCAATCTATAGCTAGTTAAAATAATTGTTGAAGAAAAAGCTCAGATATGATGAACTTTGGTTCCTTCCCAATGTCTGCATTTTAGTCTGAGTCTGCCGTTGGCCCTTGAGCAATGAGGGACTTAAGGCACCAAACCCCAGTCTGAAAGCTGCCTGTAACTTTGCAGTAGGTCCTTCCTATGCATGGTTCCGCATCTGCGGATTCAGCCAACCATGTGGGTCGTGTAGTAAGTACTTAGTGAAAAAGATGCATGTAAGTGGACTCCTACAGTTCAAACCCCTGTTGTTCCAGGATCAACTGTACTTTATTTTGGTTAAATAGTTCCATATTTTAATTTATAAGAATTAAGTATTTTTCATGTTAACTATGTTTTACCAATCCACTTGTCTTTGGACATTACAGAATGTTTTAACCAAAACCATTTATTTATTCTACATAGCTGTTAGTTAGCTTGTTATCATGGGAATCAGCTTCAAAGGGATTTTTTTAATTGATTTCTGATATATTGATAATGTTCCACTGCTGCATTGGAACTCCATGCAAATGATATTTTCAAGCATATATTTACAGTTTCCAAATTTTTGGTATCATTAAAGTTGCTGGAGATCTCACATAAAAGCTGTATGATGAATTAGATTATGTTCCAGTTTATAGTCTTAATGATAGCTATTTATTGAGCACTTATTAATTGCCAAGCACTTCAGGCTATCATTTATTGATTAATTTACTCTTTAATCCTTTCATTTGACGTGCTGAATGACCTATTGGGTGTAAGGCATTATCTTTAGTTATTCAGTGAGTCAAAGCAACAATGTCTCTGTTTCCAACATGTTAGGTCACAGTGGAAGACAAATTTTTATAAAATCTCTTTACAACAAAATAAAGTATTACCTAAGTATTGCAAGTGCTCAGGAGAGGTACAGATGCTTCAAAAACAAAATAAAGAATTGACTGAGGGATGTCAGCGAGAGAAGGTGTTTCTCATTTAATTCTCAATGTGACTCAGTGAGCTTGCACTCTGGTGCCAGACTACCTGCGTAGGAAACAAGACTGCCATCATTGCTGTGTGACCTTGGGCAAGTTACTAAAACTTTCTGTGACTCAGTTTTGTTGTGTATAAATGGATATAAGGATACTACCTTCTTAATTAGGTTCTAGTGAATATTAAATGTTTAAAGGAATAAATAACTTGCTCAGCGATAGTAAGATTAAGAGTTAAGATCCAAAACTCCGTCTGGCTGACGTCAGAATAGAAGTTTTAATCACTGTGTGAGTTTTGCCAGGTGATAGAGAGACTGAAGGGAAGCTCTGTTCTCTGGATATCCAGTTGTAAGTTATAATGCTAGTCAACGTATTAATCTTTGATAAGGGAGAGGGGCACTGGTCATTTGACAAGGAGATACTTGTGCAGGCTTCATCGTGGTGATGTTGCTGAAACTTGCTTTCTCTGAGACTTATTCCCATCTTTGGCATATGGTACGATATTTCATTTGTTATTTTTTATTAGGCCCCTTGAGGAACAGTATAATAAAATGGTTTAGGACACAGACTGTGGAGCTACACTGCTGGGGTTCAAATCCTGGCTTTGTTACTTACTAGCTGTGTGACCAGGAGTAGATTGTCCATCTCCGTGCTTTTGTGTCCTTCCTATGAAATGGAGATGGTGATGGTAACATGTACCTGCTAAGGCTATTTTAAGTACCCAGTGAATAAATATGTATAGCAGAGAAGGGCCTGGTCCATAGTGATCCTTACATATGTGTCAAATAACAGACAAATAAAAATATACCCCATTCTTTGATGAAAGTTCCATCGTTTGGATGCAGTTATCATAAAATCTAGTTCCTGAAGTCACTCTTCAAAATAGTGGCAGCTGTTTGAAACCTGTGAAGCAGGATCACATTTCCTTGTTTTAAAATGCTTCTTACAATCCAGAACAACCTAATTCCCAAACTTAGGCATGGCAAAATAAAGGGCACTAAGAAAGCAAAATGCAGTTGTTGTTTTTTCCTCTCTCAAGACTGGTGTGATGATTACACTCATATGTGGAATCTATAAAAAACAAAAGAAACAAAACAAAAACAAATTCATAGATAGAACAGCTGATGGTTACCAAAGGGGAAGGGATTTGGGGGGGGGCAGTGAGCTGGGTGAAGGTATGGTGATGGATGGTAACTAGGCTTGTAGTGGTGATCACTCTGTAGTTTATACAGATCTTGAACTATAATGCTGTGTACCTTAAACTTATATAATATTAAAATGATTGGTCTGATATCTTTCTACATTTTTTAAAAAATCTACCATGAACAAGGAAAAATCACAACAAGTAGAACTGATTCTGTTTACAGAACCAGCTATTCCAACAGGAACTAAAAAAAAATCTCCTCGGGAATCACTCAAGAAAACAGTACGTTTATGTTGGAAATGTGTTCTTTGAAACAATTTCCATGCTTCATCACCTGCCATCTGAGTCACCATGAACACCAACTAACTGAAAATTGTTTGTAGCTCATTTAGGTATTTATGAATCACTTTGTATAACACCATCTACAGGACTAGCTGTGAACACCAAGAACTTCAGTGATTTTTCTCCATATATCTAGTTGCCCCAAACACCTGCTTTTAGACTTTATTATGTAGAAATAAAAAGCATTCTGTTTCCAAGAAACTACTCCACATAGGGGTAAAAAAGGGATATTTGTTTTCAAAATGTGTTCTCAATTAAACATGTAAAACAAATAAACACACTAATAGGGTTTTTCCATATTATTCTTTTATAAAGCATATTTCAAGCAGGTGGAATCCACTCTGGAGATCCAAATATGTCTTTAACAGGTCTCAAGGTGCTATAGAGCCATGCAGGAGCAGATCAGCCAGCCGGCAGAAAGATGAAAACCTAGCAGGAGATGGAGTCTCCTAGTGAAACTTGCCATACAAATAAAAGTTTAAGGGATTTATTATGGCATCTTCGCCAATTAGAACTAAACACAGGGTAGGGGCTGGCAAGTAGAGTAGATCATTAGAGTATTTGCTAATGAAGAAACAGACTGGGAACAACGGGATACTAAACGTGTCAGAATCAGATTTAGGTCCTAGAAAATGGTATTTCTGGCTTAGTGCCTCAGCAGAGCTTAAATAACCAAGAATCAGCTTATTTGCAAAATTATGAAACTTGGGAACTTCTTCTGAGTCTGATGGGAATGAAGGATCTGGTTATGAGACATTTCTAACTGGTTCTACCCGTCCTTCTAGGTTAGAAACTGTGATAGGGTTTCCGTAGTTGTTACCATGAGGGGACTTGTTTGGAGAGGTTACCTCTCTCCCATGGTGCTGTGGTTAATGTTGGAATTTTGAGAAATGAAGTGCCTGAAGTATAACGGTGATGGGTTCATGAGTTGACATCACTGGTACCGTGAATAGCAAAAACTCAGCCGGAAAATAGCAGTTGATTCAACAAACATTTATGTAGTCCCTTCCAAGTGTTCAATTCTAGATTCTAGGCACAGATGTGCAGTAGTAAATAGGACAGACAAAATGAATCCAATTGGCCTTATAGTGGGAGACTGAAACTGATCTTTACAAAAAGTACACAGGATCCAAGTGAAATCCATCCATGATAAAACTCCTCTAGTTCTTCCACTCAGTTGCTTAGTCTTTAGGATTGTCACGGTCAGGGGGAGAAATTAAGGTATTGCTACCATTGATCCCTCTGAGCAAAAGGAGTAGGCAAACAGTAGCCATATGAGCTCTGAAACGGTATTGATTTTGGCAATTTGGAGAATTGTATCTATATCACTAGAATCTCAAAGCACGTTTGTATAATCAGTTTGTGGTTCTATGTACAAATACTTATAACATTTACCATACCTGGCAATTATTTGTTTACTACAGTTTGCGCTAACATGACCCTTTTAAAAGCAGAAACTGAGTCTCAGTCATATTTGTTTCTGATTCATAATTTTTTTTCTGAATGGATGAGTGAATATATAGATACTATTTTAACATAATATAAAAGGAAAAAAAAAAGTAGAGGTTTTTGAAATATGGTGGAGTTAATGATTTCTACATCAAACTACATTTAATTTTTTTTTTTTTTAACATCTTGGGGTATAATTGCTTTACAATGGTGTGTTAGTTTCTGCTTTATAACAAAGTGAATCAGTTATACATATACATATGTTCCCATATCTCGTCCCTCTTGCGTCTCCCTCCCTCCCACCCTCCCTATCCCACCCCCCCCCCCCAGGCGGTCACAAAGCACCGAGCTGATATCCCTGTGCTATGCGGCTGCTTCCCACTAGCTATCTACCTTACGTTTGGTAGTGTATATATGTTCATGCCTCTCTCTCGCTTTGTCACAGCTCACCCTTCCCCCTCCTCATATCCTTAAGTCCATTCTCCAGTAGGTCTGTGTCTTTATTCTTGTCTTACCCCTAGGTTCTTCATGACTTTTTCTTTTCCCTTAAGTTCCATATATGTGTGTTAGCATACGGTATTTGTCTTTCTCTTTCTGACTTACTTCACTCTGTATGACAGACTCTAGGTCTATCCAGCTCATTACAAATAGCTTAATTTCGTTTCTTTTTATGGCTGAGTAATATTCCATTGTATATATGTGTCACATCTTCTTTATCCATTCATCCGATGATGGACACTTAGGTTGTTTCCATCTCCGGGCTATTGTAAATAGAGCTGCAATGAACATTTTGGTACATGACTCTTTTTGAACTATGGTTTTCTCAGGGTATATGCCCAGTAGTGGGATTGCTGGGTCATATGGTAGTTCTATTTGTAGTTTTTTAAGGAACCTCCATACTGTTCTCCATAGTGGCTGTACCAATTCACATTCCCACCAGCAGTGCAAGAGTGTTCCCTTTTCTCCACACCCTTTCCAGCATTTATTGTTTCTAGATTTTTTGATGATGGCCATTCTGACTGGTGTGAGATGATACCTCACTGTAGTTTTCACTTGCATTTCGCTAATGGTTAAAGATGTTGAGCATTCTTTCGTGTGTTTGTTGGCAGTCTGTATATCTTCTTTGGAGAAATGTCTATTTAGCTCTTCTGCCCATTTTTGGATTAGGGTGTTTGTTTTTTTGTTATTGAGCTGCATGAGCTGCTTGTAAATTTTGGAAATTAATTCTTTGTCAGTTGCTTCATTTGCAAATATTTTCTCCCATTCTGAGGGTTGTCTTTTGGTCTTGTTTATGGGTTCCTTTGCTGTGCAAAAGCTTTGAAGTTTCATTAGGTCCCATTTGTTTATTTTTGTGTTTATTTTCATTTCTCTAGGAGGTGGGTCAAAAAGGATCTTGTTGTGATTTATGTCATAGAGTGTTCTGCCTATGTTTTCCTCTAAGAGTTTGATAGTTTCTGGCCTTAAATTTAGGTCTTTAATCCATTTTGAGCTTATTTTTGTGTATGGTGTAAGGGAGTGATCTAATTTCATTCTTTTACATGTACCTGTCCAGTTTTCCCAGCACCACTTATTGAAGAGGCTGTCCTTTCTCCACTGTACATTCCTGCCTCCTTTATCAAAGATAAGGTGACCATATGTGTGTGGTTTTATCTCTGGGCTTTCTATCCTGTTCCACTGATCTATCTTTCTGTTTTTGTGCCAGTACCATACTGGCTTGATTACTGTAGCTTTGTAGTATAGTCTGAAGTCAGGGAGCCTGATTGCTCCAGCTGTCTTTTTCGTTCTCAATATTGCTTTGGCTAGTCGGGGTCTTTTGTGTTTCCATAGAAATTGTGAAATTTTTTGTTCTAGTTCTGTGAAAAATGCCAGTGGTAGTTTGATAGGGATTGCATTGAATCTGTAGACTGCTTTGGGTAGTACAGTCATTTTCACAATGTTGATTCTTCAATCCAAAAACATGGTATATCTCTCCATCTATTTGTATCATCTTTGATTTCTTTCATCAGTGTCTTATAATTTTCTGCATACAGGTCTTTTGTGTCCTTGGGTAGGTTTATTCCTAGATATTTTATTCTTTTTGTTGCAGTGGTAAATGGGAGTGTTTTCTTGATTTCACTTTCAGATTTTTCATCACTAGTGTATAGGAATGCCAGAGATTTCTGTGCATTAATTTTGTATCCTGCTACTTTACCAAATTCATTGATTAGCTCTAGTAGTTTTGTGCTGGCATCTTTAGCATTCTCTATAGTATCATGTCATCTGCAAACAGTGACAGCTTTACTTCTTCTTTTCCGATTTGGAGTCCTTTTATTTCCTTTTTCTTCTCTGATTGCTGTGGCTAAAACTGCCAGAACTATGTTGAATAAGAGTGGTGAGAGTGGGCAACCTTGTCTTGTTCCTGATCTTAGTGGAAATGCTTTCAGTTTTTCACCATTGAGGATGATGTTGGCTGTGAGTTTGTCATATATGGACTTTATTATGTTGAGGTAAGTTCCCTCTATGCCTACTTTCTGCAGGGTTTTTATCATAAATGGGTGTTGAATTTTGTCAAAAGCTTTCTCTGCATCTATTGAGATAATCATATGGTTTTTCTCCTTCAGTTTGTTAATATGGTTAATCACATTGATTGATTTGCGTATATTGAAGAATCCTTGCATTCCTGGAATAAACCCCACTTGATCATGGTGTATGATCCGTTTAATGTGCTGTTGGATTTTGTTTGCTAGTATTTTGTTGAGGATTTTTGCATCTATGTTCATCAGTGATATTGGCCTCTAGTTTTCTTTCTTTGTGACATCCTTGTCTGGTTTGGGTATCAAGGTGATGGTGGCCTCAAAGAATGAATTTGGGAGTGTTCCTCCCTCTGCTATATTTTGGAAGAGTTTGAGAAGGATAGGTGTTAGCTCTTTTCTAAATGTTTGATAGAATTCACCTGTGAAGCCATCTGGTCCTGGGCTTTTGTTTGTTGGAAGATTTTTAATCATACTTTCAATTTCAGTGCTTGTGATTGGTCTGTTCATATTTTCTATTTCTTCCTGATTCAGTCTTGGCAGGTTGTGCATTTCTACGAATTTGTGCATTTCTTCCAGGTTGTGCATTTTGTGGCATAGAGTTGCTTGTAGTAATCTCTCATGATCTTTTGTATTTCTGCAGTGTCAGATGTTACTTCTCCTTTTTCATTTCTAATTCTATTGACTTGAGTCTTCTCCCTTTTTTTCTTGATGAGTCTGGCTAATGGTTTATCAATTTTGTTTATCTTCTCAAAGAATCAGCTTTTAGTTTTACTGATCTTTGCTATAGTTTCCTTCATTTCTTTTTCATTTATTTCTGATCTGATTTTTATGATTTCTTTCCTTCTGCTAACTTTGTTTTTTTTTTTTTTTTTTTTTTTTTGGTTCTTCTTTCTCTAATTGCTTTAGGTGCAAGGTTAGGTTGTTTATTTGAGATGTTTCCTGTTTCTTAAGGTGTGCTTGTATTGCTATAAACTTTCCTCTTAGAACTGCTTCTGCTGCGTCCCATAGGTTTGGGGTCATCATGTCTCCATTGTCATTTGTTTCTAGGTATTTTTAAATTTACTCTTTGATTTCTTCAGTGATCACTTCGTTATTAAGTAGTGTAATGTTTAGCCTCCATGTGTTGGTATTTTTTACAGATCTTTTCCTGTAATCGATATCTAGTCTCATGGCGTTGTGGTCGGAAAAGATACTTGATACAATTTTAATTTTCTTAAATTTACCAAGGCTTGATTTGTGACCCAAGATATGATCTATCCTGGAGAATGTTCCATGAGCACTTGAGAAAAATGTGTATTCTGTTGTTTTTGGATGGAGTGTCCTATAAATATCAATTAAGTCCATCTTGTTTAATGTATCATTTAAAGCTTGTGTTTCCTTATTTATTTTCATTTTGGGTGATCTGTCCATTGGTGAAAGTGGGGTGTTAAAGTCCCCTACTGTGAATGTGTTACTGTCGATTTCCCCTTTTATGGCTGTTAGTATTTGCCTTATGTATTGAGGTGCTCCTATGTTGGGTGCATAAATATTTACAATTGTTATATCTTCTTTTTGCGTCAGTCCCTTGATCATTATGTAGTGTCCTTCTTTGTCTCTTCTAATATTCTTTATTTTAAATTCTATTTTGTCTGATATGAGAATTGCTACTCCATCTTTCTTTTGGTTTCCATTTGCATGGAATATCTTTTTCCATCCCCTTACTTTCAGTCTGTATGTGTCCCTAGGTCTGAAGTGGGTCTCTTGTAGACAGCAAATATATGGGTCTTATTTTTGTATCCATTCAGCCAATCTGTGTCTTTTGGTGGGAGCATTTAGTCCATTTACATTTAAGGTAATTATCGATACGTATGTTCATATTCCCATTTTCTAAATTGTTTTGGGTTTGTTATTGTAGGTCTTTTCCTTCTCTTGTGTTTGTTGCCTAGAGAAGTTCCTTTAGCATTTGTTGTAAACCTGGTTTTGTGGTGCTGAATTCTCTCAGCTTTTGCTTGTCTGTAAAGGTTTTAATTTCTCCATCAAATCTGAATGAGATCCTTGCTGGGTAGAGTAATGTTGGTTGCAGGTTTTTGTCCTTCATCACTTACAGCATGTCCTGCCACTCACTTCTGGCTTGCAGAGTTTCTGCTGAGAGATCAGCTGTTAACCTTATGGGGATTCCCTTTTGTGTTATTTGTTGTTTTTTCCTTGCTGCTTTTAATATGCTTTCTTTGTATTTAATTTTTGACAGTTTGATTAATGTGTGTCTTGGCGTATTTCTCCTTGGCTTTATCCTGTATGGGACTCTCTGTGCTTCCTGGACTTGATTAACTATTTCCTTTCCCATATTAGAAAGTTTTCATCTATAATCTCTTCAAATATTTTCTCAGTCCCTTTCTTTTCCTCTTCTTCTTCTGGAACCCCTATAATTCGAATGTTGGTGCACTTAATGTCGTCCCAGAGGTCTCTGAGACTGTCCTCAGTTCTTTTCATTCTTTTTTCTTTATTCTGCTCTGCAGTAGTTATTTCCACTATTTTATCTTCCAGGTCCCCTAATCGTCCTTCTGCCTCAGTTATTCTGCTACTCTGATCCCATCTAGAGTATTTTTAATTTCATTTACTGTGTTGTTCATCGTTGTTTGTTTCATCTTTAGTTCTTCCAGGTCCTTGTTAAATGTTTCTTGCATTTTGTCCATTCTATTTCCAACACTTTGGGTCATCTTTACTATCATTATTCTGAATTCTTTTTCAGGAGACCTCCTATTTCCTCTTCATTTGTTAGGTCTGGTGGGTTTTTGCCTTGCTCCTTCATCTGCTGTGTGTTTCTCTGTCTTCTTATTTTGCTTAATTTCCTGTGTTTGGGGTCTCCTTTTTGCAGGCTGCAGGTTCGTAGTTCCCGTTGTTTTTGGTGTCTGTCCCCAGTGGCTAAGGTTGGTTCAGTGGGTTGTGTAGGCTTCCTGGTGGAGGCGACAAGTGCCTGTGTTCTGGTGGATGAGGCTGGATCTTGTCTTTCTGGTGGGCAGGTCCACATCTGGTGGTGTGTTTTCGGGTGTCTGTGGCCTTATTATGATTTTAGGCAGCCTCTCTGCTAATGGGTGGGGTTGTGTTCCTGTCTTGCTAGTTGTTTGGCATAGGATGTCCAGCACTGTAGCTTCTGGTCATTGAGTGAAGCTGGGTGCTGGTGTTGAGATGGAGGTCTCTGGGAGATTTTTGCTGTTTGATATTATGTGCAGCTGGGAGGTCTCTTGTGGACCAGTGTCCTGAAGTTGGCTCTCCCACCTCAGAGGCACAGCACTGACTCCTGGCTGCAGCACCAAGAGCCTTTCATCCACACAGCTCAGAATAAAAGGGAGAAAAAGTAGAAAGAAAGAATTAGTAGAAGAAGAAAGAAAGAAAGAAAGAAGAAAGAAAGAAAGGAGGGAGGGAGGAAGGAGGAAGGGAAAGAAGGAAAAAAGAAAGAAGATAAATAAAGTAAGATAAAATATAATAAAGTTATTAAAATAATTATTAAGAAAAAAAGAAAAAAAACGGATGATAGAACCCTAGGACAAATGGTGGCAGCAAAGCTATACAGAGAAAATCTCAGAGAAGCATACACATATACACTCACAAAAAGAGGAAAAGGGAAAAAAATCATAAATCTTGCTCTCAAACCCCACCTCTTTAATTTGGGATGATTCGTTGTCTATTCATGTATTTCACAGATGCAGGGTACATCAAGTTGATTGTGGAGCTTTAATCCGCTGCTTCTGAGGCTGCTGGGAGAGATTTTCCTTTCTCTTCTTTGTTCTCACAGCTCCGAGGGCTCAGCTTTGGATTTGGCCCCGCCTCTGCGTGTAGGTCGCTGGAGGGCGTCTGTTCTTCGCTCAGACAGGACGGGGTTAAAGGAGCCGCTGATTCGTGGGCTCTGGCGCACTCAGGCCGGGGAGAGGGAGGGGCACGTAGTGCGTGGCGAGCCTGCGCCGACATGACGTTGCACGAGCCTGAGGCGCGCCGTGCGTTCTCCCGGGGAGTTGGATCCCGGGATCCCGGGACCCTGGCAGTGGCGAGCTGCAAAGGCTCCCCAGGAGGGAGGTATGGAGCGTGACCTGTGCTGGCACACAGGCTTCTTGGTGGCGGCAGCAGCAGCCTTAGCATCTCATGCCCGTGTCTGGAGTCTGCGCTTTTAGCCGCGCGCGAGCCCGTCTCCAGAGCTCCTTTAAGCAGCGCTCTTAATCCCCTCTCCTTGCGCACCAGGAACCAAAGAGGGAAGAAAAAGTTTCTTGCCTTTTCGGCAGGTCCAGACTTTTCCCCGGACTCCCTTCCAGCTAGCCGTGGCGCACTAACCCCCTACAGGCTGTGTTCACGCCGCCAACCCCAGTCCTCTCCCTGCGCTCCGACTGAAGCCTCAGCTCCCAGCCCCGCCCGCCCCGGCTGGTGAGCAGACAAGCCTCTCGGGCTGGTGAGTGCCGCTCGGCCCTGATCCTCTGTGCCGGAATCTCTCTGCTTTACCCTCCGCACCCTTTTTGCTGTGCTCTCCTCTGCGGTTCCGAAGCTTTCCCCCTCCGCTACCCGCAGTCTCCGCCCGCGAAGGGGCTTCCTAGTGTGTGGAAACTTTTCCTCCTTCACAGCTCCCTCCCACTGGTGCAGGTCCCGTCCCTATCCTTTTGTCTCTGTTTTTTCTTTTGCCCTACCCAGGTACGTGGGGACTTTCTTGCCTTTTGGGAGGTCTGAGGTCTTCTGCCAGCATTCAGTAGGTGTTTTGTAGGAGTTGTTCCATGTGTAGATGCATTTCTGGTGTATCTGAGGGAAGGAAGGTGATCTCCGCGTCTTACTCTTCCGCCATCTTCCCGGAAGGCCGAGATATTTTTAAAGCAGAGTAAGATTATGGGTGAGGCTCTCTGGTGACCTAAAATTTTGAACATAATTTATATGTAAACAAGAGTTACTTTTCCTTGACTCTATCACCACCCTCCAACCTTTATTCTGCCTTTTTCCTCCCTTTTTCATCAAAATTCAAAAGAGAAAACCTTATATTTGATGAACTATAATTCTTTAAGTTACCATTTATCACTCAAAGTGTTCAACTTTTAATCTCAATATTCTGCTTAAATGTCTCTTACTAAAGGCAATAGTGAAGGCCAAAATTTTGTTGTCATCATCTTGGAACACTCTGAAGAACATTTTGCATTGCTGACGCCATTTGTTCTTGGCTCCTTCCTCCTTTAAACTTGAGAAATGTCTATCAAGTTTCTCAACCAATTTTGCTTATTACATTTTTGCTGCCTTTTCCAGTAATGTTGATGTTCCCCTAAGTATCCATTATTGATTATCACTTTTGTGTCCTCCTTTTCTCCCATGCTTCATTTATCACTAAAACACTGATAAATCCCAAATCTGTAGCTCCAGTTTATAACTTTCTCCTGAACTCCAGGTCTACATGTCCAGTAGATTATTAGAACTACCCACAAAGAGATGCTACAGGATTCTAAAACTCATTTAAAATTTTACTTTTCATATTTCTCTGCTACCTCCTCAGATTGCTTTGTTAAGGTCATCAGAACCCTACTCCAAAATCTTCTCTGCCTTATCTTCACATTGCTCACTAATGATAAAAGTCTTGCTGTTATCAAGCCCTTCAAATCTGATTTTAAACCATGTTCAAATATTGGTCGTATCTCTTTCCACCACATGCTCAGACCCTAGCTACATAGAATGCATCGCCATCCATGTTGTTGCATAAGCTACTTTTCCCTATTGTAATATGTATTCACTCCAGTTAAATCCTCCTTTGACTCTCCCTGGATGCACTGGCCACTCTAACTAGTGATTTGACAGCCTATATATTTACTTTAACATGCATTTTTTTCTACTAAAATTATTTGTTGTTCTTTTGAGAAAAGTCAGTGTAAATGCTGGGACATTTCTATTAATTTCAAACAGAACTTAGATGTGGTAGTAGGCATAAAATGGAACTACTTCACAAGAAGAGTTTCTGTTGAACAGAAGGACATAAAAATTATAAATTTGTATGTATTTCTTAGTGTAGCCTAACATATAGAATTTTTTTTAAAAGATGGAGCTAAAAGGAAGAAAAGACAAACTTAAATCATGGTGGGGGGGTGTACAACATGCATCTTCCAGTATCTGAATGAACAACATGATTAACACATTTAATATAATTTATGGTTATAGAACAATGCACTTAATTGCAGAATGTATATCATTTTCAAGGACACACAGAACATTTATAAAAATTAATCAGATGCTGAATCATAAAGCAAGTTTCAATATTTTATAGAGGATTGGCATCATGTTGAGTTAAGTGCTTTGTGCGTAAGTTATTTGAATCAGAAAATCTCCAGATATTAGGAAAATTAAAATATACATTTTTGCAATACTTCTTCAATAAAAAATCAACTTTAAAATACTTAGAAATGAATAAAAATTAAACTGCCATATTAAAAAAACTAAAACCAATGTTACAGTGACGTGTACTTCAAATACACATATAAGAAAAGAATAAGGCAGAAAATCGATTATAAGCATCCATGTCAAACTGAGGGAAAACAGCACATTTAACTCGAAGACAGAAGGAGAGAAATAATAAAAATCAGGAGGTAATAGAATGAAAAAATATTGTACATTGTACCAAACATACAATAGAGAGGATTAACAAAACTAAAATTGGTTCTTTGAATAACCTAATAAAAGTGGTAGATATTGATGTTACTGACCAAGTTAAAAAAAGAGAGGTGTCAAGAATAATATCAGGAATAGAAGTTTCTACAAATCCTGAAGATACGAAAAAGATGTTGAAAGGATGTTGGAACTAACTTTTTTAAAAAAAATAAAATTTTGTGTAAAGTAAATTTCTAGTAAAATATAACTTAACAAAACTGATGTGAGAAAGAATAAGACAATCTGAATAATTACATACCTGTTAATGAGATGAATAATAAAAATTCCTGTTTAACTAAAACTCGTAGTAAATTGAAAATAGAGGGGATCTTTCTCATTATGATAAGGAATATCTACCAAACACCTACAACAAATAGTGAACTTAATGGTAAGTTTCCCTTGAGATCAAGAGAAGGGTGCCCAGGAACAGCTCTTCTGTTCATTGTTCTAGTAGTCCTAGTGAGTGCAGTGATTCAAAATGCATACACATTCACACACATGCCAGTGTGCATACCCTCAAGCATGCATTCATACATGTATACAGGCACATTTTTAAAGTTCAAAGATTTAAGTGGAATATATGAAACCATCATTGTTTGTGTATAATGTGAGAGTGCAGATAGTAAATTGAAAAGAATACACAGGTCAATTAAGATTGCTCAGTGTAAAGTCAATAGAAAGTCAATGGCATTTGTACATACAAGTGATAAATAGAAAACAGAAGTACCATGTTTAATAATATAAAAATATCAAATATAAATGAATTTATTAAAAGGTGTGAAACCTCTATATAGAAAATTGTGCATTTTTGTGAAATAACACAAAATTAAAAGGCAATCCATGGAATGGGAGAAAATGTTTGCAAATTACATATATTTGATAAGGGATTAATATCCAGAATATAAAAAGAATAGTGAGAACTCTACAGTAAACAGATAACCCAACTAAAAATGAACAAAGGATTAGAGTAAACGTTTCTCCAAGGAAGATAGACAAATGGCCAAGAGCCACATGAAAAATTGTTCACCATCATTAGCCTTTGGGGAAATGCAAATCAAAACCACAATGAGATACTATCACATTCACTGGCTATAATGGCCATATTTTTTAAGAGTGGAAATGACAAGTCTTGGCGAGGATACGGAGAAATTGTCACATTTATTCATTGCTGGTAGGAATGTAAAATGGCATTCCCACTCTGGAATAGAGTTTGGCAGTTCCTCAAACAGTTAAACATAGAATTAACATATGACTCAGAAATTCTACTCCTACATATATGCCCAGGAGGACTAAAAACATATTTTCACACACAAAACCTGTCCACGGATGTTCATAGTGGTATGATTCATAATTGACCAAAAAAGAGTGAAAATAAGGAAAATTTATTCTTTGCTAATGAATAGATTAAAAAAATGTACTGTGTCCACTCAGTGGAATATTATTCAGCCATAAAAAGGTGGGAAATACTGCTATGTGCTACAACATAGATGGACCTTGAAAACATTTTGCTAAGTGAAATAAGATAGACAAAAACATCTACAAATTGTATGATTAATTTGTATGACTTGTCCAGAATAGGCATATGCAGAGTGTCAGATTAGAGGTTGCCAGGGGAAGTGGATAAGGGAGAAATGGGGTTGATCACTAATAGGTATAGGATTTCTTTTTCAGATTTTGGAAAAGTTCTGGAATTAATGGTGATGTTTACACAACATTGTGAACATAATACAAACCATTAAACTGTCCACTTTGAAACAGTGAATTTTATGTTATGTGGATTATATTTTTTAAATATGCAGTAAACTCTTAAGGAAAAGGTAGAGGGTCCTGCTCTTCTATCCACATCAAGTTGTGGTAAGATATGATATAGACACATGTGATATAGACAAATAGTTAAATGGGATACATTGACATCTAGAAACACCCAAGTATCTATGGACACTTAATTTATGACAAAACTAGCATTGCAGAGCAGTGGCAAAAGCAAGGTATTTTCAATAAGTTTTATTGGGTCAATTTGGAAAATAATAACATTTTACCACAAATCACACAGAGCAAAACATTAATTTCAGGTAGGTTTTTGGATTAGATGTGAGAGGCAGAAGAATCATACAATAACAAACTTTCAGAAGAAGATAGAGAAGAATATGTATATATGATCACTTCGTATAATACATGGGGCACAAAAAGAAAGACAGAGATGGTTAAATTTGACTGCTATAAAACTAAGAATGAAGTTGCAACAAGAGGCATAATAAGTGAGTAAAAGGGTGAGCTGTGGAGTGGGAAATATATTTCACCAAGTATAACCAACAAAGGACTCATATCTAGAATATATAAAGCACTTCTACAAATTAATAAGGAGAAGACAACCCACATTAAATGGACAAGAAAATTGAAAAGTATCTCCTTAAATAAAAAAATATATATTTGTATGAATTATGTATATATATGACAAAAATATGAAAATACACTAAAACACATTAATAAAAAAATGACAATTAAAAGTATAATTATACTACACAGTAAACTGATGGCTAAAGCTAAGCAGAATATAAATATATTCTGGTGAATTTGTGCAACAATGGCAACTTTGATAACACTATTCAGCAGTGTCTGCTAAAATAGAACATATGTACTCTAGTAAATTACTTCTAGGAAATAGCCAAGAAAAATATGTGTGCATGTATAAATGGATGCTTATAATAGAATTATTCATGATAACTAGAAAGTAGAAACAATCCGTATCTGTCAATAGAGGATTGAATATATAAATCACGTAATATCTATCCAATGGAATTCTATAGAAATGAAAAATAATTATAGTTACAAGCAACAAGATGAATGAATCACACGTACATGTTGAGGGAAAGAAACTAAATAAAGATGAAAATACAGTGTATGATTTCAATTGTATAAAGGTCAAAACTAAGGCAAAACTATAGGATGAACAAAAAATCTGGAAACAGACACATATATATAGTTTTTATATAATAGTTTATCATGATTACATTATACAATATGTTCAATGACATTACATGACATGTCCAAAGGATTGTCCCTCTCTGGTAACACATAGTCAATATGCCATGCAAAATTTTGATGAATACGTGACATTAGTGCTGCATTTCCACAGTCATGGCGTATGCATCTGTGTTGCCTCAACTGGTTTGCATTTTATTCGAACCTGTGCTTTAGCATAACCCACAAGAAGTAATCAAGTGTGTTTAAACTATATGTATTTACGTATGTGTATGTATACTGTGTGTGTATATGTCATTCATATATATATAGTTTGTGTGTATGTTGTGTATATCCATGTGTGTATACACACACACACATACACACAAGTGCACACATAGTGACAGACCAAGTGGGCCTCTATGTGTTAGTTGTGTTCTAGTTCTTGATCTGAGTGTTGATTACATGAGCATTCAGTTTGTGATAATTTATTGAGCTGTATACATTTGTACTTTTACAAGTTTCTTGTGTGATTTGTAACTCACAATAAAGAAATAACCTAAAATGTGAAAAGGAAAGAAAAATACCAAACATTTTCTTTGACTCTCATGAGAAGAACTAAAATCCAGAGACAGAGGCTTTGTACCTTTGAAGCCAGGCTCTCTCATAATACAACAAAATCCACTGCTTGCTCCTCTCAAGTGAACCACTGGTCTTCTCCAGTGATTCTAAGCCCTAGAGAAAGAATTTTAATAGATTCGTTCTGGCCAATTTGTTACCAATTAGTGGTCCAGCATTATGTATGCAATTCTGGCCAGATAACCTAATTTGAATGCTGTGGAAATAAGAAGCAGACACATATTTATCAACACAGAAAACTGTATACACATAGTATCAGATTTTCAGATTTATTGTTATTCTTCATTCTCTTTTATAGAAAAATAGTTTTTTCAATACTGGTACAATATATAATTTCAAATTAATTCCCAAGGTAAAAGGAAAAGGTGATAATCATATGTTTAAAAAATAATTTCCTTTATTTTATAGAATAATGGTTAGAAGTTCAATATTTCTGCTAAAACACAGAAGCAGTCAGGCATATTTACAAAAGGCCTCACAATGTTTGCCATTGTCTTTACACAAGACAACATTTATAAAACCTTTGCATCCCACAGCAGGTGCTAGGTCTTCTTTTGGGAATTTGTGCTGTTCAGATACTGCCTTCATTTGAACTTCAAATACCTTAAAAACATAGAGGCTGCATTTTAATATAATTTGGAAATTAAAGCCCTTTTATTTTTGTCATTATAATATCTTACATGGATTTACTTTCCAAAAATGAATCAAAGTCGAAACTAATGACTGTCTGATACCAACAAAGGCAGAAAAATGGTAAAACGTTTTTAAAAATGAAGCTTTGGTGTTCCTAGCTCATAAGAAAAATAAATGCATGTAAAAAGTATTTGGAGATTTCAAGTATATTTAGTAATAGTCTACCTTCTTTTGAGAATCTAAAGAATTAAACTGAATAATTATGGTCACCTGAATAGTTGGAAACATATTTTCAAGATCTAGACTGTATTTTCTTTGTCTTTGTTTATTTAATGGCACATTATGAGATTAAATAAACACTACAATTTAAGTGAAAAACATTTTCACCTAGAAAAATGGTTTCCTAAGGTATTTTCATCAGTCTACAATATTTATAAATGTAAACGTTATAGAATTATAAAAATTGTGTATCTATTTTTAAAACAAGAAAACTAAAGTAACTTTTTTTCACTCTATTTTTCTAATTAGGCTTGGACTCCTGGATCATCCAGTGACTTCAAAATTCTGGTAAGACACTTTTTTTTTTATAGTACTGTCAATATTTTCATTCTTTTGCCACAAATTTTGGGAGGTTATCTTTCTTTTTATCTCAGGCTTAATCCTTTTTCTTATTTCTCCCCTCATTTCCATCCCCTGAGGTTGAATCTCCTAAAGCCAATAGTAGAAAGTCAATTACATCTTAACCCATATGGGATGATCTGTTAAGTCCAGATACTTCTTGAAGATTCAACTTCATGGGTTAGGAGAATATTCCAAGGAGGGGTAGCATTTGTTTCTTAAGGAAACAAAAATCACCACCGAAACAGTCTGAGATAGGAAAAATAATTATTCAGGTAAGATGCAGAGAGTATCAATTTGAAAATTTTTCTTTTAAAATAGATCAAATGCAACAGCAAAATAAAAATCACAGAGGAGCTGATAGCTGAATTTTTAAAAAGATTTTCATTTCTACAATGTTGATATTATAGTTTACATATTATGGAACTAGAAATACACTGAAGGCACTGCAGTTTTCAACATGAAAACTTTTAAAATTTGTATGGTATTTGCCTGGTACATATATTATAGGCATGGGGAAGCGAGATTGTTTAATTAAAAAAGATGACTGGTTGAGGTAGAAGTTTTTCTATAAGTTGTATTTTCCCAAACATTAGCTTATATATTTATCTTACACTCCACCCAGTCTCTTTTTTTTTCCCTCCAAATATTATAGAAATGTTGCTCAAATTCATGTATTGGTTTCCTACTATGTTCTGAATATATGCAAGATTATAAAACATTCTTTACCTCATATTTTATCTTATTTAGTTTTTGTCAATAATACTCTGGTTTGGATTCTTATTCGTGTGTAATATGGGAGTCCACAATTTTCCTGATTTCTAGAGTCACCCTTTCTATAATACTCAGCTAAGAGTACTATGAAATTTCAACTAGATGCATTGCAGAAGTACAGTCTTCTACATCATTCTTTACTAATAATTGGTTATTGCTAGGTTAGAATGGGAGGGTGGTGAGAGTTCCACGTGTCTTTGTTATTGTGTATGACCTGTTGCTCCCAAATTCTTCTCAGGGTTTCCAAACTAGTATCTTCTGGTCATCTTATCATGACGTTTCTGTGCTACTTCAGGCCATATCCAGTGTATACCTTCTGCCAAACAGTAACGAAGCTGACACTATTCATTCTCATGAGGATGAGGGTTAACCTCCTATCCCTTTAGCACTTTCTGCAAATAGAGAGCTTTGCTTAAGCATTTGACTTATTATGATGAAAATTGGGATACAGGATTTCATAATCTCAATGTTTCCTGGATTTTTCCCCATCCTAAACCTTCTCTTAGTTGCACATGTGGGATCTGGACATGGCTCCTGTAATTATCCTTTTTTCCTGAACTCTACCTGCCTAATTCATTTAAGCTGTCAGTGTGTTCTTGCAATTCTCATCATCACAGTTGTCTTCTGGGTATTCTTCTTCTAATTTATCTCATTTCTAATCCATTTCATAAAACAGACAGATGATTGATCGAAAACAGCACTTATCCTCATAGTTCTATATCTTGCCATATTGCCTGTAAGGATTTTTTCCCCTGATCTGTTATATACGTGATAATTGAGTTCTGCCACACTTATTCAAAAGCAATCTTCCTTGAGCACATACCAAGAAACTCAAAGCTAAGTTCTTTCCTCTCATAGCCCCCATCGTCATTATGTCAACTTCTGTGAATGGAGTGGTCTTCCTTGTCTGCCTATACATCCATATTGTATTCATCTCTCAAGGCCAAGTTCAACTCCAACTCCCATTTTCTCCTGAAATTCTTCATTGCTTTATACATTGTGGTATGATTCCCCACCTCCCTGAACTCTTTATTTTCAGGATCACAAAGTTAGCGCTTTAACTTATACTGTCTTGTGTTCTAAGGTTCTTGTATTGCATGCATATTTTCTACTTAGCAATTTTGCAAGCTTGTTAAATGAGGTAGGAATGCCCTCTTGTGCCATTTATACAGCATACCTTACATATTGCTCTGTGTTTAGTAGTTCCTCAAGAAATATTTTCAATAGACTAACTTATTTAGGATCTCACGTGTACTCACTATACTATAAAGCTCAAACCTAACACTTAATTTCTATATTGTTTGCTTCTATCCAGTTATGAGTTTTAGTAGGAATAAAATGACTCGAACATGGAGGGTGATTGATATATAATTCTGAATTTATTTCAGGTAATATTGATACAGTCTAGAAAACGGTGTTATTAGAGTACAATTCAGTGAAAAGAAAATAAATGTAAAATTCAAACTAGAATAGTATTGAAATGTAAATGATAATATGTAACTATTACAAAGTAAAAGAAATTGAAATATATTCTATTCATTATCATATAATCCTGAAGCTTAAAAAATAATATTTATTCTGGAACTAAATGCCAGCAATAAAAATTCACTTCCATATGAAGAGCTAATACAGTCCACGTTGAAGTTGAAAATATTTACAGAAAGCCTTATTGCAGCATTTTTCCACTTACATAAAATAATGTGTTTAATGCTTATGATTCACTGAATTTTTTATCTGTGTGTGCAATTGCAGCAGTCTGTTCCAATTCATGAATTTTATTTTCTGCACCTGGAGTTTGGACCTTTTAAGAGGTCAAGCTAATAACACATGCACAATTATGTACAGTTGAAGGGAATTAATATTTTTAAGGATTCACTGTGTATCAGGTGCTTTGCTAGGTGCTTTTTTTAATGGATGTAGTCTCAGTTCTACCTTCCAGTCATACTCTGAGGCATGCATTTTGTTCAGCATTTCAGAGCTGAGGAGACTAAGGGTCAGAGAGGTTAGTTAATTCATCTACAATCACTTAGTCGTGATGCTGAGATTTCAGTCTATTTCTAGGATGCTGAAGACGTCACTGAGATGTCTTCCCGAAGAAAATTTACCCCAGTATGCTTTTAATAATATCCAGTTCTACATATATTGGAGTAGCACCCCTGGCTTGCAGTCCTTAAGAAAAGTGCATAAGTGGTTAACATGAGATTTAGTCTTTTGTACTTTATAGTTATTTGAGAAGATGAAAAGCCTGCTTGCTTTAAATCCAAGGGTGGGAAAATTGTCACAGTCTATGCCCAAGTTGTACATTTGCACGTATGTATTATATAATATGCATCTATCTTTTATATCATATCTATATCATATATATATTTATATTTATACACATACATACATATTCATGTCATTAATAACCAAAACAGAATCTACATAGTGGAAACCCACATAACCCTTCTGTAGTTAGACTATGGTGATTAATGGATGTTTCATTCACTCATTCGTGTACTCAGTTTTTTAATGCAAATTTTATGTAGGTTTGGCCATCCTATTTTTAAATAGTATTACAGACAACCTGCAGATTACATTCATGTGCTTAGTATTAGTCATGGAATTTCTTTCAAATGATATAAATTATTCAACTGAGTATTGCATTTTCTAAGAATTGAGTTCAGTCTCTAATATAGAGGGTTTAAAAATATTTTTTGGACATATACCAAAATATCCGTATGTTTTAAAGTAGTCCCTCATCAAGAATTAAATGTTTGGTGTTAAAATACTATGTGTTTTCTAAGGGTCTTAAGTTGTATTTAAAAACTGAAGGGAACAAACCACACACATATGCCTACCTCATAGTTTTGAATTAGGAAACATACATAAATATTTTATTATTCTTCATTTATAGTTATTATAAAATATTGGCTATATTCCCCTGTTGTACAATATATCCTTATAGCTTATTTTATACCTGATAGTTTGTACCTCTTAATCTCCTACCCCTATATTGCCCCTCCCCCTTCCCTCTCCCCACTGGTGACTACTGGTTTGCTCTCTGTATCTGTGAGTCTGCTTCTTTTTTGTTATATTCACTAGTTTGCTATATATTTTAGATTCCACATATAAATGATATCATTTAGTATTTGTCTTCCTCTGATTTATTCCACTCAGCATAATACCTGTCAAGTCCATCGATGTTGCTTCAAATGGCAAAATTTCATTCATTTTTATGGCTGAGTAGTATTCCATTGTCAATGTATACCACAGCTTCTTTATCCATTCATCTGTTGATGGAAACTTAGGTTGCTTCCATATCTTCGCAATTATAAATAAAGCTGCTGTGAAAATTGGGGTGCATGTATCTTTTTGAATTAGTGTACTTTTTTTTTTTAATATATACCCAGGAGTGGAGTTGCTGGGTCATATGAGAGTTCTATTTTTAGTTTTTTGAGAAGCCTCCATACTGTTTTCTACAGTGCTTATACCAATTTACATTCCTACCATCAGTGTATGAGGGTTTCCTTTTCTCTACGTGCTTGCCTACATTTGTTAAATGTGTTCTGTTTGCTGACAGCCATTCCAACAGCTGTGAGGTGATATCTCATTATGGTTTCGATTTACATTTCCCTGATGACTAGCAATGTTGAGCATCTTTTCATGTGCCTGTTAGCAATCTGCGTTTCCTTTTTGGAAAAATATCTATTTGGTTCTTGTACCCATTTTTTAATTGGGTTGTTTGTGTATATCAACTATACTTCAATGAAAAAGTAAAAATTAAATAAATACTTTGTCAATTTTATGAAAATATACAGGTATTAAAATTATCTTCAGTGTTAGCTTGCTATTGTGATGAAAATGGTCATGATGTGAACATAAATTATATGTTCAGGGACCAAAGAAAGGAATAGCATACTCTCATCAATTCATTTATTCATCTCTCACATCTTATTGAGTAACTTATTTGTGCAAACAATCTGATAGAGGTTAGGTAGTATAAAAATGATGTGATTGAGTTCAAGGACTGTCATTTTATGTGTTTTGTGTAATTGTGGTGCTTTTATTTATTTTTAAAATTGGTGTCGACTGAAGTTCTCAATGTTTGTTTTAGGCCTTTCATTTTTTCCCTTCACCTTGCTAGGATGCCAGGTTATTGGACAGTATGAGAGGCATCATTAGTGTCCATTAGTATTTGGGTTTCCTTTCATTCTTGAGTAACAGGGAGATGATATTTTCCCTCTACCTTACGGTGAGGTAGGGCCATGTGATTATTTCTGGCCAATGAAAACTGGAAGAGCAGTGTATCACTTTGGGGCAGAGGAGGTGAAAAGACCCTGTGTACTTTCTAGTCTCTCTCTGCCTCTACAGAAGAGACATCAGTTTGAGATAACAGAGCCACAGTAGTAAATCATCCTGGTTCTCTGAGTCATCTGATGGAAGAAACCTGCTGTGGCAAGACTCCTAGTTCCAGAGCCAATGTATATGAACAAGAAGTAAATTATTTTTTTAAGCCACTGAGTTCTTCTTTCTCGTTTTGTTTTTGGTTTTGATTTGTTGCAGCAGCCTAAAACCTGCTCAAACTAATCAAATGGTTCTTGTGAAAATGGGCATCGTAGTATTTATGTAATTTTGAAATCTGGAGTCAGGTTTCCAAAGGTATGTTTTGGCAATATTATTTTTGACTTTAAAATAGTTTTCTCCTGTCACCAAATAATCTGAGGTACTACTTACGTGGTTGTCATAGCAGGTAACAAAGCTCCCAAAATAAAAGCCTTGGGAAAATCTGTACTAAAATATTTAATAAAAAACAGCTATTACTCACTTACCAAATATCTTTAGAATCAAACAACATGAAGAGGGGAAAAGATACAAGACAAATATCTAAATTGAAAATGGTACACTTTCCAATTGAAAAATGAACAGTATTCTTGTAATAATGCTTTTAGTTCTTTAATCTTAACTGTCCTTAGGTAAGATCCATATTAAGGACCATAAAATAATCATTTCCTTTTTCCTAAGTTAAAAAGAGTCTCCATGTCTTAGATTATTTTATTTTGGTAGGGTATTCCGAGTAATCTTTGTTCAATTTTTACTCTTTGAATTGACCTGAAGCAACACCCCCACCTATGCCTGTTTTGTTTTGTTTTGTCTTATACAGTGGAAGCTTCCATGTGCTAGCTCAGTTTAACTTTTTTTTTCAGTTTAACTTTTTAAAAGATGTAATAATTTAAATGCCACTAACATGCCAACTAGCATCATTTCTACAACAATTAATTAATTAAACATAACCTCCTTTCTTCACACACAGGAGTGGAGATCAAAAATAATTGTATACAATTACCTGGAACTAAAAGCATTTAAGTCCACTACCATGGAAGGGAGCACAACAAATTACACCTCATCATATTTCATGTCAATAATAAAAGTCTCCCAAAACATGGTTGCGGGACATTAAAATCTACCTCTATAATGTTGATTCAACTTCGAAGAATCAGAGTCATTACATCTGGAATTCAGTCTGACTTGATTGACACATCCCTTCAACAACTTCCATTAATTTTGTATCTCCTCATTCCTCTCACCTAATTTCACCTTCAGGATTGGAGTTCAAAAAAACCTTCTCAAGGCAGCACATTCCATTTCGGGAGAATTAGTTATTAAGCATACTTCCTTAACATTGAGCAAAAATTATGTCATATTAGTAGTTTGCTTCTCAGGATGGCATAGGGCTTGCACATTTGCTAATAACAATCCTTAGTTGGATTCTACTAGTGTCAGTAACTAGACTGTATGCAGAACTGTCTTTTTAGTGGAAAGGTACATTATCTACTTTTGTATTTAAGTCACTCTCATCTAACATATATTAATAAATGCTTTCATGAAAATAATTTAAATAGGGATTCTAGTAAATCTACTGAAATTATCTATCTTAGTACTAATATTCAATATTTTGAAAGAACCTTTTGTGGTTAATTAAGCATGGCATCCCCTGCTTGATTTCTTGCCTGCTGTCCTAAGGCAAGCAGTACTTCTCCAGGTGTTTGTAAAAAATAGGAACACTACCCAAGCAGGTTTTTATGGATTTTTATTTATTTGTTTATTGTTCCATTTGTTGTTGTATGTTACTTCCTTTGTCTTGGGTACTCAGACTACCAGACTTACTGTCCAACAAGTATCAAGTGATATCAGGAAAACTCTACAATTGCCAGCTGATACCCCTCCCCTTCTCATCCCTCTCCCTGTGTTTTTCAGAGGGACTCTTAGACAATCATTTCCACTTTGTCCCAGCCTGAAAATCACTCCTGCAATACAAACTCTAGTATCAAAAAAAGATAAATGCCTTAAAAAGTTGCCACAAACATGCTGAGGCATATGAAAATGTCTTTCCGTATATTATTTCTATTTTCTAGTCATGCTGAATTGGTTTACAATTTTTTGCTAGTGGGATGTATATGGTAGAAGTTGTCTTTCACAATTTCAGAAATAAGGGAGGAACAGGAAATGTGAAAAGGTAATAAAATGATTGAGGTTGAAGAAAGGCAATACCTTACGGTATGTTTAAGTTTCCTGAAAAATTAAGCATAGACTTTTGTAAGTGATCTTATATACTTTTGTTTATCACCATTCTCAAATATTAATTTACTGTCAAATATGTTAACCTATTCTATTTTGTCATTGGCATAGAATATGTTGCTTTCTCTATATCTATTTCTAATTATACTAAGTCCTCTCAAATATTTATATTTTGTTTATTCATTTAAATCTTCTTTCTACCTAGTAATATAGTTCTATTAATAACATGTTGAAGGCAGTACCCCAAAATGACCACTAATTTTCACTTTTCAGGCATGTATGACGTCATACATATGCACTTGTATTTTTGACACGTCTTTATCTTTTTTACCATAACCATCAAAATTGCTTTGAATTTTTATGTGATCTTGTTTTATATACTTAGTTATTATGTAAAATTTTACAGTAGCCCATGTAGACCCTTAAAATGATTTCTAAAAAGCATGCTTAAAGAAAATTATAGCATCTTGTTGTGGGTACTGAACAATGGTAAGCGGCAAGGTGGGTGGGCTTTAAGGGACTGGGACTATGCTAATAGGACTAAATATGGAGACTTGTATACTGTCCTGCCAATGGCTACCCAGCCCAGCCTCTATCCTAGTTTCTGAGATACCCTTCTATCCTGGATATGTGTACCAGTTCCTAGATATTGAAAACACATAAAGGCTTGCTACGTGTCCGTGGCAATTGCATTTTTACCATATTGAAGTAGAGTGAGGACTTTTTTGATGTAAGATGTAGATGTGCAAGCAGTTCACAACCATAGCATAGGATTTATTTTCCTTACCAAAAATTTGACAAGTCAATAAATCATGTTTCATACTTAGGCAGCTATGTAGTTGCTACAGGACTCAACACTGGACAGGTTGGGTTCTGTCTCTGCTTTTGTCTGATTCTCCTAAAGTTCTCTAAAATTATCTCCTCCTAGAAAAGACTTAGAATAAAACTTCCAGTTATTTAAGTCCTGCAATTTGTCATTAATTTTCACAAAAGTATTTGCCACAGAAAAACTTCTCAAATATTTCCTCTTCTTGGAAAAAAAAAAAGAAAATGTGGACATTTTGTCTTATCAACATGTATCTGAATAATTGCAAATACTTTCTATCCTGAAAAGGAAATCAAGAAACCTGGGTAAAGGGACTATGTTAAAACATAAGGGTATTACTATACTAGCAAGTCTCCCTCAGGAACATTCATGCATACCTTACTTCAGAAATAAGCAAAACCACTTTTTAAATTATACATCCAAAAGTCTTATTTAGTATCCACAACGCAAAATGTTATATAAGGTCGCATATTTTCTTTTCTGTGCCTTTGCTGATGACTTTTCATTCCACATTCCAGTGCATTAAAATGGTTCAGTACCATAATTCTTAACACTAATTAGATTAATGCACCCTTCTAATGAACACAGAAATAACCTGAGTGGCAAACTGAGGTTTTAGCAAGAACTCATGACACCCCAATGTCCATCTCTTTAAAAACTCTATTGTGGAGAATTGAAACACATGGCATCATCATTCCAGAATCCTAAAGTCAGACTTAAAAATACATTAGTGAAGTTGTACTTTTACCTTTTTCTTAGTAGTCTCACTTGCCTTTTATCAAAACATAGCCTTTTCCTATTTGCTTGCTAAGTCTAGAATATCGAGGTCAAATTCTGCTCTGATAGTGGAAAACAGAACAAGTTTCTAGCGGCTGAACATGTGTTTCTTGGAGAATAAAGACACAATTCAAGCTTTACTATGGCATGGTTTTGTTCTGATTGATTCCTATTAAGAAGTAAGACTATTTTTTTCCTCGTTAAAAATAGTATAGTCCTTAATTCTCCCTTCTCCATTGGTCACATTTAGGAGTATCATTTTAGGGGATTTATTTTATGCTATTATTATTTTACAGTGTTTATTCTGACCATGTAGCATATACAATTTTAAAATTTAATAAATAGAATCTTAGATATATTCTTGGAGAATATTTTACAATCCTCTGTTGCAACTTCCCATCCACTTCTCCCCGCTGTTTTAATGTAGCAAATGAAGCCAGATTTCTCAATAGGGAATTATTTGTATGGGAGTAAGGGTCATGTATGGAGATGCTGTTAATTTTTCCAAGTTACCCAAATCACCTGTTTCAAAACAATACATAGTCATTCTATATATGCTTAGTACACTGCCTAGCCTAGATTTTCTACGTTTGTCTTGATTTAAGGGTTTTGCCTTCATATCCTTAAGTAAATAAGACCTTAAGCCACCAGGTGACTTATTCTTGCTTTGAAAAAATATAACTATGAAAATGATATTTTGCTCTAGGAGTGCCTTCGTGATCCTTGAGCTCGAGCTGTAGGTCAGCTGTACTGTGGACTTTGCTATGACGTTTGACAGACAAATTAAAGCCTCTATGTCTCAGTTTTCTCCTCTGTGAAATGAGTCTATGTGTAATTATTACCAAAATTATTTTCAACTCTAATGATCTATTTTGGATAAAAAGGCTCAGTCCCACCCTGTCTTTTTATCTCGGTAAATAGAGATATTTACCATTTCAAGATATTTACAGTTACAAGATGTCATCTTAAATTCTCAGCGAAGCTCATGCAGACTTGAGAGTGGACATCCTGACAGCATGGTGGTGTTTTTATCTTCACTGTTGATCTTTTTGTTTCCTTTTCATACTTGCAATGTCATTTTCTTTTATAAAGGAAAATATTTTGGTGTACTTTCTTTACAGAGTGCCAATGGAGAACTCAAGTATTTCTTTTATACTTACATCTATTCTTTGACATACTAAAGGTGAATTTTATGTTTGTAAAACATATGCTAATATCTCTCAAGCTTCCATAATAGAAAAGAGCAGAATTCCTTGAACTGCTGATGGTTTAACACCAATGCTCAATTCACCATAGTTATGTAAGGAAATTTTAAGGAGGGTATTTTCTGAGAAATTAGGAATGATTAGAATTTTTACTCAAGATTGACTTAGAAAAATTGGATCTTTTGTTTCAAGTCTTTCACTACCAGTTTTTTAAAATTATTTTTTGAGTCTTACAAATATATACTTTTTACCATGAGAGTATTAATCAGCCAGAAGTATCAAATATTTTTTATGTTCCGAAATGGAGTGTCTGATAATCGAAAGGGGGGTGGTTTACCACACCAAGTATAATCGCTTCCATCTACTGCACGGAAAACTGGCTCATTCTTCCCATCATTCCCTAAATTGTCCGAGGCTTTCAGGACTGAGTTATGGAATAAGTGCTGCTGCTCCATATCCGGGGTAAACTTTCCCTTGGAATCACAAGGTACTTTTGCTTAAAATCCTTCTTTCCATTTCTGTTATTTTCAAAACTGAAGTTACAAGATTGTGGTTGAAATGGCCACAAAAATGATGTAAACAAAATGAGTGAGCTTAATGCATTCTTTCTTTGAAAGATAAACTCATTAAAAAGTTTATTAGCACTGGTTTGATTATGAAATTGTTTCATTTTATTCATGTCACTGCTTAATATCTGTTTGGAATAGGATTTTGAAAATATGTTCCTTTTCACGCTGAGGTGAAAGTGCTCATTGTTACAAATAAATACATTCTTATAGTAATGTGATGCATTCTATTCTTCATCTACATATCAAATATCTGTAAGTTGAGAATTTTCATGGCTTTAATATATATTCCATCTTTTTTTTAGTTTTATCTGAAACAGGTGTTCATTCTTTGATTCTAGAAATGAACCAAAACAGTCTATCTCTTATTTCAGTTAACATAGTGCTCTCGAGATCCATCCATGTTGTTGCAGATGGCAAAATTTCATTCTTTATTTATAGCTGAATAATATTCCACTATATATTTTTATTTATTTATTTTTATATATTTATGCGCACACACACACACACACACACACACACACCACATTTCTTTATCCATTCATCCATTTGATGGACACTTAGGTTGTTTCCATGCCTTGGCTCTTGTAAATAATGTTGCAGTGAACATGGCGGTGCTGATGTCTTTTTGGATTAGCATTTTATTTTCTTAAGATACATACACAGAAGTGGAAATGCTGGATCATATGATAGTTTTATCTTTAACTTTTTTGCAATTTCCATACTGTTTTCCTTAGTGGCTGCACCAATTTACATTCCCACCAACAGTGAACCAGTGTTCCCTTTTCTCCACATCCTCGCCAATACTTACTTTTACCTTTTTGATAATAACCATTCTGATACGTATTGGGTGATACCTCATTGTGGTTTTGATTTGCATTTTCCTGATGATTAGTGATGTTGAACAATTTTTCATGTATCTGTTGGCTATGTGTATATTTTCTTTGGAAAACAAATGTCTATTCAGATCCTCTGCCCATTTTTAATCAGATTGCTTTTTTGCTGTTGAGTTGTAAAAGTTCTTTATATATTTTGAACATTAACCCCTTGTCAGATATATGATTTGGAAAGACTTTCTCCCATTCCATAGGTTGCCTTTTCATTTTGTTGATGGTTTCTATTTCTGTGCCATATCTTTTTAGATAGAGGTCGTCCCACTTGTTTTTTTTATTACCTTGGCTTTTGGGGTCAAATCCAAAAAACTTATTACCAAGACTGATGTCGTGAGGCTTACTGCCTGTTTTCCTTTAAGAATTTTATGGTTTCAGGGTTCAAGTCTTCAGTCTATTTTGAGTTAATTTTTGTGTGTGGTGTAAGATAATGGTCAAGTTTTATTCTTTTGTGTGTAGCTGTCCAGTTTTCCCAACACCATTTATTCAAGATTCTGCCCTTTCTTCATTGTATATTGTTGGTTCCTTTGTCATAAGTTAATTGATCATATATGGATGGGTTTATTCTGGGCTCTTTATTCTGTTCCATTGATCTCTGTGTATGTTTTTATGCCAAATATCATAGTGTTCAGATTACTATAGCTTTGTAATATAATTTGAAATCAGGGAACACAGTGTCTCCAGCTTTGCTCTTCTTTCTAAAGATTGCTTTGGGTACCCAGGGTCTTTAGTGGCTCCATACAAATTTTAGTTTATTCTATTTCTGTGAAAAATGCCGTGGAATTTTGATAGGGATTGCATTGAGTCTGTATGTTGCTTTGGGTAGTATGGGCATTTTAACAATATTAATTCTTGCAATTCATGAGTACAGAATAATTTTCTATTTATTTGTATTGTCTTCGTTTTCCTTCAACATTGTGTTATAGTTTTCAGTACACAGGTCTTTTACCTCTTTGGTTAAAGTTATTCCTAAGCATACTACTCTTTTTGATAAAATTACAAATGGGATTATTTTCTTAATCTCTTTCTGCTAGTTCATTATTAGTATATTAAAATGCAACAGATTTTTGTATATTAACTTTGTATCCTGCAGTTTTACTAACAGGTTTGTGTGTGTGTATGTGTGTGTTTGGGTGGAGTCTTTAAGTTTTTCTGTATATAGTTTCATGTCATCTGTAAATAGTGACAGTTTTCCCTCTTGCTTTCTAATTTGAATGCTTTTTCACTTTTCTTGCCTAATTGATCTGACTATGGCTTCCAATACTATGTTGAAAAGAAGTGGTGAGAGTAGGCATCCTTATCTTGTTGCTGATCTTAGAGGAATAGCTTTGTGCTTTTTATCATTGAGTATGATGCTACCTGTGGACTTGTTATATATGGTCTTTATTATTTTTGGTTCTGTGCTCCCTCTTATCAATGTCTGGTCTGCCTTTTATGTATGGCCTTTATTACATTGAGATATGTTCCCTCTACATCCACTTTGTTGAGATTTTTATCATGAATGGATGTTGAATTTTGTCTAGTTTTTTTTCTGCATCGATTTAGGTGATTGTATGATTTTTATCCTTCATTTTAATGTGGCATATCACAATGAATAATTTGCATATGTTGAATCATCCTTGCATCCCTGGAATAAATCTCACTTGATCATGGTGTATGATCCTTTTAATGTATTGTTGAATTTGGTTTGCTAATATTTTGAGTATTTTTGCACTTATTTTCGTCAGGGACATTGGCTTGTAATATTATTTTATTTTATTTTCCTGTGGCATCCTTGTCTGGTTTTGGTATAAGGGTAATGTTGGTCTCATGTAATGAATTTGGAAAAGTTTCCTCCCCTTCAATTTTTTTGGAAGTGTTTCCTAAGTATGGATATGAAGTTTTCTTTAAATATTCAGTAGAGTTCACTAGTTAAGCCATCTGGTCCTGGACTTTTGTTGGTAAGTTTGTCATCCAATCTCCTAACTAGTAATCAGTCTGTTCAGATTTTCTATTTCTCTACAACTTCGTCTTTTGTAGGTTGTATGTTTCTAAAAATTTATCTGCTTATAGGTTGTCCAATTTGTTAATATATAATTGGTCATAGTAGTCTCTTATGATCATTTGTATTTCTGTGGTATCAATTGTGATGTGTCCTCTTTCATTTCTGATTTTGAGCCTTCTCCTTTTTCTTTTTTTTTTAACATCTTTATTGGAGTATAATTGCTTTACAATGGTGTGTTAGTAGCCTTCTCCTTTTTCAAAATGAGCCTAACTAAAGGTTCATCAATTTCTTTTACCTTTGCAAAGAACCAACTCTTTTATTGGTCTTTTCTGTTGTCTTTTTAGTCTTTATTTACTTTATTTCCACTCTGATCTTTGTTATGTACTTCCTTCTACTAATTTTGGTCTTCGTTTGTTCTTTTTCTAGTTGCTTGGGGGTGTAAGTTTAGGGTGTTTATTTGAGCTTTTCGTTGTTTCTATATAGGCATTTATCACTATGAAATTTGCTCTTGGAATTGTTTTGCTGCATCCCATAAATACTAGCACATTGCCATTTCCATTTTCATTTGTCTCAAAGTATTTTTTTATTTCTCTTTTGGTTTGTACTTGGACCCATTGGTTGTTCAGTAGGATGTTTAATCTCCACATATTTGTGAATTTTCCAGTTTTCTTCCTGTAATTAATTTCTAGTCTGATACTATTATGGTCAAAAAAGATGCTTGATATGGTTTCAGCCTTCTTGAATTTATTAAGGCTTGTTTGTGGTCTAACACATAATGTATTCTGGAGAATGTTCCATGTGCACTTGAGAGGAATGTGTATTCTGTTGCTTTGGTGTGAAATATTCTGTATATATACCTGTTAAGTTCATCTGGTCTAACATGTCATTTAAGGCCAATGTTTTCTTACTGATTTTCTGTCTAGATGATCTATTCATTGATGAAAGTGGGGTATTAGAGTCCCTTACTATTATTGCATTGTTGTCCATGTATCCCTTTAAGTCTGTTAATATTTGCTTTAAGTCACTTGCCCATTTTTCAATAGGATTTTTAAAAATTCTTACTGAGTTGTACAAGCTCTTAAACATTAAAACATGTGTATTTTAAGAACATCAAGAGATTTTTGTCTTGTTTTTCAAGTTTGTAATGTATTTTGCCACTCAGAATTTTTTCTGTTGTTAAATTTACTAGTTGCTTCCTCTATCGTTTCTGGTTTTCATGCCATGTTTAGAAAGAATTTCCCCATTTCAGGATTCTATACTAACTCACTTTTCTTTTGCTATTTTAGTGTTTATTTATTTCATTTCTACTTTGGATTAATCTTAATTTTGCTGCGAAGCATGACAAAGAAATATAGCTTCATTTTTGTGGCCAAGAACTAGCTAATGTCTCAATTCCAGTACTGAGCAATCGGTATTTCACTCACTGATTTAAACTAGTGAAATGGTATTCTTATTGTCATTATGTTTTTTCCATTTTTATATTTATATGCCAGACTATGTTTCATGCCAATCATAAGAGCTCTCAAAATTGTGTCACATTTGCCCAGAATTGTATGATTATGGGCAGAGGCCAAGTCAGTCCTTGCAACTTTCAGTTTGATTTTGAATTAATATTTAGTGTTGCAGTGATGTATCAGAGCAGTTTATACTGTTGCTGTGCAAAAATGTATTAATCCAGTGATCTTCTGAAAAATGGTTATAAGACAACATATACTGTAACCCTATAGGAGTAAAAAAAATGCAACTTAATCTAAGCTTTAAATATAGGAAGCTGCAGTGAGGCAAATCAGTGTCCCTTATTTCTATATACTAATTTGTATATAATAAAGTTTTTGATCAAATGGACCACCTGCTTTAAAGATACATTTGTCTCATTATACCATTATATATCTGTATAAGCTACTTCAGACACAACACTCTATTTTGAATATGAAATTTAGATAAGTAAAAAGCTTGCTGGTAGCTAGAAGTAGGGAGGATATTTACCTTCTTAGAAGTTTTTTTTGAGAGTTTCCTCCCAGCACTTATATTGTAGAGACACAACTATGGAAAAGAAAACCATGATTAATAAGGAAGAGTATGAAATTAAGCCTCACCAAAGCCCCACATTATAAAATTGAAACAAATGACCATAATTTTAATGAAGTCTGCCAACACCATATTGAAGATTTATTCTACCAATATTCTGTTCTTATGTTCCTTAATGTTCCTTTGCGGAAAAGAACGCGAATGGGTGCTGGCCAGGTGACAGCTCTCACAGGCCCACTGTGGGCCTCCCCTGCTTCTGCTGGGTGCTGCTGTCCCTCTCACAGTTCTACTTCTTCTCCTACAGTGGATCTTCGGTTTTAGAGCATTTGCAGTCTCTTGCTCAGTCAGTAAAGTATCTAAGACCAGCATAAACGTTCACAGTAGTTCCCAGGGCAGCAGGAAGTACTGAAATCCCTCCTTATCTGATGAAGTGTCCAACCAATGGTTTGTGTAGCAGAATTCCTGAGGAGTGTGTAGAATGTAAGACCAGTCTGTCCTGTGTGTCTCGGAAGCTTGCCATTAAAAAGAAATAATTAAAAGAAAAGAGTATGAATGAAATAGTTTATATAGTATCTTCCTTGATCTAGACAAGTGGATGATTTGGAATACTTTGCATTTATTTATTTATTTTTTAAGTGAGCCATCTTTTCATGGACCAGCTCTATTTTAGTTCTTCTAATTCTTTAAGATGTCAGAGATTAATCTCTCTTGGCCTTAAACTACCATTAATTTATAGTTTGAACGCTCTATTTTGCACTTGGCATAAGCTCATTGTTATAAATTTTCCCTCATTGTTTATGATACCTTTCCATTCCATTCACTGTAAGTAAGCAAGGACAGAAGTATGGTACATATTTTTTGCTGTTCTTCATAGTGTGTGGCATGAGCTCTAGAGATCTAGGAGGACAAGTGACTTGATGCTTCTTAGCATTCTTCCATGGTTAGAACCATAATCTCCCCACCCCAGATGTCCTCAGGCTTTGATTCTGTCTTGTTTCAACAACATACAGGAAAAACTTATGCCTTTAAGCTTTGTTATTAAACAAAAATTATTAAAAACTTTATGTCTGAGCTTATCTGGCAGAAATAAGATGCAAGGCCATGAGCATTTTATTTTTAAAGTAGCAAATGTGGACATCAGTGCAGTGGATCATTTTCAAATGAAATAATCTTGCCGATTTAGAGCTATTTTATTTAAAAGTTTGTGTATGGATTAAAAAGTGCTGAATATTAGGATCGTTTTTCAAGGATTTGAACGAGTCAGATTGGACAGGATTAGTGGCTAATTTAGCAAATGAGTTGTTTATTAGTGTATTGTATATTCCTCATCCATCATAGGCTTCATCTTTTCAGTTCCGTCGCTATAGCAATCACCTAACCTTCTATTGAAAACAGTTAATAAGCACCATAAAAAATGTTTTATGGAAGTTTTTAAAAAGCTAGATTAGGTAATAGGTTACTTTTAATGTGTTTTTTAGGTCCTCTTGGTGTGTTATTGGGTTTCAAGTGCTCAAATGGAGCAAATAAATTTGCATTATTCTGGGACCAACGGGATAAACTGAAAAAGCTTTTGTCAGTTTAATTGGTTTAAAAATTTATTATAGTATCTGAAGGATACATGTCGGTTCAAAAATAGTAATATGTCACAAATAGGTGTGTTACCTGGCAGAGATTTGCTGTCAACCATTCCAGTAGTTAGGAATGTTTTTCTTGACAAGCTGAGGAAGGAACCTTTTCTCGTGGGGTAGTGTTTCTCCTTCCCTGAGGGTTTAATTTGTTTTTGACAAAAAGAGAGAATATCGTGCTTTTGGTAGCGTGGAAATTAAAAATATTAATGAACTGAAGTGAAAAGTAAAATAAACTTTTTTTTTTTAAATCGCAATCAAAGTTTATGTTCGTATCTCAGACTTGTCAGACTGTCTGTGTGTCTCTAGGCTCAAGCAATAGGGGAGAAAAATGTGATGAATTTTATTTCTTCCGGCTTATGGTTATTGCTGTTTTCTTTTAGAAATGGGAAATGTTATTGTTTCCTTTCCAGTCCAGATGGCTACTATTTTCACGTTCACTAATAAAAGAAATCAGAAGAGAATGAGAGAAAATATTCAATGGGTATTATTTTCTTTTATTATAGTTATTTTATATTTGGTTTCGTATGTCATAGAAACTCAGAATTAACTTCTGCATGTGAAAATCAATGAAAAGCTAGTTTGAGCCTGTGTGTTGCTAACCTGGCGCGAGATCTCAAAGCACTAACGCTGGATTGAATCCTAAAGGAAAAAGTACATACGTTCATGCATCGAAAAGACAGTATTTGCGTTGAGGGAACTATTACCGGTTTATTTTCCCAGGGAACGACTCTTCATATAGTTGGATATAGCTGTTTAGCTTAGAAGTCATGCCTTGACTCTGAAGCAAACCTGTCTAATTATTTAGACTATGCGAATTCATCTCACTTGTAACCCACAGTAAGAGTTATTTGAATAAACCAGCGTTTCTCAACCTTCACACAGTCAACATTGAAGACTGTCCTGTGTATCCTAGGATGTTTAGCAGCATCTCTGGCTTCTACGTACTACATGCGGTAGCAACCTACCAGTACTAACAGTCAAAAGTGTCTCTAGACATTGCCACTGTCACATGGATGCTAAAATTTCCCTTTGTTGAGAACCACTAAAATAAAGTGCGTGTAACTGATAGAAATCATTTTGCCCAGTATATGTTCTATCTCTGAGAATCAACCCTTAAAATGAGATAATAAGTAATCTAAGTTTTTATTTGACTTTTTAATTTTTGTTGTTGCTAGAGTTAAATTTTAATCCACTGAAAGTTACGAAGTAGACAGCAGCAAAGCACTTGTTATAAGCATATATATGACATATGTGATATACTATCTATATATATCAACTAACCGCTATATATACATCTCTTTATCCTCTGATTAGTATCAACTCATGATAATAACTTAGGTAAATTTCTGCATGTTTTCAAATTAAAATAGTATAGTCTTGTTTAACCTAAAAGAATTTCAAAATAAAACGAGATTCAGTTAAAATTTCCTTTGGTAAATAAAAATTTCCAGTTCTCTTATGAGTCTTTTTAATTAGCAGTCAAAACTGTACAAAAAAAGTCTTATTAGAATTGACAATACAAAATCTTTTAATGAAGTTAGAGTGATCTTAAATAAAGAAACATTCCTTTAAATTCACTGAATTGTTACCGAATTCATAATCAGGAATTACGTAGTTGGAATAAAATCAGTCAGGTTTCTGTCTGTCTTTGCTAAGAATTGAATTACATTATTGTAGGCCTAAATCTTTAGTAGGTTTCTGAATCATTCTTTCATTGTTACAGTTGACCCCTGAACAATGTGAAGATTGGGGCACAGACCCTTAGTGCTATTGAAAATTCATGTGTAACTTACTGTCGGCCCTCCATATGTACAGTTCCTCATCCATGGGTTCAGCCAACCCTGCATCATGTAGTACTGCAGTATTTACTATTGAGAATAATCCATGTATAAGTGAACCAGCACAATTCAAACCCGTGTTGTTCAAGGTCAAATGTAATTACCTCTTGATACGTGAAAGAGCAAAAGACTTAAATTTTAGAGTTCTGGGGTTTTGCCCTCCTTCTGCTACTGATCAGCTATTTAAATAAGCCAAACTACTTAACCTCATTTGAGCTTTAGTTTCTTTAAAGTAAAAATGGAGTAGTAAGCCCTCCTACTTACTTTACACCTCTGTAACAAAGATCAAATAAGACGTTAAACTATACCCACTAAAGTGTATTTGCTACACAAATAAATTCATCTCACTTGGGCATATTTTCTGCTTAGTAAAATGGCATTCATAGTAGTGACACTAGAGACCTGTTCTCTACTTTTTTACGTAATAGGTAACAAGATCTACTTGCAAAAAGCCTATGCTTGTTGGATGTGATCAAAACAATTGCTTTCTACTGAACTGCAGTATATTTAGACTAGAAGATAGTTTCATAAATATTTACGTAAACCCATATAAAATGCAGAAGAAGATTCTCTTAGTTGGATTTAATAATTAGGTTTCCCGTGCAAGCATTTCCATACATACATAAATGTGGGCACATCAACCTATGTACACAAACTCTAAATCTCCACAGTGTGGTGAAATGACTGCTGCTATAGAATGGTGATTGCAGTACTGAAGGCAATAACACAGAACAAGTAGAACTTTTATTTTTGACCCTTTAAAGATTTTAAATTTTGCCTCTGCTACATAGAAGTGATCTGTCACACTACCCAAATAGTGTCTTTCTATTTTAGAACAGCCAAATGTGAAATGTACTACGTAATAAATCAGATACAAGGTTTTGTGGTATGTATTAAGATAGATTGCTTATATGAAATGGAAATGAATATTATAAATCAAAATAGCTCATTATACGTTTCTTGTTTTATAGTAATTTATCAGTTCTATTTTCAGTTTTTTTATTATTCAGGTCTGAGTTTACTACCTGAATGTAGGCCTTGTAAAATTTGGTTAGATGTATGCCTTTGCCACAATGAAATAGTGCACATATAATACCTTGCCACTGCAAATATGAGATAGAGATTATTGAGAAAGTTAGAGAAAGTCATACTAGTTGATGACTTCTTAACAACAGTTAGTAAATGTTGATATTGTATAAATAATGAGGAAAATGCTTCAAAATAGACAATACAACCTACAAGATAAATAGAAATACAACAGGAATTCAGAAAGTTGTAAGAGAATTTAAAGTGTTCATGACTTATCTTTTGTTAATATTACTCTGTTTGTTTTGGTATTTGAATCTCTACAAAACCATGTGTTCTGACCTTAAAATTTATGTGTCAGTTTATTCAGAGCAAGGAAATGTGTTATAAGGTCTTAAACTCTTTATTCATTTACTCGTGAAATTAAGACCTCAGACATGAAAAGATAAGATTACTGTTTTCAAGAAGCTCGTAGTACAATTGATGCTATATAATGCAACCTGGAGAGTCCCCAAAAAGATCTTCTTCGATTGACAAAGTAGAGGAAAAATTCAATTTAGTAAAATTTTAATTTTAAGAAATTGTAGTTTTAATTAATTTACCATGAGATTTCAACTAAATAGGAACGCAAAAAATATGCCGTGTTGTCTTTTCATTGCCATCCTGAATCCAACTGTTGGAAAGCCAGGTATTGTGCAAATTTCCACCAAACTTTAAAGTGAATTTATATCAATCAATAGTTATCTGACAAGTAAAAGCTTCTTCTTTCCCTCCCTTTTCACCCTGGATAAACTCTACCAGCAAAAGTAGACAAGAAGAGAATTGCAACTAGGAAGAAAACCTCCAGGTACAATGAAAAATTAAATACATATTTATGTATCAGTGACAAATGTCCTAAAATTAATAAAATTGCAGAACTTTCTGCAAGCATATTTTTCCAGAAATCCTTCTTACCTCTATGACTATCACAAACCCATTCAATAACCCTAAACTAGGTAGAATTCTATAGCCAAAACAAACATATAATCCATGCCATTAATAGTACCAGTTCTTACAGAGGAACCTCTCCTTGTGTCATTTAGCATCTCCCCATTCTTAGTTCTGAGCAAATCCTTACAAGATCAGTCATATTTTTTCTCATATTACTAATTTAAAAGGGCCTCATAAGAGGGTGAGTGGGAGAATTCTTAGAGGTAGGCATGTGTCCCTGAGAAATAAAAACTGGTATTTAAAGAGAAAATGAGAGAAAACCGTAGTAGGCATAAGGCATTTCAAAGCATAACAATGTGGAGCCCTTGACTGCGTGGACAAATAACTCTAGCTTTCAATAGTCCTTTATATAGCAGAATGAAGTCCAGAGGAATAGGGCTGCTGCAAACACATCACCAAAAATAAGATGAACTTGTACAACATGGTTGTAAAAGAGAGAAACTAAGCATTTAACATATTTTAGAAATATTTAATGTATATATTAAAGGAAGGAAGGTTTTTTTTGCCGTTTTATTTTTATTTATTTTTTAAACATCTTTATTGGAGTATAATTGCTTTACAGTGGTGTGTTGGTTTCTGCTTTATAACAAAGTGAATCAGCTATACATATACATATATCCCCGTATCTCCTCCCTCTTGCTTCTCCCTCCCACACTCCGTATCCCACCCCTCTAGGTGGTCACAAACCACCCAGCTGATCTCCCTGTGCTATGTGGCTGCTTCCCACTAACTATCTGTTTTACATTTGGTAGTGCATATATGTCCATGCCACTCTCTCACTTCGTCCCAGCTTACCCTACCCCCTCCCCGTGTCCTCAAGCCCATTCTCTATGTCTGCATCTTTATTCCTGTCCTGCCCCTAGGTTCTTCATAACCATTTACTTTTTTTTTAGATTCCATATATATGTGTTAGCATATAGTATTTGTTTTTCTCTTTCTGACTTACTTCACTCTGTATGACAGACTCTAGGTCCATCCACCTCACTACAAATAACTCAGTTTCGTTTCTTTTTATGGCTGAGTAATATTCCATTGTATATATGTGCCACATCTTCTTTATCCATTCATCTGTCGATGGACACTTAGGTTGCTTCCATGTCCTGGAATAAATAGTGCTGCAGTGGATATTGTGGTACATGACTCTTTTTGAGTTATGGTTTTCTCAGGGTATATGCCCAGTAGTGGGATTGCTGGGTCATATGGTAGTTCTAGTTTTAGTTTTTTAAGGAACCTCCATACTGTTCTCCATAGTGGCTGTATCAATTTACATTCCCACCAACAGTGTATGAGGGTTCCCTTTTCTCCACACCCTCTCCAGCATTTATTGTTTGTAGATTTTTTGATGATGGCCATTCTGACTGGTGTGAGGTGATACCTCATTGTAGTTTTGATTTGCATTTCTCTAATGATTGGTGATGTTGAGCATTCTAAAGGAAATAACTTACTTTTGATAATTCACCTGTGTCACTTTTTCCTTCCTGGATGATTTCAGAAAATGTGGGTTGTTGAATTATTTTAGAGATCACATACTGTATAATATAAACAATAATCCCAGTGCTAATCCAATGAGTATGGCAATATTATTTAGAAATGATTTATATATACCAGTTCTATTGCACATCAAAGGCTATTTTCTATCAAAACAAGTACCCTCAACTATTCTGCTATATTAGGTTCTATCACAAATGGATTAAAAAGAAAATAGAGAAAAAAAATAGATGTCCTGTCTATTTAGGACATCTAAAAAATAGATGTCCTGTCTATAAAATTATGTCCTGTCCATGACATAATGATTGGTACTTTGCTAAAGTTGAATAGTGAGTAATGAGATTTTTTTGTGAGTATGTGGTCTTTAAAGGCTCCAGCATGTGTGGCTGCCAATAAAATATTTCATTCAACAAATGGTTTTAAGTAACAATAACTGTCGTTGGTGGGAATGTGAATTGATACAGCCACTATGCAGAACAGTATGGAGGTTCCTTAAAAAACTAAAAATAGGGCTTCCCTGGTGGCGCAGTGGTTGAGAGTCCGCCTGGCGATGCAGGGGACACGGGTTTGTGCCCCGGTCCGGGAAGATCCCACATGCCGTGGAGCAGCTGGGCCCGTGAGCCATGGCCGCTGAGCCTGCGCGTCCCGAGCCTGTGCTCCGCAACGGGAGAGGCCACAACAGTGAGAGGCCCGCGTACCGCCAAAAAAAAAAAAAAAAAAAAAAAAAAAAACTAAAGATAGAACTACCATACGACCCAGCAATCCCACTACTGAGCATATACCCTGAGAAAACCATAATTCAAAAAGAGTCATGTACCACAGTGTTCATCGCAGCACTATTTACAGTAGCCAGGACATGGAAGTAACCTAAGTGTCCATCAACAGATGAATGGATACAGAAGATGTGGCACATAGATACAATGGAATATTACTCAGCCATAAAAAGAAACAAAATTGAGTTATTGAGTTATTTGTAGTGAGGTGGATGGACCTAGAGTCTGTCATACAGAGTGAAGTAAGTCAGAAAGAGAAAAACAAATACCGTATGCTAACACATATATATGGAATCTAAAAAAAAAAAAAAAAAAAAGGTCGTGAAGAACCTAGGGGCAAGACGGGAATAAAGATGCAGACCTACTGGAGAATGGACTTGAGGATACAGGGAGGGCGAAGGGTGTGTGACAAAGTGAGAGAGTGTGACAAAGTGAGAGAGTGGCATGGACTTATATACACTACCAAATGTAAAATAGATAGCTAGTGGGAAGCAGCCACAGAGCACAGGGATATCAGCTTGGTGCTCTGTGACCACCTAGAGGGGTGGGATAGGGTGGGTGGGGAGGGAGAGAGATGCAAGAGGGAAGAGATATGGGAGTATATGTATAACTGATTCACTTTGTTATAAAGCAGAAACTAACACTAACACACCATTGTAAAGCAATTATACTCTAATAAAGATGTTAGGAAAAAACCTGTCATCATAGCTTTCAGAATATACTTTATGTGTACATAAATACCATTTAATATTGCCTTCAAAGTACTGAATAATATGTATTTGGAAAATATTACTTATTTACACAAGAATTCCTTTATGATATTTCAAAAGCATTTCAATGTACATTGTCATTGTTGCTTTGATAGATGGCAATTTTAATTAAATATTAGATGTTAATTTATCTGTGATTACAGATTATCAGTGTTGAACAAATTTCTCACTTTGAGTTCTTTTAAATAGTTCTGTTGTTTTATTTTTGCTGGTATCTGATTATTTCAGTAGGTGTGGCCAGATAGTCTTTTGAATGGATGCAAGATTTTTCAGGTTTTTAAATTTGTCTTTGCTTTTTGTTCTATATAATACATGTCTTCTAGCCATACCTACGTCTCCTCACACCTAGCTAAAGACAGGCTTTTGTTCTTCATCTTGTGTTTAGATTTCTCTCAGAATATTTGCATACACAATCAAGTTGTTAAGAATTAGCAAATGTATGATGATGTGTAATGATGTATTGTAAGTAATAACTTAATGTAACCTTTACCTGTTTTGGTGTCTTATAATGCATTGGAAGAAAAACTTCATGAGAAATTAGTCAGTGTGTGCAAAGGGCTTGATCACCTCAGTGAGATATTATAGAATAATCACAATTGTTTAGGAAAGAGTTTGTATCCAAAACATGTAATATATAAATATTCATCAATAAGAGATTATAAACAGAACATATCGTAGTTTCCTTATGTTGCAACTGTATATTTCCCCAGATTCGTGAGTAATTCAAAACAAACTGTGTGGTAATCAGAATAGTTGTGAGAGAAGTGGTAGTATTCATAATAATAAATAGCTATCTATTGATTGATTATTCATGTGCTGCTAACTGTGTTGTTTCGCTTAGATTATTTAACTTAATACAGGGACTTTGCAAGGAGATGATATTCTCATTTTATAGGTGAGGAAACTGTTGCTCAAGGAAATGAAGTAATTTGGCCAAGAGCTGGGTAAATCATGGTCTTGTGAACTTTGAAGACGAGGGTACTCTTTCCACTAAGCAAGGCTGCCTTTCTCTTTATCTTGTCCGACATCACTGGCAGAAAATAGAAAAAAAATTAAAGTGATCGAGTAACTAGTAGCTCTATATCTTACAGTCAGACTTTCTCAGGAATGGGGCAAATTGATAAAAATACTTAATTGAAAAGTCATTCTGCACATGTAAACAAGAAAAGATAAAACTTCTTGGATCTTTTTATACATTAGTATGTGCTACAAAACTAGCTAACATAGTAGAATTAACTTTTACTATTATAAATAGGTATATTTCTCATAATGTTTTAATAAAAATACTTCCATTAGAGAAAAAATGATAGTTTAATCATCATACACTGTCATTAATATTTTATTATGTGCTTCTAAGACCATGGAGAACAAAGACCTCAAGTGCTTAAGAGAGCAGTTTCTATTTTAGATAGTAGGATTTGTCTAATTCCTGGCAATTGTAGAATAAAATATAAAAACACTTTGTATGTTATGTTAATGCCACTTGAGACTGTTTTAGTGTAGAAAAATATATAATTTTTATTTCAACGTAATTATATTTCAAAATATTGGATTTCAGCCTCTGCATACTTCTTTGGCTGAGTTCTGTATCTAATTAAGCTAATCATAATGGAAAATGTATGATTCTACTTTTCAAAATTGTTCTCAAATCCTAATTCATTTATAGTAATTCAGCAGCAGAAAACCACCAGCATGAGAATAAAGAAACCATTGTGAAATATTACCTGTCATATGCAATTCTGTGAATGTTTACTGAATAGTACTTGACCTAAGATGCAGCCAAGTGTGTAAGATGAATTTCTAGCTCTATATGAAGTGCTCTGTGTAGCATTAAAAATTGCTCACATGTATTCCATTAAAAAAAAGGGAGTGAAAGAATGCTATATATAAAACATGTAACTTGAGGAACCACAGTTAATTTATCTATTGCTATTTAACACACTGCTCAAACACTTAGTGGCTTAAAACAACAACCATATTACTTTATCTAATGAATTTTGGGGTCAAGAATTTGGGCAGGGCTTGGCTGGAGATTCTTCTATTCCATGAGGCATCAACAAATATCATTCAATGGTATTCACCTGGAAGATGACTGATCTGGATGGAGTCTATAAGATGGTTTCACTTATGTCTAGTGCTTTGGTGGTACTGAAGCCGAATCTGACCTCTGTACCCCAATACCAAAGTAAATCTCAGGGACAGAGTTTTGGGTGAAGTAGAAGAGAATAGCTTTATTGCTTTGCCAGGCAAAGGGGGCCACAGCTGGCCCATGCCCTCAAAACTGTGTGCTCCAGCGTGGAGAGGGTAGTGAGAAGTTTTATAGTAATGGTTCAAAGAGGGTGTGATCAGCTCGTGGACATTCTTCTGATTGGTTAGTGGTGAGGTAAGTGAGAGTCAGTATCATCATCCTTCTGGTTCCAACTGGTCTGGGGTCTCCGTGCTTGTGGGCAGCATATAGTTAACTTCTCCCACCTGGTGGGGGTTTCAGTAACTGCAAAACAGCTCAAAGATATTGTTGTGTGTATCCCTTCATGGGGAACCAGAACCCTGCCCCAGGGTGCACTATTGTTTCTCTTGACTATTTGTTTCTCCCTTGTCTGGCATCCCCTCCCTTCCCTCATTAACAACTGCTTGAATCTGCCCACTGGAACTCAGGGAAGGTCATGGAGGCTGAAAGAAGCCTATTTCCTGTAATCAAAGAAATGGGGGAGACAGAAAGGCTTTTGTGCCCAGGAGCCCCAGAGGGCCCTGCTCGGTATCAGTATGATCAGTAGGCTGGACTTTGCAGAGACTGTCAACCAGAGCACTGCCTGTGAATTTTCCATCATGATGGATCAGGGCTCCCAAAGAAAGTGATCCAAAAAAACCCAAGCAGAAGGTGCAGGAGTTCTTCTGAGCTAGCCTTGGAAATCCCAGAATATAACTTTGACTTCACTGTTTTGTTCAAATAAGTCACTAATTCTACTCGACATTCAAAGTGAGAGAAATTACACTCAACCTTTTAATTAGAGAATCATCAAATAATTTGTGCCTGTCTTTCTTTCTTCATCCATGGGGCATCACAAACCAGATGCTCTCTCAATATTCTCTTTCTGTTTTGAGTTGTCTTAGCTATAAATTTAGAGCACTGAATAATGATTTAAAATAATATATCAAGTGGTTTTAAATGTTTTTTAAATCTGTGAATAAGCAGAGGTAAAGGAATGAGAATTTTTTTTTCAGTAAGCTGCAGTAAAGCACAGTGCTATTTGTTAGCCTAAACCATAGCTACTAATCTGTTAGAATGTATGTGCATGTGCCACACTTGAGCTTGAGGGGACACAGTAAAAGAAGTGTTGAAATATAATGTACAGGTAATTGACACCTGCATTTTCAAAGTCTGTCTGGTTTCAGTCATCTTGGAGAACCATTTAATAAAAACTAAAATTAATCAAGTAATTATTTTTCAGAGAAAAGTCCTCATTGTATATGTTTGTAATTCTGCTTTAAAATATATCATATATTTTTGTTCAAACTTTAGCTCTGTATGGTTATGTTATTGTGTTTTTAATCTCCCTGATTTCTAAGAACAAATTAAATTTGTGTTGGTTCTTGGCAAAAAAAAAAAAAAAAAGACTTATTAACCAACAGATATTCTTCCAAACAGATGGACTGTATAAAATAAATTAACAGATAGCAAAATCATCAGCTATACATATGCAAATGGTAATATATTATTTACCTTAATATGTTATAAATAAGTGCTTCTCATAATTTAACAGGCATATTAATTACCTGTAGATCTTTTAAAAGTTCAGCTGATAATTCAGTTAGCCTGGAGTGGGACCTAAGTTTCTGCATTTCTAACAAGCTGCCCGATGATGCTAATGTCCTGGTATATGAACCACACATTGGATACCAAGGTTTTATGTGTTAAAATAATATCAAGACAAAAGGATTTAGTGTATCGTAAAAGTTTGAGTTTGGATGATATAATGCCTTCTGTTTACAAAGGGAATAGTACGAGATTGTCTTCATGGTGTGTACCAAAATGGAGTCAGAGACTCTGAGTCTTTGTCATTCTTTTATATTTTCCTCTGTCTCATTTTCTTCTTGTAAATCTTACAAGAAGCTAGCCACTAAATGTACTAATTAATAATGCCTTGATGTTTCCCTTCTTTTGCGTTCACTCCGGTAAACAATGAGTTGCTGCCATTTTGGAGTAAGCTACCTTCTTCAATTTCCCTCTCTATAAGTGGCACATATGAAGTGGATTTTCTATTTCAAGAAGCAGAGTCCTCTGAAATGTCTTGTTCTGTTTCATTCTTTCCTTACTGGTTTGCTCAAAAAATGGTTTGGATTTACTAACTCCATTTTTTTGTCTTTTCTCCATTAACTATTCCCCCAGAATCTATTCCTCTCCAAGTCCCACTCCAGCTGATGAAATGCAATTACTCCCTTGGAAAATCACTAGTAACCTCCAGCCATTAAATACAAGAGTTTTCTTAGTCTTGTTGGTACCTTTGGAACATGTGAAGCAGAAGCAGCGCACTCTGAAACTTTGTGCTTCCTTGTGTCCCACAATATCGTATTTTGGTCAGCTCTGATTTGTCATTCTCTTTCCACACTCCTCTTTTGTTACCAACTCTGTAAATATCGACATGACAAAAGGTTTCTCTTTAGATTACCCCCTCATTTATGCACTGTCTCCAGAAGTGAATTCATTCTTTTGTTTTGTTGGAATATAATTGACATATAACATTACACTAGTTTGATTACATCCCCGTGACATTATATAAGCAGGCATTTGTACCTTTAGACTGCCAATTCATTCTTAATCATGGTTAAACTATCTCTTCATTCAAATGACTACCGTGAATGTTCTCAGCCCTTTCTTTACCTTCAGTACAAGACTTAAGTTTTCAACTAAGTTCTGATCAGTATGTGTATAAAATAAAACCTTTTTTCTTCCCTCAGAAAACTTTCTTCCTTGTGGACTCCAAAATCTTATTAAAAACGTAATTATCCTTCTCATTTGAAAGTTATTTGGCTGATTTCAACTTTAACATACTATCTCTCATACATAATTAAATTCTCAATCCTGCCCACTCTTCCTCTCCATGGTCTCTTCTTCATATCTCCTATTCTCTGGCCCCACGTCTACCATCCAGAAGACCAGTGACTGTATAAATGCAGATTGTTCATCAGTGTCTTTGCAAATGCCAAATTCTACAAATACTCCGTTTTATAATAAATTTGTTTTTCTTGGCATTAAAACTTCTTATCACTTGTCCATTATTACGACTCAGAGTTAGGCACACTATCCAGATTGTCCCCACATATTTCCAACCTATTTTTTCTCTCTCTGTCTCCAGTTTCTCTGCTTCCCATCCACTCCATGAATTGTCAGGTGATGTTTCTATAATGCAAATCTGTTTTTGAACTCAATTATTTTAGATTTGTAAGGGCTTCTTATTGTATGTAAGATATAACTGTCATCATGTTGTAAAACATTATTTTTTTACTCTGTGTTTTGGGGCTTATCTCCTAATTTCCTCTTTGCATATCTATGCTCTGACTATACCAAACTTCTTAGCTCTTCTGAGAATAAGTAATACACATCTTTCAATATCTGTATAGGAGCTGTTTATATTATATTTCTTAATGTCCCCCCAACCTATTCTACTTGGGCAATACTACTAATTTTTAAAATTTCTGCATAAATTGTTTAGAAAGCTTTTCTGCCTTGTGCTGGGAGAGTTAAGTACTCCTTCCCCTGAGCTCTCACAGCTCTTTGTACACACTTCTATTTTGCTGTCAATGTTCAATATTGTAATTGTTTGTTTATATCTATAATTCTCTTAGATTGTAAGTTATTTGATGGAAGAAACCATATTTTATTCATCTTTACATTCCAATAGCTTAGGACTACGGGAATCTATGGGAAATTTTAACAGGAGATGAAAATAGTAGATAACATTCAAAACCTAGTTAAGGACAGAAAATAACATTTTATAATAATGATGGTAGTTATATCACATATACAATAAGGAATTGTTATGTATTGTATATATAATAAGGAATATGATTGTATATAATTGTAATTCCATACTGTATGTAAAATCTATCCTTTTTTCTGACCTTTTATTTGCTTTATTATTGTCTTTAATAATCCTTATCACTTTTAGCCCTACATTGTTGTTATTTTTGTAAGCATCTAATTTTCTCTACAAACATAATGTTTTTGAGAGCAAGCATTAGGTTGTATGTAACCCCTCCAGAGTCCTATAGAATACTTTGTACATCTAAACTCTAGAAATAATGGGTGATAAAATTACCATATTACAAGAAGATACAGCATTCATATATAATTATTTTCTTGTACTTTGCTATTACTATGTACACATTTAACATAGTTATTTTCCTACTTAAAGTACACTGGAATCTCTGAAAAAGTAAGGAATTTAAAATAATGATTTAAGAAATATTAATTTTTTCATTATAAAATAATTCCACTTATAAGAGCTTAATATATATCCCAAAGCCAGTATTAAAACAAAATGACAACATGTATATAATAAATTAATTTCAATCAATATCAATCACGAGAAAAGATACATAGTTTAGTATCTTTTCCAATTTAAGTGCTATATTGATCCTAGGTTAAAATGTGGCATTATAGTTAGGGAATTTCACATTTTGAATGTCAATTTTTTCTCTTCAAATCCACAATTTCTGTAAAAATAACAAACATCAGCATACCAATACCTCCTTGAAATAATGAATAATTCTGAAGAATATATATTTGTCAGATTCAAGCTCCTTCAGCAGGGTTTTTAACAAGGAATAAAAAACAACATGCAACCCCAGATTAAATGAGCAGCTGGTATGGTGACTCTGATTAGACCATGTTGCTTTTCTAGACAGAGTAATTGTTTTGATTTATGGTTATCACCTGTACTTCATGGCTTCTTGCTTCTAGTTCTAATTAGTGGATAATTTTCAGCCACTGAAACTTTAATTGTCCCTCTAATTTCAGTGAGTGCAAGAAACCGGACTTAGCAAGTAGAAGTCCCGCTGTTGTGACCTTTCCATGGCACTTGGTTGGTCAAAATAAAACTCAGATTGTTCCAAGTGAGCATTTTCAAAAATGGGATATTTTAAGTTGCTGATACTGGAAAAAAAAAAAAAAAAAGCACTCTAAAAGAAGATTCCTTTTACAGTTCTAACTTAATTTAACTATTTGTTAAAGCGTCACAGACACATACATCCCCTATGTTATCAGGATATGGCAATAGAGACCCCAATTTTATAATTTAGTCATTCCCTTCCTAATAAGGAAAAGAAACAGAAAGGAATTGTAGGTTAAGCAGAATTTAACAAGATTTCTGAAGTACTTTATTGAAAGATAAATTAATGGTGATTAATAATTCAGAAACAAAATGAAAATAATTATTTAGACCTTGATTATTAGCAAATTTGTAACAATATACTGTTGTGCTTTAAAATATAGAACTCAGGGCTTCCCTGGTGGGGCAGTGGTTGAGAGTCCGCCTGCCAATGTAGGGGACACGGGTTCGTGCCCCAGTCCGGGAAGATCCCACATGCCGCGGAGCGGCTAGGCCCGTGAGCCATGGCCGCTGAGCCTGCGCGTCCGGAGCCTGTGCTCCACAACGGGAGAGGCCACAACAGTGAGAGGCCCGCGTACAGAAAAAAAAAAAAATATATAGAACTCAGAAGAAGCCATATGCATAGAACACAAATGCTGTGTTTGGTTGTAGTCCATAGAATCTGGTTGGCTAAAATGTAAGTACCAGGACTAAACATTACTGCTAGCATAACCACACACAAAATATCCAATTATGGGTTCTTTTTCAAATTACAAATTGAATTTTTTTTAACTGAAGGAAATATCTTACAGCCCTTTTCACAGGTGATAAACGCAAATTTTGCCTTTTATTCATGACATGTCTTGGTGTGGGTCTGTTTGTATTCATCTTGTTTGGGGCCTTTTGTGCTTCCTGTACAAAGTTCTCAGCCATAATTTCTTCAAATACATTACCAATCCCTTTGCCTCTCTTCTCTTTCTGGAACCTCTATTATGCGTAGGTTGTCGTGCTTTATATTATCACATAGATCTTGTATGTTGCTTTTTTTTTTTTCTAAAATTTATCTTTCTGTCTGGTCTTGTGTTTGGGTGATTTCCATTATTTCAAAACATACTAGAAGAAAATTAAGATCAAAATGTATACTTAAAGTAACAGGAGTGTTACCTACTATATAAAAATAACTGCACATTTAAGGATTTTGTGTGTTTATGAGCTGCAAACTGGTTTTATTTTCACATTTTCTCTTGTAAGTTGGTAACAACTATAAGTAACATGCTTGAAAGTTAAAATGCAGATGGAATTATATACCTAAAATTATGCTTTCATTTTTTTTTTAATTTATGAAAATTAAAGGTAAAAGATTTTTGCTGAATAATAGGTGACAATCCTTAAAGTGTTTATTTTGTTTCAAGAAAATACACTTCAAGTTATCAACTCAAATAACATTCTTAACACTGTGAGGTATGGCCTATTCTTATTTAAGAGAGGAAGAAACTGATACACAGAGAAATTAAATAACATGCCCAGGAGCAGTACTTAATAAATGATGTAGGAAAGATTGGAATATAAGTAGTTTGACTTTAACTCCGTAATTATTATCACTCATTTTGTACTGCTTTAAAGGCTGCAGCATTTCTGAAATGCATGAAATAGAACAAATAATCCATCCTAGGAAAAAAGATGACAAAATCTGCCATATTGGTCTAATATTTTAATCCACAAAACTATTTCTAGGAGATTTATCTATTGTTAAAGAAAAAAACCTTAATATATATTTACTGAATAGTTAAAGAGTAAGTTCTTGTTTACCTACTCTGCCTGATCCCATGCATTAGTATTTAGTTGCCAGCTAAAAAATAAGCAGCTATCAATGTAGAAGGAGAATCTTTGAGTTGCATTGAATAGCAAAGAGAAATCTGGCTGAGGACACTGAGAATAAGGCACTTGATGTTTTTAGGGCTGAACTGACCTAGGAAGTTAACACCTGATGTTCAAAATGCCTTCAGTCAAGTATCTTACAAATGAAAATGTGCCCAACACATAGGATGTGGGTGCTGGGAAATGATAACATGTCACATATTATAGTGTCATGGTGATTAGACAGCAGAGTGTATTGAGTAATGTTAGATTACGTAGTGGCTTAGTTTTCAATTATTCTTGCTATTTGAAAGAATATTTGGTTCCTTGTGTGATACGGAATGTTAAGTGGTCTTTTATTGTTAACCCTGCATTTCTAATGTTATAAATTCATGTTGCCTTGTTGAACATGGGATAAGTGGTCTCTTCAATTATGATTGGGGAATCTGACCTTTATTGCTGGCAGGATTGTGAAAACAGATTCCTAGAGGTCTAGAGAATCCCCTTTAAGCTACAAATAAGAAGCTCTTACTGTCATTTTCAGAGCATGTTTTCTGTATTCAAGAACATTAATGTTGATCATGCTTGCTTCTGCCAGCATAGGTTGCTGAAGTCATATAATTGCTTTTAAAATTAGAAATAGTTGGAATCTTAGAACCCAAGCTAATCTAGAATCTTAAGAAAGATGCCCTTGTGATTATAAATATTAATGTGTTAAAATGAGTAATTAGATTTGAATTTTCTGTCATTTCTATTTTGTGTTTTTTATGCATATGAGATGATACATTACATAATTATCTCACACTAACATTCTAAAAAAAATTAGATACATGCTTATTTTGTGTTTTATGTGCTTTTTCATTTTCTATTTTAAATTCCTGTTATGTGATTATTAACAATCGAATGCTAAAATGCATCAGGGAAATAAATCTTATTACCTTGCAGTTCATATTCTGTATTTTAATTTTATTTTTCTGAGGGTTTGCTCTTAAATTTTAGGGGAAAAACATGCAGAAGAACAATCAGCTTTTATCTATATATTAAAGATTTGCATATCATTGAAAATGTTTTCATTGAAACTCTTATTAGCCCTCTTTATTCTTTCTATAGGTAAACTAGGGCTCTTTTACATGCATTGTTGCTTCTTGAATTGCTCTGATAAGAAGGTATATAAGATATATTTTGTTGGGTTTTGATTTTTGTTTGTTTTTCTTGGATTGTCATCTGTCCTCACTAGTCTGTTTCAACAAGGACTGGTATCTGTCCCCAAATCTCAGACTTGTGCCAGAAACCGTTTTGCTTACTTGACAGTGTTGTGTGTTAACAATAGCCTGCCTACGTAGGCTTTCAAAGAAAATCTTCTCCTGCATGCCTAGTGATTTTCCCCTGCCCTCTTCAACTGGGAAGCATGAATACTTCACGTTCAAATTCTTAATTAACAACAGCTCATTTAACTTGTTGAATATAAATCTTTTATAATTTAAGTAACTGCCTAATTTAGCACTTTAAAGCTTTCCTCCAAATGGCAGAGATGAGTAACTGCTACCGAAGTGGGGTCCGGGACCTTAGCTTGAAAGAGCATTATATTTCTTTGAAGTCCCCTGTCTTAAAAAATGTTGTGACTTTATACTCTATCCCTAGTATATCTTTGTTGATGTGGCTATACATGGTAATGAGGCTGTCACTAATGGGTGTCCATATCTTGTTCGTCAAAGATCCTTCCAGGGGCCTTCCCCAATACCACCAGACTAGAAATGCAGACCAGTCTTCTCCCAGACTTATGAGGTCCTAGAGCTTTTGTGGGACTAAGCAAAATATTGTAGAACTGACAGGCAGTATTCATGCTGAATAGTCCCTAGGTTATGTGCTTGTAGTAGATTTGTAAGAAGATTTGGGGTGCCAGAGAGGAAAGTTCTTGTAGAAAGGAAGGGTAGATGGCTTCCAGTCAATATCTTAGTTCCTGAGCATGTTCTGGGTTTCTGCAGCAGTGCCTGGGCAGTGGGCTTTTCTCTCCCCAAGCACTTCCAAGGGTCATCTCTGAAGACAGTAAACTTCTCCCCTGCCTTCTTCTTTTGCCAAAATCCTCTTTAAGGTTTACTTTCACCCTCTGCCCACGCCTACTTGTATTCATCAAACTACCCCCCCAGAAATAAAACAAAAGAAACAGCAGCAACTTTAAAATATATATATATTATATTCTTGTTCTATAGAAATAAACCTTGAAAATCTCCTAAAGATCCTGAATTATTAGTTAACTGTGATTGATAGAAAGTGTAACCATTCTGAATACATAAAGGAGATAACAGGGGAAATCATTAGGAAAAAAGAGTGTATCTTTAGGAGTAGGGAGAAGAGGATCCAATACAACTATAGGAATAGAGAAACACAGTTTAGGAGAGCCTTAAAAGATCACCTAATCCTATCTCCATCTTTTAATTTTACAGTTTTACCTCAAGCTAGTGCAGACTTCAAGGAGGGTGACAGGCCAGTGACCTGGTTTATAAAACAAGTTTTTCATTAGCTCTGTGCCAGATTTGTGTTAGACCATTGCTTTGCTGTTATCCAGGGGCTGGCAAGTTAGAACCTCTGCAAATTATGTATTTGGCATTTTAACGAGATTGGCAAGCTCATCAATTGTCAGAGAAAGAGAATGGATAATGACAAGGAAGAAAGTTCAAGGTGATGTCTTTGCTAAGCTCTAGAATGCTAATAACTGGAAATAGACATAAATATGGAGTCCCCTATATAAATGTAAATTATTTTACTACGTTATTACTTTCTAATTGTCAACAGCTTCTATGTCCTGAGTGGCGTCGCTCATGCTGGTTTTAATGTGCCAATTATTTTCTGTTTCTAAGTCAACAACCAGGTAGGAAATCAACCCTCTGGTGATCACCTTTTAATTAAAGCAATTGCTAAACTCAACATTCATTTTTCTTTTATTAAAATGACTTGCTTACTGTACAGGGATAACATGGAACAGATTAATTTTCTGCAAGGAGATAAAAGATGCAAGGAGAGGGGAAGTAATCTTTCCCAACTTCATATGGTGTTTGCTTCTTTTCAGGTGGTCTGATTAAAAGAGATATCAAAGGGAAAAAAGGTCACATGAGGCAAGAAGGCCAACATTTGGTGGCATGCTGGGTTTAGACAGTATTACATTCAGTAGGCTTATGTGTTGAAATCCTATCCTTATACACCATTTATTTTGATACTATTCAAATGCATGGGGGCTGTATTTACCCAGGCTGTTAGGAGACTAGAACGTAGATAAAAACTAAAGTGCACATATCCATTCAGATATTTTAATATCTTCAACTGAGATGATGGTTCAGTCCAATATAAGAACATAGAGTTGTTGAAGCAAACAATCTGTTAACTGAGGAAACAGGACTCCACACCCTAGAATCACACTACAGAAAGAACATTATGTTTCACTGTAAGACACTTTGAAAATCTGTTTTTATTACATTAATTATATATATTCCAGATTAAATTAAGTGGAAAAATCAGCTTTGATGACTATTTCTATTTTTAGACTGTGTATTTGGCTCTGTAACATATATGTTTTTTGAAATATCTATTATTAATTTGAATAGCACAATAAAATAGTGGTTCCCAAATGCTGCCATTTGGCAAATTTTCACCAGTCCACTATGAAAGAGAAAAATGAGAAGAACGTAGTGAGATACTTCTAACCACTTATTTAGTCAATTTTAAGAGATGATGCTTTACTCTTTGACAGCATCTCCTATTAACAATTAAAAATATACTTATTAAAGTATGTTTATTTTAAATATATTTTCAAAATATTAAGATATTGCTTATCTTTAAAGGTCTCTTTAAAATAGTCTTTTTTGATAATTGTGATAACGTTATGTCGTGTATTCTTATTTTTTATGCTTTGTGAAATAAAAAACCTGGGATCCACTTCCAGAAGCCTAGTACACGTCCACCTCTATGTTGTGACTCTCATATTGTTGAAATGATGGAGAAACAGAGGTTGAAATAGGAGGGGAAGGGAGATACAGGGATGGCAGTGCCACTCCTGACTGACATGCCCTTCTATGGATAATCTTGGGCTTTGAACTGCACCATGGGTAACATGAACATCCAGTCACACATAAACACAAGGCTAAATCATTGTGGATAATTTTGTCGCTTTGATTCTAATGAGCTATTGATAGAATAGTGTCTTAGAATCATCAATCTCAATAGATAACTAGAAATACTAAATTAATGTTTTCCTCAGAATACAATAATACATAACTGAATTATTCAGTTGTACAAGGACATTATACACATACACACACACACACACACACACATATATACACAAATGTACAACTGTTAGGTGCTAGTCTTTGTACTAGCCCTCATTTTTTTCCCAACACAAAAGACTTATGCAACTTATTTTGCTATTCTTCTTTTAGAGATGACAATAATGAGGCTCAAAGTTATTTCCCAAAAGTAAAGCAACTATTATGTGGAGGAACCCTCAGTCTAACACATGGCTTTCAGGCACCTTTCCTGATTCTTTGTCTGTTGTTTAATGCTGTGAGCCACAGTATCCTGTTTTATTTTACATCTGTAGAACTCTGGTTTGATTATGAAGATACTATCCTTAAAGCATTTAAAATTTTCTGGCTTTCACATAACATTACCAATCATCCAACACAGATAGAATTACATTTTAGGTCTGGGAAATAGCTTAGGGATCAATTACTATGGGACCTTTGTTTTGCTGTTACCATCACAGCCATAACGTCCTCCCTCTGCCAACCCAAGCAACATAGTTTACCAACATAGCTGCCAGAGCATAACGTTGGAGGGCTAAATAATGCCGAAGTCCAAGGAAGTACGTCGGAAGTTATCTATTCACATGAAGTCCAATACTCTTTCCTTCGACATTGTGTGGGTCATTTAGGATGCAAGAAGCAAGAGAGAGTACCAGAATATTAACGCTGACAAAAGTAAGATGAAGAAACACATGCACTCCTGCAAATCACTTATGTGAGAAGGTAGATAGTCTGGGGGTCTGGCAGGGTATCAGCTCAAGCAGCAAAATGATTTCATTAAATCAGACTGTATTTTCTCCTCTTCCTGTATCAGTTAACCCCCAAATAGTTATGAAGTTGCAGCCCTTCTTCCTACTGATCTCAGGAGGAGATATAGTAGAAGTTAGTCAAGTTACCAAGGCATCCAGACCTTAAGGAATATTTCAGTATTAAGTAATGGCCAGAAAGCTATTTCCAGTAATTCTTTCCAATACTTCTCATTACCTTTGTCTTTACTGTTATAAATTTATTTTAAAAGCATAAATTATACAGATGTAAGTTTACTGCTCTTGATCTATTTGCTTTACTAAACTTCAGTCAGATGACATTCAGGTTTATAAATGACAAAAAAGAAAAGATCCATTTTAGTCAGATATTTTAGCTTTGAATAATGTTTACTGATTACTTTAACACAACATTTTAATAATAATAATTAGCCTCATTGTGGTAGGTAAAGTTTTAATAGATAAGTCACCTTTATGATTCCTATTAAGTAAATAATAACTTTCAATCAGAGACTATCACCTCCTCAGATTAAAAATATTTAACCAAAAGTAAGGAAGTATTTGTTACATTTGTACAAACAGTATAAAGAAAGGATGAAATAAAAATGAGTAAATAAGGCTAGAAACTAAAACCTCGTAACCAAAGAACGAATATACCAGAATGGCCTAAATGGTAGAATAGGAAGACCCTGAGCTCACCTCCTCCCATGGGCACATCAAAATTACAACTACCTGTGGAGCAACTGCTGATGAGAAACCTGAAGACTAGCAGAAAAGATCTTATACAGCTAAAGATATAAAGAAGGAACCACAACCAGGTAGGTAGGAGGGGCAGAGATGTGGTACAGTCAAGACTCATACACCTAAGTGGACGACCCACAAACAGGAGGTTTATTACACTTGCAGAGGTTCTCCCAAAGAAGTGTGGGGTCTGAGTCCCCATCAACCTTCCTAGCGCAGGAGTCCTTCATGGGAAGATGAGCCCCAGAATGTTAGGCTTTAATAGCAAGGCAATCATTCAGATTTGAAGGAGAAGTCAAAAGCTTTACAGACAAACAAAAGTTAAGAGTTGAGGGCCATGAAAGCAGCTTTACAACAGATGTTAAAGGGAATTCTCTAAGCAGAAAAGAAAAGCCCACAACTAGAAATACGTAAAGTGCAAAAGGAAAAGTCTCATTGGTAAAGGCAAATGTAAAGTAGTAAATAGAAACACTAATTTGAAAAAAACATGTTCATTGCAGTGTTATTTACAGTAGCCAAGATATGGAAGCAACCTAAGTGCTCATTAATAAATTAATGGATAAAGAACATATAGTGTATACACACAGTGGAATATTAATCAGTCATAAAAGAGAATGAAACCCTGCCATTAGCAACAGCATGGATGGATCTAGAGGGTATTATGCTAAGTGAAATAAGTGAGACAGGAAAAGACAAACTTTGTATTATTTCACTTATATGTGGAATGTAAAAAACAAAAGAACAAACATAACAGAACAGAAACAGTGTCATAAATACAGAGAACAAACCCGCAGTTTCCATAGAGTGGCAGGGTAGGAGGAGGAGAGAAATAGGTGAGGGCGATTAAGAGGTCAAAATTCCAGTTGCAAAATAAATGAGTCATGGGTATTAAATGCACAGAGTAGTGAATCTAGTCAATAATTATATAATATCTTTGTATAGTGACAGGTGGTATCTAGACTTATTGTGATACTCATTTTGAATTGTATAGAAATATCAAATTACTATGTTGTGTAACAGGAACTGATAGAGTGTTGTAGGCCAATTTTACTTAAATTCATATAAAAAGAAATTAGATTTGTGGTTAACAGGTGGGGCGTGGTGGCAGGAGGAATTGGATGAAGGTAGTCAGAAGGTACAAACGTCCAGTTATAAAGTACTAGGGATTTAATGTACAACATGATGAATATAATTAACACTGCTGTGTGTTATATATGAAAGTTGTTAAGAGTAGGTCTTAAAAGTTCTCATCACAGCAAAATTTTTTTTCTTGTTTCTTTAATTTTATATCTATATGAGACAATGGATATTCACTAAACTTTGATCATTTCATGATGTATGTATTTCAAATCATTTTTTGGTACAACTTAAACTTTTACAGTGCTGTATGTTAATTATATATCAATAAAACTGGAAGAAAGAAACTGCGCCTTCATATCACTTATAGAAGTACATGGTAAAATATTATTTTTAATATTGATTTTATTGCTTTGGAGACTCAATATAAAATTATTTCTCACTGAGGTTCACGTGGTTGGACTAAAACAATTTGTGTTATTTTTTTAATTGAAGAATAGCTGATTTACAGTGTTGTGTTAGTTTCAGGTGTACAGTAAAGTGATTCAGTTACATATATATTTAAAATACATATATTTAAAAAATAATGTATATATATAATTTTTAAAATCTAGAAGTACTAGCAATATTTCTAGCTATTTGTGACAATAAATTGGGGCTGTATACTTTTGGGATTAACTACAAATGATACAAAATGAGCCTTTATGTTCATATTCAAATTTCTAAAGCACTATATTTAAACGTGAATTAGATACTTTGCAGTCTCCGCTTTGAAACATCCCAGTCTTTCAAATCAGAACATTTATTTATCCTTCTCTAGATTACAGAAGATAAAGGCTTTTGATCATTTTAAGTGGAAAAATAGTTGATATGAAACATTACCTTGATAGGATTTCTTGAAATAAAATATCTTTGTAAGATTGAGAAGCTATTATGAGACATATAACTGTCAAATGTAAGTGAATCTTTGCAGTGTTTGTTCCTTCCCTGATAACCATATTTATCTTGGGAAAATTTGAAAGGGAAATATTATTTTTAAAATATTCTCAACAGGAATAAACTGATTATTTTTCTATTCAAAAGCAAGATACGTATTTAGATGTTCTTGTGACAGGTTTTGCATATCTTTTAACACTTTTTGTATTTGAGTAAGCACACTGTTGTGCTTATGTGTGCTGTTATTTATTCTGAAAGTTAGTGACAGACTCTGGATTTCGAGAAAGATCGACAGAAATAAGTGTTTCCTACACCTTCATTTTGTTTTTAATCAAAACATCTTTACATCTGTACTGAAATACAATTGAATTGGCAGATCAAGTCCTCACAATTTTGATCACTTCCTTTCCTCACTTTTTTGCTTGTACTCTGTTCATCATTACAAGATTGGAGATTCTAGAACGCTCAACTAGTTTGAACTGGTCTAAAAGTTCCAGATTTGGAATTTGCTGATGTCATCCTGTGTTGTCTGAAACATTCCTCTGAAAATTATTACTTAAATATAGAGGACTGACTGATGTAATTATAATTTTCCAGTAAAATTAATTTCTAGCTTATGTATACTTCCATCAGGTTGCACATGGTCTCTATTTTTATGCTTTCTGACAGTTTGTTTCGTCTCTAGGTAGTTTTTATTGATTACATATTCAGCCTCTTTGTCTTTTACAGTATTAATTTGTTGCAAGATTCCTAAGATCATTGGTTCTCTCTTTTGTGTAGAGCAAAATGTTTGTGTTTATATGTGTATGTGTGCGGTGGGGGGATAAGGGGGAGAGAGGAAAAGGAGGGATGAGAGAGGAAGAGAGAGACGATGAGGCATGCTTATGTTATATTTTGATTTTTTTGGATTCATTTGTCATTCTGGAATCAGTTTTCCCCTTTGGTTTTTTCTCCCTTTCACCATCGAATTACCAAAGGGTATCTCTTCCTTTTGCCTATTTGTCTCACTGTAAGCTTTCAAGACTGTCTGATTACATTATGCATACTTTAATTTTGTTTGCTAGTATCAGTACTCTCATCTACCAGGAAGTTTGTATGGGTGTGTGGTAGTTTCACACAGGGTAACTTTCTCTTTCTGTCGCTGGTTTTATAGAAACTTTAAATGCCCTTGATCCCCTCTACTGTCTTTGCCTGCAGTGTTTCACACACTGCCCTTGATCCTCACAAAATCTTCCGGCAGGATTGCGAAAGGTCGCTTACTGGAAACTTTTTTTTTTTTTTTCTTTTTATATAAACAGTTGTTTTAAAGTTGGGGACTTTGTATTGTTGTGCTGAGAGCATTTATGTTTTGGGAGTTTGGGGGTTATTTTCCTACTTATTGTTCTGTATGGTTTTTTTGGAGGACATATGGGGAGATGTGAACCTGAGTAACCACCATGGTTGGCAAGTTGTGCCTCTAGCATTTCCCCATTAACAATGATGATTACTGTGATTTTTATTAGATATCTTTAAGGTATCTAACAGAAGCATATAAGATTCTCCTTCATATTTTGACTTTACTAGGGGCTTTTAAATATGTGATATTAGATTGTATAAAATGTTTTTATGGCATATTTTGAAATAGTCTTGTGCTTTTTATTATTTGGTTCATGTGGTGAGTGATATTTACAGTTTTTTAATGTTAAAGAACACTTGTAATAATGTGACAAATCAAGTTTGGCCATGGTGTCTTAATGTATACATACATTCCTGGATTTAGTTGAGTAATATTTTGTTTGAAAAGTTTGTATCAGTGATCATGATTGAACTTAGGTTCAACTTTCTTCTCTCATACTGTTCTTTTTTTCTTATTAAGGTTATTTTTATTTCACAGAATAAGTTAGGAAGTTGTCTCTGTTTTTTTTTTTTTTTTTGCGGTATGCGGGCCTCTCACTGTTGTGGCCTCTCCCGTTGCGGAGCACAGGCTCCGGACGCGCAGGCTCAGCGGCCATGGCTCACGGGTCCAGCCGCTCTGCGGCATGTGGGATCTTCCCGGACCGGGGCACGAACCCGTGTCCCCTGCATCGGCAGGCGGACTCTCAACCACTGCGCCACCAGGGAAGCCCTGTCTCTGTTTTAATTTCTAGAAGAATCTGTTTATGTAGCTAGAACTCACCCCTTCATTCATTTTGACCTGCCTATCTGCATTGTTTACTCTGTAGTAAAATTCAGATTTTTCTACTTCTTCTTGAGCAAATATTATGAGCTATATTTCTTCATGCTTCTGTTTCATATACATTTTCAAATAAGTAGAATAAATTTTTATATATCTAAAAAATTTTTCACTTTAATCTATGTTGGATCTGTGTTTGTGTCCCTTAAAATGTCACTATCGGGTATTTTCTCATAGTTTTTATTATATTTTTAAAGAATTACCTTTTAACTTTGATCTTTTCTGTATTTTTTATTGTTTTTGATTATTTTGGGGGAGCTTTTTGATGATCTTTCCCTACATTCCTGGGTTAGGCACTAATTAATTTCCTGCCACTGTTTTTTTTAAATTATAATTGTTTAAGACTATAAGGACTATGGGAGTCCTTCTTTTACTGCATGCTATCAAATTTGATACCAAGAAATCTCTTAATCGTTCAGTTCAAAATATTTTAAAATGATTTCTTTAAAAAATCATGAGATATCTTAGAGTGGTTAGTTTCAAAATATAGAGAGATTTTCTATTTGTATATCTTTCAAAATTGACTTTTAAATTATTTGCCATCAGAGTGTAGTTGTTAAAATCTCTTACCATTTTAAAAATAATTTTATAGAATAGAGAATGGTCAATCTTTATGAGTGTTTAATGATTTTCACATGAGAAGAATCCCTTTTCTAGTTTTGTATGTAGGATTCTACATTGCCAATATGTCCCCAAATAAAGCTTCTTGTTGTATTCTTCAAAACTTCTATACCTTAATTATTTTTATTGTCTGTTTTACCAGCTAATAGTTGAGAGAAGTGGGTTCATGTTTCTATTATGTTAAATTTGCCAATCTACTGCCCTCACCCCACCCTTCTAGCCACCAGTGACGCAAAGCATGCTTTTCCTTTATAGGTATCAATGTCTTTATTTGATGCATACATATTTAGAATTGTATTTTCTTAGTAAATTGAGCATTTTATCATAATATAGTGATATTTCTATATTTAATATCATTTAATCTTAGTCTATTTTGTCTAATATTGATATAGTTAACAGCATTTTTAGTTATATATTTGATTGGCTTCCATTTCGGTACCCCTTACTTTCAATGTTTTCCTGCCCTTATAGTATATGTATGTCTCTCAAATATCATATCTAATTTTAAAACCAAATAAAAACTTTTTTGTCTTTCAACTGATGCATTCCTTTTATTAACACATATTGTAATTACTAATATAATTCTACCATGTTTTATTTTTCCAGTGTTTTTTTTTTTCTCTTCCATTCTTTTTTTTTGATTAGTTGTTTAAATTTATTGTTTGTTGCTATTTTTTTGTAGTTTTCTTGTCTGATGGAGTAGAAGTCACATAATCTACTTTTATTTGTTTGGTTATATTTTTAAAATTCTAATATATAATGCAAAGTTTAAAATTGATATGTGAACTGTCCTTCTGATTAATATGAATAACAAATATTTTATGCCTGTTAGCCCCATTACTACTTATGTACCATTTTTGTTTACCTTCCATATTTTAGATTTGTTCTTTTTTTAATTTCCAAAATTAGACATATTATTTCATAAAAACTGTCTGTTTTAATTTACCTACATATTCATTAATTTACTTACTATGTTTACTGGTTCCTTAGATGATCCTTCTGGTTTCATTTTCTCCCTTCATCCTTTAAATCTTACTCCAGTAATATCTGGTGGGATAACTAGTGCTTACCCAGTGCTTGCTTATCTGTAAATGTCATTATTTCATAATTTTTCTTGAAAGATAATTTTGAAGGGTACACCATTATATGTTGAGAGTTACTGTCAGTACTCTAAATATTTTCATTATCTTATCAAATGTTACTTCCCATCCATTTCTTCTATTTTTCTCTTATTTTTTTCCCAAAAATTTTTATCCTCTTGTTTGCTCATTTCTGTGATCTCATTTAAAATTTTTTTTTTTAATTTATTTATTTTTATCTATTTATTTTTGGCTGTGTTGGGTCTTTGTTGCTGTGCGTGGGCTTTCTCTAGTATTAGCGAGCAGGGGCTACTCTTCCATGTGCTATGTGGGCTTCTCATTGCAGTGGCTTCTCTTGTTGCAGAGCACAGTCTCTAGGCACACGGGCTTCAGTAATTGTGGTGCACGGGCTCAGTAGTTGTGGCTTGTGGGCTCTAGAGCTCAAGCTCAGTTTTGGTGCACGGGCTTAGCTGCTCCGCGGCATGTGGGATCTTCCGGGACCAGGGCTCAAACACACGTCCCCTGCATTTGTAGGCAGATTATTAACCACTGTGCCACCAGGGAAGCCCATCGTTTTTTATTTTTTAAACATTCCGTGCATAATTAATCTATATCCTGTCATCTTATTCAAACTCCTTGTATGTTTAAAACTGCTGTTCATTGTTCCTAGAGATTATTTTTGGTATTTTGTTGTCTTGTAATTAGTATTCTTTGTCTAAGAGTTCATATCTGATTAATCTTTGCAGATAGCCTAAGGGTTCTTTACTTTTTCTTGTAGTATTCTTCCATCCAGATGATTTGTGTTTGTTTCTTCCTGGAGGCAAAGGACACTACACACATGGATTCCTTTAGTCTTTTGGGTAGTCTTGAGCTTAACTTGGAGTCTTAGATTTTTTTTCTTCAACCAATTTCCTTCCACATAGTCCTAGTAATACTGATACTGAAATGTACCCTCAAAATGACTCTCCTTTTTATGTTTATTTACAATCACTATTCACAGATCTAATTTCTCTTCATGAATATGGGAGTTTGTTTTTATAGCATCAGCTGTTTCCTGAACATCATGTATGCTCAATAGATAGATAGATATAGATATATAGAGAGATATATTCTATGCAGTTTATAGTTGTTCCCAGTGGAAGGAGCTCTCAGAGTTTCTAGTATGCCATCTTCTTCAAAGTGGTTCTATCTGGTAATAACTTTAAGCATGTCAATATTCATTAACAAGTATGTTTGAGTAATTTCTCTGAACTAAGAAACTCACTTGGCTTTAAGTATATCTTGGTCAATGAAATAGACATGATCAGTTTCCTGCAGCTTACAGTCTAATGTTAGAATAATAAAAATTAGCAGGAAACAAACATATAAATATATGGGCTTTCAAGGGCTTTTATGCTTAAGTATTATGAACAGGATGCTAAAAATATTTGGTAAAAAGGATAATGCTGGAAATTTCTCTCAAATTAGACCCAAAATTTGTACCACTTAACAGGTTTCTGCAGCACTAAGAGTTTGTACATAGTTTCGTATTATCATTCCACTTTTTAGATTGTTATTATCACTGCATATGCCAGTCTTTCCCTTGGTTAACAGGGATCTTACTACCTGTTTATGCTAGAGTCTAGAACCAATGTCAGGAAGTATTTTAGATTGTAAAAATGTATATATTTTACTATATATATTTATGTCGTTAGCACTTTTAGAATCTTTTTTCATCTTCAGGCATTAGAGTTGCACAGATTCAGGTTGTATGTCTAGACTACATTTACTAGCTCTTTAACATTGCTAAATCTTTTGGAACCTGTCTTCTCATTAGTGAAATTGGGTGAATAATAACTCCCTGTCAGGATTTTTATAGAGGCTAAATTGGAGTCCAGGAGTAGAGGGGGAGAGAGAGGAACAAGGGAGGTTCAAACTACTTTCGGTCCCATTCTGTGAGGTAGCTAAGTATAATGATTCAGATCCATAAGCTCTAGGATTAAATGGGTTAAGGAATTTTATCTGTGCCATTTATTAGTTGTGTGATGTCAGACAAGTGACTAAACTTCTTTGTGATTCTATTCACCATATGTAAAATAAGAATAATAGTGTATTCTTCATAAGATTATTTGGAATATTAAATAAGTAAATATTTAATAAAGTACTTAAAATACCAGTAGACAGAAATAACCAATATCTAAATATAGATAATATTGAATAATATTATAACAGTTCACCTATATGGTATTTTTATTGTTTGCTCCTTGTAAATCATCTATCAGTGTTTTCCACTTTATTGAGTAATAGTCTTTACTCTAGATGATGAAATTTACTAATAATTATACTTATTTGTATTTGTTACAACTATTCTCAGGAAATTATATTGTGGTTATATTATGGAATCATATAAAATTATATCTGTTTTCTTTCATTTAAATATATTGAAATAAGTAATATTCTTCTGGCCTTATCCTGTAACCTTCTTAAGATCAGCATCTCCTCACCTCCCCCGCAGTGATCAGTTCAATGTAATCATTTTTCACAGCAGTTACACAGACTGTAAAGGTTGGCTCACCTTCTCAAATGTATCCCTGACAAGTCCTGATGGTTTAATGTACTGTGGCAATTTTTATGCTTCCTATCAAATCATAAAAACTCCCTAATCGTAGTCTCCTTTGCTTTGGATGTTTCATGTAAGCATATTTGTGGCAATTGTGAGTCTCCTCTCTCTCAGCTATTTTGGTCTTGTTATTTTAGTTCCCCACATTAAACACACTTCTTATAGTGTATTATATTTATTTATTTTTATTGAAGTTTAGTTGACTTATAATGTTTCAGGTGTATAGAAAAGTGATTCAGTTTATATATATATATATATATATGTATATATATACACACACACACACACACACACACACACATAAAAAAGAAATAATTTGTGTTGAGTTAATTCCTTGTCAAATAATACTTATTTTACTATCAGATGATTAAAAGTTTTTTTCTCTTTGATGAAATGCTAAAGGAGAAGCTAAAAGAAAATGAAAGGGCCAATAGAATATTTATTAAGGGTAGTGATGAATGCACTAATAATATTAGAGTTGTTAAAGCCATTGTATTATAAGCATATCTTAATTGACACGTGGCTATAATCATTCATGTTTATATATTTAGTATTTAAATTGTCTCTGATGACTTTAATATATGTATACGTGGTTTTAAAATTTCTTATCATAAAGGTTATTTTTGGTTCAACATTTTAGTTGGACAATTTTGACTTATAAGTATGGTAAGGGAGAATATTGAAATATTGAAATTGGCCAAATTTCTATGAAAATTTAGATTTTTAATTCTTAAAAACATGCAATAAATACCCTAATTTACATATTTTAGATGTTAAACAATTTATTTTCAGACAGTTTGATAAAGATGTTTCTACAGCTTTAAAAAACTCTTGAGTTTTTTTCTAAAATTTTTTTTTTTTTAATATTCCAAACACATTAGAATTACATCTATTTTCAAAATTTACTTAAAATGATACTGTACAAATGGTGGCTGATCACCTGTTATTCTAAAGCACTCAACATGATTTTAAGAACTCTATTTGATGCACCAGGGTCTTCTCTTTATAATATCAATTCCTTAGTAATAGAAAGCAGATTACCTTATTTAGTCCAGAAGCAATTCCATACCAATCAGGAGCAGTGGGTGCTGTCAATTGTACCAGTAGAATCTCTCTTGATTGTGTTCCTTGTCCATCTCAGTGACTGGAAGTTAGAATTACCCTTCATTGTCATAGAAAACAGAGAAAAAGAACAAATTGGCCATTAATTTGCTACTTCATGATTATTTTTCACTACAACAGAGTTAACTTAAAAGAAAGATGTGAGTCAAATGTCATTCAAGACTTAAATTTAGGATTGGTCCCCAAAGAGATACTGCCTCCCAGAGTGGACTCTTGTTAAAAATATTGAGCTGGCAGTGCAAGAGAAAGTGAAGGCAGTTTGTAGGAACCATTATTGACACTGGTGTCCTAAATTTATAAAATAATAGTGATCTAAGAAGAAAAAAAATCAGATGAACTAATTAAAAGTTTAAAAATAGGGCTTCCCTGGTGGCGCAGTGGTTGAGAATCCGCCTGCTCATGCAGGGGACACGGGTTTGTGCCCCGGTCCGGGAAGATCCCACATGTCGCGGAGCAGCTGGGCCCGTGAGCCATGGCTGCTGAGCCTGCACATCCGGAACCTGTGCTCTGCAAAGGGAGAGGCCATAACAGTGAGAGGCCCGCGTACCGCAAAAAATCAAAAAACGAAACAAAATAACAACAACAAAAAATAATAATAATAGTAAAAGTAAATAGGTATAAATATCTTTAGAGTGTTAACAATTGCCAGGGGCAAGTTTATGGTTTAAATGATTAGTAGAGCTGAATTTCTCTTTATGCTGAATGAACAGATCTATTAAGAGAAAAGAAGATAAGAGTTAGTTTATAATTTCAGAGGGGAAAAAAAAGCCAATCAAAACTTAATTGGATCCATTTAGAAGAAAAAGGATAAACAAGGTACTAAAAAGGCAGTAGTAATTAAGAAGGCATTTAAGGATTAATACAATATACTTTAATATTGTATGTCTCAGGGTAACCAAATCAGACCTAATTTAGACTTTGAAGACTGCAATTAGGAAAAATTTCCACTAATAAGCAAAATCCTTTCAAATTGTTTATTTCTGGAGAGGAAATGTGAAGCCTTGCTGAATACCATTCAGGAAATAAATTGTCGGGTCCAGATGGTTATTCAATACTGCTGCATAAGGAAAAAAAAAAAAAAAAGACACTGGAATAAATTTCCCTTTATCAGTCGTGCTTATAATCAGTTCTTGTTTTAAGAGCTTCTTCCGTTTTCCATGAGTGAGACCTGAGGGCTTATTCAAAAGATATATGGAGATCATTTTGCTTCAGCTTTGACAAAGCAAACTATTATTTGAGTTTGAGGGTCTAAGATTCTAGCCCTGATTTTGAACTGGAAAATGAACAGTAGTCTTCCCATTTTCACAAGAATTTTGTTTAACTGCAAGTTATTTTAATAATCTTTGCAGCCTATAACTCATTATGTAGAAATATCTGTGAGTGTTCCATTGCTAAGAGAATGTTTTGCAAAGTGGGACCCCCCCAGACCACTTGCAGCAAAATTATGTGGGAATGCTTGACAAAGTGCAGATTACCCTTTCCCCTTCCTACCCCACTGATATGCCGATTCTGGCTGATATGCTGGAAATGCACGTTTTGGTAAGCATCACAAGTGATTCAGAAGCATACTTGTGTTTGATAACCACCTCTCTAAGCATTGCCAGGATTTACCAGCTACTACAAACTGATTGTCCACACGTTGCTTGGGTCATTTGGCCTTCACTGTCAGCACTTGATCATTTCTTAAAATCCTTGGACTTTTAAATGAATTCACATTTAAGGATTGAATCACTTTGTAAGTAGAAAATTATACTACTACATATAATTAAAATAATAATTTCTTACATTTATTACTGATGTCTATGAAATGGGTGAACATACACTGTCTCATGACATTCATGGAAACCAGGGATTGAAGGAGGGGAGGTTTTTCTGGCTCTGGTCACAATATTCATACTTGGTACTTTATTTAGACACTGTTAAGTTCTTTAAGAAAAGTAAAATATCTCATTGGCAAGTGAGGCTGAGATACGTTAATTATGAATGTAAGACTCTCAGAAGGTTTAGGAAAAGAATAGAACTTGAGCAGGATATAGAAATATTTGGAGCTTTGACAGAGGTGGAAATGGCTGAAGAAGGTACTGCTGCAAGAAAAATTAACATAAGAAAAAATACGAAAGTTAGAGAAGTGGAGTTGGCGTTTACTATTGTGAGTCATCAATTACTAATGAAGCACATGGGCATGGAGGAAAGGGAGTGAAGAGGAAATAAAGCTATTACGAATCATAAAGTAATCATAAACTAATCTTAGAGGCCAAGCTAGGGAATTTGTATCCCAGTCTGTTTGTACTTTATGAGTAAACATGAAATATGTTTAAAGAGAAATTTGGGTTTTGTTTATTTTCAAAGAATATTAATAAAAATGTTTATTAGTAGTTCAAACAACCCATTACCAGTCCTTTTTCCTGTGCTTCATATGCAACAAGGTATCCATGGAAAGGGAGAAAAACAATTAAGGAAAAAATGAGGTGGGAGAGGACTCTGATATTGGTTTTAACATTCTAGGTAGATCATTCTGACATTTCTACATTAGCTCAACCATTTCTTGCTTTTAGAATGGCTATGTTTTGAATTCATTGAGGATGAAAGAAACTAGATTTAGGATTGAAGGGCTACTGCTACTGTGTAGTTGAGATAAAATAAAGGCCTTAGCTAGAATATCATAAGCCAAAAAATAAGACTTATGGAGAATGATTAACAAAATTTGCCAGCTGATTAAATACAAGATTGATGTGTTAAAATCCACATTCCATTATTATTAGTAGTAGTAGAAGGAGGAATAGTAGTAACATTTGGTTATTGTTTTTAACTACTGTCATTTTTTTGGGTAAAATTTAATTGTGTGTAACTTTAAAATTTTAACTTTTAAAAGGAGAAAGAGAAACCACACAAACTGTCACCAGACAGAGGCAATATACTGGAAGTTGAACATTCTCTCTATGAAAGGTAGACAGATTACACAAGTGGGATCCTAATTTATGGACTGTTTTGGAAACAGCTTTTATCATGCCACAGTATGTCACAGACATATTCATGTATCAATAAATATTATCGTTTTGAATGGCTGCACAATACACCATTTTATAAAGGATCCATTTTTTTTATTTAACATCTTTTTTGGAGTATAATTGCTTTACAATGTTGTGTTAGTTTCTGCTGTATAACAAAGTGAATCAGCTATATGTATACATACATCCCCATATTCCCTCCCTCTTGTGTCTCCCTCCCACCCTCCCTATCCCACCCCTCTAGGTGGTCAAAAAGCACCGAGCTGATCTCCCTGTGCTATGCGGCTGCTTCCCACTAGCTATCTATTTTACATTTGGTAGTGTATATATGTCCATGCCACTCTCTCACTTCATCCCAGTTTACCCTTCCCCCTCCCCGTGTCCTCAGGTCCATTCTCTAATTCTGTGTCTTTATTCCTGTCCTGCCCCTAGGTTCATCAGAACCATTTTTTTTTTTTTTTTTTTAGTTTCCATATATATGTGTTAGCATACGTTATTTGCTTTTCTCTTTCTGACTTACTTCACTCTGTATGACAGACTCTAGGTCCATGGGATCAATATTTTAATTAGCCAGTCCATTACCAATGAACATTTGATTGCTTCTCTTTTCTTTGATGCTATGAATAGAACTTGAGTTAATAGTCCCGCACATATTTATTCTGTGAGTATAAATGCTTGAATGAAGAATTTTTGTGTCAAAGAGTATACATATTTGACACGTGAATAGCTATTGAAGAACTTCACTCCGGATAATTTATAACAACTCACTGACATTTTATTGTTTTGTATATAACAGCATCTGCTTCTTTAAAAGTTGAAAAGTTGAATGACTTTGGTTCCTTCATATCTTTTCCCCTTCCTCTTTATGGAGTTCATATCCATTCTTTGGTTATTAAAACAATTAAAAAAATAAACATTTGAAATACGCTTTATCACTTCAGTGAAATTACCAATCAAATGCTCGGAGTATGTTCCCTGGAATTTTGGTGGACAGAGTTCCTAGTTTACTTCAGTACTGTGAAAGAAATACTTCATTGAAACATCAATCATTTGAAGACTTTACTTTTTTATCAGTATCTTTGATGTAATCTAGGAATAGACAGAAATTTTGAGGTGTCTCATATGTGAGATATGGGTTTGTGGCTGAAAGAGAATGGGCCTTGACATCTGTCAGACCCAGGTTTGAACCCTTGCCCCATCCAGTATCTGAGGAATTCTAAATAAGGTATTTTACTTCATGTAATCTCACTGTCTTCTGCTGAATATTTAGCATCTCACATATGTCAGAAAGTAAGAACATAGTAAGAAATCAGTAAATGTTAGTTTTCCTTCTTTTGTGTTCCAGCACAGTGAACATTTTATATATTTTTGATGTTAAATGAAAACAATCTTTTGTCTCCTCTAAAAATGTTCTACTCTGATGTGATCTTGTTTAGCAACTATATTGTAAATGTATACAGCTCAAACAGATTGAGGATAAATATTAATACTGTATATCTATGTCTTCTTTCTAAGTCTGTTGATTATTTGTGGGTTTTAACCCATCCTAAGGCTTTTATCCCTAACTGGAAAGTTGGCTATTCAACTTTTTGAGTCAGAACACTATTCTCTAAAGTTGTCACTTTCTGAGTAATTCTTCTCCCTTGCCCCCTACACACACACACACACACACACACACACACACACACACACACACACACACACACTATGCCCTTTCTTTTGTATAGTTCAGCTTAATATAAACAAATACGCACACATGAAGAGAAGAGTGATACTATTGCATTACTTGCTCATGTTTAAGAATTTGAGTAAGAAGGCTAACAATAAAACATAAAAAGAAAGTTCTAACTGAAATCAATTGTAAACTATAATTTTTTATACTAAAGACTGGGGAAAACTTTTTTGTGCTTACACAGATCTAATATACTCTAGTTTCAGGAAGCTAAAGGTTACTAGTTAAAAAGCTTTCTGGGATAGAAGGTTTCTCATTAATATACAAAAAAGGTAGAAAGTACTTGTTCACTGAGATTTAATCAGTTTATGACATGGACTGCAAGGCTCCTTCAAAAGGAGAGTCTGCTTGACTAATAATACATTAGCAGTAATCCAGTGATCTGTCCATGCATTAAGGATACAATTTATTTTTATACTGATCAGTTCTTTTCCTAGTAAAACGAATTGTCTAATTTTTGATAGAACTGTCTAACAAAAGAGCTTTGTGGATGAAATTGACAGACCTTATAGGGTTCAGTTTAGTTTCAATGTTTAAATTAGAAACCCTTGTATTAGGATTAAAATGGAGAAAGAGCTGATCCAATTGCATGTCCAAGCAGATATGTCAAATCTGGTTTCTTATGAGCATTGAATTCTAGCGTAGTTCATAAATGTAGTTAATATATGAGAAGAGAAGCGATTCTTAAAGGCTGAAGAAATATTAGATTATCCTTACTCTCTCTTTTAGAAAAAGATTCTTATATTGTTGTATCAATAATTATGCCTCCGTAGCAATTATTAAGCTCATTGATGGTTATTACTATCAATAATAATTACTGAATGTACTAATGGTTAAGACTTACATCTTTAATTTTTTTTTTAATTTTAATTTTAAATATGTGTAGGAGACTCTTTATGAACAGTTCAGAGATTTTCTTCTCCTTAAATGCATATATATCTTTCCTTTTCTTACATATGTCTGTGTAAATGTTTGTATGCATATATATGAATAGTCCACTTAAAATAATTGTACTTAATGTAATCTGATGTAGATAAAAGCTGTTTTGCACTGAAATGCATGATGTAGTATCTATAAATAATGAATTCTCTGAGTTTCTAAAGGTTTATCTTTAAAAGTACCCAAACTCAGCTACCACACTAGTTAAAAAAAAAAAAAAAATTGTTTGTGAACTTTGCTTTCGACATCTAAAGTATGAATTCAGTCAGATGGGGTAGGCTGTGACGAGGTGAGAGAGTGGCATGGACATATATACACTACCAAGCATAAAGTGGATAGCTAGTGGGAAGCAGCCACATAGCACAGGGAGATCAGCTCGGTGCTTTGTGACCACCTAGAGGGGTGGGATAGGGAGGGTGGGAGGGAGGGAGACACAGGAGGCAAGAGATATGGGAACATGTGTATATGTATAACTGATTCGCTTTGTTATAAAGCAGAAACTAACACACCATTGTAAAGCAATTATACTCCAATAAAGATGTTAAAAAAAAAAACTGTTAATCAAAACCATTAGAAGACAATGCTAATTATCAAATATATATTCTTGCTTAATATTTACAGGTCTGTGAAACATTCATTATTGTGTCACTTTTACCAATGAACACATTAAAAATCAAGTTTAGGTCTTAATGATCATTCGGATGTGAAAGAGGAAGAAGAGAGATATAATTTATAACATCCATGTTTTTTACTTAAGCAAACTGATTGGATGATGACATTCCGTATTAATATAGACCAGGCTAGAGTAGCAATTTGTTAGGGTTGGACTAGGTTTGGCTTATGTTTGAGCTGCCTTTGAGAAAACTGATAAAGAAGTTAAGTGGATAATTATTACTACTAGTCTGGGCAGAATTTCTATCTTAAAACTATCTTACTGTGGTGATGTAGTCACTTTTTTTTTGTTTACACTGAATTATGTATGTCTTTACTAAGTATTACTGTGAAATTAAGTTTATTAATATACCTAGTAACTTCAAATATAGATATTTATTGGTTTTATTTCATATGTTATTCAGCATAATTAGTTAATCCTATTTAAAAATGATATTTCTTCTCCATGACATTGTTGAGTACTGGAGAGATGGAAAGGGTGAAGTAGTCTAATGATATCAACCCACTCCAACATTTAATTTCAAGTTTGAGCTTTTGATTATCATAAGATTGCTAGTTATAACATCCACATGCATCTAAACACATGTGCTAGCTTCTGTTTAATATCAAATCAAATTTTGCTATTTATATATTGGCAAATTAGATAGGCATTGCATTATATGAGTTTATATACAAAATATGTTTAAATAAACTCATAAGTAAAGTGAAAAAATAAATCTGATTGTTACCTAATTTTAAAGTAGGTGAGATTTATTTATTCTTCTGATAACCGTGTCAGTGGAAATAAACACAACTAAAAGTCTGGTCTCAAGCACTCTACAGTCTAGAAGGGGATAAAATGTGTACACAACTAACTGTGAACCAAGGTAGACTTAGATGAGCATCGTATGAAAGACCAAGGTCCAAGTGGTTTTGATGTCTTGGTCCAATCTCATCTATGGATTAATTTATGTAATTCTAAAAAAGGAAAAATTGTCGGTAGTTACGCATGGTCTAGTCATTTTAGACATTTTACTTTGTTTTTAGGAATCTTACTTTGTATGGAGCGATTGACAGTGTTTTTCCAGCCTTTTCATTGTGATACTACTCAGATATTTTATTAGAAGTGGAAACATTATTACTTCATATGACATAAAAAAATAAGGAATACTGTAGCAAAATTCAGCTCTCATATCCTTGTTGATGGTTTTCTCCATACGTTATTGCTTATTTATAGCACAGAATGTTTTCTCTTAAAGAGAAGCCTATTGCTGTTGTAGCATAATGTGGCACAACTAAAATGATGATGACTGCATTCCTTCGAGAAATGCAACTGCAGTTTCCAATTTAACTACCTAAGGTGTACATTTGAACAATTTTCTTTTTCTACTACACATAGAGTTGAATGTCACTTTCATAATAATTTGATAATAGGTTTGCTGTGATCCTCTGCATAGGAGGTTCAGTGATAATATATGTAAATACTGAAACTGAGACTTTGCCTTCCCAGTCTCTCAAGATATTTTATAACTATATGAAATATTCAGAATACTACAGTTCTTTATTATTGAATAGAAGAATGCTGTTAGTAATTTCTTACATAGAATGGCAATATTTGACTACTTTTGTAAAATCAAGCATTAATATTCTTAAAATTAGATCAATAATCGTAAGGTATTATATATCATAGATATGTTGTATGTTAGTGTGTGTATATATAGTGCCAATTAGTATTACATAATATATTCATTCACACACATATGCACATGTGTGCATATTTTTTGTTTTTTTTAAGCCAAGCTGAAGGAGGCACTCAAATCTCCTGATTCCCACAGGGTCTTCTGCATCTCCTTAAGCCCCTTCTCTCCCTTCCTTCTTTCCCCCTTCCCTCCCTCATTCTATCCTTCCCTCCCTTCTTTCTACCCTTTCTTCTTTCCTTAGATGATTAAAGTGTAAATAATATATCACTCCTCTTCAAATACTGTTGGGTGACTTGTGCTATGTGCAAGAAACTAGATGAATAGTGAGAAAAAGTTAGATATGTTTTCCTTGTTTTCATGGAGCTTGAGATGCTGGAAAGACAACGTGAACAAATAAAGCATATATAAGTATTATAGAGGTAGAATAAGTATTCCACATTGTCTGTGAAAACACAGCTTAATAGCATTGTTAAATGGTAGCCATTATTTGTCCATAGAAAATAAAATTGCTTCTAGGTTAAAGCACTAGAAAATGATTTGGAAAACATTTGAAAAAGAGTGAGATGAGACAGTACAGTGTTTCAGTTTTTAAAGTACACAGTTTAATTCATTTGAAGTTATTGTTTTAAAATACAACTTTTGGGTTACTGGATAGTATTTTTATAGAATCAGTTTTAATTATTTATGTAAAATGGAGGTGTTAATTAGAAAATTGTGTGTGTAGAAGTGAGAAAGGTAGAGATCCTTCTGGATTCTTTATGAAACATCTGAATATTCGCCCACTGAAAATATATAGCATACATTTTATATTTAAGTTATGCTCCCACGTAGAGGGAAACTATTTAATGTATTAGTGTTCAGCTTTTTCTTTTTGATGGAAAGAGCTATATTTCTTCGGGGAAATTTATGTGGTGATTCATCAGTAACAAGACTGTGTGCTAGATAATTAACTGAATAAAAATTATGTTCCTATGAAACTACCCATGAAGTCTAAAATTCTTAGTTATTGAAAGTTGCTATTTAAATATGACATGTAATGATGGCAGGGTAATGAATCCCAGCACTGGAAAAATAGAACTTTCCAATGCAGGTCTGAGTTTATTATAATGGAAAGGAGGGAAAAACCTATGAGGGTATTTGAGTTTTTCTAAAATTGTTGGTTTTCTACACATAATCTGGGTATAGGTTGGAATACAAGCAAGGTAAGACACTGAAAATCACTTTATTACATGCCTGAATATGTTAAGCCCAAAACTTGTGAACTCTTTCAAGATCCTGATAAAATGTTATTTTTCATCTCTCACATAAACTAAGAAATTTCAGTTTCTTAGGATGGTTACATAAATGATCACATTAGTACAACTCTCTGTTTCAGAAAGCACAGAGCATGTCACAGAGTTACATGTTCACCTTGGCTTTTCTTTCCTACATCCCACATCCCAAGCACAACCCATATCTAGAATTTGAGAAATACTGTAAAGTAAACTTTTTTTAAAACCCCACCATCGTCACCATCTCTACTGTCCCATAAGCTCATGCTTGGATACTGAAATAACCTTTTAACCTGTCTCCTTGCTAGCACCTTTGATTGTATCCTTGCCTCTGTATTGTCTGTTCTCCACAGAGACAAAATGATCCTGTTAACATATGAATCAAACCATATCACTCCTCCACTCTGAACCCTCCGGTGGCTTCCAATCTGACTTAAAATAAATTCCAAAATCTTTAGGTTCTTGTGCCCGGGTACTTCTGTAATCTGTCTGCTTTCGTTCTCCTTTTCACCAGTTATCAATTACATGAAATTTTTTGAAGTACAAATATGTTGTTAGCACCTCACAATTAGGCCAAACAAATGAAAGGCAAATACCCATCTTTTTTTTTTTTTTTTTTTTTTTGCAGTACGCGGGCCTCTCACTGTGTGGCCTCTCCCGTTGCGGAGCACGGGCTCCGGACACGCAGGCTCAGCGGCCATGGCTCACGGGCCCAGCCGCTCCGTGGCCTGTGGGATCTTCCCAAACCGGGGCACGAACCCGTGTCCCCTGCATCGGCAGGCAGACTCTCAACCACTGCACCACCAGGGAAGCCCCCCATCTTTTTAATTTAATGTGAACCATTTTAAAAAGCAGCTGGGACCAGATTCATTTACTGCCTTGGATATTCTTACTTGGTCAATAGGTTGTTTCCTTTAAATAATGTGGAAGTTACGGTCATTAAATAAAAAGGTAGCACCTGTAACATGTAGAGAATTTGATGTGATCTCACAAAAAATATTGCTGGCTGGAAGTATTCTGGAAGCAAATAATTTGGCAAGGTTCAAAAGGAAATTAAGCATAAAAGTAAAATGGGTTCTACTTGCCTGGATTAAATATGTAAGGGCATTCAAGTCCCATTTTCTCTTTAGGTCAGGGAGAAGTGTCCCACTATATCATGCTATACTGCCCGATTAAGTGCTCTATGGAGGGTTTGTGGATTTGCCTTACTTTAAATCACGTTGTAGTGACCACTACCACAGGGAGGATGATTCCTTTCCGTTGGTTTGTTGCAGTGGTGTAAGCCTATGGTCCTAGGGGAATGTATGCTTTGTATGTCTTTCAAGTCGTATTGTTAGGAGGAAAAAACTCTGCCAGGGCAGCTTCCCTGGTGGTGCAGTGGTTAAGAATCCGCCTGTCAATGCAGGGGACACGGGTTCGAGCCCTGGTCCGGGAAGATCCCACATGCCACGGAGCAACTAAACCCATGCGCCACAACCACTGAGCCTGTGTGCGCGCCTAGAGCCGGTGTTCCGCAACAAGAGAAGCCACCGCAATGAGAAGCCCGCACACCACAGCGAAGAGCAGCCCCCGCTCGCCGCAACTAAAGAAAGCCCGTGCAGCAACAAAGACCCAACACAGCCATAAATTAATTAATTAATTAATTAAAAAAAAAAAAAAAAACAACAAACCTCTGCCAATAAAAAGACAAGGATGCAATTATCAACAAGTAATTTTGGTCTCTTATTTTCTAGACAGCAAACATTTGAAATCATAAATAATTCATTAATTTTTATTATAATGGTGATCTTTCTTTCATTTTCTTTCTTTTCACATTACATAGCTGGAAGATTAGATGTTTCATTTATTCATTTAGTCAAATTATTTTCCAAGCACCTATTTATTATATATCAGTCTCTCTGCTAGGCATTTGGGATTCAACATTATTAATAGTCAAAGTAATTGCTATTGAGTGTACACTAAGCACCAGACATGGTGCTAAATTCTTGGCCTAATTTTCTCGCTTAAGTTTTTATTTATTTTTTTATATGATAGATTTTATTTTTCTAGAGAATATTTGGATTCACAGCAGAAGTGAGAGGAAAGTGCATATAGTTCCTATCTGCCCTCTGCCTCTATAAACCCACAACTTCTCCCACTATCTACATCTCTCACCAGAGTGGTACATTTGTTACAAGTGATAAACCATTACCAACCAAAGTCCATAGTTTACGGTGAGTTATACCTTCTGTGGCTTTTGACAAATGTTTAATGACATGTATCACCATTAAAGTATACAGAATCATTTCACTGCTCTAAAAGTTTTCTGTGTTCCACCTATTTATTCCTGTCTCCCCATAAACCCCTGGCAACTACTGATCTTTTAACTATCTGCATAGTTTGAGCTCTTCAAGAATGTCATGTAGTTGGAATAATATATTAAGTAGCCTTGTCACATTGTCTTCCTTCATTTAATAATTTGTATTTAAGATTCCTTCAGGTCATTTCATGGCTTTATAGCCCATTTCTTTTTACTGCTGAATAATATTCTATTCTATGAATATACCACAGTTTATTTATCCATTCACCTATTGAAGGTCTTGGTTACTTCTGAGTTTTATCAGTTGTAAGTAAAGTTGCTTTAAACTGCTGTGTACAGGTTTTTATATGGACACAGTTTTTCATATAATTTAGGTAAATACCAAGGTGTTTGGTTGTTGGGTCTTACAGTGAGAATGTGTGCAGCTTTGTAAGAAACTGGCCAATTGTCTTCCAAAGTGGCTACACCATTTTGCATTTTCACCAATGATGAATGAGAATTCCTGTTGCTCTATGCCCTAGCCGACATTTGGTGTTTTCAGCATTTTGCACCTTTACCATTCTATTATGTTCATAGTGGTATTTCATTGTTTCAGTTTGAATTCCCTAACGACATATGACATTGAGCATCTTTTCGTATGCCTATTTTTGACCTGTGTATCTTTTTTCATGAGGCATCATCAGTTCAGATGTTTTGGTCATTTTTTAATCGGATTGTTTATTATTGATTTTTAAGAGTCCTTTGTATGTTTTGGGTAACAGTCTTTTATGAGATGTGTCTTTTGCAAATAGTTTCTCCCAGTGTATGACTTGTCTTCTCATTCTTCTGGTCATACAGTTTTTATGATACTGCTGTAGAATGAGTGTTATGATACCCATTTAAAGGTAAAGACAATTAGGTTTAAAATAAATATCATCCCTATCTCAGAGGGGTCTAAATAAACTTTACAGATAACTAGAATATACGCACAAACTCCTGTTTACAGAATAGTTAACTTTGTGGAAAAGCGTTATTCTTAAATATAGCTTGCACACACCCTTTTTATAAAGCAAAACTGTATGAAATCATTTAAAACTTTCATAAAGTCATTGCTATGACTAAGTTTTATGTTAGGCTTCATTATAGGGATGCCTTTAGTATTTCTCAAAGAGAATAAGTCAGTCATTATATACTTGGCAAACAAGCCTGATGTGTATATGTGTGCGCTACATGCATGTATGTGCAGATCTCAGTTGACAATGTATTGCTTTTGACATTGTACCTACTTCTAGCCAATCTCATAATCAGATTATTTTAACCTACGGAAGACAAAAAGAAAAAAAGTAGATCTCCAAACTTGAAAATGAAGAACTTTTCTATGAATAATATTCATTATCTTTAATGAAATGGTTTTGCATAATTTATTTGGAATGCTCAGGTGCTGTTTTTGTTTATGTGTTCTTAAAAGTGTTTATAATAGATAAGTAATTAGCAGTTAAATGTGGTGTTGTCATGAATTGCTTATGCTTAATGTATGTGTGTGTATAATTTATTTACAAGTATACTTAGACATGTGTATAAATATAATTCACATATTGCTCATACGGAAATCATTACTTAAGGATTAAACAAGTTAAAGAATATTAAACGTGTTACTACTCAGGAAATTATACATGCCACATTTTAGTATTTCTATAAATTCTCTTACTAAAGATATTAAGATTAAGGGACAATGGGGTTATTAAAATATCTTTCAGTGCTGTCACCTGCCTAGTTCCACGATATGGCTAAGAAGTATTATAATGTAGCCTAGGGTTGAATAAAAAGAGTGTCCCTTTGTAAGAATGAGTTATCAGAACCTAGTTCATTATTTTCTGCTGAAGTCTTTGATCTAAGAAAGTGGCCTTGTAAGATTTCAATTTTGTAACCCTAACCCTCCTTTCATCATGTTCTAAGTGAGGTCTGTAATATCTTCACTACATCAAAGCAAAAAAAAAAAAAAAATCATATATGGTAAAAATTACCCAAAGCACCATTTACGTAAGTCTTCTATTGAAAATAATAATAGATTTCAAGACTTTTATAAAGGAGCAGGAAGAGAAGTCTAATTTGTTTTCATTTCTTCAGATACCATGTGTCCTTTGTTAATTGCCTGTCAAAACCAAATCCCTTCAGGGGAAAAAGCCCATGAAGTATATCAAAGAGTAAAATGTTGTTAATGTCTGAAATGCTAATTTTCAGTGCTGGTCTTGGTTTCTGTCAGAAAAACATTTCAAGGCTTTTATTTGTATTGCTTCTTCCTGCCACTAATTTATAACATGGAATCTGAGTAATAATTTTCTCATGCTGTTCAGTGCAGTTTCTAACTATAAAAACAGATAAGCAGCCTACTGGAGTGCCCATTTATGATAGAAGCTTGAGGCTGGTTTTGTTTGTGTTTCTGTACAAAGATTAAAAAAAAAAACGTTTTTAATTGAAGTAGAGTTGATTTACAACATTATATTAGTTTCAGCAGAACAGCATAGTGATTCAGTATATTTAAAGATTATACTCCATTTAGAGTTATTACAAAATAATGGTTGTATCAGTATTTCCCTGTGCTGTATGATATATCCCTGTTGCTTATCTATTTTTATATATAGTGGTTTTTAAGTCTTAATCCCATACTGCTATGTTGTTCCTCTGCCCTTCCTTCTCCCCACTGATAACCACTAGCTTGTTTTATTTATCTGTGCATCTATTTCTGTTTTGTTATATGTATTGATCTTTTTTACTTATTAGAGTCCATACATAAGTGATAACATACAATATTTGTCTTTCTCTGACTTTTTTCCATTAAACATAATAATCTCTAGGTCCATCCATGTTGTTGCAAATGTCAGAATTTCATTCATTTTAATGGCTAAGTAAAATTTCAATGTATAAATATATCCATATCTTCTTTATCCATTTATATTTTGAAGGACACATGGGTTACTTCCATATGTTGGCTATTGTAAATAATACTGCTGTGAACATTGGGGTACACGTATCTTTTCGAATTAGTGTGTTCACTTTTTCCAGATATATACCCAAGAGTGGAATTGCTGGATCATATGCTAGTTCTATTTCTTGTATTTTTAGCAACCTTCATACTGTTTTCTGAGTAACTACACCAATTTACATTCTACCCAACAGTGTACAAGGGTTCCCTTTTCTCCATATCCTTGGCAACATTTCTTATTTGTGTTCTTTTTGATGGTAGCCATTCTGACAGTTATGAGGTGATATCTCATTGTGGTTTTGATTTGCATTTCTCTAATGATTAGTGATGTTGAACATCTTTTCATGTGCCTCCTGTTAGTCATCTGTGTGTCATCTATCTTTAGGAAAATGTCTATTCAGGTCTTCTGCCCATTTTTAACCAGTTTTCTTTTTTTTTTGAATGGTATGAGCTGTTTATATATTTTGCATATTAACCCCTTTTTGGTTAATCCAAAATACACATATTTTCTCCCATTCAGTAGGCTTTCTTTTTGTTTTGTCATTGGTTTCCATTGCTGTACAAAAGCTTTTAAGTTTAATTAGGTCCCATTTGTTTATTTTTGCTTTTACTTCTGTTGCTTTATGAGACAGATACAAAAAAATATTACTATGATTTATGTCAGAGTGTTCTCCCTATGTTCTCTCCTAGGAGTTTTGTGGTTTCAGGACTTACATTTAGGTTTTTAATCCATGTTAAGTTTATTTTTGTATGTGGTGTGATGAAATGTTTTAATCTCACTGTTTTACATGTAGCTGTCCAGTTTTTCCAGTACCACTTGTTGAAGAGACTATCTTTTCTCCATTCTATATCTGAACCTCCTTTGTTGGAGATTAATTGACCGTATAAGCATGGGTTTATTTCTGGGCCCTCTGTTCTGTTTCATTGATCTGTGTGTCTGTTTTGTGCCAGTACCATGCAGTTTTGGTTACTGTTGGTTTGTAGTATAGTCTGAAGTCTGGGAGTGTGATACCTCTGCTTTGTTCTTTTTTCTCAACATTGCTTTGGCAAATTCAGGTCTTTTGTAGTTCCATATAAATTTTAGGGGTATTTGTTCTAGTTCTAAGAAAAAAGATCATGAGTATTTTGACAGGGATTATATTAAGTCTGTAGATTGCTTTGAGTAGTATGGAAATTTTAACAATATTAATTCTTTCAATCCAAGAGCACGGGAGATCTTTCAATTTATTTGTATCATCTTCAGTTTCCTTCATCACTATTTTATAGTTTTCAGCATATAGGTCTTTCACCTCTGTAGTTAAGTTTTTTCCTAGGTATTATTATTTTTGATGCCATTTTAAAAAGCATTTGTTTTGTTTTTTTTTTCTTTTTCTTTATTCTGATAGTCCTTTGTTAGTAGATAGACATCAACAAATTTCTATATATTAATTTTATAATATACACCTTTACTGAATTCATTTGTTCTAACAGTTTTTGGATGGAGACTTTAGGATTTTCTATATATAGTAGCATGTTATCTGCAAATAGTGACAGTTTTATTTCTTCTCTTCTAATTTGGATGAGTTTTATATCTTGTCTGATTGCTGTGGTTAGGACTTCCAAAACTACATTAAATAGAGTAGAAATAGTGAGCATTCTTGTCTGAGTCCTGAGTTTAGGGGGAGAGCTTTCAGCTTTTCACTGTTGAGTATGACGGGTTTTCATAACGGACTTTATTTTGTTGACATATGTTCTCCCATACCAACTTTGGTGAGAGTTTTTAATCATAAATGGATGTTGAATTTTCTCAAATGTTTTTTTTTCCCTGAATCTATTGATGATTATGTGATTTGTAATTTTCCTTTTGTTAGTATAGTGTATCACATTGATTGATTTGCAAGTATCGAACAAGCCTTGCATCTTTGGAATGAATCCAACATGATCATGGTGTATGATTCCTTTTATATATTGCTGGATTTTGCTAATATTTTGTTGAAGATTTTTGCATTTATATTCATTAAAGATATTGTATTGAAATTTTCTTTTTTGTAGTGCCTTACCTGGTTTTGGTATCAGGATAATGGTGGCCTCATACAATTAATTTAGGAATGTTCAGTTTTTTGGTATAGCTTGAGAGGGTAGGTATTAACTCTTTCTTACATGTTTAGTAGAATTCCCCTGTGAAGCCATCTGGTCCTGGACTTTGGTTTGCTGGGAGTTTTTGTTTGTTTATTTGTTTATTTTTACACATTCAATTTTACTTTTCATGATTGGTCTGTTCACATTGTCTGTTTCTTCCTTATTCAGTCTTAGAAGGTTGTATGTTTTCAGAAATGTGCCCATTTCTTCTAGGTTGTCCATTTTGTTGGTATACACTTGTTCATATTATTTGCTTATTTTTTTATCTCTGTCATATTGGTTATTGTTTCTACTTTTTCATTTCTTATTTTGCTTTTCGGGTCCTCTCTCTTTCCTTTTTGACAAGCCTGGCTAAAGGTTTATCAATATTGTTTATCTTTTCAAAACAACAGCTCTTGGTTTCATTGATTTCTTTTTTTTTCTATTATTTCCTGATCTCTATTTATTTCCTCTCTGATCTTTATTATTTCCTTCCTTCCGCCGATTTTGTGCTTTTTTTGTTCTTCTTTTCCTAATTCCTTTATAAGGTAGGGTAGGTAGTTTATTTGAGAGTTTTCTTGTTTGAAGAAGGCATCTATCACTATGAATTTCTCTCTTAGAACTGCTTTTGCCACATCTCATAGATTTTGGAAGGTTGTGTTTTCATTTTCATTTGTCTCAAGGTATTTTTTGATTCCGTCTTTGATTTCTTCTTTGACCCATTGGTTTTTTAGTAGTATTCTGTTTGATCTCCATGTGTTTGTGCTTTTCCCATTTTTCTTTCAGTAATTCATTTCTGGTCCCATACCATTGTGGTTGGAAAGAATACTTGATACAATTTCTGTCCTCTTACATTTGTTGAGAGTTGTTTTGTGACCTAAAATGTGATCTATCCTAGAGAATGTTCCATGTGCACTTGAAACATGTATATTCTGATGTTTTTGGATGGAATGTCATGTAGATATTTATTAAGTCCAACTGGCCTATTGTGTCATTTAAGACTACTGTTGCCTTATTGATTTTCTTTCTGGAGGATCTGTCCGTCGATGTCAGTGGAATGTTAAAGTCCTCTACTATTACTGTATTATTGTCAATTTTCCCCTTATATCTGTTAGTCTGTTAGTATTTGCTTTGTATATTTAGATGCTCATGATTTGAGTGCATATATATATTAATAAGTGTAATATCATCTTCTTGGTTGATCCCTTTATCATTATATAATGCCCTTTTATATCTTTTGCTTTAGACTCTGTTTTAAAGTCTATTTTGTCTGATATGAGTATTGCTAACCCTGCTTTCCTGTCATTTCCATTTGCATGAAATATCTTTTTCCATTCCCTCAATTTTAGTCTGTGTGTTTCTTTAACTCTGAAATGAGTATCTTGTAAGCAGTGGGTCTTGTTCTTTTATCCAGTCAGCCACCTTACATCTTCTGATTGGAGCATTTACTCTGTTGACATTTAAAGTAATCATTGTTATGTATGTACATATTGTCATTTTATTATTTTTTCTCACTGTGTAGTTATTCTCTGTTCATTTCTTCTTCTTTGTGTTTCTACTCTTGTGGTTTGATGATTTTCTTTAGTGGTATGCTTGTATTCTTTTTTTTTTTATTTCCCTAGTTTTCGTGTCTTTTGTAGGTTTTTCATTTGTGGTTACCACAGGATTTGCGTATATTGACCATAACTATATCTAGTTGTTTTAAACTGGTAGTCATTTAAGTTCAAGCACATTCCACAAGATCTACATTTTTCACTCTTCCTCCCATTTTTTGTTCTTGATGTCATAATTTACATCTTTATGTTTATACCTTCACTGGTTTCTGTAGTTGCTTTTACAATTTTTAATCTTTTAATCCTGATAGTAGCTTATTTAAGTAGTTGATCTTCAGCCCTTACTATATATTTGTCTTTCCTAGTGGGTTTTTTTTTCCTTTCATATAGATTCTTACTTCTTGTTAGAGACTTTTCCACTTAGAGAGACTCATTAACAGTTCTTTTAAGGTTAAGTTAAGTACCAATGAATTCTTGTGTTTTTTCCTTCTCTGAGAAGTTCTTTATCTCTCTTTCGAGTCTAAATGATAGTCTTGCTAGGTAGAGTACCTTAAGTTGTCGATTTTTTTTCTCTTAGCATTTTGAATCTATCATGATACTCTGTTCTGGCCTGCAAAGTTTCTGCAGAAAAATCAACTGATAGCCATATTGAGATTCCTTGTATATGACTCTTTTTCTCTTGCTGCCTTTAGAATTCTCTTTAACTTTTGCCATTTTAATTAGGATATGTCTTGGTATTGGTCTGTTTGGGTTTATCTTATTTCAGACCCTCTGTCCTTCTTGCAATTGGATATCTGTTTTCACCTACAGGTTTGGGAAATTTTCAGCCATAATTTCATCAAATACATTTTCAACCTATCTCCCTCTTTCTCTTCTCCTTCTGGAACCTTTATAATGAAAATGCTGGTATTCCTGATGTTATCACAGAGATCTCATAAACTCTTTTCATTTTTTTTAAAGTTGTTTTTCTTTTGGCTGTTTTCATTGACTGATTTCAATTATTCTGTCTTCCAGGTCACTTATGCATTCTTCTGTATCACCTTGTCTGCTGTTAATTCCTTCTAGTGTGTTTCATTTTAATAATTGTATTCTTCAGTTGACTGGTTCTTTTTTATATTTGTCTAGTTCCTTGTTAAAATTCTCACTGTGTCATCTATACTTTTCCCTTATTCAGTTAGCATTCTTATTACTATTGCTTTGAATTCTTTATCTGGTAAGTTGTTTATTTCTGTTTAATTTTTTTTCAGAGGTTTTCTTTTGCTCTTTCAATTGAGACCAGTTCTTCTGTCTTCTCATTTTACTTAACTTTCTCTGTCTCTATGAATTTTGGTGAAACAGTTACCTGTTGCAGTCTTGAAGGTGTGTTCTTATGTGGGAGCATCCCTCTACAGTCTGTGTGTGCCTAGTAGCTTTGGTAGGAGAGCTGGATTTGATGTGAACACGTTACACTTTTCCTCAGGGTGTGCTGGTAGCTACCACCTTGGTAGGAGGTGAAGCTGGAGCAGCCAGGGCCAGGTGTGAGCCTAGGCTCCCCCTCTGCTCAGTGGCTGTTACCACCCTACCAGCGCAGGAGCAGATCCTGAGTTGCTGGAGCAAAGGTCCTGAAGGTTAGGTCTGAGCTGGCTCTGTTCCCTTTAAGTGTGTCCTCTCCCCTCTCCCAGCACTGACACTCTTACTTTAAAGAGAAGCAGTGCTGGAGCAAGAAGGACCCATGTGAACTCTGGGCTTCTGTTGTCTAGCTGCAGACAGAGGTCCAGGCTGCTTCTGTACACTATCTGTTCAAGTGCCAGTAATGGCTGCACTGCATTTCCCAGATGCCATTTTGTGTCTGAGTCTCCTTTGTCCCTCATAGCCAGTCTTTCCCCTCAGCCTCTGCTGCCGCCTCCTCGGTATGGAGCTGCACCATAGGCAGGTGGGGCACTTGTGGGCTCTCAGCGTGTGTTGCAGTACAGGCTTTGGCAGTCTGGCACCCTCAGAGATCAGGACTGCTTCTGATATACTGCCTATGTAAGTGCCAGTAATGGCCGCCCCCACTCTGCTCAGTTGCCTCTTCTGATCTGAGTCCCATCTGCATCTCACTGCCGAGGTCTGTCCTCAGTCAGGGCAGCTCTTGCTCCAGCGTGGAGCTGATGTAAAGTAAATAGGGCTGGAGTGTTTGCTCAGCTCAGGCTGGGCGGTCCTGGGAAACTGGGCAGCCACTCAAGCAGTTTCCAATCCACCCTCTCCGCTGTGCTTTGGGAGCCAGCTAGAGCATGCACACACTCCTCATGAGTAGAGTTCAGGCTTCCCACAGCCCTGCTGTTAGTCCCACGAGCCCTCCAACCAGACAAGGGGGCTCATCTTCCCTTTGTCAGGCCCCAGGACTGGTGCACCCAATATGTGGCTTGAACTGTCCACTCCTCAGGTAGTATCTCTACCCATGTAATCTCCCTTTTTCTCTGGGTCCTTTCCTGGGGGCACAGGTCCTGATCTCATTCTTCTTTTTCCTTCTTAGCAGATTCTTCGTGGGTTTTTATTTCATCCTTGGTTGTATAGGGTTCTTTCTGACAGTTTCCAATTAGTTTTCAGTAAGAACTGTTTCACATGTGGATGTATTTTTGATGTGTTTGTGGGGGGAGGTGAGTTCCATGTCCTCCTACTCAGCCATCTTGATCAATCTTTAGTTGATGCAGTGTTTTCTTTTGCATTTTGAAATTTTTTTTTTTTTTTTTTTTTAAGGAGCTGTATATCAAGTAACTGAAACCCATTATTCTGTCTTTAGGCACAAAATGAGAATGGGAAACTTTTTAAGCTGAGAAAGGAACTTTGAGTCTATATTGCACATCTCCCCATAAAGGAAGAATTGTGGCTAGAAATGTAACTAAGCAAATAAATATTGATACCTTAACTGTGGAAAAAATTTTCTAGTCAGAAGGATGGAAAGTGTTATGGTCTGAATGTTTTTGACCCCTAAAATTCATATGTTGAAACCCTACCTCTCAGTGTGATGGTATTAGGAAGAAGGCCTTCAGGAGGAAATTGGTATTAGATGAGATTATAAGGCTGGAGCCCTCATGAATGGAATTAGTGCCATTTTAAGAGTCACAAGAGAGAGTTTGCTTCTTCTACTCTGCTCTCCATCATGTGAGAATACAGTGAAAATTTGGCAGTCTTCAGCCAGGAAAGAGGGTCCTCACCAGAACTCAATTATTCTGGCACTTTTCTTGGACTTTCAGGCTCCAGAACAGTGAGAAATACATTTCTATTGTTTATAAGCCACCTGGCTTATGGTATATTGTTACAGTAGCCTGAGCTGACTAAGAAAGTAAAAGACCTTGAATTTACCATCAAAGGGTTCAGAATCTGTGTCATTGCAGGTAAACAATAAAGGAGTTATAGGGACCCCTTTGAGATTATAGTGGTAAACTTACCCAGACTGTGATGTCAAGGACTCTAAATATCTTCCCCAATTATATGATTCCTAACTTTCATTACAAAGGAGACAAAGAGGTATATTCCACAGTCAAGGATAAAGTTCTAAAATCTAAATAAAACCATCATTATATATATTCTTGAAAATTGTCTGTTTCAGACAATTTGCCTCCAGTTATTGGATGGAGGGTTGGTGTGAGTGGATAAGTTCACAGAATTCAGCTATCAGAATTGTGGGGAGAAAACAGGGCTTCAGCCAATCTAGTAGGTAGAATGGCAAGGAAACACTGGTAATAGGGTGAACGGTTGTTAAGGGGGTGTAATTAAAGATTAGAAAAACAGTATGTCATTATTGTTACTAATGTTAAATCCATCTAGCTGTAATGATTTTCAAAGCTCATTCTCAATGTATCTTTTACATAGGAGCCAATGGTTTGGTAATAGGAAAAGCATAAGAAAGAGGTATCCCAGTTATTAGCAGAATGACTATGAGTATATTATTTAGGTTTTCTTAGACTCATTTTCCTTATCTATAGAAAGGGCATAATCCCTAACTCCTTAATCACATGTATATATACAATGTATATATGTATTATCTTGCTATATAGAAAATACATAATTTATACATAATGTATATGTAAATATCATAGCTATATCTTAAATTAGGTATATTATTATCGTATATGCTAGGTTATAAATGTATAACATATTCATTTGTATTTTAGTTAATTATAGTATATAATTTCCATTAATTAATTCTAATAAATCATTGTGAAAATGTAAAAATTTACATCTAGAAGATTTACTGCATTTGGAAAAGTAAGACACACTAAAGAAATTTTAAATATTGTTATATATATCGGATTCTTATTTCACAGATCACCTATTATTGCTTACAATTTACAAATGATGCTGCAAATGTTTTAAAAGTTTTAAACAGTATTTAAGTGCCCATTCAGTTGACATACATCACAGCCGGAACGCCTGCTAGTTCTTCTAATTCTAGTTCCAGGTAGAGGCAACAGTTTGGAAATAACACGTGCTTGCTAAGAAATTACTGCTCCAACACATTTTACATCTTCTAATGAAATATGAAATGCATCTTTAGTATTTAAGTATAATGTGCTTCTCCTTGTGCAATACCCAAAAAGGTCTTTCCTCATTCTCTGCTTGGAAAATTATTATTTACCCTTCAAGACCAATCTGGTTAGATTTTTAAAGAAATACATTTCTCTTTATCTAAAAGAAAAATCAGTATGATTAAATAGTCAAAATCAGCAAGATAAACAAATATAATTTGTTAAAAATGTATTTTAAAGCATCTTTTTCCATATTAAAGTATGCATATAATGGGAAGAGATGGGCAAAATAACTCATAGTACCACCACGCAGAGATAAACGACTATTATCATTTTGGCATTTTTTATTCCAAACTTTTCCTCACAAACTATTTTCCTTCGGGGAGTTTCTTGGAATACTGGTTGTGATTCTGTTGATTTTTATCCTACTTTTTAACATTTCTTAATAAACTATTTTCAATGTAATTATAAACTTTTCAAACTTATCTTTTGGAAATTTAATTTGGATACCAGAAAATAGCAACAACAGCAAAACCATCTACAGGTAGAATTAACCCCCTCCCTAGGCCTAGATTTGAGTTTCTGTTTAAAATGTTTTAAAAATCTAATATTTTAGCAAAGTTTGCTTTTTAGGAGGTTTATATCAAATTACATTTAATGTTATAATTCATTTATTTATTCTATCAACAAATATTTGTTGAAACTCTGATATGTTCAAGGCTAAGGAGTCACTGATGGACAACATAGACATGGCTTCTTCCATCTCTTACCATCTTTTAGTGAGGAAAAGGGACTCAGGCATGTGAACTAACAAACATATATGACAATTACAGATGGTGATGTTATCATATCGTAAGTAATCAAATAGGTGATAGAAAGGGAAAGCCTCTCTCATGAGCTGACATTAAAGTGAGACGTAAGTATGAGAAGGCTCTGGTCATTTAAAGAAAAAGGAAGAGTGTCCAGTCAGAGCTGTATTAAAAAAAACAAAAACAAACAAAAAGCTCTAAAGTCAGGACACAAAAAGAAGACAATATATACACATTGGAGGGAGAAGGAATATAATAGAGGTAATAAGAAAGGACCTTCTAGGCCATAGTAAGGAGCTTGGATATCATTGGCCATGCAGTGAATGAGTAATAAATGATGATTTGGCAGGAAAATGACTTGATTCACATGGTGGTATTGATATTTTAAGTAGCTTATTTTTATCGTTATGTGAAAATAGATGAGAAGGAAGCAAGAGAACTAGAGACCCAAATCAAGAGGTTGGCAGAGACAAAGTTGGTAGTAAAGAAAATACAAATGCTAGGACTTAAATTTGATGTAGAGGTACATGGAAAGGGAGAAACCAAGAGTTTGTGAGTAAAAGAAAGTTCTATGTAGGGCAAGTGAATGTTGAGATATATTTAAGACCTCCTGGAAGTGCTATCTTGTCCAGTTATCTCTCAACTGGAAATGTGAGTTTAGATTTTAGAAGCAGGTTCTAAATAAGAGATATAAAACATACATAAATTCCATACAAATGTATGAGGTTAGGTTTCTATAGAGAGTTTATGAAGAGGAGACAGCCCAGAGCATGCCCATCAGGAAGATTAACATTTAGAAGACTATTTATGAGCATCTCTGATGCTATCTTGCTAAAATTATGGCTAAAAAAATCGCTTCTCATTTTTGATTTGCATTTCTTTGACTGTTTTTAGTTGAGTATACTGCATTCACTGTGTTACTTAAAATGTTTTGACAAAAATAGTGAATAATTATGATAAAAACAATGTTACTTTTCTTGAAAGAAAAATAGTGCAGCATTGTGTTATCCTGAATAGAGTAGAATCAAGCTAACAAGTATTTTTACACTAACTTCCCGAGCTTCTTCAGGAATGTGGTAACATATGGTTGGTTTAGCTAATAAGCTACTACGTATGGGAGACTGTTATTTAGAGCCATGTGAATATAGTAAATCTCACAGTGCTGGTCAAAAAGTTAAAATAGGCATGCTTTGATTTTTAATCCTCCCTACTTCTTACTTTGTCTTTCCCTAATGGTAACACAATATATTACCACATATCTAAAACTTAATTACATATACTCTGAACACATCGATTTTACTTAAAAATTAGAAAAAATAGGGCTTCCCTGGTGGCACAGTGGTTGAGAGTCCGCCTGCCGATGCAGGGGACACGGGTTCGTGCCCCAGTCCGGGAAGATCCCACATGCCGCGGAGCGGCTGGGCCCGTGAGCCATGGCCTGCACGTCCGGAGCCTGTGCTCCGCAACGGGAGAGGCCACAGCAGTGAGAGCCCCGCGTACCGCAAAAAAAAAAAAAAAAAAAAAAAAAATTAGAAAAAATAAAATAAAGACACAAGTTATAGAATAAAACGCAAAATCATTTATTAACTTTTTAAGCTAAGCCTTCATCTTAAATCTGGAATATTATACTTTGACAATAATACTGATAGAAAAATCCAGTAAATACATTTGTTATTTTATGTTAACATGAGAAAGTAATATATAACACTACCCCAAGATGGAACCACATTAATAGATATAAAATGAATGACTCTGATTATAAGAATTTCAGATACAATGACAGTTAATATGAGAAATATTTTAGTTCTCTATGGCTGTGATATGATTTAGTCTCACTAAAACTAGAGGCAATATACATCTTGATTTTTTCTTTTTTTATTTTGAATATAGACTAATTATCAATTTTTTCTTTATGATTTCTGCGTATAAAACTCTTCCCCACATTAAGATTATGTGATCAATTACCTAAGTTTCCTTTCCATATGTTTATGGGTAAATGAGTGCCACTGAATTTAAGCAGTTTGTAATCACTGCTGCCATTAACGTTCTTCTCTAAAATTTGCTAATTTTGCAGATAACAGTGCACATATTTTTGTTTGTTTGTTTGCCTCATAGTGAATATGTAGTATGAGAATGAATTGTTGTGTTCTAGAAGTAGTTTTTCTTGGAATGGAAATATGCAATATTGGATTTTCTGGTGTATTCTGTTAATATATAAAATGGATCAAAATGTATGAAATGAGGAGTCTTCTAGAAAATTCTTGATACATGGCTCTATGGTATATAGTTGCAATTTAATTATTTATAGGCCCTGAATAACATTTCAGTCTTGGCTTGTTTACTGCCTTTCAAACTCTTGCCCAATTCCCCTGACATGCTTGGGACTTGGGAAATTCAGACCTTATCACCTAGGCCCCTTCGCTTGGCTGGTCAGAAATGCAGACACTCCCTGTGATATTTGCTCCTTTGTGAACCTGCTTTTCTGCTGCTAGTCTTCACTGTTGCTACCTAAGTTTTGCTTTCTTGGTAGCTATTTTAGCTAATACCTCCCTGAGGGATTTCATTTTTCTGCTTCCCACCAACAGCTTATTTGGGCTATTTGTTTAGTTTGAATTTTGGTTCCAAAAAAGTTTAGAAATAGAGAAAAGTGAAAAATTAATATAGCAAATATACCTTTATATTTTGGGTTTGGTTTGTACAGAAAGGAATATAAAATTGACCTTATTAATAAATTCACACAGTTACAAATTCAGAGTGCAACTGGCACCGCGCATAACTAGGCAAGTCTCTGCACTGCCCAGAGGTTGTTAGGTCGGGTGATCTCTAAAATATTTTCTGCCTCTAAATATCTATACCTCAGTGATTTACCAAATTTACTATATTATTATATATATATTATGTATATTTTTATATAATATATATATGTATATATATATGACTCACAGTTCTTTCAGAATCAACATAATAACTGTCAGGGAAAAAAATACAAATCTCATAAGTAGGAGGGTGAAGGAGGTAGGAAAAAACCTGCTTGGATATATATATATATATATATATATATATATATATATATATATATATATGTATATATATTGCAAAATAAATTTTGTTCTGAAATGAAGGAATATGCAGAAGATGCACCATGGATGTAGGTGCCCTGAGAACTGAAGTGGTTGTCAGAGAGGGTTTCAGGAGCCCATAGTATGAGCTTCTTGTTTAAATTTCTTGAGGAGTGGGAGATAGGATTTAATATCTAGGGCATGCCCAAGTTGTGGAGACTAACCAGAAATGTGCTATACTAAAGGCTCCAAGACTAAAGGCTTCTCTCACAATGAGAGTGAACAAGAAGTAAACCCATTGCTCACAGTGTTCCTGGGAGAAAACTTCACATATCCTGACCTTGGCATTGAATAAAGGGGAAGAGCATTCTCCACTGAGAATTTGTGACCACAAGCTAAATTTGATTTTTGGCCCACTTTCACATTATACTTATATGGAAAAATAATTTAAAATAGTCTTATATAGGGAGTATACATATGAAACTGGGAGAAGTAAGCATAAATGTTCTTGGGAAAATTGCATATTTAACCCAGGTTTAAAAATAAATAAGCAGAATCAAACACAGGGAATTTCAATAGACATAAATAACACTCACATCCAGACATACAAGTGAATCAGCAGAAAACTAAAAAGAGATCTTAATAGTTGCCAGAAGAAACAGGCAGATTTCCTTCAAATGACTAATAGCTATTCTATTCAATGATTGTTCAAAACTTTCCAACAGTGGAAATTGGGAGACAGTGGAATAGTGTCTTAAATGTAGTGAGCAACACACACACCCACACACCCACAGAGCAAAAACTGTCAACATAGAATTCTAGGCCCCAGTGGTACCCAGTAAAATTACCTTTCAAAAGCAGATGCAAAATAAAGATATCAAAAGATAAAAATTAAGCTTACCGCCAACAGACCCTTGGTAAATGAAATTCTAAATATGTAATTCAGCAGAATTACTTTTATCCTAGAAGGAAGATGTAAAATGGAAAGCATGTTGGTAAATAAAGGTAAGTGTAAATATGTCTCTAAATATAAATAAACATGAAGTATATTCTAAACTAACACAAAACACCACCTCCACCAGCAGCAATAACAATGTCTCATTTATGGGAAGGGAAAAAGTATAGATGAAAATGCTGTAAAAAGTTTACATGTAAATTTGATGGAAAGTTGTTGGCATTAAAATGTTTTGTACTCTGTTTTTTTTTTGTATTGTTCAAGAGAAAGGTAAACTTTTGAATGTTAAAATAGCAAGGAGTAACACTAAAAGATTAGACATAGAGGATATAATTTCCAAAGAAATAGAGGGGAAAATGGAATAATAAAAAGGAAAGAAAATATCATTCCAAAAAAAGCAAGAGGGGGGGGAAATCCCATTGGGTCTGATTCTAATGTTGATGCTCATTGTAGCACCTTTTGAAGACACCCAAAACCCTAGAATATATTATAGCTTAGATTCTCAAGCTAGAGTACTGAAAAGTTAAATAAGAAATGTTTTACTTGATTTTTTTGCAAACAAATAAAAAAACAGTGTTTCTATATCTTGACAATTATAATAACACTACTATGAACACTGGGGTGCATGCAACTTTTTGAATTAGTGTTTTTTTTGTTATTTCTGGATATATACCCTGGAGTGGCATTGCTGGGTCATATGGTAATTCTATTTTTAGATTTTTGAGAAACCTCCTTACTGTTTTCCACAGTGGCTGCACCAGTTTACATTCCCATCAATAATGTGTTGGGTTCCCATTTCTCCACATCCTTGCCAATATTTTGAATTTGTCTTCTTTTTCATAAAAGCCATTCTGACAGGTATGAGGTCTTATTTCATTGTGGTTTTGATTTGCATTTACCTGGTGCTTAGCAACGTTGAGCATCTTTTCCTGTGCTTGTTGGCCATTTGCATGCCCTCTTTGGAAAAAAAAAAAATGTCTATTCAGTTCTTCTGCCCATTTTTAAAAAGCGTTATTTTTTGTTTTGATGTTGAGTTGTATGAGCTGTTTATATATGTTGGATATTAATCCCTTATATGTTACATCATTTGCAAATGTTTTCTCCCATTCTTCCATTTCATTTTGTCAATGTTTATCTTTGCTGTGCAAAAGGTTTTAAGTTTAATTAGGTCCCATTTGTTTATTTTTGCTTGCATTTATTTTGCATTAGGAAACATCCAAAAACATATTGCTATGATTTATGAAAAAGAGTGTTCTACCTATGTTTTCCTCTAGAAGTTTTATAGTATCTAGCCTTCCATTTAGGTATTTAATTCATTTTGAGTTTATTTTTGTGTATGGTGTTAGAGAATGTTCTAATTTCATTCTCTTACATGTAGCTGCCCAGTTTTCCCAGCACCACTTATTGAAAAGAGACTTTCTTTTTTCATTGTATATTCTTGCCTCCTATGTCATAGATTAACTATAAGTGCGTGGGTTTATTTTTGGGCTCTCTATCCTATTCCATTGATCTATTTGTTTGGTTTTGTGCCAGTACCATACTGTTTTGATTACTGGAGCTTGGCAGTATAGTCTGAAGTCAAGAAGCATGATTCCTTCATCTCCATTCTTCTTTCTCAAGGTTGTTTTGGCTACTCAGGGTGTTGTGTGTTTCTATGAAAATTTTAAAATTATTTTTTCTGTCTCTGTGAACAATGCCATTGATATTTTGATAGAGATTGCATTGACTCTGTAGATCACCTTGGGTAGTATTGTCATTTTAACAATATTTATTCTTCCAATCCAAGAACACAGTATATCTTTCCATCTGTTTGTGTTGTCTTCAGTTTCTTTCATCAGTGTCTTAAAGTTTTTGGACTACAGATCTTTTGCCTCCTTAGATTGGTTTATTTCTATGTATTTTCTTTTTCTTTTTCTTTTTTTTTCACACACACACACACACACACACACACACACTGTATTTTAATTTTACAAGAGATAAATAAAGTGACACCAAGCATTATAAATGGATGACCACAAAAAAAGCAACAATGATTGCAATTACCAAACATGAAATACACTCATACTCTGTCATAATATTGACATTCAGTCCAGTAATCCTCCCCTGTAACAGCTCCTTTACTTTGCAGTGAAAATTGATTTGTCTATTTTTTGCCTCTGAGTCCTTGTGGGATTTTTTTTTTATTCAAAAACATTTTTTTATTCAAAGTCACAAAAATTATAATCATCTTCATCAGTATACTCAGTCCCATGTAATTAATTTTTTTTATCTTGATCTTTTGTTAGCATTTTTATGAATTCATCAGTTTTCCATTAGAGTTCTGAAAATGCTTATTCATTCAGTTCAGCAGTGTAGTCAGTTACCAGAAATCTGTACTTGTCAGAGTCTTCTCCATGAATTCCTTGAAGATGAAACCCTTTTATTGGAACATTTTGCAAAAGCATCAGAGCACACCCAGAACTGTCTATAAATGACAAAAGACTTAAAAATGACCATGGTTAAATATTTGATTAAAGTTCATGATAATACAATTGACAAGGTAATTTAGTTATTTCTGAGACATACATTTTAAAGTAATAACTAGAATTATGACTTATAACATTATACCAGAACATACAAGATTTTTAGAAATATCATGTAATGTCTGAAACACTTATATTAACATATTTCCATACAAATAACCCAAAGAAAGTTTAGTGTTAGTTGTTTTTTGTTTGTTTTTTTATACTGCAAGTTCTTATTAGTCATCAGTTTTATAAACGTCAGTGTATACATGTCAATCCCAATCGCCCAATTCAGCACACCACCATCCCCACCCCACCGCAGTTTTCCCTGCTTGGTATCCATACGTTTGTTCTCTACATCTGTGTCTGAATTTCTGCCCTGCAAACTGGTTCATCTGTACCATTTTTCTAGGTTCCACTACATGCATTAATATGCAATATTTGTTTTTCTCTTTCTGACTTACTTCACTCTGTATGACAGTCTCTCGATCCATCCAAATCTCAAAAAATGACTCAATTTCGTTCCTTTTTATGGCTGAGTAGTATTCCATTGTATATATGTACCACAACTTCCTTATCCATTCATCTGTCGATGGGCATTTAGGTTGCTTCCATGACCTGGCTAAATAGTGCTGCACTTTTGGGGGTGCATGTGTCCTTTTGAATTATGGTTTTCTCTGGGTATATGTCCAGTAGTGGGATTGCTGGATCATATGGTAATTCTATTTTTAGTTTTTTAAAGAACCTCCATACTGTTCTCCATAGTGGCTGTATCATTTTACATTCCCACCAACAGTGCAAGAGGGTTCCCTTTTCTCCACACTCTCTCCAGCATTTGTTGTTTGTAGATTTTCTGATGATGTCGATTCTAACTGATGTGAGGTGATACCTCATTGTGTTTTTGATTTGCATTTCTCTAATAATTAGTGATGTTGAGCAGCTTTTCATGTGCTTCTTGGCCATCTGTATGTCTCCTTTGGAGAAATGTCTATTTAGGTCTTCTGCCCAGTTTTGGATGCGGTTGTTTGTTTTTTAATATTGAGCTGCATGAGCTGTTTATATATTTTGGAGACTAATCTTTTGTCCATTGATTTGGTTGCAAATATTTTCTTCTATTCTGAGGGTTGTCTTTTTCTTATTTATGGTTTCCTTTGCTGTGCAAAAGATTTGAAGTTTCATTAGGTACCATTTTTATAATTTTGTTTTTATTTCCATTACTCTAAGAGGTGGATCACAAAAGATCTTGCTGTGGTTTATGTCAAAGAGTGTTCTTCCTATGTTTTCCTCTAAGAGTTTTATAGTGTCCCGTCTTGCATTTAGGTCTCTAATCCATTTTGAGTTTGTTTCTGTGTATAGTGTTAGGGAGTGTTCTAATTTCATTCTTTTACATGTAGCTGTCCAGTTTTCCCAGCACCACATATTGAAGAGACTGTCTTTTCTCCATTGACTATCTTTGCCTCCTTTGTCATAGATTAGTTTACCATACGTGCATAGGTTTATCTCTGGGCTTTCTGTCTTGTTCCATTGATCTATGTTTCTGTTTTTGTGCCAGTACCATATTGTCTTGATTACTGTAGCTTTGTAGTATAGTCTGAAGTCAGGGAGTCTGATTCCTCCAGCTCCATTTTTTCCCCTCAAGATTGCTTTGGCTATTCGGGGTCTTCTGTGTCTCCACACAAATTTTAAGATGATTTGTTCTAGTTCCGTAATAAATGCTGTTGGTGATTTGATAGGGATTGCATTGAATCTGTAGATTGCTTTGGGTAGTAGAGTCATTTTCACAATATTGATTCTTCCAATCCAACAACATGGTATATCTCTCCATCTGTTGGTATCATCTTTAATTTATTTCATCAGTGTCTTATAGTTTTCTGCATATAGGTCTTTTGTCTCCCTAGGTATATTTATTCCTAGGTATTTTATTCTTTTTGTTGCAATGGTAAACGGGAGTGTTTCCCTAATTTCTCTTTCTGATTTTTCATCATTAATGTACAGGAATGCAAGAGATTTCTGTGCATTAATTTTGTATCCTGCAACTTTACCAAATTCATTGATTAGCTCTAGTAGTTTTCTGGCGGCATTTTTAGGATTCTCTATGTATAGTATCATGTCATCTGCAGAGACAGTTTTACTTCTTCTTTTCCAATTTGTATTCCTTTTATTTCTTTTTCTTCTCTGATTGCCACACGTAGGACTTCCAATACTATGTTGAATACTAGTGGTGAGAGTGGACATCCTTGTCTTATTCCTGATCTTAGAGGAAATGCTTTCAGCTTTTCACCATTGAGAATGATGTTTCCTGTGGGTTGGTTGTATATGGCCTTTATTATGTTGAGTTAGGTTCCCTCTATGCCCACTTTCTGGAGACTTTTTATCATAAATTGGTGATGAATTTTTTTCAAAAGCTTTTTCTGCATCTACTGAGATGATCATATGGTTTTTATTCAATTTGTTAATATGGTGTATCACGATTGATTTGTGTATATTGAAGAATCCTTGCATCCCTGGGATTAATCCCACTTGATCATGCTGTATGATCCTTTTAATGTGTTGTTGGATTCTGTTTGCTAGTATTTCATTGAGGATTTTTGCATCTATAGTCATCAGGGATATTGGTCTGTAATTTTCTTTTTTTGTAGTATCTTTGTCTGGTTTTGGTATCAGGGTGATGGTGGTCTAATAGAATGAGTTGGAGAGTGTTTCTTCCTCTACGGTTTTTTGGAAGAGTTTGAGAAGGATGGGTGTTAACTCTTCTCTGAATGTTTGAGAGAATTCCTCTAGAAGCCATCTGGTTCTGGACTTTTCTTTGTTGGAAGATTTTTAATCACAGTTTCAAATTCATTACGTGGGAGTGGTCTGTTCATATTTTCTGTTTCTTGCTGGTTCAGTCTTGGAAGGTTATACCTTTCTAAGAATTTGTCCATTTCTTCCAGGTTGTCCATTCTATTGGCATAGAGTTGCTTGTAGCAGTCTCTTAGGATGCTCTGTATTTCTGCGGTGTCTCTTGTAACTTCTCCTTTTTCATTTCTAATTTTATTGATTTGAGTCCTCTCCCTCTTTTTCTTGATGAGTCTGGCTAATCATTTATCCAATTTTGTTTATCTTCTCAAAGAACCAGCTTTTAGTTTTATTGATGTTTGCTATTGTTTTCTTTGTTTCTATTTCATTTATTTCTGCTCAGATCTTTATGATTTCTTTCCTTCTGCTAACTTTGTGTTTTGTTTGTTCTTCTTTCTCTAGTTCCTTTAGGTGTAAGGTTAGATGGTTTATTTTAGATTTTTCTTGTTTCTTGAGGCAGGCTTGTATAGCTATAAACTTCCATCTTAGAACTGCTTTTGCTACATCCCATAGGTTTTGGATCGTCGTGTTTTCATTGTCATTTTTCTCTAGGTCGTTTTTGATTTCCTCTTTGATTTCTTCAGTGATCTCTTGGTTATTTAGTAACTTATTGTTTAGCCTCAATGTGTTTTTGGTTTTTCCTTTTTTTCCCCTGTAATTCATTTCTAATCTCATAGCGTTGTGGTCAGAAAAGATGCTTGATATGATTTCAATTTTCTTAAATTTACTGAGCCTTGATTTGTGACCCAAGATGTGATCTGTCCTGGAGAATGTTCTGTGTGCAGTTGAGAAGAAAGTGTAATCTGCTGTTTTGGGATGGAATGTCCTATAAATATCAATTAAATCTGTCTTGTCTATTGTGTCATTTAAAGCTTCTGTTTATTTATTTATTTTCATTTTGGATGATGTGTCCATTGGTGTAAGTGAGGTGTTCTAGTCCCCCACTATTATTGTGTTACTGTCGATTTCCACTTTTATAGCTGTTAGCAGTTGCCTTATGTATTGAGGTGCTCCTATGTTGGGTGCATATATTTTTATAATTGTTATATCTTCTTGGATTGATCCCTTGATCATTATGTAGTGTCCTTCCTTGTCTCTTATAAAATTCTTTATTTTAATGTCTATTTTATCTGATATGAGTAATGCTACTCCAGATTTCTTTTGATTTCCATTTGCATGGAATATCTTTTCCCATCCCCTCACTTTTAGTCTGTATGTGTCCCTAGGTCTGAAGTGGGTCTCCTGTAGACAGCATATATATGGGCCTTGTTTATGTGTCCATTCAGCAAGCCTGTGTCTTTTGGTTGGAGCATTTAATCCATTCATGTTTAAGGTAATTATTGATATGTATGTTCCTATGACCATTTTCTTAATTGTTTTGGGTTTGTTTTTGTAGGTCCTTTTCTTCTGTCGTGTTTCCCACATAGAGAAGTTCCTTTAGCATTTGTTGTAGACCTGGTTTGGTGGTGCTGAATTCTCTAACTTTTGCTTGTCTGTAAAGCTTTTGATTTCTCCATCGAATCTGAATGAGATCCTTGCTGGGTAGAGTAATCTTGGTTGTATGTTCTTCCCTTTCATCACTTTAAGTATATCATTCCACTCCCTTCTGGCTTGTAGAGTTTCTGCTGAGAAATCAGCTTTTAACCTTATGGGAGTTCCCTTGTATGTTATTTGTCATTTTTCTCTTGCTTCTTTCAGTAATTATTCTTTGTCTTTAATTTTTGCCAGTTTGATTACTATGTTTCTTGGCGTGTTTCTCCCTGGGTTTATCCTGTATGGGACTTGCTGTGCTTCCAGGACTTGGGTTGCTATTTCCTTTCCCATATTCGGGAAGTTTTCGACTATAATCTCTTCAGATATTTTCTCTGGTCCTTTCTCTCTCTTCTTCTTTTTCTGGGACCCCTAGAATGCAAATGTTGTTGCGTTTAATGTTGTCCAAGAGGTCTCTTAGGCTGTCTTCATTTCTTCTCATTCTTTTTTCTTTATTTTGTTCCACTGCAGTGAATTCCACCATTCTGTCTTCCAGGTCACTTGTCCGTTCTTCTATCTCAGTTATTCTGCTATTGATTCCTTCTAGTGTAGTTTTCATTTCAGTTATTGTATTGTTCATCTCTGTTTGTTTGTTCTTTAATTCTTCTACGTCTTCGTTAAACATTTCTTGCATCTTCTCGATCTTTGCCTCCATTCTTTTTCCAAGGTCCTGGATCATCTTCACTAACATTATTCTGAATTCTTTTTCTGGAAGGTTGCCTATCTCCACTTCATTTAGCTTTTTTTCTGTGGTTTTATGTTGTTCATTCATCTGGTATATAGCCCTCTGCCTTTTCATCTTGTCTGTCTTTCTGTGAATGTGGTTTTTGTTCCACAGGCTGCAGGGTTGTATTTCTTCTTTCTACTGCTGTCTCCCCTCTGGTGGATGAGGCTATCTAAGAGGCTTGATTGGAGGGACTCTGTATTTTATTTTTTATGAAACAATAATAAATGGGAATGTTTCCTTAATTTCTCTTCTGACGGTTCATTGTTAGTGTATAGAAATGCAACATATTAATATATGTATATTAATTTTGTATGTATTTTGTATATATTTTGTATATATTGTATTTTAATATTAATTTTGTATTCTGCAACTTTACTACATTCATCTGCAAACAGTGACTGTTTTTCTCCTTCCTTTCCAATTTGGATTCCTTTTATTTCTTTTCTTCTCTGATTGCTGTGGCTACGATTTTCAAAATTATGTTGAATAAAGGGGCAAGACAGGGTATCCTTTTCTTGTTCCTGATCTTGGAGAAAATGTTTTCATCTTTTCACCTTCAAGTATGATGTTAGCTGTGGGTTTGTGTTAAATGGCCTTTATTATGTTGAGGTATGTTCCTTTTCTGCCAGTTTTCTGGAGAGTTTTTATCATAAATAGATGTTGAATGTTATGAAAAGCTTTTTCTGCATCTGCTGAAATATTCATATGATTTTTATATTTCTATTTGTTAATGTGGTGTATCACATTGATTGGCTTTTGGGTATTGAAAAATCCTTGCATTACTGGAATAAATTCCACTTGTTTATGGTGTACAATCCTTTTAATGTATTGTTGGATTCAGTTTGTTAGTATTTGTTTTTAGGATTTTTGCATCCTCAGTGATATATTGTTCATCAGTGATATTGCCCTGTAGTTTTTCTTTTGTGTGTGTGTGTGTGTGTGTGTGTGTGTGTGTGTATGATATCTTTGTCTGGTTTTTGTATCAGGGTGATGCTGGTGTCATAGAATGAATTTGGAAGTGTAGCTTACTCTGCAGTTTTTTGGAACAGTTTCAGAAGGATGGGCATTAACTCTTTTCTAAATGTTTGGTAGAATTCATCTATGAAGCCATCTGGTCCTGGACTTTTGTTTGTTGGCAGTTGTTAAATTACCGATTGTTTCATTACTGGTAATTGGTCTGTTCATATTTTCTTTTCTCCTGATTCAGTTGTGAGAGATTGTACCTTTCTAAGAATTTGTCCATTTCTTCTAGGTTGGCCTTTTTATTGGCATATAGCTGTTGGTAGTAGTGTCTTATCTTTTGTATTTCTATGGTGCCAGTTGTAACTTCTTTTTCATTTCACATTTTATATTTTATCTTTAAAGCAACTCTTGGGAATAGACATTATTATCCTCATTTTACAGGTGAGGAAACTGAAGCATGAGGTTAAGTAACTCCCCCAAACTTCCCCAGTGGAAGAGTCAAGATTCAAACCTAACTTTACAGAAAGCTATATTCATTGTTTTCATTACTCCACGGCTGAAATGCAAGATAGTGAAGGTTGTTTTAACTGGCTTATAAGTCTTTATTCAGACCAAATAATTCGAAAAAGATAATTCTCAGAACAACTGAAGCATAGAGGCAGAGATTGAACTAGTGTCATGAATGAGCATACTGGATATTTGATTTCTGGTGTGTTAAGTCAACTAACAGAAAAGCCCAGAGAAAGCAAAAAGCTTTGCTGTTCCCCTATTTCCTCCTTTTTTCCTTCCCAGTTTCAGCCATTCCTCACTGCTTGAAACCTCCCCCTTTCCTACACAGGTTAAATCCAAAATGTCAGGAGGGTTAAATATGGCTAAAACAATACATACTTTCTACCATACCAAATAGATCTATGTAAATATTTTTATGAGTAAAATTTTACTCATTTGTATTTCTTGAATAAAGTGGAATGCTTACGTTTATTTTGGAAAAAAATCTTTGAGGGACAAGCAGTTTGAAAAACAAACCCTTGTGATACATAAATTGTCCTGTCAAAATTAATGACTTTGGCAGAATTACTAAGTAGACAGTAGAATTTACGCAATGATATTGAAAGGCATATGAGTTTCACTGATATAATTCTTGAGGAGACAATGGTAAAATTAAGGCAAAATTGGTTCCAAAATAAAACATCAATTTTAGAAAACTAGGATTTATTGTGTTTGGAAACTCATGGTAAGAGTTTTGTGAAGAGCATCTTTATGTATTACTAAAAGAGACTATTATCTAAGCACAATCATTCATATAGCTTCCGATTTGGATTTGGCAGTGATCCAGTGATACCATTTTGATAGACAAAGCAAGTGGGGCTTTTCCGGCCATTTAATTTAGAAAAATAGATTTTGTTAGTTTTATTCTCCTTTCTATTTTCTATAATATGTTTAAAAGAGAGGATAGGATTACTTTCATATGGAGAGAACACAAAGGAAAGATCCACTATCCCATCTATCAACTACAGTTGCCTAGAGCACTCTTTGCATAATGAAGAAACATATTTTCTTGTATTCAACCTACTCATTCTAGAATCATCTCCATTGTAACAGGGAAGGATGGAAAAACTGTTTTCCTAACAGTCCTGGTGTTACAAATCCAATTTGAGTTTAGTGATCGATACCCCATATTCTTTTTTAACTTAACTCTGCAAAGCCTAGAGATTTTTATGTGACTGGCTGTGATTAAATGTAAGTCTGTGATTTCTACATGTTGCACTTTGTCAACAAGATACTCTTAGAATCCTCATCAGAGGATTTCCCTGTATAAAAATCTCCAGGCCTCTGTCACACAGGGTTCTGCAAAGCACATTCTAGACCATGTGGTCTGAGGAATGCCTACTTCAAAATTCCCTGAGGAATTAGTTTAAAACTGCAAATTTCTTGGCTTCCTCCATAATCTACCAACTCAGATCTCTCTCACATGGGAATTCACATTTTAGCAAACTTTGCTATAATTCTTATACATACAGAAATTTGGGAACTGACGTTCTGAGTTTGAAGAATAAAAGGCAGCTTATTCTAGGGACAAGATAATGGACTCTGAAGTCTCAAAGACCCAGATTTTGTCCTACTAACAAGTTAGAGCATTCTCTTGCAGCACACAAGCTGTGTAACCCTAAGTGCATTGTTCAGACTCTGTGAGCTCCAGTTACCATATATGTAAAATGGGGATAATAATGCCTGTCTTGCAAGGTTGTGTCTAGGATACAGGAAGCAAACAATATGTGTGTGTGTGTGTGTGTGTGTACAGTGCTTTAAGTGTCTTTAAAGCATGGCACTTTTATTTACTGCTGTATGTGGGTTTTTTTAAGCCCACACTTATCTAGTAACATAGTTTATTTTCTTTACTTTTATATAATCTATTATCATTTCTAGTTGTGAGGTTGCTTAGTTCATTGGGTTAAAAGTGAATCCCTTTCCATCTTCACCTGCCCTTCATTTCATTTGAAGAAAGGTTTGTGGAAACTTAATGGTCTTTTTTGTGTGTGTGTGAAATGCTAGGAAAGATTTGAGCCTATCCTGTTACTTAGACAACTGATTACACCATTACATGCTGCAATTACAATTAAAGATTTTCAGCTGATGAAAGGCATATTCACTGCGTTTTCATTACCTGATGTTTCCTTGCCAACACTCAAGAGTATCATGATTTTGATGAAGCAAAAGCAACTCAAGAAGCTATATTTGCTCAGTAACATCAACAGAACAATTCAAGGAGCCCATTGCAATTCCCTTCTGCCCCATTGAATTTTTCCACCGAGCTATTTTAAGCTGTAGTTTTTGTTATTACCTCATAGAATTTGTTAGCTGCCAAAATCATTAGTAATTTCTGCTGATCCAGCATGGTCTGTGTGAAGCATCATACCCTGTTAGGCACGTAGAGGAGTTTGGGTAGTAAACCAGTTAGCTTTGGTCTTAAGTTGACTCAGACCAGATCAGTCCATTCAAATCACTTAGTGCCAGCATTGGCTGGCATATAATGTGCTTGCCTTAAGTATCTGTTATTTACAACAGCCTCTCAGCTATAGCAGAATCAGACAAATGGCCCAGGGCCAAAGGATACACCCTTAAAATTCCTTTCTTTCTCCTTTTTGACTTCTTGCTTCCTGGCATCACCCCTTGGCTTCTAAGCCTTATAAATGGCATCAAGACCAATCACCATTCTGATTAAAATGGTTCATTTTAAATCATCCCTTTTATGTAATTGCCTAATGCTAGAATATGATTTTTTTTAATGCTGAGAAACTTGATGCCTCCTAAGGATCTACCTTCTGTGTAGAATATGCTTAATAAAAAGCTCTTCCTCCCTGCTACAGTTATGGTGAGTTATGACTCTGCTCCAAGTAACAGAAAACCTGATCTAAACTGTCCTAAATAAAATGGTGATTTATTGCCCCAACTAAATGAAAAGTGCAAAGGCTTCAGGCATGGCAGAATATAGAGATGAAAAACAATGTCATTGGGCCCTTGTTCCTTACTCATGGTCTCCCAGTTCTGCTTCATTGCTAGCAGACAGGCTTTCTTCTCTAAATTCATAAAATAGTTGCTCTTGCCCTAGGATCTCACATTGGCTTCTCTTCAAAAACTTCAGGAAACAGTGCCAACCACTGTTTGAGCATTCCTAGCAAAATTCATCTTGAACGTCATTGGCTATATCCAGATCATATGCATGTCACTAAGCCCATCATTCTGGAAAGGAATGGGGTGCTTTGGTTTATTTCAACAAGTACACATCTGCCTTTGCCTTAAGGTTGATTTTCCCTACTTATACCTTCTGGGCTGAAAGTGCTGGGACAGGTCTCTGAGAAGAAATCAAAGTTCAGTTACCAAGAGAAGAGGAAACAAATGAGGGAAATGTCTTTTTCCTTATAGTTGTACAAAATTTACCTTCTTAGAAACTCCTCTCATTAATTCATAATTGAGTGCTTACACTCTACACAACAAAGCCTATTTATGTTTTCTCTGTGACCTGTCAATTCTTGAAGAAACAATGATGTTCTTTCTCCAAGCTGTAAGAAATTTAGGGTGAGTAGTTAATGTAATAGTTTCACTTAAATTTTAATACAAATTTAAGTTGAATTCACCAAAGTTTAGTGTATGGAACAATGGATCTAATCCCTGGAAGTATATCAGAATTACTTGATAGAGCACTGAAAAAAGTAAATATGCCTGTGTATAAATCACACCAGATCTCCCAACCCAGAATTTAGAAGGATGCTGCAGCGGCGAATATACAATACTTTTCAAAGGCTTCACAGTAATTGTCATCCACAATTTTATTTATAAAACGCTGGCCTCTGTAGAATGAGAGAAATGATACACTATTCTTCTCTGTCTGGCCAGATAGTAGCAAAAGGCTTTTACCTAATACAAAGTACCGTACTTCAGAGAGACAGAGATAAATATAGCCCATTCATAGGGAAATGACCAGGGTAAAACTATATCTTCTGAGAAACAGAAGGAACTGCCCACAAAGATAATAAGAATAGACAGGTAGAAGGAAAAAAAAATCAGTATTTCCAGGAACTGTTTCAGAAAAACGTTGGTATTCATTTATCCATTCATTCAAGTAAAATTTAATGAGTGCAAAGTATGTACCAGGCACTAAGCTAGTTGCTAATATATTTTTTAACATCTTTATTGGAGTATAATTGGTTTACAATGGTGTGTTAGTTTCTGCTGTATATAAAGTGAATCAGCTATACATATACATATATCCCCATATTGCCTCCCTCTTGCGTCTCCCTCCCACCCTCCCTATCCCATCCCTCTAGGTGGTCACAAAGCACCGAGCTGATCTCCCTGTGCTATGCGGCTGCTTCCCACTAGCTATTTTACATTTGATAGTGTATATATGTCCATGCCACTCTCTCACTTTGTCCCAGCTTACCCTTCCCCCTCCCAATGTCCTCAAGTCCATTCTCTACATCTGCATCTTTATTCCTGTCCTGCCCCTAGGTTCTTCAGAACCATTTTATTTTTTAGATGCTAATATTAAAGTGATGAATAAAAGCAGTTGTGGGGTCTGCTTCATGGATCTTACAATATAAGACTGAGACAGATATTACATAGTTCGGTGTTTTTGCCTGTAGATCCCAAACAAAGTGGTTTAATAATTAGAAAATTATTAACTCATAAAATTGTTAGTATAGATGTAGGGAACGGTTTGAGGTTGAATGATTAAATGGCTCAGTGACATCTACTCTGCCACCTTTGATGTTGGCTTCATCCTCAAGCTGGTTACAGTCTGTCTAATGCACTTTCAGACTATGCGTAAACTCAAAGTGTCCAGAGGAAAAAGAAGACTGTCTCTCCTTTTGTCTACAGACAGTGAAGACAAGATTCTCAGAAGTCCCCTGTCAGTTTAGTTTTCTTCTTATATCTCATAGGCCATACACACACACACACACACACACACACACACACACACACACACGCACGCACACCCTTTTATCCATTATTGTGATAGAGGGAAGGAATTATGATGATTGGCTTAAACTATTATAGATTACACAGATGCTGAGAAAGAACCAAAATGTCTGCTACAAACTTTAATCAATAAATTACAGAAATAGACTAAAAAGTTACAAAATGTGAAAGATCCTATGCCATGTTTGAAAGCTTCTACTAGAGAAACATGATATTTAAAAAGATTTTCCTGAGGAACTTAAGCAGAGATTAAGAAAATGAGTAACATTTGAACGAATAAGGAGCAGACAGAGGTGTTTCTGCCAGAGAGAAGAACATGTGAAAAATGCCCTGTGGCTGGACAGTAAAGAATCAGAGAACAGTGGAGCCATAGAGATATCAGTCCTCCTGCTGTAAATGGGACCCAGAATGAATAAGGGGAGAAGAATGAGAATTTTTCAAGGTGAGAGATGATAACACTTTGACTTGAGTATTATGATAAAAATTTAGAGAGGTGCCTGGTATCTATTCAGAGGAAAACTTGACAAGACTTGAGGTGGATTTGATTGGTTTGTGAGTAATGTTTCAGGGAACAAGGAAATGTATGCCGTTTACAGTGACTTTGGGTTTCAGGCTTGCTGAAGTAACTGGTAGCCGGGTTTAGGACTGTACAGTGAGAAGTGATAGAGGATCCGAAGGAGTGGCAACAAGGCTAAGAGGTTACAGAGGCACTGCATTAGTGCTCTTTAAAAAATTTGCCAAAAGCCTGGCAAATGTCTTCTCTCCACTGTAAAAACATAACCAATCTGCTTGTCATAGTCCCCAGAATTCAGTGAATTCTCTTGGCCCAAGTGAAATAATGAAGTGCCCAGACAGGAGCCGTTTCCAAACGTAGCACAGAACCTTGCAACTAAGTTTGGGGGCACTCAGTGGAGGAAGAATGATCTATCCTGAGACACCCTCAGCCAAGAACTGGGCAAAATCTTCCAGTAGCAAATGGTAGGAGGCATATAACTAATACATAGTAGGTCCTCAGTATCATTTGAAAGCATAAATCATTCACATACATCGTAAGGCGTTTTTCCCCTCAGTTTGTATGGATGATCTCATGTCTTGAAGAAGAAAAACCCCACAACTTGATTCCAATTTGCATGCTACAGATGTCATACTTAGCCGAAGAGAGAGGGACACTGTTTAGTTGGTCTAATCCATCCTGTAGAAAACTAATAACGTGTTCTCTTGTTCAGACACTAAACATCATTCACTCAGTATATTGTTAGACATCAAATACCATCCAATCCATCCATTCATTTGCATTTCACATTTCCTCATTTTATTTTAAATCTCCTCTTTTCATCCTACAGTTTTACACAATCGTACCTCTCTAACTGGTTATCCCACAATGTAGCTAACATTCAAAGTAGCACAAGTACTCAACACTATGTTGTAATCTTCACTCTGTTGGAACTGGTACTTAGTGTTCCCATTAACACAGCTGGAAGCTATACATGTAACTCTGTACTCATTCAAATGAGGGTATAGATGCAGTGTGCACAGAAACCCATTCTGAAATCAGGTATTGTGATTTGTGAGCTTTTTAGAATTGACTGCTTTTAGATTGTATCTTTTGACTAGATAGAAACTACTGCTGTGAAATATATCAGTTTATAATGTTCATATTTTGGTGATTGTATTATGAAATCACCTGGGAAAGATGTGACCAAACGTTTATTTCCTTCCTTTTATGGTACAGGCAATTGTGAGAATTTAAATAGTTAGCAAGTTGATTGTTCTTATAGTCATCACAAACACACACACACACACACACTCATTTGATGTAATAAATGATCACAATTAGTGTTTTTTATTAACATTGTTCTCGTCTATTGCTTAATCCCTGAGTTGCTCAGATATTTCTAGCATTGAAATTTATAACCCCCTCCTCCTTATCTCATTTCTTATGAGAAGATAAAAGATATATTAAGGCATCCACACAAGTATAACTGTGCTTAATAATCTTGGGAATGTTTCAATGTGAAATAGTTGTGTCTTTTCTCTATGCTGGAGCCATATTACATTCTGGACATTTTTGTCCCCGTTTCCTTTTCTTTTTTTTGAATCCCTTCAAACTTTTATGTTTATTCCTCTAGGAGATCCCATTTGGAAGCAGTTTTAAACTTTAAAAGCAGCAAGCAACTTTGGTAACTGGGGCTATTGTTTCATATGCCCAACAATTATTTATTGAGCATCTACATACCAATCATGGTTCTAAGTGCTGATGATACAGCATTGAACAAAACAGAAGAAGATAATCTTTGCATTAGTGGAGTTTATAGGAAATTGGTTTCACATTACAGCAAAAGAAAAAAAGATGGGGGGCAATGTCCAGAATATGGAGCTCCAATATGTAAAAGTAGAAGAAATTCATTTTAGTTTGATAATGGATGTCATGAACAATATCAAGAAATGAAAAAAAGACACTAACATTTATTGATTAGCTATTATTTACCAGATATCATAACAGGTGTTTTCAAGTATTTTAATAGGCACAGAAGTTTCAATATAATCAGCCTAGGTTTCTGATACATTTGTATGTGAACAGAGTTTTGACACATATGAATTTGATAGGGAGAATCATCTTACTTTGGTGATCTAGACATTTTTCCCATATAATTTAAGCTGCTTTTGTCAAGATGAACATATTGCTGACTGTTGATATCTAGCATTCTTTAAATAAGTAAAAGTAAAATAAAAAGATTAAGATCTGATTATACTGTATTTCATAAAGGTTCATATTCAGATAATATGTTTTCTTCTTCAGTGATAGTTAAAGGGGAAATATTAGCCTTGTAGACTCCCAATTCTGACTTAGTCATGTGTTTGTGCATGGTTGTTTGTGTGTGGAATGTTGTATGTACATAAAGTCTAGTTATGCTAATGATTTGCACTGGAGAAGACAATACAGATTCTGAGAATATTCTTAAGTAAAATAAAACTTCCTAAATTTCAATTTCAGTTTGTCTTCTCTAAAAATGTCTCTGTGATTGGTATAACAGATTTCCTCCTGTTCTAAGTTTATTGAGCCTTACCCTTTAACTCTCATAAGAGAACCTACAACCTTCAGGAAACATTTTTATTTATTTGTTTCCTTCTAAGGATGTGGATAATGAGATCACATAAACCAGACTGGGCTCAGGGAGTGGGGCAGGTACTCCTCACTTTCAATAGCTGTAAATAAGTAATAACTCCCTTAATCTCTTTGAACCTTATTTCTATATGCAGTGGTAATGCAAGGAATTCATATCTGTGCTGTTTTGAAGTAATGCTTATTTGGGAGTAGTTTGGACTATGAAGGGTTCAGAGCATGCTACACCAAAATATGCTGCTTTGGCATACTGAGTACTTTGAGCTGAAGGCACCTAAGAAATTACAGATTCAGGAAGGTCTCTGTGACCTCCCACTTTCTAATTAAAAGCAAGTCATAAAACTTCCCATGAGAAAGTTGCATTTCCTCTACCAGGAAGAGAAGGGTATTCTTATCACTAAGACTGGGAGTCAAAATGTGTACAAATAAATCCATTAAAATAATCCTTATTTATATTAGTTTCCCCCATATGCTTCCTAGTCACCATCCCACAGTTTACTGCCCCTGCCCAAGCTGTCCCATCTTATCACACCCCCATAATTTATCATGCTATGTTTAGAAAAGTATGTAAGCTTTGGGGCCTAATAACTTCTTTCTTTTGAAGTTCTTTCTTCCTTTTGAAGACTCCATGTGCACATAGAAATATTAAATAAAATTTGGACATTTTTTTTTTTCCTCTTAAGACGTTTTATGTCAGTATAACTCTTAGGCCCACCCACAGAACCTAGGAGGATAGAAAGGCATTTTTCCTCCATACATAGAACTATATTTTGATGCAATCTTTGGTAACTCCTTACTTTCTTCAGCATAAAGTTCAAATGCTTCAGTAAACGTTATGTTGAACTTCCTCATCCACTGACCATAACCTTTCTTTCTGATTCTATCTTTTCTCCCATACCTTCCCAGCAGGTCATGTTTGCCAAGGACTCCCTTTGTTCCTTGGTTCTGACATTCCCTCTACAGAAATGCTTTCCTTCCTTTAGACCTAACAGTGCCTTCTCATTCATCAGTGTCTTGCAGAAAATCACATCTTCTGGAAATTCTTTCACAACCTTCTAGTCTCTCATAGTGCCACAATTATGTCTTTATATCTGTACCTATATAACTGTCTCATTGTTGGTATAGTTTATCAGGCATCCTTTTGAGCATCCTGGTGAAACCTCTGAGGTCAGGGTTTTATGTCCCACATAGTGATTGGAGAGCTCCAATAGTAAAAGGCATGTTGAAATGAAAAATGAGGCAAACCAACATTGTATTAATTCCTTACTGTCATAATGTTATTTTATTCCTAGTATCTTTTGTATTGGAATGACTGATCTGAAAGTGTTGAAAGGAATTCACTTTACTATGAAAACAAACTCTATTTCCATTATAAACTTTAGTTTTTATATCATTTTGATGAACTTCTTGCAGAGAATTAGTGTCATCATTGTACTCTTATTGAGGTATAATGATTTATCTTTCCCAATTACTTATGTTTTCCAATAATTAAAAGTTTGCTTGAACTGCCCAGCAGATGGCTGAATCTAGCTGTTTGTTATTGTGGTGTAAATGAGGCTCTGAATGTTTTTCTATTGTAAGAAGATGCTCTCTGCTAATTTTAGATGATTGTTTTTATGCTTTGCTGTGCCTAGTGTCATCAACAACAGACAGAAGATGCACTTAGAATACACAGATGACAACCTGTTCCTTTGATTATGTTACCTGGCTTGTCTGCGTCTGCACTGGGATAGGGGTGAGGCTGATCTCCTTGGTCTGCATTTAATTCCGTAACATAAGCCTGAAACCTGCTGAATGTTGCAGACTGTGTTTTAAAAAAATTAGAAAAAACCCTATTATTCGAAAAAAGGAATGCTGCGTGGAGAACTAAGTGAGCCAAGGAAAACTGTTGCATTTTGCTTTTAATCCAGAGGAGTCAAACCTAACATTTGAAAGTTTAACTTCTGCCATTTGTTTATATGCAGTCGGTACATGCCAAGTGGAACCCTTGATATAGTTTATACAGGCTATGACTGTGGTCATTCCTTTAGCTGCATCTTGCTGTATATTAATTTTCATGGATTAGTAGAATTTTATACCTTGGAGAATAATTAAGGATGATAGTCTAGACCTTACTGGTTTTTTTGTTTGTTTGTTTGTTTGTTTGTTTTTTAATGAATGAGGCAACTTCTCAAAGACAACACAGCTAAGAAGTAACAGAACAGGGAATTAACCCTTTGCCCATGTGATTACAAATGCTCCAGTCTTAATCTTTAGTTGCTTCAAAATGATGACAGAGTCAAATATGCTTCTTTATAGTCAGCTGCCCGTTCACTCAACACATAGAAAACGAGAAGGACTTATGCACTTTGCATCTATTTCTACTATTGTATTTTACTGCCTTTTAGTAACTTATTTTCTAATTATTCAGATTTGATTCTTTATTTTCAATCAACAATACGTATTGAACACTCTTTATATATATTTTAGACTCTAAGGAGAAAAAGTTGTACAAAATCTAATTCCTGACTTTAAAATGTCTACAGTCTTATTGGAAACATTAGGCATATACGCAGATAGGTATAATAAAATGAACATTGAATATTGTGAAATCACTTTATTGCAAAGTCTCTACTGTTTGGAATATGACAGTGAAGTACCATTATTTTCCAGTCACTGTCTTTCTTCCAGGTTTTATGTACTGCCTCCCTGTTTTGGAGCAGCTCTTAGTGGCATTTTGCTCTGATTTCATAAATTGCTAGCTGCTTTGGGTTAATAGAAGTTTCTTATTTGAGTGTTTGAGGCTAATCTTGGTGCACTTTTAAAATGTCAAGATCCATTCGTGTCTCCTCTCCTCCCTTTCCTCACTGCAGCCTAGTGCGATAGCTTCAGTGACTTAAAGTGGGAGGTGTGGGGAAAGTGGGACTTGGGTTTGGACCTTAGAAGCCGTCTGTCCCTTGCCTTCTCTTCTATGTTAAGGGGATAAAATCGGGAAAAGAGCAAACATCTCCTTAGGTGACTGTGGTAAGGATGAACTCTTCTCCTTTGCTATCCGAAACTAATGGCCAGCAAATTGTATACAACTGAAATGACAATGAGTGGCAACCCCAAACCTGTCTCCATGAAGAGGAGCTCACCTCTGCTCAATTCCCTTCAGAATTTGCAAGACATGTAAGAATAGACCAAGCACCACTCCTGACTGACCCTCTGCTGCCGCATCTCCCCTGTTGCTTGGGTCTCCCTGAAAGACCATAGCCTCCCATCCCAATCCCAGTCTCCTCCTGGAATAACTCTCAGATCCAGGGAGGGGCACATGCAGAGGCTATCTTTCTTGCTCCCCAGGAACTAGAGACAAAAGTCAGGCAGCAGCCTTCACTGACACCTTCTTACAAGTCCCTCACTTTGTCAGGTCGCACTCATTCTCATTTTCCCAGCTCTTATGCTACGTGAGGAGATAAGAATACTGCCTACTCAGACATCCACTGAGAACCAGAATGTTATCTTCTTCCTGTAAGCTCCCCAAATTGCTTTGAATGATTCTCTCAAAGCATCCTCCCTCCAACACTTTCAATTTAGGAGGGGAATCAACCCATTCCTTTCCCCAAAAGGCCTTTTCTTCCCTTCTTACCTCTCTGTCACGTGGCATAGGGAGGGGGGCAGGCACAGGGGGTGGGGTGGTGGTAGGCACTGCAGTCAGTTCTCCGATCTGTCACCTCTCAGCAAGACTTCTGTGGAGGAGGCTGTCCCTCAGGATTATTGGATCTTGGAACTTAAAAAGCTAAAGCATTTTGTGCTTTTAATTTCTCATCTATAGACTTTAGCTGAAAGTATAAAAACCTCCTAAAATTCCAGTTGATATCCTATTACAAGTGCAACAATAAAAATGCAGAGGAAGTTCTTTAGGAAGTTTTTAAAGAAGAAGCCACACTTCCAATTAGGAAGCCATCCTGAAATAAAGGAAGAGGCATTTAAGATGATTCATGATTACTGATATATAGTTAAAAACAGTTAAGTAAATATATCAATAGTTAATAAAGTTAAATAAGTATACATGCCCATACAGATATGTAAAGGTAGATAAAAATATATCTCTAAATATATCCATTGTATGTATATGCATACATACAATGATTTTAATATTTAAAGTATATATGTAAAGTTCATAGAGCTCTTGCAATTATATAATCCTGGAAAAATCTGGAAAGCTAGCTAGTAAATTATTATTAGTACTTACCTCTAGGGAAGATTGCTGAGGAGAAGGTAGAAATTGGGGACTTTTGTTTCATTCAGTATTTCTTAACGAAGATAGTAATTTTTACTCTGTGTCCTTAATTTTTTCAAACTAAAATATCTGGAATAAGATTTTTTGCCAAGGAAAATGACAGTATTCAGACTATGTTTTAGGAACTTCCAGTGGAAACTGTGTGCAGACCCTGAAGACCAATGAATGGCATGGTGAGGAGGCAAAGAGAGGTAGATCTTGAGAAATTATCGGAATTCCTTCTGAGGATGTGTGGGGAGAAATCAGAAATAGTCAACAGAAGAGGGGAACTGAAAAGTGGAAGCTGAGAGATGGTGGTAGTTTGGGACATGCTGACTTTGGGCTGCCCGTTGAATATAGAGTAAGCCATTGCAAGAGCAAAGCTAGGATGTGACCTGTCAGGCTTGGCCATAGACTTAGAAGTTACCACGTGTGCTCGGTAAAGCCTTTGCGGTGATTGAGGAAACCAGGGAGAAGCTACATAAAGACAAGAAAGAGAGAAAGAGTGCCAGTGAATGCCCGGATTTACATAATACAATGAGCACTTAACTAATGATTAATTAGTAGGCAAACTATTGAGAAACAATATAGCTGGGGGAATTAGCCAGGGAAATCACGTTAGAGGCTACGTGACAGTTTGTGCTCTTACCTTTTTGGATAATACATTCTTCTAGTGTTTTACTATTCCTACTTTGTAGTATCGTAGTAAGTTTTCTGACATTTTTTGAATGAATTAATGAACTGTTTTATCACGTATTTTAAAATGGACTCTGTGGTTTTCTCCCTTCTCCAACATATGCTTTCCCTTCTAACCTTTCTTAGAAACCTCTGCCTCTCCCCCTGTCTCCTGTGGTCTGAATTGGAAGAAATAGGAGAGGTTCAGATATTTAACAACTACACAGTGCAGTTTATTTGGTAAAATAGATTTTGTCTTTCACTTCATTAACAGAGACCTCACCCTCCAGACCCATCTTACTGAGAAGAGCTGTGTAAGCTGTGAAATTGTACCATTGCAAAGTGGTGCTTGGGTTTTAGAAAAAAAGCCCATCAAATTGGTTTCATTTATCTCTAGCTCTTTCATCATAGTGCCAATAATAAATTATTAACATAGCAAATGAATTGAATACAAACAAATCAGGCAGAGGAACTGACTAAAAGTGTACAACAAGCATGGCTTCTATAAAAGAGAGTTTAATTTTTCTTGAATCATGGAAAGTTCTGAGTCTATCTAACAGTATTCCCAAATTATCCTGAAATTCATATTAAGTTAATACGTTTATAAAAGTTTATGTCCTTCAACTTGTTTCTCCCATTGATTCCTCTGTCTCCTTCCACCCAATATCAATATAGTCATAATTTCATGGACAGTCAAACGGATTTGTAGTATGAATGTCTGAACTTGTGTCTATATGAGCACTTACTAGATAATTAATTTTGAGCAAGTCATTTTATTTTACCTCTGAAAATACTTTCTCTTCGCTACAATAGAAATTATGATCCCTACCTTACAGAGCTTGAATCAGTTACAAATTAAATATCATGTGCAAAATACTTAAGACTCATAAAACATGGTTCTCATCAGTGAGTTTTAAACACACATGAATCCATGTGAAATTTTAAAGAAAATTTACCCTTTTTCCCTCCTCTTTCCTTCCTTCCTTTCCCTGCCCCTTCTCTTCCTTTCTCTCTCTCTCTCTCTCTCTCTTTACTTTTTCTGTACTTTTTAATCAAATCCTTCAGCTATAAGTGCAAATACAGGTTTCATATTTGAAGTCATTGGAGATCAATTCTTCGTAATTCTTAAGTCTGAATCTGCATGTATGTGAATGTCTTCCTTTATTAGAAATTTCTTAAAACCCTTTGACTTGTTAGGCATTATGCTGGGTGCTGAGAAGCAGTAGGACATAAAATCTGGCAGAGCTTTATCTTTTAGTCTGCTTTGCAAGCTTCATTATAAAAATAGTCAGTGCTGTCAGTGCCCTACCCACACTGAAACACCGCAGTAACACATGCAGGTATTTGAGTTTTGTTTCATGAAAAATGCAGGCATCACCACTGGCAGGGGGAGGGGCACTAGAAACATCATGAATGTTTTCTCATTTTGAACTTCTATTTATTCTGGAGTGGGAATGGATGGGCTGTGGGCTGGTAGGCCTGATGAGGCCTGCCGCCTGTTTGGAAGATAGTCCTGTTGGAATGTGGCCATGCTCATTCATTTACCTATCTTCTGTGGCTGCTTTTGTGTTACAAAGGGAGAACCAAGTAACTGCAAAAAAAAAAAAAAATATATGGTCCTCAAAGCTGAAAATATTTACTGTCTAGCCCTTTACAGAAAAAGTCTATAAAGAAAAATCTCTCCATCAATTTCCATCAGAGTCCTGTCTTTCCAAACAAGTCAGCAGCATGTTAATGATTGGTTGGTTCTGTTCTTTCTACAATTAACTGTTCTTTATTCTACTGTTCGTCAAATAGAATCTACCCTGGCATTGCAGGTGAAGTGACTTCCAAAAATGATCTTGTAAGCTCTTTCTCTCTTAGTTACTGTAGCCCACACCATTTGTACAAAACCAAGGTTTCCTGTGGTCACACAAAATGGTGACTGCGTCAGACTCTGAACTCTTACGTTTTAAAATTTCTCTTCAATTTTGTTTTTTTCTCCAAAGGAGCAGTATTTGGTCAGGAAATCACCTCACTAATTCAGAGGAGCTGGTATTGTAGTGGAGTTTAAGAAGGAAGCCAGAGCTGCCTAAGGATGAAAACTGGCAGGAGAGCCCTGACTGCCACTGGGGCTACTCTGGGCCTCTCAGAGGGCATGCTCCAGGCTACCGTCAGCTCTGGGGATTCACGTCTCAGCAGAGCTGTGGACACTGTCCAGCAGGCTTCTCTTACTCTACTTGAGATCTGTTAACTACAGCATGTGATGCCTCTTCTCTGTCGACTTCCATAATCTCCGTAGCCTACGTGTCCTGTCTAGAACCCCATTGTAACCCATATATGAATTTAGATGGAGACGTTTTAGAGTGGAGAGAACATCGGGCAAAGATTAAGCAAAGACAAATCCAAACATATGGCACTTTATCAGCTGCTTAAGTAAGAAAAAGTTACTGTTAAAGTAACTTTTTTACAGTTTGATTTCCTTTTCTAGGGCTCAAAGTCATTATCATGGATTTAAGAGTCACTGAACAGTAGTGGTTATTTTTTGGCCCTACTAATCAGTAGACAATAGACAAATAACTATCTTTCCTACTTTTAACAATTCTTTTATATTTTATTGACCAAATTTTAGAGGAAACTTAATGAGTAACCCTAGGCTACATTGCTGATTACCAACAGAGCTAGACTAAATTCCAACTCCTCTTGGCTCTAAAATCTCTACTTTTTTCCCACTAATCTATCCAGTTTATATGTAACAACTGACCCTAAAGCAACATGACCAGAGTTCTGAAACTGTTAGAAGATTCCCATGTCTGATTGTCTTTGCAAGCACTGACTCAATCCTGCTGAAACATTTTTGAAATAATAAGTAAACTGGGCTTTTTAAAACTCTGGATTAGGTGTCAGTAAGCTGGACTCTGACAGTTACAGAACAATCACAGTAGTGAACCGGCAGAAGGGAAGAGAGTAGTGAATAATACTGTTTTAAAAAAAATAAAACGTCTTGTAAGCCAATGATAAAATATAATTTAATTAACTAAGACTTGCTTTTTCCACTACTGGGGATGAATATTTTCATTTTATATGTAACCATCATTAGACAAAGACTTAAATTGGCACTTAATTTATGACCCAGTATCACTGGTTGATCCCTGTCTGATTTGTTCTAATGCTCAGTGCTTTCCATGAGGATGGGTTCCTTGAGATGATATTCTTTATGAAGTTCCAGGCCCACTAAACTAGTTCCCCCTTTACCTTGGCTTTGAACTTTCACTTAAATGCTGTTGTTAGTTTGCTATTTCCCCCAAATTTTAGTTTTACCCACTTTATACCTAAGATAAATTGTGCACGGAATATACTGAAGAATGTTTGTAAGAAACACTGCTCCTTGAATGTAATTTTTTTTTAATCCATTAACTTATTTTCACAGAAAGATTCTCAATTTATAGTGCAATGCTTTTCAGACTTCAGTATGCATAAGATTCTAATTTGGTAAATCTGGGATGTGGCACAGGAATTTGAAGCTTTAACAAGCATCCAGATGGCAGCAGGTGGGTCATTGGACCATAATGGAATAAACCTTTAATTGGTTTCTGTATAATTTATATTCTACAGTGTGGCACAGTGCTAGGTATTTAGTAAGAAATGAATTGAATGGATAACTAAAAGTGCTAATAGAAACAGGGCAGTGTGAGGTATTCATTCACCCAGTGATTCATCATTTCAGTGCTCAGTGAGTAGCCATCATGTACTGGGTATTATAGTTGTGTGTGTGTGTGTGTGTGTGTGTATGGACATTATAATTAGAAAAAGGCACTTTGTACACACCCCATGCTTCCAGAGAACATGATGTCTACTGAGTGCATTGGGAAGAAAAAACATTTCATGATAATATTTAGGTGTTATTAAAGCTGTAAGTGCACAGAGAAGTGATAACAATTAAAAAATAGAAAAATAATGTTTTTCCTGTTATATAATTTTTATATTAGATGAGTTATGTGAAAGTAAGTTGGTAAATTGTAAAGGCAACATATATACAAATAATAATAAGTCTCTTCCCCTTTACAGAGATATTAAGGTCTCCCTAGTCCCATTCATTGTGTTGACTGAATGCTCAGCTCATCTCCCTTGTTCCATGGGGCAGCAAATTGGATCTCCCTCTCTGATTTTCCACAGAAGGAGGCATATGTCGCCTCTCTCTGTGGCATGAAATCTGCAGGACCTGGGACTGTATGCCAGTGACATTCTACCTGGGCTTTTAGAATCTTTTCCTTTGAGTTGCAGTAGCGATTCCATAATTGGTAGAGCTGCTGGAAGTGATAAAGACCCCTGTCTTGGGATGCCTGAGCAGAGTGTATCCCTTTAACAAGCATGTAAAATGCATACTGTGGTAGGGCGATCCTTAAAAATTGCCTCCCTGTATCCTTGTTATTTGAACACTATAAATATATTTTACCAGTACTTAGAATGGGCGGCATGAACTTTTTTTCTGGGATCCCAGTAACATCAAACTTTACATGTCAGTGGACTTGGAAATACTCATTGAACTTGCATAAGATTCATGGAAAGTACAACATACTGGAAATTTCAGTGACGAATTGCTAGGAGTTTTGGTTGACAAACACGTTAGTACTTTTTTCCTTTGAGATGTAGTAGTGCTTTATTTGTGTAGTATGTAAATGATGCAAAACAATGAGCAACAAAAGGAAGAAATGTTAATCTTGCGTATGTTAATCTAAGGGCTCATCTAGACTGTACGAGTGGAGACGTATCCAGCTCGACATTTTCCACCCAACGTGTCTAGTTCTGAAATTACTGCTTGATTTATATGTATCTTTGTGTGAAAAAATACGAAACGCAAAAAGAAAACCCTGTTTATGTTGACAGTCAGTACCCTGGGTTTTGTATTTAATGAGTGCTAAGCAGATAGAAACAGAGTTGAATAGAGCAGACCCAGGGGTCTGTTTTGAAAAACATCAGTCCTTTTTGTTCCCTATCCTATAAATGAGTCACATTAAATCATTCTTTGTCGCTGAATACTTTCCATGTAGATTCCATATTTTGAGAGACTTTATGGCTAGACGATTTTAGAAACTTTTAATAGGAATAGGTTGTAAAAATAAAACAAAACCCAAATAAAGGAAATGATCAGGGCCTTTCCAAAGCACCACTGGCAGCATGAGCAGTGTTTTCACGGCACCATCACAGTCTGCATGGAACTGCCAACTGAGTCTACTGCATGAATGGGCCACCCCAGTCCAGGCATGCTCAATCTCAAACTTTAACTAAATGTATTTTTTAAAAATATAATGCCTCTAAAAGCAGATTGCACCTGATAGTCGTCTTTTTGAAGGAGTTAAAAAAAAATGTTTTAGAGAGGGTGATGCCTCTTTGGGATTTATGATTATTACTCAGGCTTTGTTTCTCAGCCTGCTTTCACACTGAGCGTCCACATCACATCTGCCGGAAAGCATCCAGAGGCAGGCTCATCGCTTCAAGTTGTTTTGGTAATAATTTATCCCAGAGTCTGCCTGCATTGTTCTGCATGTATTACACAGAACTTCTATGGAACATCAAACATATTTATTGATAGGAGAAAATTGTGTCTTTATGAGTGTTTCTGTAATGAAATAGGATGAGGGATGTGAAAAGTCACTGGCAGTTTCAGTTCAAGAGGCACTCTTCAGGAAGAGAAAAATGGGAATGTTTTTATGAACATGAAATAAAACTCTAAAAATAGATGAGATATTCTTCTAATCTCCACTGTTCAATAATACAGAGTCATATTGTCCTTTGGGAATGAAGAGGGCACTGCAGATTCATTCTTGTTGCCAAAAGGGTTCATGGCTAGGAGAAATGACCATTACACACCCCCTCCTTCCTATTCTCACAGTCTGGATAGTGACTACTTCCACTGGTGTTAAGACGCCCTATGTGGTGGTTAGTGAAGGATACTGATAACTGGTTTAGTGAGAGGCTCTTTATCTCCCCCTCCTTCTCAACCCCTGTCCTCCAGTTACACCAACACAAGGGGAACTTATTCTTAAGTTTAACAGTGTTGTCACAATAACCCTCTATCTCTGGACCACTGGACTGCAATAAAGGCCATTACCTTGTTGGCTATGTACCATATCCTTTTGCCTGTTAATACTATGCTCTTTTTTCCTTTTCTTTTTTAATTTGCATTTACAAGAGCTAGCAACCCTACTTGGCAAAGCTAACTGCTGATGTAGCTAACGATAAAGCACTGTGCCATCACTTGAATCTCAGAAATTACAAGGAAATGAAGAGCTAACATATACATTTTTTTCTAAAGCCAGAACCCATTTTAATTTTGTCAAAATTGTGAAAAAGAGTTATCTCAATGTAAGTTCGGTCATAACATTCAAACTTATGTTGAAAGGTCAAATTTGAAAACTATGGGGATGAAAAGGAGTTGACTGAATTAGAATAAGGACTGTAAAAAGATAATGAGAAATATAGTGACACTTGGAATACTGTGCGATGAGAGAGGGCTTAATATTTTGTTTAGTTTAAAAATGGAAGAAATCGGTTCTGATACATACAGCTCTTATATAAAGGTTGTGATGGAAGCCAAACCTCTCAACACACTATCAAACTATCTTAACTAACTATATGTCCATTGTGAAAGAATACTCTCATTAATAGTGATTTGACATAGATCTTTCTTTCAAGGAACTTATAGTGTAATTGAATGTAGTCATCCATGTCATTTATGTTCTGAAATATGTGCATCCTTCTTTTTTTAAAAATTTTTGAATTTAATTTTATTTTTTTATCCTGCAGGTTCCTATTAATTATCCATTTTATACACATCAGTGTATACATGTCAATCCCAATCACCCAATTCATCACACCACAACCCCCACCCCCCACCGCTTTCCCCCCTTGGTGTCCATACGTTTGTTCTCTACATCGATGTCTCAATGTCAGCCCTGCAAACCAGTGCATCTGTACCATTTTTCTAGGTTCCACGTATATGCGTTAATATATGATATTTGTTTTTCTCTTTCTGACTTACTTCACTCTGTATGACATCTCTAGATCCATCCATGTCTCTAAAAATGACCCAATTTCATTCTTTTTTATGGCTGAGTAATATTCCATTGTATATATGTACCACAACTTCTTTATCCATTCGTCTTTCGATGGGTATTTAGGTTGCTTCCATGACCTGGCTATTGTAAATAGTGCTGCACTGAACACTGGGGTGTGTGTGTCTTTTTGAATTATGGTTTTCCCTGGGTATATGCCCAGTAGTGGAGTTGTCAGGTCATATGGTAATTCAATTCTTAGTTTTTTTAGGAACCTCCATACTGTTCCCCATAGTGGCTGTATCAATTTACATTCCCACCAACAGTGCAAGAGGGTTCCCTTTTCTCCACACCCTCTCCAGCATTTATTGTTTGTAGATTTTCTAATGATGCCCATTCTAACTGGTATGAGGTGATACCTCACTGTATTTTTGATTTGCATTTCTCTAATAATTAGTGATGTTGAGCAGCTTTTCATGTGCTTCTTGGCCATCTGTATGTCTCCTTTGGAGAAATGTCTATTTAGGTCTTCTGCCCATTTTTGGATGCGGTTGTTTGTTTCTTTAATATTGAGCTGCATGAGCTGTTTATATATTTTGGAGATTAATCCTTTGTCTGTTGATTTCTTTGCAAATATTTTCTCCAGTTGTCTTTTCATCTTGTTTATGGTTTCCTTTGCTGTGCAAAAGCTTTGAAGTTTCATTAGGTCCCATTTGTTTATTTTTGTTTTTATTTCCATTACTCTAGGAGGTGGATCACAAAAGATCTTGCTGTGATTTATGTCAAAGAGTGTTCTTCCTATGTTTTCCTCTAAGACTTTTATAGTGTCCAGTCTTACATTTAGGACTCTAATTCATTTTGAGTTTATTTTTGTGTATGGTGTTAGGGAGTGTTCTAATTTCATTCTTTTGCATGTAGCAGTCCAGTTTTCCCAGCACCACTTATTGAAGAGCCTGTCTTTTATCCGCTATACATCCATGCCTCCTTCATCATACATTAGTTGACCATAGGTGTGTAGGTTTATCTCTGGGCTTTCTATCCTGTTCCATTGATCTGTATTTCTGTTTTTGTGCCAGTACCGTATTGTCTTGATTACTATAGCTTTGTAGTATAGTCTGAAGTCAGGGAGTCTGATTCCTCCAGCTCCGTTTTTTTCCCTCAAGACTGCTTTGGCTATTCGGGGTCTTTTGTGTCTCCATACAAATTTTAAGGCTTTTTGTTCCAGTTCTGTAAAAAATGCCATTGGTAATTTGATAGGGACTGCATTTAATCTGTAGATTGCTTTGGGTAGTAGAGTCATTTTCACAATACTGATTCTTCCAATCCAACAACATGGTATATCTCTCCATCTGTTGGTATCATCTTTAATTTCTTTCATCAGTGTCTTATAGTTTTCTGCATACAGGTCTTTTGTCTCCCTAGGTAGGTTTATTCCTAGGTATTTTATTCTTTTTGTTGCAATGGTAAATGGGAGTGTTTCCCTAATTTCTCTTTCAGATTTTTCATCATTAGTGTATAGGAATGCAAGAGATTTCTGTGCATTTATTTTGTATCCTGCAACTTTACCAGATTCTCTGATTAGCTCTAGTAGTTCTCTGGTGCCATCTTTAGCATTCTCTATGTATAGTATCATGTCATCTGCAAAGAGTGACAATTTTACTTCTTCTTTTCCAGTTTGTATTCCTTTTATTTCTCTTTCTTCTCTGATTGCCATGTCTAGAACTTCCAAAGCTATGTTGAATAATAGTGATGAGAGTGGAAAACCTTGTCTTATTCCTGATCTTAGAGGAAATGCTTTCAGTTTTTCACCATTGAGACTGATGTTTGCTGTGGGTTTGTCATATATGGCCTTTATTATGTTGAGTTAGGTTCCCTCTGTGCCCACTTTCTGGAGAATTTTTATCATAAATGGATGTTGAATTTTGTCAAAAGCTTTTTCTGCATCTATTGAGATGATCATATGGTTTTTATTCTTCAATTTGTTAATACGGTTTATCACATTGATTGATTTATGTATATTGAATAACCCTTGCATCCCTGGGATAAATCCCACTTGATCATTTTGTATGATCCTTTTAATGTGTTGTTGGATTCTGTTTGCTAGTATTTCATTGAGGATTTTTGCATTTATATTCATTAGTGATATTGGTCTGTAATTTTCTTCTTTTGTAGTATCTTTGTCTGGTTTTGGTATCAGGGTGATGGTGGCCTCATAGAATGAGTTTGGAAGTGTTCCTCCCTCTGCAATTTCTTGGAAGAGTTTGAAAAGGATGAGTGTTAGCTCTTCTCTAAATGTTTGAGAGAATTCACCTGTGAAGCCTGGACTTTTCTTTGTTGGAAGATTTTTAATCACAGTTTCAATTTCAGTTCTGGAATTGGTCTGTTCATATTTTCTATTTCTTGCTGGTTCAGTCTTGGAAGTTTATACCTTTCTAAGAATTTGTCCATTTCTTCCAGGTTGTCCATTTTATTAGCATAGAGTTGCTTGTAGGAGTCTCTTAGGATGCTTTTTATTTTGCCAGTGTCTGTTGTAACTTCTCCTTTTTCATTTCTAATTTTATTGATTTGAGTCCTCTCCCTCTTTTTCTTGATGAGTCTGGCTAATCGTTTATCAATTTTATTTATCTTCTCAAGTACCAGTTTTTAGTTTTATTGATCTTTGCTATTGTTTTCTTTGTTTCTATTTCATTTATTTCTGCTCTGATCTTTATGATTTCTTTCCTTCTGCTAACTTTGTGTTTTGTTTGTTCTTCTTCCTCTAGTTCCTTTAGGTATAAGATTAGATTGTATATTTGAGATTTCTCTTGTTTCTTGAGGTAGGCTTGTATAGCTTTAAACTTCCCTCTTAGAACTGTCTTTGCTGCATCCCGTAGGTTTTGGATCGTTGTGTTTTCATTGTCATTTTTCACTAGGTATTTTTTGATTTCCTCTTTGATTTCTTCAGTGATCTCTTGGTTATTTAGTAACGTATTGTTTAGCCTCCATGTGTTTGTGTTTTTGTCTTTTTTTTCCCTGTAATTGATTTCTAATCTCATAGAATTGTGGCTAGAAAAGATGCCTGATATGATTTCAATTTTCTTAAATTTACTGTGGTTTGATTTGTTACACAAGATGTGATCTATCCTGGAGAATGTTCCGTGCGCCCTTGAGAAGAAAGTGTAATCTGCTGTTTTTGGATAGAATGCCCTATAAATACCAATTAAATCTATCTGGTCTGTTGTGTCATTTAAATCTTCTGTTTCCTTATTTATTTTCATTTTGTATGACCTGTCCATTGGAGTAAGTGAGGTGTTCTAGTCCCCCACTATTATTGTGTTACTGTCGATTTCCTCGTTTATAGCTGTTAGCAGCTGCCTTATGTATTGAGGTGCTCTTATTTTGGGTACATATATATTTATGATTGTTGTAACTTCTTCTGGGATTGATCCCTTGATTGTTATGTAGTGTCCTTCCTTGTCTCTTGTAACATTCTTTATTTTAAAGTTCATTTTATGTGATATGTGTATTGCTGCTCCAGCTTTCTTTTGATTTCCATTTGCATGGAATATCTTTTTCCATCCCCTCACTTTTAGTCTGTTTGTGTCCCTAGGTCTGAAGTGGGTCTCTTGTAGACAGCATATATATGGGCCTTGTTTTTGTATCCATTCAGCAAGCCTGTGTCTTTTGGTTGGAGCATTTAATCCATTCTTGTTTAAGGTAATTATTGATATGTATGTTCCTGTGACCATTTTCTTAATTGTTTTGGGTTTGTTTTTGTAGGTCCTTTTCTTCTGTCGTGTTTCCCACTTAGAGAAGTTCCTTTAGCATTTGTTGTAGACCTGGTTTGGTGGTGCTGATTTCTCTAACTTTTGATTGTCTGTAAAGCTTTTGATTTCTCCATCGAATCTGAATGAGATCCTTGCTGGGTAGAGTAATCTTGGTTGTATGTTCTTCCCTTTCATCACTTTAAGTATATCATGCCACTCCATTCTGACTTGTAATGTTTCTGCTGAGAAATCAGCTGTTAACCTTATGGGAGTTCCCTTGTATGTTATTTGTCATTTTCTCCTTGCTGCTTTCAATAATTTTTCTTTGGCTTCAATTTTTGCCAGTTTGATTACTATGTGTCTCAGCATGTTTCTCTTTGGGTTTATCCTGTATGGGACTCTCTGTGCTTCCAGGACTTGGGTGGCTGTTTCCTTTCCCATGTTAGGGAAGTTTTCAACTATAATCTCTTCAGGTATTTTCTCTGGTCCTTTCTCTATCTCTTCTCCTTCTGGGACCCCTGTAATGCTAATGTTGTTGTGTTTAATGTTGTCTCAGAGCTGTCTTAGGCTGTCTTCATTTCTTTTCATTCTGTTTTTCTTTATTCTGTTCCGCAACAGTGAATTCCACCATTCTGTCTTCCAGGTCACTTATCTGTTTTCTGCCTCAGTTTTCTCCTATTGCTTCCTTCTAGTGTAGTTTTCATTTCAGTTATTGTATTGTTTATCTCTGTTTGTTTGTCCTTTAATTCTTCTAGGTCTTTGGTAAACATTTCTTGCATCTTCTTGATCTTTGTCTCCATTCTTTTTCTGAGGTCCTGGATCATCTTCATTATCACTATTCTGATTTTTTTTCCTGGAAGGTTGCCTATCTCCACTTCATTTAGTTGTTTTTCTGGGGTTTTATCTTGTTCCTTCATCTGGTACATAGCCCTCTCCTTTTCATCTTGTCTATATTTCTGTGATTTTTTTTTTTTTAATGTGCATCCTTCTTTCTCTGCAATTTTGACACTTTTACTGTGCTAGTATGAATTTGTCTGTATATTCAGCATGTCTGTTACCTAGAGTAACTAGAGAACTCCACAATGAGTAGGAAATCAGAAATTACAAAGGCTGAGTTTATGGCTTGCAGACAACTGGACTTTTGTACCAGAAGGACTTTAAAGCCAAGGAAGGCCCTACACTGGAATTTTCTATTAGATGGACCTTAAAGCCAAGGAAAGCCATACATAGTTGATGAAGCTAACTCTACATGTTGAAAACAAACTCTCCCTACCTCATCTGTGTGTCTGTGTCTGTGTGTGTGTGTGTGTGTGTATGTGTGTGTGTGTGTGTATATATATAATTGGGTTTCATGATTCAGGTAGAATCAATGTCAGAATCAGTGAATGTCAAAGTTGATATAAATAATCCTCAAGACCAAGAATTCTTTGAGTTCAGCTACCTTATATGCTATTTGAAACCTGCCTGTACTTCTTGTCTCCTTGATGCACCTCTTGTCTCCTTGAAGATTTTGTTTTATCATGTATTTCCTTTCCCCTGTATCTTTAATTAATAGTTCTCAAAATGTCTCAACTTTAACATTTTCAAGTCTTTTTCATCTTATAGCAAACAACCCAAACTACTTCCTTGTCCCTACATATCTTTAGAGCTGTCACCTTTCTTTTCCTAGTCAATCATCTTGAAAGTGTTGTTTTGCTCGAAACTTAAACCTCACTTTTTGTGCATTTACCTTACTATAAAGGGAAATTTACCCCCACCATTTCACCATTGACCTCTGTGTTGCTAAAGCTGGAGCTCACGTTTTTCATTCTTTTTTCTAGTAGCATTTCATTTCTCATAGTCTTCTCTTTTTGCCTTCAGGATACTTTGTCTCTTACTTTTTTCTACCTCTTTGGTAGAGGGAGGCATTTTATGTATTCTCAGTTCCTTTTAGAGGTTTCTTTTCCTCTGTTTGTTCCTTAAAGGGCAGTGTTTCCCAGGATTTTCCCCAACTTTCTTGACTTAATGTTCTATACATTTTCCTTGGGTGGTTCCATTTATATTCATGGCTTCAAGTATAACCTGGGAAGTTATGACTTCAAAAATCTGTTATTTCCCACCTAAACTACTCTCTGAAGTTTCAGAAGTATATAGTAAATACCTACTTGATATTTATATTTGAATATCCAGTGTTCATCCCACATCAAACATATTCAAAAGAGAACTTATCTCACCTCTTTTGCTTCTTCAGACTATTTATTTCCTCATTTGCAGTGCAGTTGCTAAATATTAGGATGGTTTTCTTTTTCTTCCTACCCCCTCCACATCAAGTTTAGTTGATTTTCCCTTCCTAATTAATATCTCTTCTACCTCTTCTGAAGTCGCTGCCACTACCTTAGTCATGTTCTTACCTAGATTACTTGGCAAAGTTAATTTTTAATGCAGCTGATAATAAAATATTGTCATTGCTTGAGTTTTCTAACTCTGTGGAAATGGAGTCCAAAAAATCTGGGTCAGAGTCTAGTCTCTATTTTAGTAATTCCCTAATTTTGCTAAATCTCAACTTGGGGTTGGAGTGATGACAGAGAGACAGGATACATATTAAAAGCAGAGGACAGTACCCATCACAAAGGAGGTAAGAATAATAACTTTTCTTTTTATTAAGAATTTTTTGTTCTGCTTCCAATCTTGCCTCTTTCCAACATATTCTCCAACCTGAAGAGAGAGTCATACTTCTAACATAGTCAAGGCTGTGAAACTCCCTTCTAACATTTATAAAAACATCTAAACATTCTACCAAGTCTTCGGAGGTGCTGTCTCCATTCAAGTCTCTTACCACTAGCCCTACCCTACCCCACCCTTCCCCTCACATGTGTTCTGGTTTTACAGAAGTACTTATTGTATCTCCAAAGTGTCATGATTTCTTGCACCCATTTGCGTTTGCATAGGTCTCTTAGGTTACTATAAGTCTTTCCTCCACTCAACTAAATATATACTTAGCCTTCAGGATTTTACTCAGACACCTTTTATTAACCTTTCCCTACCCTTTTGTTATTCAGTCTATGACAGGAATCTCCTATTTATTTCCATAACATCCTGTGTATACCTCAATCGTGATACTTTTAATCACCTTATTCTAATTATCTATATTCTAGTATGCCTTTCCCACTAGGCTTTTAACCTCTTCCATCAGTACACTATCCTCTCATAACTGTATCTCCAATAGTATGCTTTTAATTAATGCGAGGGATCTGAATTAATTTTCAGAAAAATGGTTATGAGAAGTCTTTCTTTTCTGTTGAGCACTTTACCCATCCTGATTGTTTCTATCTGGATAATAAACCTATATACAATATGTTTATCAATCATTCCAGAAAAAGGTGAAGTATTCTTGGACATTGAAGCTAAGTTTGGGGATGTTTACAAGATAGGATTGTTAGTTATAGACACAGTCATAGTATTGAAAGAGGACTGGTTTTAAAGTTCAAGTCAGTTTTGACCCTGAATAAACTGCTTTAAGTATAAACCTTAGTTCCTTCATTTGTAAAATGAAGTACACACTTTGTACGTTTTTTTGTGAGGGTTAAATGAGAAAATGTTGTAAAGAGCCTGGCCCATAAATAGCTCACAATAAGTAAGAGCACTTATTGTAACAAAATGATCTCTAGAACAATTTTCACTTCTAATTAGAGAAAGCCAAGGTAGCAGTCTATGTCGAATCAGGAGACAGACACCATACAGTAGGTTAAAGAAGGGTTGTTTGATACAGAGAATTATTGATAAATGTACCTATAAGATGTAAAGAAATTCTCTATGGTACCTTAAGGCAGAGGGAGAGTACCTAAGAAAGGATAAGACCTCCATGCCCTCCTTGGAGAAGATGTGGTTTGGCCACTGGATGACAGAGATGATCGCTGGTTTGGCCAGTCCAGAACTGGTCTGGAGTTGATGTACAGATAACAGGCTACTTTCCATAGTGCAGGGAAGGAGCAGGTGATCAGTAACTGATGGCTGCGCATGCAGTGGGAGTCCAGGTGCCAATGTGGACAAAAAGGTTTTCAGAGCCTGCTCTTTGAAGAAGGATTGACTACTTGGTGTGTGACCCTTTGGGACACAGATGGCAACATGTGGGCTATACAGAACTTGTCAGAAGGGTCCAAGATGTCTGCAGAAAGGTTATCACCAGGCCAGCTGCAAGGTCAAAGGACCACATCCTGGGCTCATTGCTACTGGGTAGTTCCTAACCAGATGTCCTCATTCCCACATTGCTGACCCTCCTCAGTTGTGCTGCAAACCACAGAAAACCTCCACTTCCTGCAATATCCCCTCATTGCTCTCTACTGAGAAAGCTTAACATCATAGTCACTTTAAAGGAGAAATGCTGAAACAAATTCTGCTGTTTATCACATTGAAGGGTGCATTTGGAATTGAGAGGCAATAAATTGATAACTGGCACAGCAGATATGCTTAACAAATACAGAGATAATCTAGAAATCAAAACACCATAAAAATGTTTTCAAATACTGTGTTCTGCTCTATAGCTCTTTAAGTTCCAAGCTTTTTGATATGAAAAATTGGCTTATATAGGTATAAGGTAGCTTTAGTTCATAATTTAAATACAAATATCCATTAGCATCATGATAGCTCTGCGTATGCTGGAAAATAATTTAATGAATTACAGAATAGCACATCAAAGGAATGCTATGGTCTACTGAATAAAAAATCCAGTTTTTGAAAACTGCCTAAACATAATTTACCTATCCAATGTCGGTTTAAAATCTGCACAATAGGCCATAATGACTTTTTAAAATCTCATGTAAATAATGACCCATTTAATATGTTTTGCAAAGAAATATATTTTAAAATATATTTTATATTGCTTTGATATATTGTAAGAGAGGGCTGATTTTTTTCTCCATTACCTAAAAGTGTTTCTCAGAGAAAATAATAAAAGAGAAATTACTATGCTGAGCATGATGCAAGGGGAAAGCTAAGAATCCTTGAAAGTACAAAATTAGTTGAACTGCTGAAAATCAGTGTATTATGGCAAAGTTATATGGCATTAGAATGAATCAAACTGGTTATCAGGTCAGCTTTGATTCACAAAGATCTACGCAAAACTACTTTGAGTCTCAGGCAACACAACCTATCATTCTCTAGTTTCTTTTTCTCTGATAATAATAATATTTTTTATCAACAATTGATTATAACATGTCAGACTGTGCTGGGTACTATATATTTTTATCACAACATATATTTTATTACAACAACATGGTATTATTACTGCATCTTCACAGATGAGGAAAGTGAGGAGAATTGTTGAGTTACCTGTTCAGGAGAATCATCTCAGAAGCGGAAGGGCTGGGATTTGGATAGCTATCTGTCTTTCTCCAAACTTCCTACTGATTTTAGGTATATTTCTAACTCTAGGTCAAGTAGAGCTTTGTATTTCATAATCAGCAGTGTTGGAGTTGACAGCATTGCTTCTCAAACTTTCATATGTACACGAACACCTGAGGACCTTCCTAAAACACAGGCTGCAATTTAGTTGGTCTGGAGTGAGACCTAAGATTCTAACAAGCTCTCATTTGGTGCCTATATTACTAGTCAACGAACCACACTTTAGCATAGAAAACAATAAGAGAGCAATGTGGTTGGAAAAGAAAAAGATATTAGTGGGATCCAGATAACTTTAAGATTTGAGCACTGTAGCTAACTTAATAGAAAAAAAAATAGAGATCAGTGAAAGAGATGATTTATAATTCCTGGACTCAAAAAAAAAAAAAAAAGAAAGAAAGAAAGAGGAGAATTTGGAAGATCCTGCTGTAAACACCATGAAGTAACTTACAACAAGGGCAAGGATGCATCAAAAATAGATGACATTCATGAGTCCAGCATTGCCTAATACCAAAACCAGGCAAATAAAATACAAGAAAACAACATTGCAGACCAGTATCTCTCATGAACATAGAGACAAATATCCTCAACCAAATATTAGCAAATTGAATCCAAAAAAGGATAAAAAGAATTATGTACCACAACCAAGTGGGACTTATCCCAAGTATGCAAGTCTTGTTGTACATTTGAAAATCAATTAATGTAATCCATCACATCAACAGACTAAAAAAGAAAAATCACATGATCATATCAGGAGATGCAGCAAAAGCATTTAACAAAATCCAACATCCATGTGTGATAAAAACTCTCAGCTAGGGCTTACCTGGTGGCACAGCGGTTGAGAGTCCGCCTGCCGATGCAGGGGACACGGGTTCGTGCCCCGGTTCAGGAAGATCCCACATGCCGTGGAGCGGCTGGGCCCATGAGCCATGGCCGCTGAGCCTGCGTGTCCGGAGCCTGTGCACCGCAACGGGAGAGGCCACAACAGTGAGAGGCCCGCATACCACACACACACAAAAAAAACTCTCAGCAAACTAGGAATAGAGGAAAACTTTTTTTTTAAATTGATAAACACTATCTACAAAAAAAACTATAGCTAATGTCATGCTTAATGGTAAGAATCTCAAACCCTAAGATCAGGTAAAAGGCAAGAATGACTCCTCTCACCACTCTTTTTCCAACACGATAGTGGAGGCCCTTGCTAGTGCAGTAAGGTACACAAAGGGTATAAAAGGTATAGGACTTGGGGAGGAAGACATAAACAGCCTTTGTTCACAGATGACATGATCATATATGCAGAAAATCCAGAGTCAGCAAAAATTTCTGGAGCTAATAAATGATTATAGCAAGGTTGCAGAATAAAAGCTTGATAGGCAAAAGTCAATTGCTTTCCTATATACCATCAGTGAACAATTGGAATTTGAAATTAAAAACACAATACCATTTATATGAACACCCCGCAGAAATACTTAGGTATAAATCCAGTAAAAATGCACAAGATCTAGGAGGAAAACTATACAACTCTAATGAATAAAATCAAAGAACTAAATAATTAGAGATTCCATGTTTATGAATAGGAAGACTCAATATTGTCAAGACATCAATTCTTCCCAGCTTGATTTATAGATTAAATGTAATCCCAATCAAAATTTTCACAGAGTATCTTCTGGATATGAACAAACTGACTCTAAAGGCTTTAAGGAGAGACTCAAAATAGCTAATACAAATACTAAAGGAGAAGAACAAAGTTGGAAGACTGAGGCTGACTGATTTTAAGTCTTACTGTAAAGTACTCTCATCAAGACAATGGGATATTGGTGAAAGAATTGACAAATAGATTAATGGAACAGAATAAAGAGCCCAGAAATAGACCCATATAAATATAGTCAACTGATCTTTGACAGAAGAACAAAGGCAGTGCAAGGGAGCAAAGGTAGTCCCTTCAATAAACAGTGCTGGAACATTTAGACATCCACACGCAAAAAAAAAAAAAAAAGAAAAAAAAGATTCTAGACACAGACCTTATACTCTTACAAAAATTAACTCAAAATAGATTGTAGACCTAAATGTAAAATGCAAAACTATAAAAGTCTTAGAAGATACCATAGGAGAAAGCCTAGATGACCTTGGATATGGTCATGCCTTTTGAAATATAACAACAAAAACATAATCCATGAAAAAAACAATTGATAAGCTGGACTTCATTAAAATGAAACATGTCTGCTCTGCAAAAGACAATAACAAGAGAATGAGAAGACAAGCATCAGACTCAAAGAAAGTATTTGCAAAAGGCACATCTGATAAAGGACTGCTATCCAAAATATGCAAAAAATGCTTAAAATACAACAGTAAGAAAACAAACTTGATTAAAAACTGGGCCAAAACCTTAACAGATATCTCACCAAAGAAGATATATGGATGGCAAATAAACATATAAAAATATTCTCCTTATATGTTATCAGAGAAATGTAAATTAAAACAAGGAGATACCACTACACATCTGTTACAACTGCCAAAATCTAGAACACTGACAACACCGAATGCTGGCTACGATGTGGAGAAACAGGAACTCTCATACATTGCTGATGGGAATACAAAATGGTACAGCCACTTTGGAAGGCAATTTGGTATTTTCTTATAAAACCAAATATGCCTTTACCATATGATCCAGCAAATCACACTCTTTAGTATTTACACAAAGGAGTTGAAAACTTGTGTCCATACAACAGCCTGCGCATGGATGTTTGTAGCAGCCTTATTCATAATTGCCAAATTTTGGACGCAAACAAGTTGTCTCTCAGTAGCTATTTGGATAAATGAATTGGGTGCCTTCAGACAATGGAATATTATCCAGCACTAAAAAATGTGCTATGAAAACTTGAAAAGACATGGGAAACCTTAAATACATATTACTAAGTGAAAAAAGCAAATATAAAAAGGTTCCAGGGCTTCCCTGGTGGCGCAGTGGTTGAGAGTCCACCTGCCAATGCAGGGGACACGGGTTCATGCCCCGGTCCGGGAAGACCCCACATGCTGTGGTGAGGCTGGGCCCGTGAGCCATGGCCGCTGAGCCTGTGCGTCTGGAGCCTGTGCTCTGCAACAGGAGAGGCCACAACAGTGAGAGGCCCGCGTACTGCAAAACAAAACAAAACAAAACAAAATGGTTCCATACTGTATAATTCCAACTATATGAAATTCTGGAAAAGACACAACTGTGGAGATAATAAAAAAATGAGTAGGTGCCAAAGACGAATAAGGATTTTTAGGGCAGAGAGCACACTCTGTATGGTATTATAATGATGCCTATATGTCATTATACATTTGTCCAAACCCATACGTAGAATGTAAACACCAAGAGTGAACCATAATGTAATCTGTGGACTTTGGGTGATTATGATGCATCAATATAAGTTCATCCTTGGTTTAAAAAAAAAAAAAGAACTATTCTGATGAGTGATGTTGATAGTAGTGGCAGGGGGGAGTTATGCAGATGTATGACAGGGAGTATATGGGAAATCTGTGTACTTTCTTCTGAACCTAAGACTGCTCTAAAACAATAAAGTCTTTAAAAATCAAATAGAAAAATAGATGAGAAAAGAAAGGATGTTTATCCAACTACCATACCCAGGAACAGTGTCCATGAAGGCAATTATCATTAAAATTTCAGCCAATTTTTTTAAGGTAGGATAATGCTTAAAACACTAACATGATGATGTAAAACTTATGTTAGATTTGAGTTATCATTAATATAATTAGTAACATTCATTGTCTATGTTAACCTACTTATAAACATTTTAATACTTAAATTGTTTATATTTGTTGAATGGTTTCTGTTATAGTTTTCAAAACTGTTTCCACATGGTATGAATACATATAATGATATACATATAATACATATAATCTGTAGCCTTGCTGGTCAAAGTGGACGGCCTGGACCAGCAGCATCAGTACCAGCTGAGAGTCTGTTAGGAAGGCAGATCTCATGCCCCAGCCCAAACCTACTCAATCTGAATCTGCATCTCCACAATACAAACAAATGGTTTAATATACACAGGAAAGTTTGAGAAGTACTCTTCTACAGAAGGTCTGATTTTTAAACTGTAATCGGCTATTGAAAGACGCAAGCAAAATATATCTGAGTTGTTTTTTAAAAGTATATTTAAAGCAAATATGTTTTATGAAAAAAATGAAATGTTGAATATGTAATCACACAGTAGCAGTGTTTCTGTTGACAGCAAAATGTTTCTTATACCGACATGAATCAAAATAGTCCAAGCAGAGGCTGTCCTTGAAGAATAATTTATCTCTCTCTCATTTTTTGGCTTTCAAATTTGTTTTTCTCACATTTTTTTGATATTGTAGTGAAAAAATTATGATAATTACTGACTTAGGATAATTGGCTGAAGCTGACTGTGGGTTATTATCCCATCAGCATCTTGACTCTGGAGGTGGAAGGAAAGGAAGAAAAACAGAAACACAGATCATGAGAGGGAAAACCACTTCCTTAATTTTGCTGTTGACTTGCTCTTTGAGTTTTATATTCACACCTCCACTCTGGCCTCAGCAAAACAACAGGTGCAAACTGCAGATGGGTCCTATCGCAGTCACAGACAGACACATGACACATCTGCCACTGGTTACATGAGTCTCAATTTCAAAGATGGCCAGCAGCAACGAGTACTGTATCCTGGGGTGGCGGGTCAGAGGGAGTTTTTGAACAGTGAGGATACTTACAGACTGCGCTATTTCCATCTGGGCACTCAATCAAGACCACCTTTCCAACTTCATTTTAGAAGCTTAAATACTGATTTTTTTCCTCCCCTCCAGCTAGGTATAATTAAACACTTTTCTCCAAGTGAGAAAAAGGAAAAAGGAACCTTAAATGAATATATATTCGATTCATTACACACTGTTGTATATTTGCATATTTATCCACATTATATATAAAATTTACCAATATAGCATAGATAAATTATGCCTGCCAAAACTGAAAGTTTAAAATATATTATAACAGATATGTTATTTGTTTTTTCAGTTTTTCTATCGAAATAGGTGATACATATATTTAAGTTTCTCTAGAGGTATTTAGTATTTGTCAAATCTTACTTATATGGAATTGCTAAAGCAAATAATGTTATTCCAGTTTAAAATGTGTGTGTGTTTGTGTGTGTGTGTGTATGAGTGAGAGAATGGGCACAGTTTTAACATCTGGATGAGGCGTGAATATATTTTGATATGTAAGATAGATCAAGAGATAATATTCTGTACTTCAAATGTATATACCAACATTAATATTTTTATTCTTAAATAATTTTACGTCAGTTGATGAATATGTCTGTTATCAGACAATGAATATCTGTATGGGTTAGTGAATGTACAATTAATACACACGTTTTATCCATGTATATGTATGTACGTGTGTGCATATTCCGAGACATAATGACTTAATATACTTATACTAACTTATATATTAGTTATATAATTATAACTAATATAATTGTACACCAAAAGTTGATATGTGACCATCTTTATATATATATATGCCAACTATTTTATGTATTGAATTTTCTGTTAAATTTTTAGAGTAACAATATTTCCAATTAAAGATAGTTCTATTAACATACAAAAGTATTCAGCATTATCAGTAATCAAGTAACTACAAATCAAAACAATTAAATACTGTTTATTTTTTCTATAAAATTTGCAGAAATTATAATCAACATAAATACTCAACTCATTGCTGGTGGAATATATGTATGGCATATAGAACAAAAGCCTTAAATAGTTTCTTTTGATTTACATTTTCTCGTTTTGTCATTTATATGTCATAATTTAATAATCATATACTAATCAACTCTATGTGCAAAGATGTTTACTGAAGCATTTTGATGATAGTGATAATTCGGAGACAACCTAACTATTCAACAGTAGAAATTATAGAACATCACGTAGCCATTTAAAAAGCTACCTTGTTAGAACATTTAAAGACAGAGGAACACGCTTATAATATGATGTTAAAAGAATTTTAAAAAGACACAAAATTAAAAGTATGGTAGAAACCTAACTTTGAAATCACATGTTCCCTCAATAACTACTGAGTGCCTACTTTTTGTTTGTTTTTGCAACTACTATCTAAGTATTTGGATATGTTAGTGAGCAAAATAGAAGCCCCTGGTCCTCATATAGCATATGTTTTAACAGGAACAGTACTAGAAACAAAAGGTTCAAAACTTTTAGTAGTAAAATTTTATGATAACATTATAGGTGATTTGTATTTTCTTATTTGTACCTTTATCTTCTAATCACTTACATTAATAATGAATTACTTTTATGGTAACAAAAATGCAGTCACTTAAAAATGCAAAAAAATCAGAAAAATAATGATGCTACTGAAATTGCTTAACTAGTACTATACTCATTAATCTCAGAGATATCCTTTTCAGATATTCAACCATTCCCTCCAGACCTTAAACTTCAGACAATACTCACACAATATTTTTTTTTTTTTTTACTTCTCCTTACTCTATTCCAAAGGAGCATACTAGTCTTACTAATTTGTTTTTTAAAAAAAATCTTTCAATGAAAATATAATTCGTTTAAATTAATATACAAATATGAATCTTTGGTCATGGAATTGGTTTCCCTGGCCCAATTTAACACTACAATTCTAAGTGATTATGCATCCATTGAGAGTAGTGCCTTGATAGTGCACATCTAGTTTGAATTATCTCTGTAATATAACTCAGTACACATTTACCTGCAACTGTATGATCTATGTGTAATTTTGTCATTTAACCAAATCATTTTTTATATTTGCATATGACATTTTTTGAAAACATGTTTAATGGCCACATAATATTGTAGTTGTTCAAGTGCTAAGTGGGTAATTATCCTCATTTGCATCATGGCTATTATTATATTGAAATAACCTGCATTATAAAACCTCTTGAAGGATTCCTAACCTCTCTCTACTGGGTTATACACTGCTGATTGTCAGGTTTTGTCACATCTTCTCTTGGCATCTCTCTCTCTGTGGTCCCAAGCATAAATACGTACAGAGACTAGATGATGACTGACATGAATGAGTGAAAGCTGGAAAGAAGGGGGCCAAGAGGCATTTGCAGATTGTATACCATGAGTACAAGGGACAGCAGTATTCAGCTTCAGCTAATTTTACCAATCAGGAGTAGTAGCCTACATTTTCTGACTTTTAATGCATTCAAAATCTAGTTTTTAAATGTAAAATTTCCAAATTAAAAAAGAAAAATGCTGAATTGATCTAACACAGCATGCCAGCCAACTAGATTTGGTTTCCCACAGCGAGAATTCAAGCTTATGAAAGTTGCACATTGTCGCTTGTTATACTGTCCTTGACATAGCCTTTTTCTTTCTGTTTTTGTATTGTAAGGTTGTGTAGGGAGAAGTTTTAAAGGCAGATTTAGAATTACTGTGTGTGTATGTAGAAACACCCTTAGCCTGAATTGTTGTCAGGTTTATTGATGTTCAATTAGGTGATTCCATTTTAAGTTTATTATTTTAAATATATGCTTGCTTTTAAAAGTACTGGGCTTTTTAAACTTTCATTTGATAATAAATCAGTGTAAGTTTATAAATGTCATGGATAATCATTATGGGAATATAGAGAAGTCAAGTATATGTGGACAAATCACACATTCACTTTCCTTGCTTCTTACACAGTATGTACTCTTAGATATATGATCTAATTTTTCATGAAAAAGCAATACATAATATTAAATTTGAAATGCTAGGTATAATCATAATGTTGTAGCATCTCTGGAAGTAGACAGGGCAAATAAAGAACGAGAACAAAGGGAAGCCGTTTTATCCCAAACCAAGAATAAACAATAAACCAAGTCCTACAGGCTTGTAAATGCAAGACAGGAAGTCACAGAAGAGGATAACAGAGAGTAATGTACAGAATAATATATCAGGCAAACTGTTGAATGTAATAAATTTAAGACTCGTAATAAAGCACTGAGTAAGAAATCATAGAGCAAGTTAAGTACTGTCAGCTTGTGTGCCACAGCTGTCACCAGAGGACAGGGGTAAAATTCTGAGTAGGTGCAAAGGCAGAACACAGGCTTTGGAAGAATTCCATGTCGTTACAGTTTGAAGCAGTGTTTGCTCATCTCAGCAGTTTCAAGTATGACATTTTGTTTTTCTGTAGGTCTAGACTCTATTTGTGGAACACTCATGTGGGTTAAAATGTATCCATATTAGTCTTCTAGCAGGGATACTCCTGGCAAAGGACCACTGGTTACTTTATGGGGGAAGGAGGTATTTAGAGAGATAACGCTAGACTTGAGGACCCATCTAGCTTTAAGAATTGGAAAAGTCCCCCCTACTGGAAAGACTTGATTCAAAGACTTTTAGCACAGTATTTTAGATAATTGCTCAATGAAGGGGAAGTACAATATTGCGAAGGTTAACTCCATGCTCCAGGTGTTTTAAAATTGGATACATGACCTAATTTATCAAAATTTATATTGAAAGTAATGGTTTGTTTTAATATAATAACAACAACAACAACAGCAACAAAAACAATAGTAACTAACCCTTGGTAAGCCCCATGTAGGAAAACACATTGTGTACCTCAAAGAGTTGATTAATCCTTATGTCAATCTGTGAGGTAGCTACTATTATAACATCTGTTTTTCAGATATTAAAATACAGAGTAAGGGGTGAGGCTGGGCTGTGAACCTGATCAGTCTGATTCTGGAGACAGTGATCTTAACCTCTTTGAGTCTCATTATGGTTAGATGTTTTACCTGGTAGGCAGTGGAGTCTGATTCTAACCCATATTTAATCGAGGTCTATCACTCTTCAAAATACAAACTCTTGGGCTTCCCTGGTGGCGCAGTGGTTGAGAGTCCGCCTGCCGATGCAGGGGACGCGGGTTCGTGCCCCGGTCCGGGAGGATCCCACATGCCGCGGAGCGGCTGGGCCCATGAGCCATGGCCGTTGAGCCTGCGCGTCCGGAGCCTGTGCTCCGAAACGGGAGAGGCCACAACAGTGAGAGGCCCACATACCGCAAAAAAAACAAAAAACAAGCAAACTCTTTCCACTCTGCCAGTTTGCCTTCTCTACAAAGAAGGGATCTGCAGGATGCAATGGATGACTTAAAACCCTACAAACTCCCTCTCTGTCTTCAAGACTGGAAGTGTATCTATGCACTGGAAGTGTATATTTACCCAGTTTTAATCACAATCTATAGAGCCACATTGTAGGAAAAGGCTTTTGACCCTGTCTTTGACTTAATGTTTCTCAGAGCAACACTGATTGGGGAATTTCTCGGGTGTTTTTTGTCGTCTTGTTTTGTCAGTACCTACTCCTCTGCCACTGTAGGGGAAGAACAATAATTTTCCCACTACCTTTGTAGGTTCTTGGCTGAGACTCCCTGTAATAAAAAACAGATTAATAGAAGAAGAACAAAAAGAAGTTTAATAGCATCCTGTATACATGGGAGATATCCATGAAAACTTAGCAACTGCCCAAAATGGCCCAAGCTGCCACCTTAAATACCATCTCCAAATAAAGACAAAAGAAAATCTCGGGGGTGGGGGGTGGAGGGAGCTGTTATGAGAGGTTATCAGGCACAGTGCAATAAGCAAGCGTACGATTGTTATGCAGATTAAAGTCTTTGCCTTCTCCTTTGATGACAGTTTCTAGAGATAAAGAACTATCCTCCTCTCCCTGGTACAGAGAGGGAGACACCCTTACAGATGGAGATGTCCTTTATCAATGTAAATGTCTCTTACAAAAGGGTGACTTCTACTTGGTTTTCAGTTTCTCCTGTGTCCTGTTCAGTTCTTAAAAATAGTCAGCCTAAAATAATCCTTATGTCAAAGAAGCATCTATTGGGATGACAAATTCTGCTCCCCTTCACCACCTGTTCTTGGTCACTCTTGCATCACTTCTAAGGCAAACCTTTGGAATCGACCACGAAAAATCCCTCAAAAAACTCACCAATGAAATTTCTCTAACTAGCAATGTATTCTATGTATCTAGGTACAAGAGTTTACCACAGCCTCTGGGGTTAAACCTTCTCTTCCAAAGTGTTTTAAGTTTACATCTTTTCCAGTCTCTTTAGATAGACTGAGGCCAACAAAAAGAGGCATACATACTTCTGGTCCTTTGTTTCATTAAGAAACTAAATTTATCCAAGTAAATCTGAAGATCTGATAGGCTTTATTCAACAGTTCACGAATGGAGAAGCATCCCATCTAGTAAATAGAAGAGTTGTACAAAATGGAGAGTTTTTATAGAAGAGTGGAGCAAAGAAGTTATTAGGAAAAGACAAGAAAGAATTGTTTTAGACCAGTCATCTTTTGAGGGAGAGGTGAGAGTCTGTCATGAAGCTTACCTATTTTTCCTTTGGGGGTTGGAGAGGACCCACAGGAGAGATGACCTCATTGTTGCTGACCAGAAAATTCCAGAAAGGTCAACTGAGATTACATTCCTGGGGAAGGTCAAAACTGCAGTTAGGTCAGGTATTAAATCTAGGTTTAGTGTCATGAGCTTTAGCTCAACTGACACCATTTTGAGCCTGTGGTTTCCTCTTTAACAGGCTTCTTAAGGAAGCCTGACACTGTTGTCAGACTTCAGAAAATTAAATCCCAGCTTACCATAGCTGTGTGACCTTGAGCTAGTTTCCTCATTTATAGAATAAAGGTATTAATGATTTCTATTTCTTAAGCTTGTTTTGAAAATAAACTTAACTAAATTCATGCAGCCTAGTATCCAGTGCAGAGTGTGAACTAAAAAAAAAAAAAAAAAACACGATATTCTCTACAAAGAGCTTATTATTCAGATTAAAGTTCTATCAGTAAAAATAGAAATACCCAGCAATCACCATAGATTTCAGTGTGGTTGAATTACTTGTGATTTTTTCAATTATGCTCTAAATCACTAAAAGTATATTGCTGCTCTTTTAATCTTCATCTTCAAAAGGCTTTAATGTACATAAATAAATAACTCATTCAATCTGTACGGTGTTATCAGTCATGTGCTCTGCTTAGGGAGTTTTCATTTGAGGGTAAATTCCTCTGAATTATGCTGCTCTCTGATACGATAGAAGCACATCATTTTTATAGCAGTGCTGAGGAGTCAGATTTCTCCACCAAAATGAACTTTCCAGATAGCTCCATCTGCCTTAACCTTTGAAGAAGAACGCTCTTTCCAAGAGTGTAGCCTGCAGGCCTGTGTGTGGAGTATACTCAGACATAATCCATGTGTGCTTGATGATCAATTATTGTTTGGGGCCTTAAGAAATTACTTTATCTGCCTCAACCTATAGTGTTTTAGTAAGAACTTCAGTTGTTTTTCTGATGTCAGACAACCTTCTTTTTCGAGACTTATGTTACCCCCAGGTAGTAGATATTGTAAGTGTGTAATAGAGGGCACTTTCTGCAGGCTCAAATTCAGGAGCATTGAGGCTTTTTTTCTTCAAATTTTATGATTAGAAACTTTTTGCTTAACATATTGGTTCATAGCTATTTTTCTAAGCTTGCCAGACATAACTTCCCAAATAGTGGGAGATTTCTATAGTAGCCATGTGACACAGCAACTTAGTAATGGAGGGATAGGCAGGGATTGAGAGAGGAAACACCTGAAAGGTATGTGTAGTTTAAAAAAAAAAAAAAAAAAACAGATTTAATTCTAACATACAATAAGCTTTAAGGAAATTGCTGTTGTACTGGAGACCAAACTAATTATAATGAGACAGAGCCAGATAATGATAATGTGCTTTGATTTTAGAATGAAATTCAGAAAATAGTTGCAGGGTCTGCTTTTAATGATATCTTCATTGATAAAGGATGTAAAAAATTTCCAAGTCTATTAGCTAGTTGTTTAATAGTAAATTTGACCAAGTGTAGTGACACATTTTCTTATTAGAACGCTTATGGTTATCTACATAGCAAATAGTAAATTGGAGATTTATATGCCATTTAAATTAGGTTATATCTAGGAGAATTCCTTCCAGTTGACCTGGAAAGCCTGCTCTTAAGAGACTCCTTGTGAAAGAGTTTTAGATGGTTTTCTGTAGTACCAAGAGACGTTAACATAATAACATTTCGTTTTAGCATAAGAGTTATTTAAATAGACAGCTGGGCCATTGTAGTGCAAAACAGTCAGCCAGCAGCTTAGTATTGCACTTTGGCCTTTACTTACAACATAAAGGAGTCTCGTTATGACAAGCCTGTCATGGTGGGAAATCTGTCTACTGCAGCTCATTCTTGTACCTAATCCAGGGAGGTTTAATCACCAGAAGTATTAATCCTACTAATAATAATAACTAACATTTGTAAAGACTTTGGAGTTTATAAAGGATTTTCACATATAGTTCCTGCCCTTGTATTTTTGCCCTAACTTCCTAATTGTTCTCCCAGACTCTAGTCTCAACTCCTTGCAGTCCATTTTCTATACTGATGGTCAGAAACACAAATTTCATCATATAATGTGCATGATTATACATCTGTAGTGGTTCCTTATTGCCTACATGGTATAGTTTAAATCATTAGTAAACTATACAGGATAGAGAATATCGGTGGTGGGGAACCAGGTTTTTCATAATGCACACACACATACACACACATGCGCGTGCCCAAATGAAACAAGAATGTATTAAAATTGTACTGACAATATAGGGAGGAGGAGATGCTGCAGATATTTGCTAGGCTTTTTTCCTTGCTTTTTTTTTTTTTTTTTTTTTTTTAATGTAAAGAGTTCATAGCTTCCAATGACATAGACAATATAGGTCAGGGACTGGACAGATGTAAGAAAAATGTTTTAAATGGCCCGTATATATATATTTTTTAGTTGTAGCACAGTGCTTTGTGCTACATAGTGCCTACATAATAGGCATCAACAATCATTTTCTAAAATTTACTTTATTTCAGTGTTGGAAGAATTGTAACAAATCGTCTAATGCAGAATTGCCATAAAGGCTTGGGACGATGTTATGTACGGTTCCAGTGTATAAATTATGTGAAAATAATGGACAAAAGAGAAGGAAATGTTTTGCTAGATAAAGATAGAATGCTGTGGAAGTTCCATTCAAACAGATTTAAAAGAGAAAAAAAAAAAAATCTGAGTTTATGAATGTGTATTCCACAGTTGGAAAATAAGCTCTGGCCCGTGAGATTTTACCTAAATAATATCAGGGATAGTCTTTTGTTTAAGCAAGATTGTGAAGTTTATAAGAAAGTAATTATAATCTACCTCTCGTTATAGACTTTTTTTTTTGTTCTTTTAATTTCTTTTGGAATATCCATGATTCTGTGAATTATGTCTATTTCTTGGTCAGCAAGTGTTTTCCTAGGGTGTGTTCATTTTAGTACACCAAAGAACTGCAAAGCATGATTGAAGACTAGAAATGTAAATGTATTTGCCATGGAAATGGCTCATTTTTGATCTTGTCTAACATATGCTTTTGAAAATTTGCCACTCATACACCTAGACATGATTTAAATTTCTAGACAAGCTGTGAAAAGGAGATGTTTTGATGAAATAAAGTGTGGTAGTAATGGCGCTTATGGGAAGGACCAGTGCAAAATTTCCAGTTCAAAGAACACTTCGTGGAACATAATTAATTGTGATAGTTTTATAGAGTCAAAATGATTTTTATACTAACTTTTAGAACATCTTTCTATAACAGAAAGCATTCATTCCAAAACATACAAATACATTAACTTGTTACAGTGAGAACTAAAATTCTACTAATCTCTTATTTTATACATAAATCATTTAGATTACAAAGGACCAAAGTACCCTTCACAAAATCTGTATATCCCTTTGCTTAAACTATATCATAATTGGCTTTGACAAATGGAATTTGATTTTCAAAGGTGTTTCTACCATGTATTAATAAATTAAAGAAAGTGCATTTAAATTTGTTAAATGGATTGATTTTGTATTTTAATGTGTCGTCACTGAAATACTGTTGAACTGGATGAGTTTCTATTGTTTGATCAGGGCCTTCTACCTAGAGTTGAAGATTTTTCATTGAGATGCTGATGCATATTTACATGTGTTCATCAAGTAGTATAGTTTTTACTGTTAGTGATAATGACTGAAAAACTGGGGACCAACTCTCAAATAATATAGTTTTATGTCTCTCAGTAAAAAATGAACTTTTAGATATTAACCAAAATTATGTTAACCAAACTAATGCTAGCTGTAGAATTTTCAGTTAAAAGAAATATGGTATATAGCAAGAATTAAATAAAATAACTTTCTAATCACTTGTATTTCCTGCTTGGTATCACTTGCAATTTACATGAAAGGATAGTAGTTAACAGATTTTTAACATGGTTTTGGAACATGATTCCTTCCAGAGTCTGATGAAAACAATAGATCATCTCCCCAGAGAAGATTCACATGTGCATACACACTAATCATGTAGTCTTCATTCAAATAAGGCCACTTTTATGTATGTAACTGTGTGAAATACAGAATCCACAGATTTCTTTTTTTTTTTTTTTTTTTTTTTTTTTTTGTGGGACGCGGGCCTCTCACTGTTGTGGCCTCTCCCGCCGCGGAGCACAGGCTCCGGACACGCAGGCTCAGCGGCCATGGCTCACGGGCCCAGCCGCTCCGCGGCATGTGGGATCTTCCCGGACCGGGGCACGAACCTGTGTCCCCTGCATCGGCAGGCGGACTCTCAACCACTGCACCACCAGGGAAGCCCCGAATCCACAGATTTATGATGACCAGAGATCCTCTAATTATTTATTCCCTGCAACTTTCATTGTCAAACCAAGGATCCCCAATCTCCTATACCCTCCACTGTCTGTTTTTCTTAGCACTTCTCACCATACTACATGATTTACTCATGCATTATATTTAGTGTTTATTGTGTGTTCCACCTGCTATCGTACATCTTCCACCAGGACAATGATCTTTGTGTGTTCTATTCACAGTGCATCTAAAACAGTTCTTGACAGAAAGCAGTCCCTCATTATTTCCAGAACCAATGAATAGATTTATGATGACTGGATATCTTATATTTAGAATAAGGGAATGGATTTTGAGCCAAGAGACTGGCATTGAATTGTTGATCTGAATATCCCTAACTCCATTATTTCAACCTCAACAAGTCCACCATACCCCAGAGGATTTTCAGCTAACACTGTTAAGTGTTAAATTGGACAGGAAGTTTCCTTAAGGGTGAATTGATTTTTTTTACAACTTCATAATGAGAAGAAAATGTTTAGCAAAAGTAATTGTAAATCAAATGTTATCATGGCTAGTAAATTATTAAATTCTGAATCGTATATATACACAAAACTGAATTATTTTCCCCCAGGGTACTGACCCTGGGTCAGTTGACTCATGATTTTTCTTTGCTTATTTTGTTGATTGGTTTCCATTGTTTGTTTTATTTTGTTTTCCAGCATTATATCCTTTCTATCATAATTTTGGGCCGTTAGTCAATTAAAGTATCCAGGTTTTATTACCAATGGTTAGATGGATTTAGCTATACCATGAACTAAATAAAAAGTCACCCTAACAACCAAATATATTATGAAGCACACACACACAAATCCTGTAACCTCACTAGCCAATATATTTTTATCACAGCTACTATTTAGAAGACAGGCTGATAAAATGTGGGAAGATAGTGCACATTTTGTGAGAAAGAAAAAAAATGTTTTTACACTTAGGGACTATTCATTAAATTTTAGTACAAAGGGAATTCTCTTTATATTGCTAAGTTATCAGCCAGTGAGTGAAAACAGAAGGATGAACAGTTCTGCTCTGATTGTTATAGAATACCAAACATGCCTGGTGAGATTCAGCCTGAGGATAAGCAGGGAAGAAAGAACATTTAAAGGGAACAGTTGATGTTGCTTGCAGCGGAGGGCTTTTTGGTGAGATGATTCGACATCTGCCTGCTTCTTCCTGTGTTCATCACTCCTTTCCCTGCAGTGCCACAGACACTGCTAGACACTCTTCACACTGCAGTAAATGACTCCCTTCACCTGCCAGGGTGGCCAACTAAAGCATTTATTCTCCATGGTGTGCCTAATCCTTAAAACAGGCCTGAGCAGCAGACAGGGATGAGTGAATGAATGAGTGATGGATGAGTAGTGTCCACAGAGGAGAAGAGTTTATTATTTTTGTATATTTTCATTGTATAGAAAAGGAACATACTGTAGTGTAAGCTTTCCACCTAAACTTGTCAGTTGTATTCTCTCCTGCTGTTATTCAGTCTCAACTTAAAATTCATTTTTACCTTCTTAAATTATTGTGTTACAAAGACTTAGGTAGAAAGTTCCCTTATACTTGTGCTTTCTTGTACCTCTGTGATTTTTCTTTCACTTATTAATCTGTGTATCCTACATACATACGACCACAGAATAAGAGCATTCCTCAGTTAACAGAATGCAATGCTCTGAAAAACTCATCTGTAACATGTTTGCTTGGACTCAGAATCCATTTTAAATATTATTGAAGAAATAAGCCCAAAGAATAAAGTGAATAATTTAGGGGCAATTGAGATATTAACAATGTTAATTGTGTTCATTAATATATTTCTCTATTCAGGTTTTCTTTAATATCATCCAATAGAGTTTATAATTTGCTTCATAAAGTCTGTAAACATCCTATATTCAATTAATGACCAGATAGTTTATAACTATTTTTTTCTATTGTGAATGGTAGCATATAGTCTTCAGCATTTTCCAATTTGTCAATGATAGTATAGAGAAATGTGCTGATGTTTTAAAATTTACAGAAATTCTCAAAATGCTGATTCATAACAATTTGAATTTTAGAAATATGGTTTAAAACATAGATGGAGAAAATCAAAGAGAAAACTAATAAATTAGAAGATAAATTTTAGAAAATCACTCAGAATGAAACACAGAGAGATAAAGATAAGGATATGAGAAAAAGAAATTGAGAGACATGGAGGTTAGAGTGGGAGAACCAGCCTATGGTAAGAAGCTCCTAAAGGGGAAACTGTGGATACTGGAGGAAGAGCGGGGTCCAAACCTGCACCAGGAAAGTTCAGGGCTATTTTGATGGATCTCAAGAAGGTCCAAGAAGGCATGAGCTCATGAACTTCAGGTTTGCAGTTATATCAACTGAAGTCCAAATTTAGACATTTACTAAAGGGAAGTGAGTGGCCTTGTATAAAATATGAGTCCTTTCTAAGGCTTGGTCTCCCTATCCTCTAAATGGACTTTGTATAGTTCCTAACATATGGCATTGTCATGGGACTCAGTGAGATAATACAAGGGTGCTGCTCAGCCTTGTGCCTGGCATGTAAGCACTCAGGGAATGCCACCTATTATAGGATTCTGGAAGTGTGGTAATAATTGTACTGTTACTTAATACATAGAGATGTAGGCCCTAAATAATACTCTACAACCTAACCATAGCATTGTTAGATGCAGTGCTCTCAGGGTGGGCATCTATCATGCATGTCTACACTGCTATAATCCTGACAGTCTCTGAGAACAACCTGAAGACTCACAGAACAGGTTTTCTACAAACATAAAGAAAAAAAGCCACATGCAGACAGGTAAAAAGGGCAGAGATGCAGGACACTCAGAACTGCGGAGGGATGTTAAAACCACAGAAGCCCCCCTGAGCAGTGAGGGATCCAAGCCCCACATTGCGCTCTCCAGCCCAGGGGACGTGCACTGGGAAGATAAGCCACCATACCATGTGTCTTTGAAAACGAGGGGACTCATGTCTGGGAGGTCTGGAGGGCTGCTTTGGGAAGCCCTTCTTGCGACTCTGCTCTTGAAGGGCTTGCACACAAACTCACTCACTCTGAGTCTCAATGCAGAGGTGGAAGCTTGAAAAGCAGCTGGGTCACGGAAGAAGGAGATTTACTGACTAACTTCAGGGTGTGTGCCAGAGGGGGAGGGATCCGGTAGAACTTCCTCTGGGGACGGAAGCACTGGTGGGCACCATTTTTTATTTTTTATTTTTGTACTCTCTTTCAACCTCACTGGCCCAGTGCTGGCAGGTGACATTTCTTTCACTCTTCAACTTGGCTAACACTGCACCCCTCCAAAGCAGACTTCCACACTGCCCCACTTGGCAGGAGGCCCTGGCTGACACTGATGCCCCTCCAAAGTGGCTCTGACTGGGGGGAAAGTACCAGCCACCAGAGTGCTCACAGGAGTTGTAGCCAGGCCTCACAGACAAGCAGGATGGGGGCCAGTCCATCTACCAGCACACCCACAGTAGTTGTGGTTGAGCCATAGGCAGGCCACAAGGTGGCCCTGACTACCAGTGTGCCCACAGCAGTCATGGTGGGCCTTACAGCCAGTAGTCTGAGGGTCCAACCCTGTCTTCCAGTGCACCTGCAGCAGTGACGCATTCACAACAGGAGGGCACATGCAGTCCACACAGAGGATACCCCCGGAGGACCTGGCTCTGCTGACCAGTGGTTGCACCAGTGGACCCCACAGGACACCTTCTACATAAGGTCACTCTTTCAAGACTGGGAGACATAGCTGATCTACCTGATACCTAGAAACAAACACAAAGAGTTAGGCAAAATGAGGAGACAAAAGAATACCTTCCAAACGAAAGAAAAAGAAAAAACGTCAGGAAAAGAAAGAAATGTCATGGAGATAAGCAATTTACCAGATCAGGAGCTCAAAGTAACAGCCATAAAGATGCTCACCAAACTCAAAAGAGAATGGAAGAACTCAGTGAGGTTTTGTGTTTTCTAATTATGAGTTCAGGATAGAGAAAATAGTAAAGACCAGGCTTTCCCCTCCCTCTGTCCTCTCTTTCCTCTTATGCCCCTCTCATACTCCTCTCCCTCATTTCCCCTTTTTCTTCCTCCTACCATGTACAGTAGTGCAGGTTGTGTAACTATACAGGGAATTTTGGCCAAGAGGATGAAGAAGGGCTTTAATTCAGCTCTTCGGTGTGGTAAAGAGACCCATTTTTTTTTTTTTCTGGTACGCGGGCCTCTCACTGTTGTGACCCCTCCTGTTGCGGAGCACAGGCTCCGGATGCGCAGGCTCAGCGGCCACGGCTCACAGGCTCAGCCACTCCGTGGCATGTGGGATCCTCCTGGACCGGGGCACGAACCCATGTTCCCTGCATCGGCAGGCAGACTCTCAACCACTGCGCCACCAGGGAAGCCCAAGAGACCCATTTTTTAATCAGTAACCCTCTACTCCTATCCTTGCATGCCTGTGCCATGGTGGAAGCAGGGACTTTAGTTGTGAGGCTCTTGGTGTTGGGAGAGTGGTGAGAACATTAATAGTACAAGTCCTAACAGTGGAGTTGCCATTGGGCTTAGGTGAACTGCACAGTCCCGCACAAGAGGCAGAATACCATTTTATCTCCCTTTACTCTTCTCTATTGCTTATAACATAGACCACTTGGGTACTGAATCAGCAATCAGAAAATGACTGCTTCCAAACAAGGTCAATTTCTTATTGTATCTATGACCCTAGGCACTTTGTTACCAAACCAGGTCTGTTTGCCTGATGCACAGCCAGCTAAACTCTGAGATACCAAGGTTTGCAGCAGAGAAAGGGTTTATTCACAAGGCAGCCCAGCAAGGAGATGGAGAAACAAGTCTCCAATCTGTCTTCCCAAAGGTGAGGGGCTTGGGACATCTGTGGGATAAAGAAGCAGGCTTGCCTGAGGTGTGGGGAAAGATGGTTGGTGGCAAGGAGAAGGTGAAGTAATCTGTGTTCTCCTCGGGTGTATCTGATATATGCTTCTTCATGGGATACATGTTCAGAAAATGGTGGCGTTGACATGATCTGAGGGTGGAGTGTTTGGCCCTCTGAGGTCAAAAAGTCATCCAACGAACATTCATGCAGGTTCAGTTGAGTGGTCTCTGGTATTGACTGGTATTGACTGGTTTGAACTGTGCAAGACTAGCTCCCTGTTCCTGAAAAACAACTTAAGCAGTGATCCATTGCTTTAGTGATCCATCATGTCCGAAGTGTTGTTATCTACAGGAGGCAGTTAAAGTATTCTTGTGATGTTTTGTCTAAGCTAGGTGAAGCTTGGAGTGTATGCAATTTGCAAAACAATTAGTCAGTGAAGGCGGGTTACAGGATATTATTTATTAAGCAAGTTATAGTTTAAGGGATCTATATTTTCAGGGATGACTGCTCTTGACTTCAAAATCATTTAACCTCTTGTAAGTTTCCGTGATTTCATTTTTACCTGGGTAAAGATTAAACTAAAAGATGCTTAGGTTCATCTTAATTTTTACTTCATCTCAAGATTCTATGACTACACTTTCCACTTTTGCTTCCAGTCCTCTGACTATCAGAAGGAGGTTGAGATGTGAGTGAGGCACAGTGCTTGGGAAGGGCCTAAAGCAGGGAAGAGGTTCAGGACTAATCACGGGATGAGATTTATTATAGGGCTTAGGAATAAGAAGTGAAGAAATAAAATAAGGGAATCTCCATTAGCAAAAGGGAGAGTGAGGAAGTTCTGTTTGCTGGTGAAAGAATTTTGTCAGTTGTAACTACCTCCATGATAAATGTGATTTTTCAGAGCCAGAATGCATCCTTAGTGTGGATGCTTTTCCTTGTAGAGTAGTGTTTGTAGTGGTTAAGCCTATTTTTAATGAGTAAAAGATTCAGTTATTTCATCCTTGATTAACACTTCTCAAAGAGTCGTTCAGTGAGGTGTTAAGAGCAATTAGAAGCATAATAACCCCAAATAAGATTGAAAACAGTTGAAAATAACAGAATGAAATATGTCATAATACTTTCTTAAAATAATTAAACAGACTGTTTTTGTAGGAATTTTCAGAGCTTTAAAAATATGAACATCTGTTGTACACCTCCAAGAAAATATCATGGTGACCAGGGTTCTCCAGACTTATTTGACCATTTCCCACCAAATATCTCCTAGGATTAATATTTCATGAAACACATTTGGGAAACTGTGTAAAATGTGTTATTTCAACATGGAAAATTTGAGTACTCATGGAGAAGTTCATTTGTGAAAATGACATAGATCAGGTGTTCTTTGCTGAAATCTCAGTGTAACAGAGAGGCAGTATAATACAGGGGCCAGTTGCCTAGGTAGGAATCCAAGCTCCACTACGCACTAGCTGGGGAATCTTGGCACATCAGTTAACCTATCCACATCTCAGTTTTCTATCTATAAAATGACAATACTAACAATATCTAACTTGCATGTTTTTTATGAAGATTGAATGAGTTCATATGTTCAAAGCACTGAGAAATATGCTAGTTCATAGGATGTGCTGTTTAAGCATTAGATCAAAAAATCTAAGCTGTGCCAAAGGAATGTAGCTCTCCTGGAATGCAAAGGGTTTTTCTATGAGGGGATTTTACCGAAGGGAAATCAAAGAGTCTTTGGAAATATGTTCTTAGACAAAGAAATGTGTGCTGGAGAAAATATGTATGGTTGAGAGGAAATGTATTTCCTGGAACCAAGTAATCAATTTGAGAATTTTACCTCTTGCACATGCTTAGTCATTTACAAAAATGCGTGAACTGTGGGACACTTTTTCAAATCTTCTTGCCAGGCTCCACCTGCATGTCAGCAACCAGTACAACAAACTTCTTGTCATTTTCCAATCACAGTACTTCCTCAGATTGCCATACCCTTTTACATGTGATTTTTCTACCTAGAAAGCCTTTTTCCATTTCTACACCTGGAATGGTTCCTATTTTTCTTTTCAACTTCTATCCAATCCAGATGCCACCTCCCTGATTCTTCTTGACAGAGTTGGTTTCTTATTTCTCTTTTCCCATTGCACCATTATGGTAGTTTTCACATTGTGTTGTAGTTTTTGATTGCTTACCTCTCCATCTGCTTTATATTAGTTCTCTTATTTCTGTGCAATAAATCACCCAAACTTATTGGCATAAAACAATAAACTTTTAACATCTCACACATTTTCTGACGAATAGAACTTAAGATGGCAAAAATGAATTATCTTGTAGATGATCAGAATAAGCTTCCATAAAATCTGATTTCTAAGAAAGCCCGTTGAAATTTCTTTAGAGTTGCTGAAATCCCAAAGTCCTGAATATATATTTGTTTGTAGGAAAAAGGTCTTTAATCTAGACACTTTTTTTTTTTGCATTTAACCTTTATATGAATAGCAGGAATAATGAAAAATATGATACAACAAAAACTATTAGTTTGAATAGTAAGGGAAATTAGGGAAGGATTTGCATTCTTTTATCAATGCTACTAATTTAGTATTTGGCATAGTCCATTCTTTAAATATTCTATTATTTCCATATTTTACTGCCAACATTTTCAAATATATGTATTTCTATTGCCTCTATTTCTTGTCCACCTGTCTCTCTTCCCCATTTGCACTGTTGAACAAAAATCTGCATCATCATCAGTAACAACTTTTTTCCCCACAAACCCGTAACCTTTTTTTACTGTCCTTATTTCTTGACTTTTCTGCTATACTTGACTCTGTTGACTTTCCCTAGCTTTATAGAATTCTCCCCTACTTTAGTTTTTGCAACTCTGTAATATTTTCCCTCTTGAGTAGTTCTCTAAGCATGAATTATTTCTGTAATCATCATGAATAGCCCGTACTCAAGGGATATCATCTTAAAGCAACTTTAGTATGTTTTGTTTCCTTTTCTGTTATGATTAATCTGTGGGACTAGTCCTTTACTGCTAAATGGAATTTAAGCCAGGGCCCAAGACTTTTTAGTCACTTTTACATATAAAATGTTCTTCATTCAGTATAATTAATATGCCATTATATACTATAGCAACAAATATTTTTAACTTTGTTCAGAGTTATGGCTTTTCCCCTTTCCCACTTAGACGGGCTGATACTCTGCAATGGGGGAGGTTATATGTGTTCGTATCTTCTCTTTGCGCACTTTTTGCTTTTAACTATGATTTTGATCTTCCTCCTTGCCCTTCCCCCACCTCCGTCAGTGTTAAAGACTAGGCAGGTGTTTACGACTTTTTTCTGTCACCTCACTTCTAATAATAGTTTTTCAGAGACCATTGGGAGCTTCTCACCTACAGCATCTTTGACAGAAGTCATTGCATCTCCATTCCTGCTGATTACTTACTTTCTCAGTCTGAGGCATTCTCTTTCTCTGATCTATCCAGTTTTTTCTTTCTGAATTTTATTTTATGTATTTTTTTATACAGCAGGTTCTTATTAGTTATCCATTCTATACATATTAGTGTATATATGTCAATCCCAATCCATCCAGGTTTTTCATAGCAGAATAATCTTGCCAAAACAATGGATACCAATTTCATTATGATTAATTTTGTATACTGACCTCCGTGATTGTAAATAATATCATATATGCTAATTTATAATTCTGAATGACATTTTAAACTGAGGGCATAATGTGTTTTATATTTCTTTATAGCTAAATATTTAGAATGGATTAAGCTAATAATAATTCAATTCACTGTCCAATTCATATACATAATCCTATTCATCAGTTTAGATCCTGGTTTGAAGAATATGGACTAGTGCACACAATAAAGTCTTTAATATTTAACCATATCCTATACTATATGATTTCAACTTTTGGTTTGTCAATGTATCATGAAAGAAAATTAGCAGTCAATCATTTTTTGTACGTTTTGCTAGTCTTAGGAAAATGTGGCTAACATCACAAATGATATATGAAGTGCTGGTGGTGTTTTAATATATATTTCTGTGTATTAACAGTAACAATTGACCTAAGTAGGAAAAAAATAAGGTTTTCTATAAAGTGAACAATGGACAATAATACAGTATGATATCATCTCTTCAAGGATCATTAAGGAAATAGCAGGGGTACCTCTGAATATTTTATTGATATCTAAAGGTGTTTATGTATAATACATGTCTAACATGTAGAACACTCAGAGAAGAATTATTCAGGAATTATTTTGTTGGCATGCTGTCTATTTTATCTGGTCTCTCTGCTGAGAAAGTATTCACTAAAGATACCTTTAATATTGCTTGTATTTTAAACTTGGCATTTGACCAAGCCTTAGAATAAACAATATCTATATTAATTAATACCTATTTAACTAAAGTACAATGATAAATAATGTACACATGTGTGTTCCTTTGCACATACATAAATATATATGTTATAGTTATTCTTAAGTACAAATATTTTTTCCCTAGTTAAACACAGACTCCTGCAAAGGATGTGTATGCTCATGGGATTACTCACATACTCCTAAGAGCAAAATCTTTTACAATGGAGCTAATCGGAGTGGTGTTTTTCATTAACTCCATTATATAGCCCATCTTGAGAATCGACAAAACACTCTTAACATTTGTATCTAAGGAAATGTCTCTATTATATTTACTTTCGAATGTTCATTTTTATTTTTTTGCTCTAGATTATCAAGTGTTCATCCTTTGTATTCTAAATTGATTCCTACCGAATTGACAGCTTTAATGCACAGAAATACTATAGTATTATAATAACATTATTACCTACCTTCCATTGTTCATGTACAGATGCAGCAGTCCTATCCTATACTACTATGCCAATAGATAGCCAGGACTACAACCACCTTTACTCAAGTCGCAGGTCTTTAGGAAGTAGATGCTTTTTGGGAGTAATGAACAAAGTACTGAACTAAGTCATGAAAGGTGTCACTCCTCCTGCACAGTCAGTGGGTAGGGTGCTGTGTTAAAGAAGAAACAGTCTCTCCAGGTGACAATTGAATGACTGGAGATTCTCACTCCAACAAAGACTAATGATCAGGTGGAAAATGACTAAACTTCCTCAATGGTCTTTACTTTGGTTCTCCCCTAGGTCTGACTTTCAGGACAGAGGATTCTCTCCTTTCTTAGGAGAACTCCCTTAGCTCTTGCGGGTGCTTTCTGGGAATGCCCCCATGTTCAATCACTTGGCATTTGTACTTCAACCTTCTTGTAATCTGCAGTGATTCCCTCCCATATTCTCCACATATCCTTCAGAAGCACTCCCTCTTGCCTCAAACCCCAGTCTCACCATATTCTCTCACATGAGTCTCTAATGGACTGTTGAAATCCAAGCAAAAATAACAAAACTCTGTTTCCCTTTTCTCAATGAGAAAAATTTCTGAGTAGTCAAACCTTTGCAGAAGTGAATATAGGTATAATCTTTGATATATATATATATACATATTTGCATTCCTTCCCCCTTCCCCAGCATTGAAAAGGAAGCTAATATTTTTTTCTATATTCATGTTTATGAAGGTGGGCAATTCTACCACTACTGCTATGAATCCTGTTAATTATAGAAGTAAAAGTGAAAATAGAAATTAAACCTTAGAGTAGCTGCATAGATTTATTTTCTAAATATTTTAATTGTCCATGTCATTGTCATAGTTGATATTTGTTGAATACTTGTTATGAGCCCCAACTTTCCTACACATTTTGCATATATTATATTGGTTAGTCCTTGTAATGAGGTATGAACTCTTTGTATCCCCATTTGGAGAAACTGCAACTTAGGAAATAATTTAATATTGCATTCAAATAAGATATTTTCAGCTTTGTGGCAAAAATTTTATCCAATTTTAATATCTTTGTATATATTGCTGATAAAGTTGACCATTCTGATGCATATTCATTATGAAGCCATCACACCATTTCATCCTTTTTATTTCTAAGTAATTGGAGAAATATTTGCTTCGAAAGATTTTAAATGTTGAAAATTATGTAATAGTGAAAAAATATACAATAGTTTTATCTGGTATGTTATTTTAATATTTGAGAGTCAAACCAGCATGCTATAGCATATGGCAGATACATTCAGTAAGATTCTCTTAAAGATTTTATACATTTTTTCCCATGGAAAAATTACAGGGTTTTGGTTGCATCTGTATTCACGTTTTCTTTTATTTCTTAATACATGTTTCCTTTATGAAAGGTTTTTGTTAATCTAAATCTGGTGACATGTTCTGTTTCTCTTCTGTCTCTTTTAAATACAAGACAAGTAGTACTGATTTGTAGTAATTAAGACAGGTCCTCTTGTTTCTGATTCCTCAGTAAGCACATGGAAAGCAGGATACTTCTTATGAAGTTAATCAGCAATCTGTGACATTCAGCACATAGTGTTCCAGTGATCTTTCAAAATGTTTAATAGCATTAGATAGCTTTTGAAGTAATTATGACTAGTGTTCACGAATGCAGCGCTAGGCTTTATGTGTCACTGGATTTATATTTTTTGCTAAAACGCCATGGATTATAAAGACAAATCATTATTTTATAGAGCTCTACAAAAGGAAAAAAAAAGCTAAATTATTCCATTGGGTATGCATCCTGATTTTAGAGATGTTAAAATTTGAAAAACAACATATGGTAAACACATGTAGCAGTAAATGTTACTACTGGCAGATAGATACAGGAGTGTTTAGGAGGGAGGGAAATAAGCACAAGCACACAGGGCTGGTGGGAGGAGAGACTGGTCCAGTCTTTCTGGAGGTCATTTGGTTATACCAATCTAAAGCTGTAAAACCATTCATATCTTTCCTCTTAACCAAAAGAAATAGTGAGACACGTGCAAACATTTAGGAACAACTTCTACGTGTTAGGCTCTGTTCTAAGAACTTGGCATCTATCAACAAAGGGAGCAAAGATCCCTGCCCGTGTGGAACTCACACTGTAACAGAACAGAACATGATTGTGATAGACTGCACTGTGATAAAAACAGATTATGGAACAGTGTTTGATGCATGATTCTAATTTGTAACTAAAAAAAGAAAGAAACATTATAAGTACCCTAGAGTAAGTGATTGGTATGATGCACTTAGTCAACTGGGTTTTACTTCCATTTGGGTTTTATTTTATAAATTTTAGCCAGATTTGATTATTAAAAATGTAAATAACTTACATGGGCATGTTTCTATTTTACTAACCAATTTATTTGTGTCCTTCTGTTTTTATTCGCTTGTGTAAACTTATTCTTAAAACAGTCTTTATTAGATTGAGAACCTTAAGAGGGCAAGACCAGATAAGTGTGATTCTGTTAGTAAGTATTGACTCAGTGGTTCTCAAAGTAGGGTGCTCTATCAGCAGCAGCAGCATCCCCTAGGATCTTATTAGAAATTCAATATTTGGGACTCTAGTCGCCACCTACTGAATCAGAAACTCTGGAAGCAGGGTCCAGATATCTGTGTACAACCAAGCCCTTCAGCCATTCTGATATACTCTGAAGTTTGAGAAGAACTGCAGTAACTGGGCAGTATAATACATCTGCTATGCTAGTGAAATAAGAGATTATAGGAATCATATTAAAGAAAAATATCTTTTTTTCCCTCTGTTTTTGATAGGCAGTTGTCAGGATAGCCTACAAATGGATTCAGGGCTAAATCGTTGCATGGTATCTGGCTAAATCTCTTTTATTTAATAATGCCCAGCCTACATAGTAGAAAGAGTAGAGAAGTATGCAAATATTCATGAGTTTTTCTATTTGAGAAATAAAGAAACCTACTATTTAAGTAGTTGAAAGAAAGATATTTTACCTCATAGAATCATGGGAAATAAACTTATGTCTTGACACTAATTAAATTATCTTTAATACAGTGTAAATAAGTTTCATATTGAGCAGTTGACTACTAGAAGAAATAAGAATGTTCAATAAAAATATTTTCAATATTAAAAATAATATACTTTGGTACATAAAACTCAATTCATAAAAATTACAACTTTATTATATATTTGTAACCACATAATAATTGCCATTATGCCAATTATATTTTTGTTGTATTAACAAATATTCATTAGTATGTTATAAATGGCTCAGCTTAGTAGCTAAATTGAGGAACTCCCCTGTGATTGGAGGGGAAGAATGAGATAATAAACAAATAAACAAATGGACAACAACCAGACCATATGTGACACTAGAACTCTGACCAACAAGCCTAGGAATCCAAACCACAACCTCTGCATCAATTTGCTCAGAGTGGTTAGGAAAGTCCAGGACTTTCAGGATATTTTCAAGTGAGTGACTACCAACTTTCTTAATTTTTGTCTCCTCCTTCCAACTCAAAACCAACCAGAGAAAGCCAAAACTGCTCCCCAATCAGTCACATAGGGTGCCCTGCTTCTGGTTAACCCGCCTTCAGCTTTTCCATGCTAATAACCTCCTAACAAAACATACCTGAATTCTTCCCTTTTGTTCACTACAAAGCGCCTTGACACTGATTTTGACAACTATTTTTCAAACATGAGACCAAAAGCACAAGCAACAAAGGCAAAAATAAATAAATGGCACTACATCAAACTAAAAAGTTTCTGCACAGAAAAGAAACAATCAACAAAATGAAAAGGTAACCTACGGAATGGGAGAAAATATTTGCAAGCCATATACCTGAGAAGGGTTTAATATTTTATATATATATATATAAAGAATTTATACAATTCAATAACAAAAACAGAAAAAATCTGATTTAAAAAATGGGTATTTTTTCCAAGAAAGACGTAAAAATGGACAATAGACCCATGAAAAGATGCTCAACATCACTAATCATCAGGAAAATGCAAATCAAAACTGCAATGAGATATCTCCTCATACCTGTTAGAATAGCTACACTCAAAAAGACAGGAGATTACAAGTGTTGGTGAAGATGTTGAGAAAAAGGAACCCTTTGCCCTATTGATGAGAATGTAAATTGGTACAAATGCTATGGAAAATAGTACGGAGAATCCTCAAAAAAATTACAATTACTATCCAGCAATTCCACTTTTGGGTTTATATATTTAAAAAAAAATGAAAACAGGATCTTGAAGAGACATCTGAACTTCCCTTTTCATTGTGGCATTATTCATAATAGCCAATATATAGAAACAACCTGAATGTCCATCAATGGATGAATGGATAAAGATTTATTTATATCTGTATAATGGAATATTATTCAGGCATGAGAAAGAAGGAAATCCTGCCATTTGTGACAACCCGGATGGGCCTTGAGAACGTTATTCTAAGTAAAATAAATCAGAGAAAGACAAATACTCTACAATATCACTTACATGTAGAGTCTAAAAAGCTGAACTCATAGAAATAAAGGGTAGAGTGGCGATTAGCAGGGGCTTGCAGTGTAGGGGAAATAGTGACATGTCAGTCAGTGAATACAGACTTGCAGTTAGAAAGTGAATAAGTTATGGGGATCTAATGCATGGCATTGTAATTATAGTTAACAATACTGTATTATACGCTTGAAAATTGCTAAGAGAGTAGATCTTAAATGATCTTACCACAAAAAGGAATGGCAATTTTGTGATATGATGAGGTGTTAACTAAGGCTATAGTGGTACCCTCACTGTGTCACAAAAGTGTTTCAATTCAACACATTTTACAACTTAGAGTTACATAATATTACATGTCAATTGTATCTCAATGAAGTTGAAAAACATGACAAGTTAGAAGTGTCAGTAACAGCGAGAAGGCAGAGAGTAGAGTGGGTTTTGGCAACAGCAACAAGTAGAGTGGGTTTTAATTTTGTTCTGGGTATTTTGACTTCAGGGTAATTGTGCAGCAGGTAAGTAGAAACATCTAGCACGAAGTTGGGAGATAACACTTGAACTGGGGAGTACAGGCAGGTCTAGAAATACTTATTTGGAAATATTCCCCATAGAGATGATGGTAACTTAAGCCATATGTATGAGGGTAATTTCGGATATGGAAGATGTAGACATAGGAGAGGATCACAAAATATAGTCATACACTGATTCACATATTCATTCAAAAATCCCCGAGCACAGCTATGCCCCTGGGCCTTGTGCTTGGTGCTGAGGGTAGACATGCTGCAAGTCTGCCTATATTTAAAGATACTGGGAAGGAGAAAAAAGCAAAGCAAAACCCACAAGCTGTAATCATCAGAATATTAAAAAAGAAAACTAAAACTAAAAAATAAGAAGGCAGTGACGGAATCCCTGGCATAAGAGAATTTCAAGAAGGAAGTAGTCAACAAGTACACGGGCTGTGAATTATTTGAGGGTGATGATGACATTAAGAAGAATGTGATTTGATGTTTTGGCACTATTGGAGATGCTCAATAAAGAGTGCCATTATAGTTATTAGGGTAAACAACATATTGTTAGGTATAAAAAGTAAGTGTAGACTGCCCACCCAAAAGAAAAATAAAAGATAGAAGCTTGAAGAGGTAGGCAGATCAAGGGCAAAGTTCTCCAGGAAAGGTAAAGCTTGACATTATAGGCTGAAAGGAATGATCAAATGGAGAATGGGAAATTGATTGTCATTAGAAAAAGCATAAAAGATGTCTTTAGGACAGGCAAGAGAAGATGAAAACAAGAATACAAGAAGGAGAGAGAGTCCTTTCTTGGAAATGAAGTAATATATTAGGAATAGATGAAGATACATTATTTAAATGGAGATAGGAAAATTGAAGTTGTTAACATGAATAACTTTAATCCACTTAAAAATGTATAAGCAAATTATGTCATAGCAGGAGAGAGAAGTAGATACAGAAAAGGGGGGGGATTGGAAATATTTCACTTTTGCGGCTATTAGGAATGCCATGGGTAGGTAACTGTTAAGAAATGATAATGATGATGAAACATGAGCAATGCATAGGGCTAGTTGTGTGGTGGAATAGCAAAATAGGAAGCAAACATTTAGGTATAGCAGCTTTCTTTTTCAAAGCTTAGAAGAGAGGATTTTATGGAACATCATCTAATTGAGGTGGGGAGGATTAGAGTGGAAGGGAGATTAAAGAGGAGACAGAGGTTGTGGGGTACATGATCTACGACTACCCCACCTTAGAGGTAAAGAACACATGGCTTAAAAAACCTTGCTGATATTGTTAAAATGAAGAATCTGGTCCATAATTCCAGGACAGGGCCTGAGATGCTGCATTTCTAACAAGTCCAGAACTATCAATGAGAATCTATAGTTTATTAAGAATCCCAAATGATTTGTATGTGCGTTTAAGAGGTATGGGCTTTTAAGTTTGAGAGGTACTGCTATATACCTCACTTTTATCTCTGTGTTGGTAATTGCCAAGAAAATGGTAAAAGGAAAAGAATAAGGAATACTGGGTATTTTCCAGGGGGTTATTCAAGTAGCCAATATGTAGAGTAAGCTAGAAAGGGACTATGCGGTCCAAATACAGCTCTGTACTTTGAGAATAGGGAGGGAAAACGATCTAACAGTCATGATGGCAGCTGCTGAACTGAAGCTCCAAAGCTTATCTGACCTCTTGCAACAGTTGAAGTGAGATGAAAATAAATGTTGCTATAGCTACCAAATAATTTCCATAAAGGTTAAACCAATCCTGTGAACTTTCACAGGTTCTTACAGATTCCCCAGTATAACCAACTCCAGTAATGAAAAAAAGATCATGATATTATGCTGGAAATTATCATTTACAATTTTAATTTCTTCTCAAATGTGTAGGTATCTATAACACAACAGCTTTTATCATGAGCGTTATTATTTTTGAAACTTTATTAATGTGGCTGAATGGCAACTTAGAAAAAGTATAACATGACAATACCACCCATGAAAAAGGGTTTGGAGAATCTCCTTATAATATACCCATTTATAGTTGGAAGTTAATGTTGCCAATCATATGAGCACAACAAACATTTTTAATAAAATGTTAATGTTTTGAATAATTTGGAGTGGCATGTTTAAGGATAATGATATCTAAGAGTCAAAATATTAAATGTAAGGATCTATACATTTTAGTTTAAAACATGTAAATTCCCACTCCAAAAATGGATTGCTTAATGTTGTTTCTATATCTATTTGACACCAGAAATATTTGTAATCATTACTTTCGTTTTATACCTTTTTAACAAAGATAAAACTTTATTTAGAGGTTTTAACATTTTGGTTTTTTGTAAGCACAATTTCAAACCAGATATCCATTCAGTTATAAAGATATCAAAGGCACCACTACCAACAGGCTAAAAGACAAATTCCAGCCTATAATGTATTTTGGCAACTTTTTTTTTTTTCCTAGTCATGCCTTTTGTTATATAGCAGTTTTCAAATAACTTCCAATTATATAATGAAATCCTCACAAAAGCCCTGGGAGATTAATGGTTTGTGCTGTCAGTTAATTCATGAATAACATCTTTCCTCAGTAGATTTTAAACCGTGGAAGAAAGATCGCCATCTCTTGTCATTTCCATTTTCTCTAATATATACAAACATGTTAATGCACAGTAGGAAACTAATAGATTCAGACAAATTTGAGTCTCCAAAGAATATGCTGTACAATTAGTTTTCTGTCACAGTAAAATGTATCCAAATTCTTTACGATCATATTAAACTAATAAGGTGATATAAGGCACAAGTTTTTTTATAATAGCTTTTTTGAGATGTAATTCCCATACTATAAAATTCTTTTTTCGTATAACCTTTTAAAGTGTACAGTACATTGGATTTAGTGTATTCAGCATTGTGTAAACAGCACCACTCTCTAAATTTTATAATGTTTTCATGAGCCAAAAAGAAAACCTGTACCTACTGGCCGCCATTCACATTCTGCTCACCCTTCAGTCCCTGAAAACCACTAATCTGCTTTCTGTGTCTGTAGCATTTCTCATTCGCATTTAAATGGTCATCCATCCAAGCCTGAGATGACATACCCTGTCCAGGATCCAGTCTCCTCCCATCTTATTACTCTACTTGTAACAGAGTAGAGTTTAAGGGAGCAGAAAGAGGAGTGTAGCCTCTCATGATTAACGACAACAATAACAAAAAACAAACAAACAAACAAAACTGCCGTTGGAGCTCCAGGCATTAATGCTGCATTCTAGCTAGAGAATTAACGAGAAAAGGAGACAAAGATGGGCGTACTCTCTACATTCAGTGGCACTTCCTAGAAGTTGCTCACTCTGCTTGCACATACATGCTTTTGCCAGACCTTAGTCTTATGGCACCAAGACTAAGAATCTTTTTCCAAGTAGACGTGAACCTAGCTAAAAATCAGCAGTTCTTTCGCTAAAAACAGGGAAAGATGGATATTGGGGGATAACTGGAACTTTCCGTCATAGTGTTAAATCCATTTGAACTTATTAAAATATATTAAGCTAGGGTTTGGAACACCTGAAGAACAATCCTTATGAAAGAGTTTAGAGTGTTAGGGCAGCATTTGTAGTGCCTTTTGATAGTGGCAATCAAATATAAAATCATTAAATATCATATTTGTAACCAGGATATAAAAGTTATGAGATCGGGGCTTCCCTGGTGGCGCAATTGTTGAGGCTCCGCCTGCCGATGCAGGGGATGCAGGTTCGTGCCCCGGTCTGGGAGGATCCCACATGCTGCGGGGCGGCTAGGCCCGTGAGCCATGGCCACTGAGCCTGCGCGTCCGGAGCCTGTGCTCCGCAATGGGAGAGGCCATTACAGTGAGAGGCATGCGTACTGCAAAAATAAATAAATAAAAGTTATGATATCGGACCGTGTTTGTCTTGTTCATCACTTTAACCTCACATTCTAGAATACTAGTGACTGACACACAGTTGCTCAAAAAATATTTATTAAATAGATAAATGAATTACTGAACTAATATAGTTATATGTGTTGTTTATAGTTATAGTTGAGCAGCAGATTTACAGATACACAAATTACCTAATTATGGGATGAGTTGATAGTTCCGAAACTTATCACTGCCTGTCCCTCCAGCTTTCCCAGGATTTAAGATCTGCTTTGAAAGAAATGATTTAGGTATTAAATAAGACATTGAGAAAGTCTGGATGTTACTGAGCTAAGGTAAAAATCTAACACCTAAATACAGGGTAGTTTTCTTCCTAAGGGCCTGTCAGCAATTATTTCTTTATTGAAGCATTGAATTATTTCTTTAGGTGTTTATTAGTTATTTATTGAGGATTTACAATATGCCAGGTTCCATTGAAACAGTCTACTTTTTTCCCCCATACATGTAGTCTGCAATTATAATAAGAATTATGTTTCTGAGATGATAAGCTTGACAGTCTTGAAAGAAGCAAGAGTTCAAAGTCTGTTTTTTTTTTTTTTAATAAACATAGTATTTGCAATTTTCTAAATGTATAGAAGGCTATCTGGTTTTCTAAGAAAGCATTTCTGATAACTTATACCAAAATTATGTATATATTACATAAAACGTGCATATTTTGTAAAATCTCATGTATTCTAAAATTTATTGGCAGAAAATAATGTATAGTTTCAGTTTAGCATTTAATGAGCTAGGCACTATGGAGCTGTCTCTATCTAAAATTAGTCATAATATGTTGGAGTTGTAAGACTGGAATGATTTAATTTGTTTACTATTTTTGTACATTCATTTAAAATAAATTGAGAGTGTAGTTATATCTCTGCTTTATGAAGTTGAATTTTTATTTCATTCTAAATAGAATAAAATGGAAACCCTTAATTTATTTCACACCTCCTCTTCATTAAAAGAATCAGAATTTCTTTGCTGCATGTAATGAATAGAGTAAGAGAGTTTGTGTTTGAAATTCAGCGGTACCATTTCTACCTTTATGCTCTTGGGCACGTTTATTAACCTCTCTAATCAATTGTCTTATCTATATAAGAACAGTAATCATAATAACCTGGTAGGATTGTTCTAAGGATTAAATGAGTTGAACCTAAGGCACTTAACATACTTCCTGACGCATAGTAGATATTCAATCAATGTTAACTACTATCGATACTTTAAAGGATCAACTAAGGGGATAGTAGACATATAATAAATGTGTAATTACATGACCCCTGAATCTAATTTTATATATATATATATATATATATATATATATATATATTCATCAATATACCACTTGCAAGAAATATTGCACAATAGTAAAATAGAATGTGGAATCTGGGTTGTGTAATGGTTCACAGAACAGTTTGATACCAGGGTCTCTGGGTTAAAACCAAAAACAGCAACAACAAAAAACAACTTGTGTAATAGTACATTTACACAATAACTTTCTCACAGCTCAAGTTTTTTTCATGGGTAAAGTTTAGATACAGTTGTGGGAATTAAATTAGTTGATACATACAAAATACTTAAACCAGTGCTTTACATATTGCTTATTTTTAGTAAGTGCTATTTATGGCATATGGCTTAATTGAGATCCTGAACTTAATTCAGCTTGAGTTGAATTTTGACTTCACAATGTATTAGTGATAAGACATTTTGGAGTATATTCTGGCAATTGTTAGCTTCCATTTTTTTAACTGAAAATGTGGAAAATAATCTCACTTTTTGTGAGTATTAATGGAAATACAAGAGACTTTTGTGAATGCCAATTGAAGATATATGAAATAAAGTATAGAAATCTTAGCATTGTACTATTTATCCATTGCTAACTAAATATTATTTTTCTAAACCCACCATACTGTCTTTAAAATAATTTGCAATTATTTAAAATTATTTATAATTATTTAAAATAACTTCACAATTTTTAGGTTTCCAAATCATTTAAAAATTCAATCTTTTGTCATTCCCTTTAAAAATTGAATTTTTCAGCAAAATTGAGCCAAGAAGAAATAAAGTACTCCAAACTGTGTTAACATCAGAGAAATCACCATCTGAAATGCCAATTCCATGAATTTTTCCAAACAGCCACATATCCAATAAATCCATTAATTAATAGCTGTAATCTATAGAAATACTAATTCAAGTACAACTTTTTAAGATTTCTGCAGTAATTTGACAGTTATATAGACATTACTGTGAAGGATTCCTCCTTGAATATCATAGGTTTAGGATATTAGACTTCCAGAATTACCAATCTCTCTCTTTTTTTTTTTTTTTCCCTGAAGTTTGCTTACTTGGCTCAGCATAAGATCTTTCTGAGTGGTTATTCCTCCAAAGATAAGTAGCACAAATGAAAGAAGTATACCTGATCAAATTCATTTAGCTAGAATCTTATTACCTGAAATAAAATTTCCTGAAATGCATCAAGGACCACCCTAAGGACCACATTGTCAGTGCCAATGTCATTGACAGTTTAATAACTGATCCTTCACCACAAATCTCTCCCCTAAAAATATTTATCTCATTCATATCATGTTAAAATGGCCTCTTTCCTCTTTAAGTATATCCCAGTACTCAGTATTCTTGCCTGAATCAGGCCATGTAAATCATCGAAAAAGGTAGATTAAAGTTGAGGTGGGCCATATTTCTGCTTTGGCTTTCTTATATGCCTAAAATCACCTCCCTGGCTTGGCCTTCGGTTTGAGAAACAACTAGCCAAATGCATTTAATGTCATTTCTAGAATCCCTGAATTTAAACATAAGCAGTGACTTCAAGTCTGAGTGTCCAACATATCTAATCAGTATAACAATGTCAGTAATACAAACAAGGATGTCCTTTGGATTTACTGTTACTGAGTATTCACATTCAGATACAGATAAGCATTCTATGTGTAACTGGAGAACATAAATAACCTTATGTGCTTTTTATGTTGAAATTCTATTATTCAGTTGAAAATGTCAATTTATATTGCAAATATGCAACACAGTGCCTGCAGGAATAATCTAGCATCTGATAGTGCTAAAAGAAATCATTGTTTCTGTATTATAATGTCAAATCTTAAAGCTCGACTTTAAATCTGTAATAATAAAATGGTAATAACCATTAAAAATTTCAATTAGTGTATCCAAGGAGTTCATTCCACGATGGCAATACTGAATATTGATTCTAACACTTAATTTAACATTTGCCCCAAATTTAAATTGATGCACCTCTTGATAAAAGAGGGGAACACTGGGGGCAAGTCACTATAATGCCTTGATTGACTTTCTGAAGTGTAAGCATTCAGATCACACTAGATTCTTGGGAAAGACTTCCCTTTCAACCAACATCAGTAGGAAGTAGATCTTCTGAAGAGATCTTTTCCTTCCTTGCTCCCATAGGGAAAATGAAAGCAGAAAGCAGTAGAATAGTGAGCCTGGGACACTGGCAAGGTTAGTCCATGTGCATTCGGATTAGTAAAAGGGATGGGAAGCAGAGACATCTATGGAGGGCTAGTAAGCAGTGTAACCACTTGGGAACACGGAGACCTGGGGCCATGGCCAGTAACTGGAGTGAAACACAAGTGGATTGAGAATCAGATACTCAGAGTACAGTCGAGTCTCTGCCACCTCTTGGTTCGGTGACTTTGACCAAGAAAGTCTGAGCATTCATTATGGAAGATTTAACTCCGCACATGCATTTCAATTTGCAGAATAAGAACAATACATTTTAATGTGAATATTTATACTTCAGTGATAGTAATAGTTTGTTTTCCACTAACATTTGATCAGAAGAATGTTAGAAACATTTTATTTCACTCAGGTGGTTCCTATTACTGTCAAAATCATTTCCACATATGATAATGCCTCCTAAGAATTAAATAGCATTCCTTTGTCAGATAAACTATGTTATATAATGTTTCCTTCATTTGTAGTAGAAAAGATTTAATGAATAGAAATCTGAGAAAAACGTATCCTCCAAAGCAACACCACTCATAAGGAATTTACATAATGGATGTCAGTTTTCTATCTTCTATGAACTTGTAACACATTACACAGTAGAGCACCTGCGTATATACCAGTCATTCATGAGTTTTCTAAAGGGCTCATAAATGCTACTAATTTCTTCATTGAGGGTAGAAATGAAATCTTCAGTTTCCTTATTTTGTTCATATAGAACAGTATCTACCTCGAAGGAAGCAAATTCAAGGGCGTAATAAATGTGTGTTGATGAGCAAGTTACCACAGCATCAAAATGATAAAACTCTTGCAAAGCACGTTAACTACTAAATATGATCACATGTGATGGTAATCAAATATCTTGATTTAATGACAGTAATAATAACCAGTTTCATAAAGTGCTATTGGAATACTACAATGAACTATGGAATACTACATGATCTTTAAAATGATGATAGAGAATATTTATAGTCATGGAGAGATATATATTACCCACTGATTAAAGCAAAGAGATCAGTTGGATTATGGTATGCTAATCACATTTGTACACAGTAACGTGTGTGTGTGTGTGTGTGTGTGTGTGTGTGTGTGTGTATTTGACACTGTTAACTGAGTCTAACTGAGAAGGCTTTTTAAAATAATATATGCAAAATACATTTTGCTTGCAAATGTGTCCCTCACCCATAGTTCCACAAGAAGCAAAAGAGACAAATTTTCTCTGCTTGTTTGTCATCCCTGCATTAAAGAGCTGAAATTAGAGTAATTAATTTCAAATCACAATAGTGATGTGAGCTGAGTAACAGTAATGCTATTTCAGACAAATGTAGTCAAAATTGTCAAGTTATATGTACACTAATGATACATAAAATAAAATTTTTCATGATATTGAATCACTATTTAACATTTTATGATCTTGAATTAAAATGCAATACCTATACTAATACAAAATGTTTTTGGTTGTACTTTTTTAGGTCTCAGGGTGGTGAACTTCTTCTTTGAATTCCTAACCTGTGAGCCTATGGTAAGATTATAATTAATATACTAAATTTTATAGTTTTTCTCTATTACCCCTGCTTGATTAATAACAGTAAAGGGAATTTGCATAAGTAGCTTGATACTTTACCTTACTTTTATGGAAATTCTGAAGAAACTATGTGATATTTTCTATCTAATGTTTATGTTCTTGAGTAGATTATAGTAATATAGTCATTTGATGTAGCCTTTGATAGGTTTCTAAGTGAATTTGAAGCATCGTTCAGGAATGACAATTTTATATATTAAAAATATTTATAGCGAGGTCTATTTGATGCCAATGAATAAGGCAATGAGTTATTGAAAGTAAAACTTATAAAATTATAACCTGTCAGGATTTATCAAAATTGGGTTCTTCTATTAAAACTTGATGTTGGAGCTTTAGAGAGTTGAAAGTAAAATATGTAAGTATGGAAATAGAGATGATAAGAAATCACCAGTAACTTCTAGGGTGATTTGGGGAGGTGTTATTTATTTGTTAATTTCTGTGGTTAATGCATTCAATAACGTGTTAAAAATGTGAATATGGATTACATTTATAATTAATTACTACAGAATATAAGTAAACATAAGTCTGTGTTGTGAAACTGATTGGGTTATTTTAGTAAAAGGATTTTCAGTGTTTATCTGTTCCTTAATAGTAAACATGATGAAGATTTAGCTTGTAATTGACATATAAAATACAGATAATATGGGCATTTGTATCATTCATTTCATATCTGGGGGGGAACGATATCTTTGGAAACACAGAGGCAATTGACTCCGTCTCCTCATTATCTGGTAATTCAGCACTATTGAAATGTATCTTGAAGAAGTTGTTTTAAGAGACTGTAGGCAACCACCTCTGGGCACTCTAATGTGTTCCCTTTGGTGATATTTTTAGAAACAATGTAAGATTATGAAAAACAAGTGTCACATAGAATCAAGGGAAAATCCCTCTGCCCTTCCAGAAGGATTCTGCTGAAAATGGAAGACATTTTATAAAATGTTATTTGGATATGCATAGAACGATAATTTTATCCTTGAGAAGTTATTTTTTTAATTTGTAACTTATATTTTACAAATATATATAAATAAACCTACAGATCATTTCATTTTATAAAATGGTACAAAATATTTTTAAAATTCATGTCATCTCCTGTTTTTTTAATATTCTTATATAAACATACACAGAGAAAATTGCTCATAGCTTAAGTGCAGTCTCAGTGAATTGTCACAAAATGAACACACCCATATAACCAGCACTCACATAAATAAAAAAAAAAAAAGATAAAAATTAGAGTACATTGTAGCCCCCACCTTAATTGCTCTTTTCTAGTAACTATACCCACAGAACATAAACACTATCTTGAATTCTAGGAAGATAGATTACTTTGCCTACTTAATCACGTTTTACAAATGAAAACATATGATAGGTACTGCTTTGCTTCTTTTGCTCAAAGTTACATTTGTAAGATTATATGCTGTGGTAAATCACTCCTTCTCATTACTGTGTAGTAGGCAACTGTGTGAATATACCAAATTGTGGTCCTTTCTCCCATTTATAAGCATGTGGATAGTTTCTGGAGTTTGGCTCTTATGAGTAACAGTCATATGGATATCTGGAACATGTCTTTTAGGGAATATGTGTATATATTTTGTTGGGCATATAGGCTGTGCATATGTTCTGCTTTAGGAGAGAGTGACATTTTACCGAAGTGGTTATTTCAGGTTTCAACAGCAGGATGTGAGAGTTCAGTTGCTCTAGATACTCAGTAACACTGGGATTTTTCATCCTTCTCTTTTAGCCACTTTGTTGTGTATATAGGGATATTTTAATTTGAATGTCCTGAAGATTAGTGGTCCTAAAAACTTATTTTTTAAAACTATTTGTCGTATTATCTATTATCTATCCTTTTAAAATTATGTTATTTATCCTTTTTTTTATCATATACATATGGGTATTGAATCCTTTGCTGGATATATACACTGATATGCTAGGGTGCCTTAACCTGATTCATAAGAGCCTACTGTTGAAGTGTCAAGAATTTTGAGAGCTGCTTAGTAGTTTTAAAAGCACCATGGTAGAAGTATTTACACCACATATATTGGCAAACACTAAAAAAATAGGACTTTTCTTCTGGAGTACTAGGTGTTAAACATTTACTAGCACACCACTGGATATTTATATTGTATATGAAACCATTTGGTGGAATTTTTCATCTCCTGTTGATGTCTCTTGATGAATAGAAGTTCTTCATTTTAATTTATTCTAGTTTCTTAGGTTTATTTCTTGTGTGATTACTTTTTGTATGATTTTGTGTCCTATCTAAGAAATAGTTGCCTTAGCCATGGTTGATAAGATATTTTCCTTTGGTTTCAATAAAAGCTGTATTGTTTGAACCTTCACATTTAATGATCTCCAGGTATTAAAGGTATTGTTCTATAATATTATCTTGTGTGCTTAAGATAGTTAGCTGGATAGCTTTTTATTAAGATAGTAAATGCTCTGTGTATATGTTAAATTTTTTGTTGTAAAATTTATATATAAATATGAAGACACTGATATTTATGATTATTTAATAATTTAATGTAGCTACATATAAGCAATTTGTAATATTTCATAAAGTTAATATATGTATTTATGCATTGTTCACTGTAAGTTTCACATGCCAAAATCAGGTGGCCATCATTTTGAAATATCCAAAAGCATAACAAAATTAATATTTGATTTTAACCTTACATGTATTATAATTTATTTCCATTATATATTATGGAGTGAACCAAAAGTCTGCAGAGTAAATATTCCACACAATCATTAAAAAACTCAGAGTAAAATGGATAGCTAGTGGGAAGCAGCCACATAGCACAGGGAGATGAGCTCGGTGCTTTGTGACCACCTAGAGGGGTGGGATAGGGAGAGTGGGAGGGAGACGCAAGACGGAGGAGATATGGGGATATATGTATATGTATAGCTGATTCACTTTGTTATAAAGCAGAAACTAACACACCATTGTAAAACAATTATACTCCAAAAAAGATGTTAAAAAAAAAATCATCTTAAAAAAAAAAAAAAAACACCTCAGGATATTGGCTAACCTTTTGGCATTCAAATAAAATTATTATTAAAATATATTTAGTTGCTTCCAAAATATTGTCTAGTAAATTGAATAAACATGTAAACACCATGATAAATACAGCCTGAAGGCTTGACTGCAAAGTATTATTGTATGAACTTCATTAAGATTTTATTTGCCTTGTGATTAATATATAGAGAGATCGTTATAGATACATATAGATATAAGTATGAAAGTTTTGACAGAACACAGCAGTGCACACAGCAGTGCACCACGTACTAGTGTTTTGTGTCTGATAAGAATGATAGTATTAAAAACGGTATTATTTCTCCCTTAAAATTCTGAGTCAGTTATATAAATATGTGTGTGTTTACCACAGATTATATTGTCCTATTATGCATCTTTTGTGAGTTGAATATGTGTTTCCTCTCCAAGTTATCATCTTGATTTAAATACATTCAATTTCCTCCATAATAGTTGAAATATTTGAGAGATGTAATGAAACATAATGGAATTAAATGATTATTTTCAAATGGAAAGTTCAATAGTTTCAATATGCACATGTCAAATTTAGACTGTTTCTTTTTTAATCTCTGGGTTTTTATTCCAAGCCAGTTCATTGACTTCAGAGTAACTCATAACTCAATGGAAGTGCAAAAGCAAGCCATATAAAATGATGTTTCTATTTTATTTTTTAAATTATTTTATTGAAGTATAGTTGATTTACAATGTTGTGTTAGTTTCTGCTGTACAGCAAAGTGATTCAGTTATACATATCTGCATTCTTTTACATATTCTTTTCTATTACGGTTTATCACAAGGTATTGAATATAGCTCCCTGTGCTATACAGTAGGACCTTGTTTATCCACCCATTTGCAGCAACATGGATGGACCTAGAGATTATCATACTAAGTGAACTAAGTCAGAAAGAGAAAGACAAATACCATATGATATTACTTATATGTGGAATCTAAAAAATGACACAAACAAACTTATCTATGAAACAGAAACAGGATCACGGATATAGAGAACAGACTTGTAGTTGCCGAGGGGGAGTGGGGGAAGGATGGATTGGGAGTTTGGGATTAGCAGATGCAAACTAAAGTGATGTTTTTAACAATTATTATTTTTCAAATCTTTATAATAGTGAGAAATCTGAGAAAAATTGGGGGTTTATAGATTAATCCTTGAAATTAAATAAAAATGATACTGATTTATTTTGATATGTTTGGAGAGCCTGGGATTTGTATCAGAGCTGTTATTCTTTTGACGTTGTTGCCTGTCTGAGGTAGCCAAAGATGATAAAATATAGAGTGTGTGCTAATAAAAAGCTAATTAGGTGATTTTCACTTTTACTACATTACTAATCACTGTGGGATAATTAAAGCAGGAAGGACAAAGGTGAGTGAAACACTGAAGAATGTCTTGAAGATTGGTCCAAAGAGTTTACATAGCAGTAATGGGTCTGATCCTGTACTAGCCGTTTTAAATAGCTAAATAATGAGTTTATCTGTGAAATACAGCACAGGTTACACAAACCTTAATTCATGAAAGTGTCTGTCACTGAAGATAAATTATACTTAAAGGAAGAAAATCCATGAAGACACAGAAAACATACAGAAGTAATTGATGGCAGGCAAATATACTTTATTTCATTTTCACAGAGATTACAGAGTTTAGGGACAAATAAAGTTCAAAGATACGCAGTTAACATACTGAAGGAAGAAAAACAGTAGAAACTGAAGAATTATCAACATGTAGAATATTTTATTGTGCATAATTTGAGCCCCAAACTAACCCTTTAAAAAAGCCTAGAAGAAAAAAAAAAGTAAAATACATTCAGAAATATCCAAGTAACTAAAAAGTTTTGGTAATATAAATGAAGACTGAACTTTAGAATAAAATTATTGGACACACAAAATATTAGCTATATATTTTTAGTTCCTATTCAATGATGTATTTATTTCCTTGAACTATTAAAGTACAACGTTATGTTTTTCTCCCCCTGAAAATTAGAAATATTTTCTAGTTCCTGGCCTAATATCTGGCAATAGCATATGTTCTCTAAAATTTTGCTATCTAGAAAATTAATTCTATGTAAACTAGAGAAAATTTTTCGTGTTTCTTTTGCTAAATAAAACATTTGTTTTCTGAAACACATCCTCTTTCCAAACTTTTCTTCCCTCCCTCCCTTCCTTTTTTCCTTCCTTTCTTTCTTTCTGCCAACATTTATGAAGAACTTACTCTGTACTAGGAAGATGGCTAACTAATGTTGCAATTGTGCAACAGACAAGGCATATATATATTTATCAATTTCACAGTAGAAATTATTAGATTAAATAAAGTAGAAAAAGGATTAAATAAACAAAAAGTAAATCTCAATTTTGATAAGTGTTATGAAGAAAAACATTCCCAAATATAAAACAGCTGGGACAGGAGTTGATGTTTAATGCTTCAAAGGAAAAGTAGAGTTCCCCATATGAAGGGAGAGGGGAAGGAGTATAAAGAGATTTCTAGCCTCTGAGGGAAAGGGGAGCTGGAATGTTCAAAGAGTGTAAAGAATGTTAGTGTGCCTGGACCATAGTAAGTGAAAAGGAAGGAGACATGAGATAAGGTTTAGCCTTGTAAGCCATGATAAGTATATTGGATTTTATTATAAATGCCATTGGAAGCCATTGAACATTTTTAAGCAAAGGCGTATAGTAATCTAAATCAAATTTTAAGAAAAGTGCTTTGTGGAGAACTAACTTTTAGGAGGAGATGTTTGCTGAGTTCAGAGAGAGAAAAATGTGATGCCTTGGTCCAGGATGGGATCACAGTGTATTTTGGAGGTAGAACCACAAGGATTTATTTAATTTGAAGTAGATGGTGAGAGAAAAAGAGGCAAGCATGAATTCTAGATTTGAACAATTGTTTGTGTAGCAAAACCATTCACAACTGAGTTGGTCTAGATGGAGTTGGGGGGCAGGTTCTACTAATAGAATCAATAACTCCATTTGGGATCAAGAATATGTTGTCTTACCTCTTTCTACTTCAGGTATGATTTGCAATTGTTACTTCAAATGAAAACCATATTAGGAATAGGGAATGAGGATTCAATACTGTACATTCTAAGGATTCATTAAAGCCAATGATCTGGCAAACCATCTTTTTATAGCTAATTGTCCTGGGCTGATGATTATAGAAGTATGTGTGAATTGATATGTGTGATGGTTATAGAAGTATGTGTGAATGGGTGCCAATGGTAACTATTGGCACCCAAGCATTCTATGGAATGAGGCTGAGATTAAATAAACATTTAATAGAACAGACTTCAACAGTCTTTGGGATTATAAAATGAGTTCATAGTAAGATCTGGACAGTATATGGAAGGAAAGGATCAGCAATGGCTGAGTATTTAAAGAAATAACTGGAAAGAATAGGAAGAGTTTATGCCAATGAGCAAAGAATTTCCAACTTTAACATGAACTCTCACAGGAGAACAGAAGTAGAAATAGGAGGATAAATTTACTGGAATAAGTAGAAATTGAAAGATCTCTATAAACTTCTGTCATCATCATCTTCTCTAGAAAATTGCATCTCTCAACTTGAAGGAATCTAAGAGAGGAGAAATGAAAACAGTATTTTTTCTCATTCTGTTAACTTTCAAATAGGTTTCTATATATTCATATCTGCCTTTTTGACAAGGGTGAAAACATTGGAAACTGAAACTTTCCTGTCATTCTTTGTCTCTGGAGGTGGGACAACTGATTGTCATGCTTTGTTTGCAGCACAAAATACCTTATTTCACATATTTAATAGCTAACTATATCATAACGGATATCCATCCACAAACCCACAATCTGACCTGTATTCTGACACATTTTACCTGAAAAATTTGACCTTAGGAATTTTTTGCATTTAGTTCAAACCATCCCACTATATATATCTATATATTGAATATATATATATATATATATATTCAATGTATCAATTATATATATTCAATTTTCAATCTCAGATTCAAATAAATGGGCTAAGTATGTTATTTAATATCTGTTATTTTTGTTATAGTCACATATTCAATGAGTTTATTTCAATATATAATTATTACAGAAATACAAATATATTTTCTATAAAAACACAAGAACATGCATTTATTTCAACTATTGCATCTTATTCCAACCTGGTAGATGACAAGGAGAGATAATGTCATTATGAATACCTTGTTATTTTGAAATAAAGTTAAAAGTAAAAGGTTTTTCAAACCAAATTGATGTCTCTATTACACGCTTAAGTCAAGTCACGATTATTTTAGCCCATAAGGAAATTATCAGAAATTATAATGGTATCACTAAAAACTTGGCATAGAAATTCTGCTGGTTTCCTAGCACTCTTGCCACATGTACTGGGACGGACAATAATCTGTATTGTTGTAAAAGGAAATGGAACAATGTGGAGGGTGGAGAAAGGCTGAGGGGGTTGAGGAAAATTTGTTATTACTCCAAAATACATAGCAAACAGATCCAATAGTTATTATTCTGATGATACTTTCATTGTGCTGGATATTTATAGGAGGTAATGGGGAGGGAGGGAGAGAGTAGGAAGAGAGAGAGAGAGAGACAGAAGACACAGATTACAGATACTCTATTTTGAAGAATTGTAATTGGGATCCACCTTCCCACTACCCTTGCCTCTACCTTAAAAACACCATTTGAAAATACCTGTGAATCAATGGACAAATCGTAAACTCTGAACATCTATAATTTGGGAGCAAGCGTGTTTTTATTTTCCAAGTGTAGACTTTTAAAATAAGATTTTTGCCCCAGCTATAAAATCTCTAAAGTGAACTCACTTAAGGTAGACTCTCCCCTGGAAAGTTGTGAGGTTTGTCTCTAACCTCAAGAGGTTCTAACGGGTCTCATAGTAAAATTGGTTTCCCATGTTCATAGGATCTGTCCATCCACTAGGATATAAATCTGTTATAGAGATGGGATCACCATGACATCACTGTTGTACTGTGAGTCTGTTCATCCACTAGGATATAAATCTGTTATAGAGATGGGTTTACCATGGCGTCATTATTGTACAGTGAGTCTGTTCGCAATAGCAGAGTAAACATGTTTATCACTATGCATATTGATTATTTTGTCACTGCAAAGAGGCACTTTTCAAAATTGGAAATAATTATAACATATACACATATTTATTTATTATGTTTAAATACACTTTTATCTATTAAGCCAATCATTAAAGTAAGATATTTTTACTTCAAATTATTCATAAAATTTAATTTTATTCATGAACTTTCACAGTTTCCTAAAAGTATCATTAGTGAGTAAGTCAATTGTTCTTCTAATGTAAATTTCAAGCATGACAGATAAAATGTTACATAAAAGGCTTACCGTGCAAAATTGTTTTGAATACTATTGCTAGAGCATTTGCCCATGCATGAAATAGAGAGATAAAACTACAAAATTTTCAGGTCAAACCACAGTATCAGGAAAAGGTTGAATATAAATTAAGGATGAAATCCAATATATTTGGGAGGGACTTCATTTTCTTCTTGAGAAATCAAAGAAAGGCACACTTATTAAACTTGGTATGAAATTTCTCAAGTAAAACCTAAAAAACCTGACTCTATTAAGAACACATATAACAAAAGCACTGGCTCGTTCAGTGTTTCATTTTAAACTTTTGGAAGTGATTTTAGTTAAGAGTATATACACAAAGGATTAGAAGACATTGTGCCTATTCTAAAGGGCACGTGGAGAAAGAATTTCACCAGGGATCAAGTGTGTGAGAATATTCATTCCTTAATGTGTCCCACAGAGACTTGCTGAAAGTAAACACATGCATAACGAGTGCCAGTCACTGGGCTACAGACTGAATAAGAGCTCATTTTGGAGCTCCCTGAGGAGTGAAGGGGAAGGATATGTGGGTGTATACATCATAAGTTAACCCAACAACAATAGTAAGAAGTATTGAGCATGCAAAATGTGCCAGGTGATGTGCTAAATTCCTTACAATGATTATCTCTTTTAATCCGCATAATACCTCTGTGAGAGAGGGACTTTTGCTTCCAGTAAAATTGAGATTAAGAGAAAGTGTGAAATTTGCTCAAGGCTGCACAACCGGAGAGAACTATAACAGAGATGATAGATCCTATTAGAAGGACATGAAGAAAACGTTATAGGAGAGGCTAGGATAATAATAAATGCCTATTGGAGTCTATGAAGGTGTCCTCCCTTATGGGTGTTAAATTTGAGCAGGTGTAAGATTATAGAAAGAATACGAGATTTGCAAGGTAGTGAAGGCAGATAAGGGGAATGTTTCCATCTAATAAGATTTTCTGGGAGCATTGCCTTCTGGCCTTCATTTTATCATTTATAATATGTGATAGTGGTACAACATGATTTCTAAGGTGTTTTTTTTGAGTACTGGAATTTTATGATGTTATATCTGTTTACTCTACATAAAAATAAAGGAAGCTGCTTCTGAGTAAATCTGAAGCATCTGAGACTTTTGCCAGTATACCACTGATTCTTTTATCCTGAGGGTTAGAAAAATTCCTAAATGATTATTTAGTGCATCGCAAATAATGATGATGATAATAATAACAACAACAACATCAGGAAAAGACCATTGGATTTGGCCAGGAGAAAATCATTGAAATCTTAGCAATTCATTGACCATGTTGAGATCTTTTCTTAAATGAGTGTTCTGACAAACTGGCATGTTGACTCTGTGAATATATGTGATTATGTGCTTAGTTTGTAGTTGTGTAATAAATATGCTTTACATGAGTATTCTGTTTCTTAGCTAATAAAAGTAATGTAGATATAAAATCCCCTTGAGTACTATTTATCAAACCAAAAGAATTTAAAGAAAATATCATCTACATGTTTTTATATCAAGTAGAAGAAGTATTAGAAAAAATGAAAACAACATGCATTCATTTTAAGAGCCTTGGGTGTTCCTATTTTTATGTTACTTGAGACAGTATAATTATGCCAGAAAAGAAACCCAAAAACATGTTTAGCTATATATAAAATATCCCCTATTTTGAAAGAAATTAGATATGAAAGAGTTCAGTTGAGAAATTATATACGAAACAAAATCATCTGAGAATAAAGTAGGAACATACTGTAAGAGGAAAGTGGTGATGGCATGTCCAGTTTTAGAATGACATAAGTTCAGCTATTTGATGCTGACAGACTGCATTTCCAATCAAAAAGCACATCTCTAATGATGACCAGTGCATTTTGGTAGACACACCACCAAAATAATGAAAAGCATTCAGAGACTTATATGGCCTGCCTATGAACTTTCTTTTTAATTCAGTAATGGTCTAGTTAATGTAATCATTATTACTAGCTAAAACTACATTGTAAAGAAAAAATAATTCTATTCTTAAAGTCTGTGTTACTACTCTCTGCTTATCAAAAGAAAAGCAAGATTAACTTATGTTTACTTAGAGTAGGAAACTGGAAAATTAAAGGTAATAATTTTTGTTCCAGCCAGCCCTAGTAAATTTATCTGAAATAAAAATCAAGACCCCGAATAGCCAAAGCAATCTTGAGAAATAAAAACTGAGCTGAAGGAAACAGACTCCCTGACTTCAGACTATACTACGAAGATACAGTAATCAAGACAGTTTGGTACTGGCACAAAAACAGAAATATAGATCAATGGAACAGGATAGAAAGCCCAGAGATAAAACCACGCACATATGGTCACCTTATTTTTGATAAAGGATGCAAGACTATACAATGGAGAAAAGACAGCCTCTTCAATAAGTGCTGCTAGGAAAACTGGACAGCTACATGTAAAAGAGTGAAATTAGAACACTCCCTAACACCATACGCAAAACTAAACTCAAAATGGATTAAAGACCTAAGTGTAAGGCCAGACAGTATAAAACTCTTAGAGGAAAACATAGGCAGAACACTATGACATAAATCACAGCAAGATCCTTTTTGACCCACCTCCTAGAGAAATGGAAATGAAAACAAAAATAAACAAATGGGACCTAATGAAACTTCAAAGCTTTTGCACAGCAAAGGAAACCATAAACAAGACAAAAAGACAACTCTCAGAATGGGAGAAAATATTTGCAAATGAAGCAACTGACAGAGGATTAATCTCCAGAATTTACAAGCAGTTCATGCAGCTCAATATCAAAAAAACAAACAACCCAATCCCCAAATGGGCAGAAGACCTAAATAGGCATTTCTCCAAAGAAGATACACAAATTGCCAACAAACACATGAAAGGATGCTCAACGTCACTAATCATTAGGGAAATGAAAATCAAAACCACAATGAGGTATCACCTCACACCGGTCAGAATGGCCATCATCAAAAAATCTACAAACAATAAATGCTGGAGAGGGTGTGGAGAAAAGGGAACCCTCATACAGTGTTGGTGGGAATGTAAATTGATACAGCCACTATGGAGAACAGTGTGGAGGTTCCTTAAAAAACTAAAAATAGAACTACCATACGACCCAGCAATCCCAGTACTCTAGTGGGCGTATACCCTGAGAAAACCATAATTCAAAAAGAGTCATGCACCACAGTGTTCATTGCAGCACTGTTTACAATAGCCAGGATATGGAAGCAACCTAAGTGTCCATCGACAAATGAATGGATAAAGAAGGTGTAGCACATATATACAATAGAATATTATTCAGCCATAAAAGGAAACAAAATTGAGTTATTTGTAGTGAGGTGGATGGACCTAGAATCTGTCATACAGAGTGAAGTAAGTCAGAAAGAGAAAAACAAATCCTGTATGCTAACACATATATAGAATCTAAAAAAAAAAAAAAAAAAATGGTTCTGAAGAACCTAGGCTCAGGACAGGAATAAAGATGCAGATGTAGAGAATGGACTTTAGGACATGGGGCGGGGGAAGGGTAACCTGGGACGAAGTGAGAGAGTGGCAGGGACATATATACACTACCAAATGTAAAATAGGTAGCTAGTGGGAAGCAGCCACATAGCACAGGGAGACCAGCTCGGTGCTTTGTGACCACCTAGAGGGGTGGGATAGGGAGGGTGGGAGGGAGACAAAAGAGGGAGGAGATATGGGGACATATGTATATGTATAGCTGATTCACTTTGTTATAAAGCAGAAACTAACACACCATTGTAAAGCAATTATACTCAATAGAGATGTTAAAAAAAGCATTTAAAAATACCGCTTAGGAAAGTGCTTTTCATTCATTCATTCAAAATTCCATGAACTTCTAAGAAAAAAGTACATAACTAAATACCCAGACGATATTCTAATATAATCTTTGAAAGTTATCTTTATGGACGTGAACTCAATGTATATATGTGTTTTCATCTACTTTGTTGAACCTGTGGTTTGAAATGAGCTGCTTTTGCAAATGTATGTTATATTAATTTTACTCTAATGAGCGATTTTATCTTTCATCTATAAAAACAAAAAGAATGAGAAATATTCAGGCAGGCAGACCTTATACAAATTAAAGCAATATTAAAATATTTCATCATATAATTGCTTTGTCATTTTATATGCTCAAATTTTCAGAAGACAAAATTGTCTTCTTAACCACAGACTTCTTACTTTATAATTTCTGTACCACACTAAGATATTTTTTTCTCCCCAAATTAAGATTTAAAGCAAAAAGATGAAAAGGAATACATTTATTAGTGTTTAGTGAGAAGGAATACAAAGAATTCAGAATACAGGTCAAAAATCACAAAAAGCAGAGTCAGCCTTCAGGCTTCTGGTGAGTATTTTAGTGGACAAAATCCTCCCCGCATCATGTCTGTTGAGGCTGAGTTGCTAAGTGAAATTAATTCCATTTCCCACTTTTAGCTTTTCTTATGTCAAATGTAGAAGGCCACCTGCTATCTATGATTTAGATTTTCTCAGAAAAGACGTACTAGAATATAATACAGGACTGTTAAGCCCATTGTGTAAGCATGATGGTTTAGATCAGTTGTATGCAAATTTAGTGTGCACAGCATTCCCAGAGCAAGCTTGTTAAACCACCGAATTTTCAGGCACCCCTGCCATCCAGGGTGTTAGATTCAGCAAATCTGGAGTAAAGCCTGGGAAGTGGCATTTAATCAAGCATTCCAAAGTTGATTCTGATGCAGGTTAGTTTTAGATCACTTTTGCAGAAGTTATTTTTGAGAGGAATGAATATTATATTTTTATATGAAAAGCAAAGTGGGGAGAAAACACGGAATATAAAAAAAATTACTAAGGGGAGAAAAGTGGACTCTAGTAAAGTACATAGTTAAAATAAATCACTTACTATTTTATTTAATTTTCACAAAATCTCTGTGAGGTATTATCATAGAATAAAAATTAGAGATTCTAAGATAGTAAGTAAGGAGTTTTTCCATATATTACCAACAGGATAGACTCCAAAACTCGTGCTGTTTACACTATACCAAACAAAGTTGAGGGGATAAGTGACAGGGAAGAAAGAAATCATTTAAGCAGCCCTTCAAAGAGAGGCTAATAGGTTTTTGTTTTTGTATTAATTACCTCCCCTCTGTAAAAACTAAGCACCAGTTATATGTTAAAGACTAAGAAAGAAAGGAAAACAAAAACAAAAACAAAAAAAACCCAACTACCGTAGTAACCTAGTGTGTGAATGCAAACACACACATATACATATACACAAACATACCACAAATGTTGCTCATCATGTGGTAACTAGTGGCTACAGATTTGTTTACAATCATCATTGTGTTATTAATGCTCCCAGAAGGTTTTTCTAAATCTAACATTATGTACTTTTTCCTTAACACTTTGTGTACATGTAATGCGAATAAATCCAGCTTCTTAGAATTGTACTCACCTTGATCTTCAGAACATTTGATAGAAAATACACTTCTATTCTGGCTAAAATTTTTATTTACATTAACACAGTGAGTAAACATTAAACCCCTTAGCCATTATCGTAAGTAAATTTTGGTTTACGGAAATTCAGTTTAAAATCATCTGTCCTTGAACTATGAAACTTTAAAAATTATCGTTCCTATCTGTCTAGGTCACACATAATTCTGATTAAATAAATTATCCATATGTGAATCCCCCTCGGTTTAAATTTTAATACTTACTCTGTTATTTCTACACTGTATCTAGCCTTCTTCCTGCTCCCAACATGTCAGAAACAAGTTATTTAGTTGCTAAGACTTCAATTTGTCTAAAGGCAAACTTATCAACCTCTATAAAATGTGTTATCTTGCTACATGTTTGATATACCATGGATATCTAGGAGAATCAAGATTAGATTTTTGTTGATTTGTCTTGTTGATAATGAGGTGGTAGGAAAAGCAGTTAAATGCATTGAAAAAAAAGAGCTTTAAAGGATATTTAAGCTTACTAAAGCCTTTCAACAGAACATATTTAATTCTGGTAGTGATAAAATGGATGGGATTTCATTGTAAAGCTGAGCAGAATTCAGCTTTTAATATGTCAGCTTTACATGACAGATTATTAATAAACTGCTACTGTTGTCTCTTGATACCAATCTTTGGCGACTGCCTTTTTTTGAACTTGAAACTCAAATGTGTTTTTAAAAGTAATCTTTATCTTGTGAACCAGTTTCTTCCTTTAAATGCATTTTTTCTCTGCTCTGTAGCAATTATTGTGTCATTTAATTAATGGTTTCAATTTCATTATACTAACATATTCCAAAAATTACTAGGGCATTATGTGACTTTAGATAGATTAAGCTTTATTTTTTTTAATGAAGATGAAGGCAAGGCAGAATAAGAATTATAAAAGAGGATTTACTTTAAACTTGGTTCCTAACAAAATGAGAAAGTTGGTAAAATCAATTTTCTCAACTGACTTTCCACAGTGTTCTTGCCTTTTCTCTCTTTTGTTTGCTTATCTCTGTTGTAGATAACCAGTTTCTACTACCCACACCGTCATTAATTCAACAAAACACATTGAGCATCTGTATGAAATAGGCATTGTGCTACTGTTGGAAAACTAGTAGGCAATGGACAGAGCCTGCAGGAAGTGTACAGTTTCTGAGAGTTTACAGAAGGGATTAAGATCATCCCCCAGATACAAAAGGGTCATCACCTAAGAAGTTCTCTATGCTATATATCTCCTTGTTACTCCATCAAAACTTTAGTTTCCCATCAGAGGAAATTTAAGAGCTGCTTCACGATAAGTTGTTATTAGTGTGTAAGGAACATAGCATCTGATGATGGTAAAGAAAGTGTGCATAATGTCTTAGGGCACAGCAAGTAGAAACATCTATAGCTCAATAGAGGTATGATTCAGTAAGTTTTATGTAAGTAGCATGTATTATCCTCACTGTCGTAATTGGATGACTGATATCAAAACTATCAGGCAGGGGCTTCCCTGGTGGCGCAGTGGGTGAGAGTCCACCTGCCGATGCAGGGGACACGGATTGGTGCCCCGGTCCGGGAATATCCCACATGCCACGGAGCGGCTGGGCCCGTGAGCCATGGCCGCTGAGCCTGCGCGTCCGGAGCCTGTGCTCTGCAACGGGAGAGGCCACAGCAGGGAGAGGCCCGCGTACCGCAAAAACAAAAACAAAAACAAAAAATAACAAAAAAACCCAAACTAGCAGGCAAAGCTGAAAATAAGGACTCATACTCTCAGTCAGGTATTCATCCGTATTTCCCAAGCATTTGCTTATCACACACTATATACTGCTGGATGACTTTATACAAGAGTATAAAAGAGAGTTATATTTGAAATAAAACTAAAATTTATAAAATATGAGTTAGCAAAGTATTTGTGAAACTTAGGAATCCTGACTTTGCCTTATGTTTGACCTCACACAAGTCAATTATTTTCTCAGATCCTGCTTTTGTTCAAATATCAAACAAGGAGGATGTGCACTGTGAATTTTGAATCCCTTCAAGCTTTACATTTAATCTTATTATATCAGTTGGGATGCTTTAGGCCACAAGTAATAGAAAACAAACTTGCTTAAACTCTAAAAAAAGTTTATCATTGTACTATACAAGAAGTTGAGCAGTTGTGTAGTTCCATGAATAATTAATTTAGTGACTCACATCATCAAGGGCCTAGGTTCTTTCCATCTTTGTACTCTGTCTCCAGTCGTAGGCTTGTCCTTGCCCAGCTCCCCTCAGTATTGAAAGATGTCTACCATAATCTCAGGTTTCCCACCCAGACCCAAGATACCCAGTAGAAGAAGAGGGACTTCACCTTCTTTGTTCGTCTTTTATGATTAAGGAAGCTATTTTGATAAGTCCCACCTGACTGCCTACTGCCAGCAAATATCCCTTCACATCTCATTGATCAAACATGTCATATGCCCCAGCCTAAAAGGACCAATTCCTATTGGCTTAAACCAATTATGTTTACGCTCTACATCTGAAAATGTGTGCACTTTCACAGAAGCTCAGGGCTGTGCAGAGAAGGAAAGAACTTAAAAAAATTCATGTTCGCTTAAGAAGAAGGAAAGGAAGGATGGTTCTTGGCCAGGCATCTAGTGGTATCTGTTATACTTTTTATGCTTTGTTGGTATACTGCATTCTTCCTGGATGCATATTTTTATTTTCCCTGAGGACAAAATAGGTAAACTATGGGTCTGCTTCAGAGTGAAAAGTCTCCAGGGTTACAACAATCAAATTAAGTAGGTGATTGCTTGCTAAGTAAGCAGTTATTATTGTTTATGTTTACATCCTTTCTCAAGATTCCTTAGTGACTTCATGTTTTCAGTAGAATAATTTTAACATATACAGAATAAAAATTTGGTTTTTCACTAAGTTACACAGCTCTGTTCCCATCTACAATGCATGCATATGCCATTTGCTTTCAAGTGTTTGATTTCGCCCATGCTGTTCTCTCAAAAACACAATTACACCCCCAGGAGCAACCCTCCCCCCATCTGTCTTCCTTATAAGCCTCACTTATACCTGACTGGCTCATGCATGTTTGACTGAAATGGAGCTACTCTTGCTTCATTCTTTCAAGTTTCACAACTTTCTCTGTGAAGTTGTTGATGAGTCCTTAGGTAACCCATTGATCTTTCATTTTCCCATTGAGCTTTGACCATATTTCTATTAGATTGATTACTTTATGGTTTTACATTTACTTGGTGATCTCTGTACTGGACTTTACACTTTCTGAGGGTAAAGCTGGTGTCCTTACTGTTCTTGTATTTGTCTCTGTAATAACGGGCATAAGTATTTTGTGTGTTTGCTAGACTGTGTGTCTGGGAAACAGATGGTGTTAAGAGTCAGTGTACATAAACCTAGCAAGTAGTTGGACATAATCTGGTTTTTTTTTTCCCCATGACAAGGAAATAAGATACCCTCCAGAAGTAGTTCTCAACATTTTCCACAAATGGCAAAATGTTTCCCTACCCAAAAACTTGACCTACAAGGGACAATCTACAGAATATAATTAATAATGACCCACCACAAATGCAAACTTTCTTTAAATATGGTGTTTAATCTTCTAAAACTTTGATAATTTTATATTCTCTAGTGTTTAGTTTTTAAACCCCTGATAAACTTGTATTCTTTGTCATAAAATACCCAGATTTTGTTTAACATAAAATGTTTATTCATCATTATGTAAAATCAATTTCCAGAAAGAATCACCATGTTTATTCTGATTTCCTAGGCAAACCAGTATATACTCTCTAAGGGGCTGAATTTTATAATCAAGAAGCATAGATTTAAGAGAATGGGAAAAACTCCATGAGATAAAATATTTTATCCATGACATCATTGTTAATTGCTGTATTTTGAGTAACTAATTTAACCTCACTGTACATTAAACAAACAACTCCTTATGGTTGTGTTACTATAATTTACCTTCATATGTATCACTGTGTTTGTAAAGGTAACATGTGCAAATTATTTTTATCTCTTTGAATTCAGGGATTCATATAAATAAGCAACAGTCTCTAAATACAAAAGTAGTGTGACTTGTGTTGTCCATTCATAAATGTAACTATTAGTAGATTATGATTATTTCAGATAACTACTGGACAAGAAAAAATATCCCAAGATAAAATCACTGGGGAAGAAAAAAATCTATAGAGAAAAAAAAAATCCCTAGCAGCCTAGCATTTGAGTTGTCACAGATGAGGATGCCACCAATAAATGATTCATTCTGTATCTATCATAGCGTATTTTTAAATCCACCTGACATCTCTGGCCTATCAGAGGGCTGAAAAATGAAATTACCGACTTCCTACTATAGATGACACCATCAACAAAGGGGTTTAGGGAGGGTTATTTGGTCATTTTCATTTACCTCATTTCTCTTCATTCTGTCCTTGACAGTTCTCACACGTAGGGTTTTCAAAATCCCAGGAAGCAGGGCCAAAGTTTAATCTCCTGTTTTGTTTTCAGCAAGGACATTTGATTGTTGTCATAATTGCACAAAAAGATGAATAATATGTACAATTCTGGGACTATGTTATGGTAGAAAAAATATAAAAAGTGATTTAAAAGAAAAAAAGAGACCTATAGTTTGCTCTTGACATCTGTGGATATTTGAAGCATTTTCTTTTTATTTCTTATATCCAAAAGTATTTGCATATCCTTCTAAAGATAGCTTGGCAATATGGAGAACACGTTTAAAAAATACAAGAAAAAAGAGAACAACAAAAAAAGAATAGTATTATTATTAAATCCATCATCCTAGGTTGCAGATTCTGAAGTATCAAGATAAACAGAATTTCATGTTTTTCTATCCAGTCCTTGTACTGATTCATATGCAGATTTAAATGCATTTAAAACATGCATTTCTTCCTAATTTAAATTTAATAAACATTTTTACACTTAAGAAATGTTATCCATTTCTACATAGTCTTCAAAATTGTAAATTTAAAAGACTGCAAGGAATTCCCTGGTGGTTCAGTGGTTAGGACTTGGTGCTTTCACTGCTGGGGCCCAGGTTCAATCCCTGGTCAGGAAACTAAGATCCCACAAGCCGTGTGGCCAAAATAAATAAATAAATAAATATTTAGGGGCTTGCCTTGTGGCACAATTGTTAAGAATCTGCCTGCCAATGCAGGGGACATGGGTTCAAGCCCTGGTCCAGGAAGATCCCATGTGCTGCAGAGCAACTAAGCCCGTGCACCACAACTAGTGAGCCTGCACTCTAGAGCCCACAAGCCACAACTACTGAGCCCGCGTGCCACAACCACTGAAGCCCGTGTGCCTAGAGCCCATGCTCTGCAACAGGAGAAGCCACCGCAATGAGAAGCCCACGCCGAGTTTAGTGGATTTAAAAATGTATATTTAGAATGGCAAAGAGTGATGGAAATTAACAAAATATCTTATTTTACAGTTATCAATTTAGACAAATCTTTCCAGCTTACTAATTAATTTACTAATATTACTAATACATATTAAATGTTTGACTATTATCTTTCTCATTATTAAAATTTTTAATGAGATTGAGATAGTTAATAGAAAACAGGAAAAACAAGAACTAGGCAATTTGAAAACTGGATATCATTCAGTTAAATTTTTATTAAGTAAGTACTACTTGTTCCATTTTTTTATTGAGATATAATTGGCATAATACTTTCAGGTGTACAACATAACACCTTGATATTTGTATATAGTATTAAATGATCACCACAATAAGCCTAGTTAACATCCATCAACAAACACACTTACAAAAGATGTGTGTGTGGTGAAAACTTTTAGATTTATTCTCTTAGCATCTTTCAAATATGCAATACGGTACTATCGGTATTAACTCTATTAACCATGCTGTACATTACATACGTATTAAATGATCACTACAATAAGCCTAGTTAACATCCATCAACAAACACACTTACAAAAGATGTGTGTGTGGTGAAAACTTTTAGATTTATTCTCTTAGCATCTTTCAAATATGCAATACGGTACTATCGGTATTAACTCTATTAACCATGCTGTACATTACATACCCATTTATTTTATAACTGGAAATGTGCACCTTTTGACCACCTTTACCCATCTGCTTACTCCTCACCCCCCACCTCTGACAACCACCAGTCTGTTCTCTGTATCTATAAGCTTGATTTTGAATGTTTTGTTTTGTTTTTTTGAAATACATATAAGTGAGATCACATGGTATTTGCCTTTCTCTTTCTGACTTACTTCACTTAGCATAATGCCCTCAAGTTTATCCATGTTGTTGCAAATGGCAAGATTACCTTCTTTTATATGGTTGAATTATATTCATATATGTATATTTTCTTTATCCACTCCTTCTTTGATGCCTAATTAGGTTGTTTCCATGTCTTGGCTATTGTAAATAGTGCTGCAGTAAACATGGATGTGCAGAAATCTCTTCGAAATAGTAATTTCATTTCCTTCAGATATATCTCAGAAGTGGGATTACTGGAGCATATGGCAGGTCTATTTTTTTTTTTTTTTTTTGAGTAACCTCCATACTGTTTTCCATAGTGGCTGTAACAATTTATGACCAACAGTGCACAAGTAATCCTTTTTCTCCACATCTTTACCAGCACTTATCACTTATCTTTTTAATGATACCCATTCTAACAGGTATGAGGTAATAGCTCATTGTAATTTTGATTTACATTTCCCTAATGATTAGTAATGATTAAAGACTTTTTTATGTACCTGTTGGCCATTTGTATATCTTCTTTGGTTCTTTGGGAAGAAAGTCTGTTCCATTCTTTTGCCCAATTTAAAGTCAGATTATTTGTTTTATTTACTACTTAGCTTAGGGTTTCTTATATATTTTGGATATTAACCCTTTAGAAGACATATTGTTTGCAAATATTTTCTCCCGTTCTGCAAGTTGCCTTTTCATTTTGTTAATGTTTTACTGTGATGTTTTCTTCTAAGAGTTTTATGGTTTCAGGTCTTATATTTAAGTTTTTAATTCATTTCAAGTTAGTTTTGTGAATGGTGAAAAATAGGCATCCACTTTCAGTCTTTTGCATGTGAATATCCAGTTTTCCAAACACCATTTATTGAAGAGACTGTATTTTCCCCATTGAATATTCTTGGCCCCCTTGTCAAATATTAGTTGATCATATATGTATGGGTTTATTTCTGGGCCCTTCTGTTCAGTTGAAATATGTGTCTGCTTTTATGCCAATACTGTGTTTTGATTACTACAGCTTGGTATTTATAGTTTAAAATCAGGAAGTGTGATGCCTTTAGCTTTGTTAGTCTTTCTTAAAATTGATTTGGCTATTACATTTTAACAATATTACTTCTTACAAGCCATGAACATAGGATATCTTTCCATTTTGTGTGTGTATGTCTTCTTCCATTTCTTTCATCAGTGTCTTATAATTTTCAATGTACAGATCTTTTACCTCCTTGGTTAAATTTATTCCTAGTAATTGTATTATTTTTGATGCTATTGTGAATGGGATTTTTTTTTCATTTCTTTTTTCCAAATAGCTCCTTGTTAGTGTATAGAAATGCAACTGATTTCTGTATGTTGATTTTGTATCCTACTACTTTATTGAATTCATTCATTAGCTTTAAGAGTTTTGGGTGGGTTCTTTAGAGTTTTCTGTAAGTCATATCATCTGCAAACAGAGACAATTTTACTTCTTTTGCTAGAACTTCATGTACTAATAGGAGTGGTGAGAGTGGGCACCCTTGTCTTGTTCCCGATCTCCGGACGCGCAGGCTCAGTGGCCATGGCTCACGGACCCAGCCGCTCTGCGGCATGTGGGATCTTCCCGGACCGGGGCTCGAACCCATGTCCCCTGCATCGGCAGGCGGACTCTCAACCACTGCGCGACCAGGGAAGCCCTAGTTTTCTTTCTTTATAGTGTTCTTCTCTGGTTGTGGTGTCAGGGTAATTCTGGCTTCTTAAATGAATTTGGGAGTGTTTCCCTCCTTTCAAATTTATTGAAAGACATTGAGAAGGTTTAGCATGAATTCTACTTTAAATATTTAGTAGAATTTGCTAGCAAAAAGGTCTGATTCTGAGCCTTTTATTGTTTTGGGGAAGTTTTTAATTACTGCTTATATCTCCTTAGTCATTATTGGTCTGTTTAGATTTTTTATTTCTTTATGATTCAGTCTTGGTAGTTTTATATTTCTAGGCATTTATTCATTTCTTTTAGATTATCCTATTTCTTGATGTATAATTGTTTGTAGTTATGTCTTATGTCTTATGATTCTTTGTTTTTCTGTGGTATCAATTGTGATGTCTCCTCTTTCATTTTTTTATTTGCATCATCTCTCCTTTTTTCTTGGGTAGTCTAGCTAATGGTTTGTCCATTTTCTTTATTTTTTCAAGGAACCAGCTATTGATTTTGTTAATTTTTTTCTATTGTTTTCCTATCTCTATTTCATTCATTTCTGCTCTAATCTTTATTATTTCCTTCCTTCCACTGACTTTAGTGTTAGTTTGTTGTTTTTCCTCAATCCTTGAGCATTTGAGATTTTTTTTTCTTGATGTGTATATTTATTGCTATAAACTTTCCTCTAAGAACACATTTTGCTGCATTCCATAAGTGTTAGTGTGTTGTATTTTCATTTTAGTTTGTCTCAATATATTTTTAAATTTTCCTTTTGAATTTTTTCTGGTCCATTGGTTGTTCAGGAATGTGTTGTTTAATGTCTACATATTTGTCAATTTTACAGCTTTCCTTCTGTTATTTATTTCTAATTTCATACTCTTGTGGTCAGAAAAGATACTTGCTATAATTTTTATCTTCATGAAGTGAAGTGTAACTTAACCTTTTAAGTTACAGTTTAAATCTTTTTATAGTGTGTATCAAATAACAAATTATTATAGTTACAGTTGTTTTTAATACATTTTTCTACCTTTTTTTAACAGAGTTGTAAGTGATTTATGTACCACCAGTACAATATTAGACAATCTGATTTTTACTTTATATTTAACTTTAGCAAGGATTTTTCCACATTCATATATTTTATGATGTTAATTAGCACCCTTTAGCATGTCTTGTAAGGAAGGTCTGGTGGTGATGAACTCCTTTCATTTTTGTTTAATTGTAGTATTGAATAACCTTTTGAGTATATGAGGCTCTGGTTTGAAAGACATGTCAGTGCAGAAGATAAAAATGTGGTTGTTGGTGGCATAAGGATGGTATTTAAAGCCATAGGATGAGAGAAAATCTTTAAAGTACTGTGTGTGCATAGAGAAAAATATCTAAGACTGAGCCTTAGAGCATTCAAACATTAACAGTTTGAGAAGAGAGGGAACCAAAAAAGAAAAAAAAAAAAATGAGACTGAGAAGGGAGAAAACCAAAAGTGGATGGTGTGTGTGAAGCAATGAGAAGAACATCGCAGTGCTTCTGAAGATAAAGAGGTGTTATCAACACAGAAATTGCATAATTAATAGCCTCCCTCTTTTGAAAGCAACCGAAGACTCTATTTTACTTAAGGCTTAAGCTAAGTACATTTCCCCATCCACATTTCCCAGTTTTGTTCTGAAAATAGGGGGAGGATATTCTCTTTTACTCTTGAGTATCATGTCATATGCTTGTTCTTTATGAAAATGCCATTTTCTTTCAAGTAGTGTGGAAAAATTAGTGACCATTTATTGAATGGCAGTGAGGGCCAGACAGTGTGCTGGAAGAATACTCTTTTTTTATTTGTGGACATTTGTTTTCTACTCATCAAAGTCAATCAATCAGAATTTGTGACTAAGGCACTGAATCCCAAAGAATTTAAGTAAATTACCTAATCTGTTAGCCCGACCATCTAAGATATGAGGGTTTCAGGTTTTGTTACTTCTCAGAGAAATAAAGACAAAGCTATAAACTTTAAACCTTTCATTCATCGGAAGTGGACCTAACAACAATAAGTAATTTTAAAATACTGATTATTTACAGTGTGGCAAGTCACTGGGCAAGAAAATCGGGGGCAAGTTAGATTCAAAGAGTGAAACACAATTTCCAGCCCTCTAGGAAATTTACAGTCTACTCACAATTGTTATGAACAGTAATAAGTACAATATAAGGCCATATAAAGGAATAATTTAGGATGAAAAGAATAAATGTAATAGGAGCAGAATTCCTATTCATTTATTTTTCTATATGTAAACTTCCAGAGGAGGACAATCTTTTAAACTTTTGCAGACATTTGTTAGTTTTTGCATTTCTTTTTAATGTTAATATTTTATTAAATGTTATATATTGTAAGGCAGATTCAAGTTTAGTCTCTTCTCATGAAAAATGTCATTTAGTAGCTAATATTTTCTCTACTTTCATCTGTATACATGAGAACACATGAATTTGAGATGTATTTTGTAACTTACTTGAATGCAAAACACAGTTCCAAAATTATGTATGTTAGGTCCACAAGACATTGAATTTAGCCTGTTTCTAAAATAGAAAGCAAACAGGAAGAAATCAGTTGGTAAAAGATGCTTTCCATCCCACAGTGTTGTTAATTTATAGTTGTAGATAATATATGAAATATTATATAATTATGTGTGTGTGTTTATGTGTATGTTAGAGTTGATAGGACTATATTACAATGAAACCAAATTCAAAGGATTACAATATGGGGTTGTTAATTTTGTCCAACTCTATGACCATCAATTTTCTCCCTCATCTTAGTGAACCCAGTCAATAATATGTGATGCTGTTCAGAAGGTCAGCTGGGTCAATGAGTATGGGGAAAATATAGGTTTACATAGTTAAATGATGCAGAGAATATGACCATATATCTGCCCTAATAAAACATTTTATTATATTTGAAAATTTTCTAGAAGCATAAGAAGTTAGTAATGCCACATATTGAATATTCTACAAAAGAAAAACACAATATATTTATGAAAAATACACGTTGGCAGTGTAAAATATACTCTTCTCCTAAAATAAACTTGAAACTGTGAAATATGTCACTATGTCACATTTGTCTTTAAACTAATTTAAAAATTGAGTCTAAATTTTCTGAGTATATGGAATTATGTTCCTCTTTATATAAATACTAAAAATTCCAACCCGTGTTTGACTGGGTTATAGATATAGAATAAAACTTGTATAATACAGAAAATACAGAGCTAAAAGCAAGGCAGTTAACATTAAAATTCGTATTTTTTCTGATTGGCTCTATTTCCTTGAATAATTGAATATACATAGTTTTTCTTGGCTTGAAATTTATGACCTTGTGAACCTAATAATCATACCTTCATACTGTGTGTGTTAGGGAACAAATTCCATTAAATCTAAGTTTCCTGCATAGTTAAGAAGCGTTGTCATTTCCTCTGCATTCCTTTTTATCTCTCTTTCTAAGTATCTGTGTAGAGATTGTTATTCATTTGAAGACACAGGAGCTGAATTCTAATGAGTCAAGCCCCAAATGTTCATTTCATGGGTAATTTCTTCAGGTGCCAAACATCGACCAACATTTTCAGGTGCCAGAGTGGATATGATTGTTCATTTTCTCTTGAGTGGTGCCAGAGCACATTTCTTTAAAGATATTTAAGTCTACACTATTTGCTTGACATGCCTCCCCCTAAAAAAATCACATCAAGATTTTTTTTTCCTGAATAGCTCCCAATATAATGGAAGAAATGAATGATTCAAATCAAAGAAAAAAACTAAAATAGAACCATTTGTCACAGTGTGTACTAGTAAGTAAATACTCTGGCCTCAATAATGTTGGTGCAGGAGAATATATTAGTCTCTATCCATTAGCCACACACTCATCCATAAAATGCTCAAATATCATTTGAATAGACATTCTCTGGCATGTGGACTATAAGTCATGTCCTTGTTGACACAACATTGAAGATAAATTACTTGGTAGCATTTCCTGTCTTTCGTACACCCACATGAGCACAGTGATGGAGTTTGCAATTAATATTTTTGGATTCTTGCCCACTTATCCCTTGAAATACTGTCATACGAAAAAGTGGAAGGTGAAGTTTGAATTTAGCTTTTCTACCCAGTCCATAATAGACTTTTCAAAAATGGTATTATCCTTAGACTCCATGTTCCCATCAGTGTCTATTTCATTCCCTATAAAGCCACAGAATCAGGAGCAGACAGAATGCTCATATATAAACTCTGTTGATGGAGGGCATGTGCCTACAGCTGTCAACTTTCCTTCCTCCTTCCCATAGGGGCCAGTAATCATCAGTTAAGTAATTGATAGATACTGAGAAGTTGTGGGCCTTACTTGGTTGTTTAGTCTAGACATAATTATTGAATTTTGAGCTACTTTGCCTGATTCTTCTAAATTTCCCATGTACTAAGGGTTCATACCATAAATATTTTGGTAGGGTTTTCCTTAGTGTCCACAATATGGTCTGGCATATTCGGAATTACTTGATAGTAAAGAAAAATTGTATGCTCTCCTCACTAACATCATAAATCCTGCAAACTAAGAGTATCCATAATGTACTCAGAAGCATTAAAACACAGTAGAAGGAGCGTGGTCTTTGCAATCCCAATCTGGGAAAGAATCTCAGTTTCCTACTTACTATAAGGGGGCTTGGTCAATTGCCTAATTCTTTGAGTTTGAGTAACCTCATCTGTTAAATGGGAATGATGTCATTTGCTAGTACATAGCAGTATGTTTTGAGAAATTAAGTGACATTAATTGTTTTGTGTAATCTTAGCAGAACGGTATTTAATGTGTTAGCAATGAATATTATTCGTAATAGTTAGAAAAATAATAAGCCTAATTCATTCACTCATTCAATAAGTATGAAATGTTTTCTATGTGCAAATCAGTGTCACAACTGCTCACTAATTTCTGGGGATTCAGTATTAGTTCTTTTTCTATCAATTAAGTGCTTTCAGGTTATCAAAGGAAATCCTAAGCAAAGGATTGTAATGACCTATTTTACAAACCATCTTCCCAGACATTAGAAGTGTTGGTATGCTTTGTGGCCTTTTGCCCTCATATTTAATAAATGAGAAATATAATGAGTTGTTGTACTACCTCAGTGCAAATTTGGCTCCAGGGTCCAGAACTTCTTCTGTACTCTGAAATGGAAGAAGACAGTCCCCTCAAATTGGCTTTTGAAATTGGGCCAAATGCTCCAGATGTTCTAGCACTTCCAGCAGAGCTTGTCTGTGATCCATGTCAGAACTGCAGCTGTCAACATGAAAGCACACCTGCCACTGGTTTACTGTCAGCAAATAACTTTTCAATTGTATTAGGAAGCGAAGCAAACTGCCGAATGAAGCACTCACCTTTGAAAAGAATCCATGTCACCATGTGATTTTGCTCCATTAAAATGCAGGACTCTCTAGAGCCTTCTCAAGCACTAACCTTGAGCTCAGGGAGTAACATCTGAAAATTAATAGATAAACCTCAGGATGTTCTTAGGTCATTAGTTACAGCAGGTTTCTGGTACATTCACTACAGACAAGGAAGTATTTGCACGTCAATTAAGGAAGCTGTACTACAAATTGGCCCAATTCACTTCATAAATAGAGCTAAATTATAAAGGAGAACTAAGTAAACTTGATATTCAATATTTCTGAGGATTTGATGGAAAAAACTCATTGTTTGGAGTAACACAATTTTAGAGATTTGGAGGTTTTACTTGATATAACTAAACTTGGAAAATGACAACTGACATAAAAAGTGTACCTAACACCATCATTGGAAAACTGGAACTATACTAGCTTTACTGAATAATTAGAGACCTTTAGTTTAATATTTGTACTTCTAAAGGTTGTAGGGTTTTGACCTCAATTTGTCAGCTTTATAAAATTTTGCAATTAAGGATTTAGTGTTTCTTCCGTTGTAATTTTATAAAGCTTATTAAAGGTCAGGTTGTTTACCATTAGAAATCATCCTCTTCACTTCACCCTAGCTACCTGAAATGCCATCAGATTAGATACATAAAGAATACTAACTTGAGGCTCTATTCAGTGCTAATATACAGGTCTCAGTGCAAAACTATAGCCATTCAGGTGGCTAACACTATGTGTATTTTACCAAAACTGATACTCTCTGGGGGCATTACAATTTACTACCTCTATTGTCCATTGTTGCTGTGTAGTGCTTTATGGGCTAGGGAAGGGAAATGGGGCTGCTGAGTGTGGGTTGGATAAAAAAAGGGTTGCTCTCAAAAGTATGAAATCTGTATTATTTGAAATCCTAAAATGAGCCATTTTAAAGAAAGTCTAGAAATTCACTAAATTTGGAATCCCTGACCTATCACGAATTGGAAGTAGAGATTCTATTACAATCCATATCAATTTTTTTTCTAAAGCTATACCACCTTCCTTAGGAAAAACACAAAGATACCGTTAAATATAATTGCAGTTGAAATGAGAAATGAGAGTTGGAGATGCAAAGAAAAATCTAAGATTCAGGATATTGTCTTACTGCAGAGCACATCTTTGTTTGGTTTATACATATTGTTATATAAGTTTTCATGTTTTTTATATTTAAGAATAATTTACATACAGTGAAATCTTCATATATCTTAAATGCACAGTTTGATGAGTTTTGTCAAATGTGTATACCTGCATATTTCACATCCCTGTCAAATCATAGGCTATTCCCAACAACTCGGAAAATTCTCACATTTCCCTTTCCAGGCATCAATGCTCTATCACTAAACTTTTTTTAACATCTTTATTGGAGTATAATTGCTTTACATTGGTATGTTAGTTTCTGCTTTAAAACGAAGTGAATCAGCGATACATATACATATATCCCCATATCTCCTCCCCTCTTGCGTCTCCCTCCCACCCTTCATATCCCACCCCTCTAGGTGGTCACAAAGCACCGAGCTGATCTCCCTGTGCTATACAGCTGCTTCCCACTAGCTATCTATTTTACATTTGTAGTGTATATATGTCCATATATCCATGCCACTCTCTCACTTCGTCCCAGCTTACCCTTCACCCTCCCCGTGTCCTCAAGTCCATTCTCTATGTCTGCATCTTTATTCCTGTCCTGCCTCTAGGTTCTTCAGAACCTTTTTTTTTTTTTTAGATTCCATATATATGTGTTAGCATACAGTATTTGTTTTTCCCTTTCTGATTTACTTCACTCTGTTTGATAGTCTCTAGGTCCATCAAACTCACTACAAATAACTCAATTTTGTTTCTTTTTATGGCTGAGTGATATTCCATTGTATATATGTGCCACATCTTCTTTATCCATTCATCTGTCAATGGACACTTACGTTGTTTCCATGTCCTGGCTATTGTAAATAGAGCTACAATGAACATTGTGGTACATGACTCTTTTTAAATTATGGTTTTCTCAAGGTGTATGCCCAGTAGTGGGATTGCTGGGTCGTATGGTAGTTCTAGTTTTAGTTTTCTTAAGGAACCTCCATACTGTTCTCCATAGTGGCCGTATCAATTTACATTCCCACCGACAGTGCAAGAGGGTTCCTTTTTCTCCACACCCTCTCCAGCATTTATTGTTTGTAGATATTTTGATGATGGCCATTCTGACTGGTGTGAGGTGATACCTCATTGTAGTTTTGATTTGCATTTCTCTAATGATTAGAAATGTTGAGCATCCTTTCATGTGCTTGTTGGCAATCTGTATATCATCTTTGGAGAAGTGTGTTTAGGTCTTCTACCCATTTTTGCATTAGGTTGTTTGTTTTTTGGATATTGAGCTGCTTGTAAAATTCAGAGATTAATCCTTTGTCATTTGCTACATTTGCAAATATTTTCTCCCATTCTGAGGGTTGTCTTTTTGTCTTGTTTATACTTTCCTTTGCTGTGCAAATGCTTTTAAGTTTCATTGGGTTCCATTTTTTTGTTTGTTTGTTTTTACTTACATTTCTCTAGGAGGGAGTCAAAAAAGGATCTGGCTGTGATTTATGCCATAGAGTGTTCTGCCTATATTTTCCTCTAAGAGTTTTATAGTGTCTGGCCTTACACATAGGCATTTAATCAATTTTGAGTTTATTTTTGTGTATGGTGTTAGGGAGTATTCTAATTTCACTCTTTTACATGTAGCTGTCCAGTTTTCCCAGCACCACTTAGTGAAGAGGCTGTCTTTTCTCCATTGTATATTCTTGCCTCCTTTATCAAAAATAAGGTGACCATATATGTGTGGGTTTATCTCTAGGCTTTCTGTCATGTTCCATTGATCTATACTTCTGCTTTTGTGCCAGTACCTACTGTCTTGATTACTGGAGCTTTGTAGTATAGTCTGAAGTCAGGGAGTCTGTTTCCTCCAGCTCCGTTTTTCCTTCTCAAGATTGCTTTGGGTATTCGGGGTCTTTTGTGTTTCCATGCAAATTGTGAAATTGTTTTTCTTCTAGTTCTGTGAAAAATGCCATTGGTAATTTAATAGGGATTGCGTTGAGTCTGTAGATTGCTTTGGGCAGTATAGTCATTTTCACAATACTGATTCTTCCAAGCCAAGAACATGTTATATCTCTCCATCTGTTTGTGTCATCTTTAATTTCTTTCATCAGTGTCTTATAATTTTCTGCATAGAGGTCTTTTGTCTCCTTAGGTAGGTTTATTCCTAGGTATTTTATTCTTTTTGTTGTGGTGGTAAATGGGAGTGTTTCTTTAATTTCTCTCTCAGATTTTTCATCATTAGTGTATAGGAATGCAAGAGATTTCTGTGCATTAATTTTGTATCCTGCTACTTTACCAAATTCATTGATTAGCTCTAGTAGTTTTCTGGTAGCATCTTTAGGATTCTCTATGTATAGTATGGTATCTGCAAACAGTGACATCTTTACTTCTTCTTTTCCGATTTGGATTTCTTTTATTTCCTTTTCTTCTCTAATTGCTCTGGCTAAAACTTCCAGAACTATGTTGAATAATAGTGGTGGAAGTGTACAACCTTGTCTTATTCCTGATCTCAGAGGAAATGATTTCAGTTTTTCACCATTGAGAACGATGTTGGCTGTGGGTTTGTCATATATGGCCTTTATTATATTGACATAAGTTCCCTCTTGCCTACTTTCTGGAGGGTTTTTATCATAAATCGGTGTTGAATTCTGTTGAAAGCTTTTACTGCACCTGTTGAGATGATTATATGGTTTTTCTCCTTCAATTTGTTAATATGATTTATCACATTGATTGATTTGCATATATTGAACAATCCTTGCATTCCTGGAATAAACCCCACTTGATCATGGTGTATGCTCCTTTTAATGTGCTGTTAGATTCTGTTTGCTAGTATTTTGTTGAAAATTTTTGCATCTGTGTTCATCAGTGATGTTGGCCTGTAGTTTTCTTGCTTTGTGACATCTTTGGTTTTGGTATCAGGGTGATGGTGACCTCGTAGAATGAGTTGGGAAGTATTCCTCTCTCTGCTATATTTTGGAAGAATTTGAGAAGGATAGGTGTTAACTCTTCTCTACATGTTTGATAGAATTCACCTGTGAAGCCATCTGGTCCTGGGCTTTTGTTTGTTGGAAGTTTTTTAATCACAGTCTCAATCTCAGTGCTTGTGATTGGTCTGTTTATATTTTCTATTTCTTCCTGGTTCAATCTTGGAAGGTTGTGCTTTTCTAAGAATTTGTCCATTTCTTCCAGGTTGTCCATTTTATTGGCATAGGGTTGCTTGTAGTAATCTCTCATGATCCTGTGTATTTCTGCAGTGTCAGTTGTTACTTCTTTTTCATTTCTAATTCTATTGATTTGAGTCTTCTCCCTTTTTTTCTTGATGAGTCTGGCTAATGGTTTGTCAACTTTGTTTATCTTCTCAAAGAAACACCTTTTAGTTTTATTGATCTTTGCTATCGTTTTCTTCATTTCTTTTTCATTTATTTCTGATCTGATCTTTATGATTTATTTCCTTCTGCTAACTTTGGGGGGGGGTTTGTTCTTCTTTCTCTAATTGCTTTAAGTGTAAGGTTAGATTGTTTATTTTGAGTTGTTTCTTGTTTCTTGTAGGATTGTATTGCTATAAACTTCCCTCTTAGAACTGCTTTTGCTGCATCCCATAGGTTTTTGGGTTGTTGTGTTTTTATTGTCATTTGTTTCTAGGTATTTTTTGATTTCCTCTTTGATTTCAAGAGTGATCTTTTGGTTATTTTGTAATGTATGGTTTAGCCTCCATGTATTTGTATTTTTGACAGGTTTTTTTTTTCCTGTAATTGATATCTAGTCTCATAGCTTTGTGGTTGGAAAAGATACTTGATATGATTTCAGTTTTGTTAAATTTACCAAGGCTTGATTTGTGACCCAAGATATGATCTATCCTTGAGGATGTTCCATGAGCATTTGAGAAGAAAGTGTATTCTGTTGTTTTGGGATAGAATGTCCTATAAATATCAATTAAGTTCATTTTGCTTAATGTGTCATTTAAAGCTTGTGTTTCCTTATTTATTTTCATTTTGGCTGATCTGTCCATTGGTGAAAGTGGGTTGTTAAAGTCCTACTATGATTTTGTTACTATCGATTTCCCCTTTTATTGCTGTTAGCATTTGCCTTATATATTGAGGTGCTCCTGTTTTGGGTGCATAAATATTTACAATTGTTATATCTTCTTCTTGGATCGATCCCTTGATCATAATGTAGTGTCCTTCTTTGTCTCTTATAATAATCTTTATTTTAAAGTCTATTTTATCTGATATGGGAATTGCTACTTCAGCTTTCTTTTGATTTCTATTTGCATGGAATATCTTTTTACATCCTCTCATTTTCAATCTGTATGTGTTCCTAGGTCTGAAGTGAGTCTCTTGTAAACAGCATATATACGGGTCTTGTTTTTGTATCCTTTCAGCCAGTCTATGTCTTTTGGTTGGAGCATTTAATCCACTTACATTTAAGGTCGTTATCGGATATGTATGTTCCTCTTACTATTTTTTTAATTGTTTGTGGTTTGTTATTGTAGGTCCTTTTCTTCTCTTGTGCTTCCCACCTAGAGAAGTTCCCTTAGCATTTGTTATAAAGCTGGTTTGGTGGTGCTGAATTCTCTTAGCTTTTGCTTGTATGTAAAGGTTTTAATTTCTCCATTAAATCTGAATGAGATCCTTGCTGTGTAGAGTAATCTTGGTTGTAGGTTTTTCCCTTTCATCACTTTAAATATGTCCTGCCACTACCTTCTAGCTTGCAGAGTTTCTGCTGAAAGATCATCTGTTAACCTTATGTGAATTCCCTTGTATGTTATTTGTTGCTTTTCCTTTGTTGCTTTTAATATTTTTTCTTTGTATTTAATTTTTAATAGTTTGATTAATAGGTGTCTTGGCATGTTTATCCTTGGATTTATCCTGTATGGGACTCTCTGCGCTTCCTGGTCTTGATTGACTATTTCCTTTCCCATATTAGGGAAATTTTCAACTGTAATCTCTTCAGATATTTTCTCAGTCCCTTTCTTTTTCTCTTTCTCTTCTGGGACCCTTATAATGCGAATGTTGTTGTGTTTAATGTTGTCCCAGAGGTCTCTTAGGCTGTTTTCGTTTCTTTTAATTCTTTTTTCTTTATTCTGTTCTGCAGCAGTGAATTCCACGATTCTGTCTTCCAGGTCACTTAACCATTCTTCTGCCTCAGTTATTCTGCTATTGATTCCTTCTAGAGCATTTTTAATTTCATTTATTGTGTTGTTCATCATTGTTTGTTTGCCCTCTAGTTCTTCTAGTTCCTTGTGAAACGTTTCTTATATTTTCTCCATTCTATTTCCAGGATTTCAGATCATCTTTCCTATCATTCCTCTGAATTCTTTTTCAGGTAAACTGCCTATTTCCTCTTCATTTGTTTGGCCTGGTGGGGTTTTACTTTGCTCCTTCATCTGATGTGTGTTTCTCTGTCTTCTCATTTTGTTTAACTTACTGTGTTTGGGGTCTCCTTTTCGCAGGTTGCAGGTTCGTAGTTCCTGTTGTTTTCGGTTTCTGCCCCAGTGGGTAAGGTTTGTTCAGTGGGTTGTGTAGGCTTCCTGGTGGAGGGGACTGGTACCTGTGTTCTGGTGGATGAGGCTGGATCTTGTCTTTCTGGTGGGCATGACCACGTCTGGTGGTGTGTCTTGGGGTGTCTGTGACCTTATTATGATTTTAGGCAGCCTCTCTGTTAATGTGTGGGGTTGTGTTTCTGTCTTGCTAGTTGTTTGGCATAGGGTGTCCAGCACTGTAGCTTGCTGGTCGTTGAGTGGAGCTGGGTCTTAGCGTTGAGATGGAGATCTCTTGGAGAGCTTTCGCCATTTGATATTATGTAGAGCCAGGAGGACTCTGGTGGACTAATGTCCTGAACTCGGCTCTCCCTGCTCAGAGACAGAGGCCTGATACCCAACCAGAGCACGGAGACCCTGTCCACCACATGGATTTACGTCAGTGATTCTCAACCCTGGTTGCCTCTCAGAATCACCTGAGTTGCAGGCAGGGATTCCCAGATATTTTGCCAAAGATGGTCCGTCCTTCCCTGGCCACATCTTCTGTCAACGGCAGGCATTTTGAAAAGGGGCAAGCTTCTGAGAGCTAGTTATTTTTTATCTGGGAAGCTACCTGAAGAAGGAAGGTCTTGACTTCAACTTACACAAATATTCTTGATTGCCATATCCTTTCCTGGCACCATCAAATATCTTTCAAGTCCTGTGTCCCTCGGTACATGCTTGCATTCACACACCTTAACCTGGAAGTTTCCCCTACACTTCTTCTGCCAGTTTCCCACTCGAGGACCACAGAAATGCAGACCTCACGCTCAGTTATGGGAGCCCCTTGGAGAGGTTTCTTGGGGAATCGGAGGAGTCACGTTGAACCCCGGGCCATCAGGCTCTTGCCATTCAGACTTGAGCACCAGAAGCTAGGTACACTCTTGGCCAGTGCCTTTTACAGAAAGCACCGGGCAGCCACACTGCAGCCTCACACCCACATTCGGGCAGTAGTACAGCTGAACCAGCCTCAAAGGATGTAGAGCCCCCTCCAGCTGCCCCTCCTTCTGCGGCTTCGAAACTGACTTCTGCTCCCTTCCCCAGGCCGCGATGCCCCAGCTGTCCCCCAGGCCGCCCGGGGATGTGCGGGAAACAGGAGTTGGCACTCCCCTCGACATAGGCAAGCGATCACAAGCCTCCTCATGTGACTTCCGTGGGCCCTGCCAGAATTCTTGTGGTGCGGGCGTTAGCTCTATCACTATTTTATTCCACCCTCCATTACTAACTCCTAGCAACCACCAATCCCTCCTCCATTTCTAAAATTTTGTCATTTGAAATGTTATATAAATGGAATCAAGCAGTATATAGCATTTTAGTATTGGCTTTTTTCATTCAGCATAATTCTCTAGGGATTCATCCAAGTTATTGCGCCCATTAAGGATTCATTCCTTTTTATTGCTGAATAGTGGTATGCGTGTAGCACAATTTACTTAACTGTTCACCTGTTGAAGGATATCCAGGCAGATTCCATTTGGGGGCTATTCTAGATAAAGCTGCTATGAAAATTCATAGGCAGTTTTTTTTGTGTGAACATAAATTTTCATGTGGGTATACAAAGATTTATATATTTAGCACAGTTTCTGGGTCACATGGTATTTGCATGATTAGTTTTATAAGAAACTGCCAAACTATTGTCCACGTGACTGTACCATTTTACATTCACACCAGCAAATGTATGCCTGGTCTGATTTCTCCATTTTCTTGCCAGCATTTGGTATTGTCACTATTTATTTATTTATTTATTTTCTTAGCCATTTTGATCAGTGTATGGTGATAGTTCATTGTGGTTATAGTTTACATTTTCCTGATAGCTAATGGTATTGAATGTATTTAAGTATACTTATTTGTCATCTCTGTGTTCTCTTTGGTGAAATGTTTGTTCATGTCTTTTGCTAAATTTCCCATTTGATTGTTTTTTTTTTTAACTGATAAGTTTTGAGAGTTCTTTTTTTTTTTTTTTTTTTTTTTTTTTGCGGTACACGGGCCTCTCACTGCTGTGACCTCTCCCGTTGCGGAGCACAGGCTCCGGACGCGCAGGCCCAGCGACCATGGCTCACGGGCCCAGCCGCTCCGCGGCATGTGGGATCCTCCCGGACCAGGGCACTAACCCATGTCCCCTACATCGGCAGGCGGACTCTCAACCACTGCGCCACCAGGGAAGCCCTGAGAGTTCTTTATTTATACCAGATATTAGCCCTTTGCTAGATATGTGATTAGCAAACAATTTATCTCAGGATATGTTTTACCTTTACAATCTCTTCATGAGCATTTATAGAGCAAAAACTTTTAGTGTTCATGGCATCTCTATTAGTCAAGACTCTGCAGAGAAATAAAACCAATAGGAGACATATAAGCTGTAGAATATATTGCTATATGTAATATATACAAGTATAATTTGTAATTATGTATATACATATATGTGGGGGAGCAGGAGAGATTTTTTTTTATTGGTTTATGTGGTTTCAGGGAATGGCAAGTCTGAAATCCATAGGACAAGCTGGCAGGGTAAAGTTTCAGATAAGAGTTGATGTTATAGTCTTGAATGCTTTGAAGACTGGAAATTCAGGCAGAATTTTTGTTTTGCAGTCTGGGGAGGAATTCCTTCTACTTTGGGAAACTTAAGTCTTTATTTTTTATTGTTTTAAATAAAAAGCAAACCAACATTTAGTCAGATTTGTTATCGTTTTTAAATTCTCTGCAGGGCTACTAACTGATTGGATCATGGAGGGTAATCTGCTTTATTTAAAGTCTACTAATTTAAATGTTAATCACATCTTAAAAAATACCTTATAACACTTAAATTGGTATTTCACCAAACAACTAATCACCATACTCTAGCCAAGGTGACACAAAAAATTAATCACCACGAGTTCGATTTACCAATTTTTCCTTTTATCAGTTGTGCTTTTGGTGTCATATCTAAGACATTTTTGCCTAGCCATTAACCTCTAAGATATTTTGTGATTTTCTTCCTAAAAGTGTTATTCTTCATTTTATATTTAAGTCTGTGCTTAACTTTGAGATAATTTTTGTATAAGTTAGGATGCTTAAGTCAAGGTTCTCTTTTTTTTTTTTTTACCTATAGATGTCCAATTGCTTTAGCATATTTGTTGAATCACTCCTCCATTGAACTGATTTGTAAAAGCATTTTTGTGACATGTTTTCATTTTGGAAGGATAAATACCACAGCATGGAATTGCTGGATAATAGAGTATATTGGTTTAATACGCTCCTATCAGCAGTTGGTGATATGTCTTGTTGATTTTATTCATTCACAGTGGATGTTGAGTAGCATCTCATCATGATTGCAATTTGCACTTTCCTGATGACTAATAGTGTTGAACACTTTTTATGTGTTAATTGGCTATTCTGATCGTTTCCTTTTTGAAGTGTCTATTGACTTTTACTCACTTAAAAAATTGTGCTGTTTGTCTTTTGATTGGGTTGTAGGAGTTGTTTATATATTCTGGTTGTAAGTCCTTTGTCATGTGTGCCTTTTTAAAATTATACTTAATTTTCTCTCAACTTGTGGTTTCCCTACTCATTTTTGTCAGTGTCTTTTTTTTTTTTTTTGCGGTACGCGGGCCTCTCACTGTTGTGGCCTCTCCCGTTGTGGAGCACAGGCTTTGGACGTGCAGGCTCAGCAGCCATGGCTCACGGGCCCAGCTGCTCCACGGCATGTGGGATCTTTCCGGACCAGGGCACAAACCCGTGTCCCCTGCATCCGCAGGTGGACTCTCAACCACTGCGCCACCAGGGAAGCCCTATCAGTGTCTTTTTAGTAAGCATAATTTTAAAATTTTTGATGAAACCTAGTTTTTCAATTTTTCTATCTATAAATTTGTACTTTCTGTATCTTATATAAGAATTTTTGCCTATTCTAAGATTGCAAAGATACCTGCCTAAGCTTTTCTTTAAAAAAAGACATATTCTGAAGTTGGTGTAGTGTTCTAAAATATCAGTGATTTCAAATTGTTTGATAGTGTTAATCAAAATGTCTATATTCTAATTACATTTTATATTTGTTTCTATTAATTACTGGAAACAAACATAAACATAACCAAATATAATTGTGGAATTTTTAGTTTTCCCTTTACTGTTGTCAATTTTCACTTCATTTATTTTTGAAGCTTTCTGTTAAGTGCATGTACATTTAGGATTGTTTATATCTATGTGATGAATTGACCATTGCATTATTGTAAAATATTCTTCTTTACCTCTGGTAATGTTCCTTTTTTTTTAGGTCAACTTTGTCTTATATAGCACTCCAAATTTCTTATAAGTAGTGCTTTTAAGGTATAATTTTTACCATCGTTTTGCTTTTAGCCTAGTTGGGTCTCTATGTAACAGTGTGCTTAAATAAAGAACAAATAGTTCCTTCTTGCTCTATCATACACTCTGATAACCCTTGCCTTTTAATTGAGTGCTTACCCTAAATATTAGTCTATTTTCATTTAATATAATTATTGATAAATTTGGCTTTATGTTTATATTCTTACTATTTGTTTTCTGTTTGTCCGAGATGTTATTTGCTATTTGCAGCCCTCATCTTCCTTCATGTGTATTCTAATTTGTATTTATTGTCAGTTCTATTTAGTGTGGAGAATTCCCTTTACAATTCCTTGAGGTACATGTCTGCTGATGACAAATTATCTCATATTTTATTGCTCAGCAAATGTCTTTATTTCGCCATCATTTTGACTAGATAAAGAAATCTTCATGACAGTATTTTTCCTTCCTCTTTTGGCATTTTGAAGATGTATCTTTGTTCTCTTTTTCTTTGTTTTTAAGAAAAAGTCAGAAAAAAATTATCATTGTTCTCTATACTGTAATAAGCTTTTTTCTTGGGCTGCTTTGAAATTTTTCTCATTATCTTTCACTTTTAGCAATTTGCCTCATATGTCTTGGGTGTTTTCCTGGTGTGTGTGTGTGAGATTGTTTCTGTTCATCATGCTTGAGGTTCACTGAGCTTTCTTATATTAGTGGTTATATCGTTTTCATCAAATTGGGAGAACTTATGGAAAGTTTTAGAAAATATTCTTCAAGTATTTTTTTCTGCCCCAAACTTTCTCTTTTTTTTCTCACACTTCAGCGAAATATATGTTACACCATATTATATGATCCTGCATGCATCAGAGATACAGATCAGCCATTGTTTCTCTGTGTCCTTTAGTTTGGACATTTTCTACTGCCTTGCTTACATATTTACTGATTTTTTTTTTCTAAACAGTATAGTCTCATATTAAACATATACAGTTAGCTTTTTATATTAGATTATTTTTTGCTGTTATTCTTAACTTTTCATTTGTTCTTTTAATTTAATTTTTTTGAATTTTTGTATTTTATTTTCTATACAGCACGTTCTTATTATCGATTTTATACATATCATTCAGTTCTTTTTAAATAGCCATTTCTTTGTTGAGAATCCCCATCTATCCATTTGTTAAGTGTATTTTCTTTTAAACTACTAATCCTGATAATTCCATCATGGGTAATTCTATTGACTGTTTTTTTTTTCTTCTGGATACAGGACATATTTTTCTGCTTATACGTATGTCTAGCAATTTTTGCTTATGTGCTTGTTATTGCAGAACAATGATAAGATTTGGAGAAAATGGATTATGTTACCTTCTTTTAAGGACTGTTTAATTCTGACTGTCAGTTAAATTCTTAATGGCTCAGCATGGTTTTGTGAGCATGGAATTTAGAATTTATTAGGGTGGGTTTAGAGTAGCCCTTGCTCTAGAGCATTGATGTTTTACCCTTAAGTCCTTGCCTTTCTGAAATCTCTGTTAAAAGGCTGTAATGTTCATAAAGGGGTCTGCATTCCGGATGATTAGAATTCCACTTCCTCTCAGCATTGTGTGACCTAAAATATCTCCATTCAGCTCATAACTCCCCCATAATTATTCTCTGCCTTCTGTTCTACATCTCTGTGCATGATTCATTTCTATACCCATTTTTCTTTCACTTCAAGGATTATTCATTTTCCAAATAAGCTAGGCAAATAAATGGAATTCTTTGTGAGTTTACTGGAAACAAAACCTATTTATCAACTGTAGTATTTTTAAAGCACCAAATTGGAAATTTTAACTGGCCCGTGAATGTTTAAATACTTTGTCTGAGCCAGAAAATTAATAGCTTTATTAGACTTAGCTCTTGATGTCATGTCTTAAAGAAATTTTCAAAAACACACACACAGTAAAATTCAAACAATTGGGAGAACAAAGGTAATTATCTTTCTTGGCTTGTTCTGGGATTCCTCACTGGAAATGAAAAGTAATGTAGCTACTTAATTTCATTCAACAGAATAGAAAATTCAGCATAAGATTAGTTATTTTGGATTACCATTAAATATGTTAAAGTAGAAGGTAAATATCCTTGTCACATGGATACCCCAGGGTATGCCATTCCGAGGTTGTAGCAACTGTTACTTATGGAGCCCTTGCTAGGTGAGTGCCAGTTACTGAACCAATCATTTTACATGTTTAATCCTGAAAACAGTCTAAATTAGATTCTATTATTATTCATGTTTTAAAGATGAGTTTTCTGAGGTTTCAAGAATTTCAGTAATTCAGTCCCAAGGCAAATGAAGTCTTGGTGCTGGGTTTCAAATGAAAATTTCACTGAATCCAGATTGTGAATTCTTCATGCCTGACACCGCATTACTCTTGAAATTAGGTTCCCATATTTATATGGTGGTCTCAATACTCTTTCATTGAGGAGCAGTGCTTTCAAATATCTCCAGTATAGTTATTTTGACTATATATATTCTATTAATCTCAAAGGTTTTAATCGTTTATTACAAATTAAATAAGATAATGCATGTAAAGCACTTAGCACAATAATTGAAACATTTTAAGTAGACAGTAAAAGTTAGTAATTATTCTTGTTGCTCTACATGCAGAATATAGTAGTATAAAGAGGAGTACTTTTAAATATGGATATTGATGCCAGTATTTTACATATAAAGGAGGGAATCATCTATATAAAATAATCAGTAATGGGGAATACCAAAGAGCTAAATAGATAATACTAAAAGTTAATATAGGATAAATAAAAGAAGAGGAACAACATTGAAATTAAATGAGAAAAACAAAGATTATTATATAAAAATCATCTAAGGGAAAAATTATATAAGGACATTAGTTAGAAAAATGTAAAACCTGAGTGAAAAATAGAAAATAAAAACAGAAATACTTGAGAATCTGCAACAAATGAAAGAGCTGAGATTTAATTTTGATTTAAATAGTGTGAGATTTAGGTTAGCTGAAACTCATTCATAGTTAGTCAAAAACCCACCCTAACTAGAAATGTGAACTGTGAGCTAAAATTGCTTCTGGATTCCTACTTTTTAATTTGCTATTGTAATTAAACTATAATAAAATGATAAAATATGTAAAATAAAATCATTATAATAAATTGAATAAAATTTAGTCCTATTGGACTTCCCTCTAAAAAGTCTAAATTTTTTAAAATTCATGATCCAAGGTAAATTTTATTTGTATGCAAAGAAAAAGGCCATATGGATCTAATTTATATGAATGCAAAGAGTGCATCTGGATATTAAAATAATATTTTGGTTAAATTAAATTGTTATTAAAAGTTAGATGACTTGTGTTATTTTTGCTTCAAAATTGGTCTGAAGGTAATTTCAAGACAAGTTCTCAAAATATTTTAAGCACCATTGGTTAAGTATATAGCCTATAAAGAGAGTATTTTGAAAGAGATATTTCTTAATTGAATATACAAGCCTAAATAAAATTAAGAAATTTGTGTCATATGTAGGTAGCAAATGAAAATGAGATCTAATTTAAAATACTTAAGCAGAGTAATCATTTTGGCAACCTTTATTATACTGACAATATTTTCAGGTAAAAGAGCATAAAAAATAAAAATTTAATCTAATCAATTAAAATTAGTATTGTAAATGACTAATAACACTTGCTTCACTTATGTTTGATTCTTATGATGAAAAATATTTAGGAGAAAAAAGTAAATCTAAAGGTTTAACTGAATAAAATGAAGTACTGTCTTAAAAGAAACAGTTCTGTGTTGGTTTGACATTAAATAGTCTTTCTAAATGCTCACCATTTATCCGTAAGCTTAATTCAAGCCAAGGTTATTTTGAAGTATATAACAGAGATATGGGCAGTAGCTTAGATGCATTTCCTACAAGAGAACAGATTAAGTCCAGTTATTTTGAAATTTGGAATAGCTTACAAAATTGAAGGTAGAGGTTCTAATCTGACAGTTGCCTGATAAAATGCGGACTCAAAGTAAATTTTGTTAAGAGCTCTGAAAAATGGCAGCTTCTAATAATATGTATTTAGCCAACCCAAATTATTTTTTTAAATAAACACATATTCTTCTGATTCCACTATAGCAGCTACTTTAAGTTTTAAGGTAATAATCCTTTAGAAAAATCAAGTATACAACACTATAGCAGGGACTGGATTATAAAGAAGCCCAAAACCAAAGTTAATTTTTTCTCTGACTCATTATTTTGTGTTTGTTTGTTTCCTAATTAAAATCAGTTGCATAAAGTGTTATTTTATTGATATGATATTATGATATTAAGTCCAATGAATTTGATAGTTGTATATACCCTTGGAATTACCACCTGAAGCAAGATATATCTGCATCCCTCTAGACAACTGTACAAACGCAGTCATCCACCACTGGCAATTTCTTCTGTTTTCTGTTTCCATAATTAGTTTTGCCTGGTCCTAAATTTCCTACAAATAGAATCTTTAAATATGCATTATTTTGTATATGGTTTCTTTTGCCCAAATAAACATTTTTGAGAATCCTTTGTGTTGTGTTTTATCAGTAGTCCCATTCTTTTATTTACTGGGTGGTAATTAACTGTACGAATATATCACAATTTTTTTATTCACTTTCCTGTAGATAGATAATTGAATTGTTTTCTGTTTCTATGAATATTTTGATAGAAGTTTCCTTGCAGATATAGGTTTTCATGTATTTGGGATAAATACCTATTAGTGGAATTGCTGGATTTTAGTGTAAGTTTCTATTTCACTTTGTAGGCAAGTACCTAGCAGTTCTCCAAGCAACACAATTTTATACCCCTACCAATGTAACCCTAAGCACTTTATAAGCTTTCCAGTATGGAAATGGAATGGTCAGTGTTGTTGATTTTAGGCTTTCTAGTAAATTGAAATGATTTCTCATTATGGTTTAACTGTTATCTCTCTAATGCCGAATAATGTTGAGTTCCTTCTCATCGGATTGATGACCATTCATGTATCTTATGTGAAGTGTCTATTCAAGTTGTTTGCCAGTATTTAATTGCCTTGTTTTTCTTCGTTGATCTGTCAGAGTCCTTTATATATTTTGCATATAACTCATCAGATATAAGTACTGATAATGTTTCCTCCTCTTCTGTAGCTTGACTGGCTTATTCACTTTCTTGGTATCATTGATGAGCAGTCATTTTTAATGTTGATGTGAATATCCATATATATATGTATATTTTTTATGGTTAGTACTTTTATGTTCAGGGTAAAAAGATTTTTGTCCTCCACGAGAGATATTTGACTAATCCAAGCTTTGAAGATATTCTCCTATAATATTTCTAACTTTTACATTTAGGTCTGTGATCTACCTTAAGTTAATTTTTGGCATGAAGTGAGACAGAAGTCTCAGACATGCAATTTTTAAGGAATCTGTTCATTTTATCTGAGTTATCCAGGTTGTTGGTATAAAGTTGTCCATGATATTCTCTCATTATTCTTTTAATGTTTGTAGGATGTGTTGTGATAACTGCTCTTTCATTCCTGATATTGGTAAATTGTATTCATTTCTTATTCTCATTCGTTCTCTCTCAATATCTCCTTTAAATTGATTAGAGTAACTCAGACTTTATCAAGTTTATTGCTCTTTTGAGAGAACCAACTTTTGGATTTGTCATTTTTATCTACTTATGTTTCTTTTCTATTTTGTTGACCTCTGCTATCATCTCTATTTTCCCTCAGTTTGCTCTATTACTCTAGTTTTTTTTTAGTAGAAAATTAAGTCATTTATTTTAAATGTTTCTTCTTCTTAGGATGCCTTTTCTGCCTTACCCACCTTTAGCTAGCCAGTGAGTTTATACTAAGTTCAAAGTTCAAAATACATCATAGCTATTATTTCAGCATTCCTGCCCTGCTGCCACACCTTAGCAGGCACTGACTTACTTTGGGGAAATACGCCACATGCCTAGGGGGAACTCCCTCCTCTCTTCTGTCCTAATCAGCCTGCCACTTCTCTACAATTGGTGAATGCGTTTGGGAAAAAGTATGTGGCTGGATTCAGACTTGTTCTGTAGGTACACCTCTCTGTCATTCTCATTCATCATGCCTGCCACATGTGGCAGTTAGGTTTAACAGTTTAACTGGTGTATCAGTAATCTATTGCTGTGTAACAATCTCAAAACGGTGGCTTAAACATCAACATTCATTATGATTCTGGTAGGCAGTTTTCCTCCATATGATGGTTGATAGCACTGATTTCAGCTGGTAGTTGGGCTAAGATGAAAGTTCTAAGATGGCCTCTCTCTGATTTCTGTGGCCTTGATACAAATACAAACCATCACTCAGAGTGCCTCAGTTCTTCTCCACGTAGCTTCTATGTTCACAAGGTGTGTGGTCTTACTGGTCTGCTCCATGTGACCTCTCATTCTTGCATTAAACCTGGACTTTCTTATACTATGGCAGCTAGGCTGCAATGGGGAGTGTTCCAAAAGGATAAGCCCCAATATGCAGGCACTTTTCAAGGCTGCTTCCATAACGCTTCTAACTTTGCTTTGACCAAAAAAGTCATATAGTATAGCCTAGCAGGGTTGGTTTATTGTGGACTATCATAGCAATATTTACTTTATTTCTGAAGATTTATGGCAAGGAGATCTCCCTGCCACTCAGCAAGGAATGAAAGCTACTGTAGATATTTTCTCTCCTAAAAAGGTATATTTATTTTCTTATTTCATCTTTTTAGGGTTTTTTTTTGTACCTTCAACTCTCTGAGGAGTTAGAAAACAAAAATGAAAGCTATGATTTTGTAGATTATCTGTTTGTTTTTGTGGGTAAGATGGAAGTAAAATCTCCTGCAACTTTTTATATCCAAACTCTAAGTGGAACCAATGCCCACTACTTGTATTTCATACTTTCTCACCATCCTCAATATTTTAGGACCCCATAACTTTCCCCCTTAAGCCAAGTGGATAATCTCTTTTTAAAAAAAATAAATTTATTTATTTATTTTATTTTTGGCTGCATTGGGTCTTCGTTGCTGCGCGCGGGCTTCCTCTGGTAGCCGCGAGCAGGGGCTACTCTTCTTTACGGTGCGCGGGCTTCTCATTGCAGCGGCTTCTCTCGTTGTGGAGCACGGGCTCTAGGCACACGGGCTTCAGTAGCTGTGGTATGCAGGCTCAGTAGTTGTGGCTTGCGGGCTCTAGAGCGCAGGCTCAGTAGTTGTGGCACACGGGCTTAGTTGCTCCGCGGCATGTGGGATCTTCCCGGACTAGGGCTCAGACCCGTGTCCCCTGCACTGGCAGGCGGATTCTTAACCACTGCGCCTCCAGGGAAGTCCTAAGTGGGTAATCTTATCCACTGCTGTTACAGAAAAAACAGAAGCCAATTGAGATGGTTTTACCTCAACTTCCTTTCACCAGACTTGTAAATTCAGGTAATATAACCTATAATAATATAAATAAGCTAATATAACTTATTTTCTTACCACCAAGCTTTTTTTTTTTTTTTTTTTTTTTTTACACTCTCCCTGGAAATCTCTTTTCTTATTGCTACTTTTTCCTCAATTTCTGTCTGGTTGCTCCTTGTTCTGAATGGCCTCTGGTTATTTAAATATGTATTAAGTACCCTTCCTTGGCGCTCCTACTTTACTCAGGGCTTTTACCACCATAGACATGATCACTGCATATTGCACTTGACTATTAACCCCCTCCATACCTCCACATCCACATCCATCCTAGACTGCGAGCTCCATTAGGTAGAAATTATATTTCTTCACCTCAACAATTGTATCCCCATCACCAAGCACCGTGTCCAATGCTCAGTGTGTACACATTAAAAATATTAAATGCATGTGTGAATAATATAGCTCTCATCTGATCACGTTACACCAGCATGTTGCAAAACCCTGTCTGGGAGATACTAGCCTAGCGTTAGAACAGTAAGTGACCAAAGTTATAAAAACAAAGCTATAAGTGCAGTAATAGGAAAAAAAAAAAAGATTTTTTTTTAACTTAGTGAATTTTATTTAGTATAATTAATAACTTAAAATCATGATTCTTGGGGAAGGTGAATGAAAGGGAACCCATTCCTCTGGGAGGAATCTCATTCAAAAAAGGAGAGAAAATTATCCAAATGTCTTCATGGGGGTAATCCCCATTCCACCTTAAGGAATATTGCTAGAGGGGATGTATACGACAATGGCGTGACTTTGGAAAGAGGCTGAAAATCATTGAGAAAATAGGTTGTTAAATGTGGATTGGTTTTATATAGTCTATATGTGCTTAGAGTTTAGCTCACTGGAAATGCTTTTCCTATTCACTGAAGCAAAGCAGCAATTTACTAAGTAGCATCCTAACATCCTAAAAGAGTTTAATGCAGTTTCCAAAAATGGACAACACTCCCAGTTAATGGCAGTGAGCACTCTGGGAGAACTGACTTTACAAATACATTTTTATCTAGTGCTTTAAAAATTCAGTGCATTTTTAACACAGATGTTTTAACCCTTTTACCTATGGACTGTGTTTCTATGTGTTTCTGTGTTTTTAACCATTTCTAAATGCCAGAGTTGGTTAATGTGAATGAATTACCAAGAATATCTAGAACTCTAAGTAGAAGTATTTTCACAGAATATTTTAGATCTGGAGGGACTCCAAAGATCAGCTCGTGACTTATGAGAAACGTAAGGCCCAGATAAGTTTTTTCTGTACAAGAGACAAAAGTAATAGACAACAGAAGCCTTCCGTCTCATCAAGATGTCTTTCTTTTCTTCTGCTACCACCTCCCGCTTTGCACTCACTGTGTTCAAGCCACAGAATCTTTATTTCTGCATTCAGATAGTCTAAACTTATTCTTATGTAAGGGCCTTTGTACCTGCTGGTGATTCTGCAGGGGACGTTCTATTCCCATATCTTCTCATAACGGACTCTTCTCCATTCAAGTCTCAACAAATATGTCACTGTAAGCACTCTGTCTCAAATAAACCCCTCCCCTTCCCTCCCCATTATTTTATCACATCACCCTGTATTGTTTTCTTCATAGTACTTACCTGAAATTATCTTGCATATTAATTTATTTTCTATTCTGTCTTCCCACTCTTGAACCTAAGTTCCATAAAAGTAACATAGCTGTCTTACTTGATTCGATATCATCTGAACCTAGAACAGCACTTGGCGCTGGAAAGCACTCAAAGTATTTGCTGAGTGATTAAATGATTTACTCATATGATATCTGTAATGTCAAAAAAAAACAAGAGTATGCATTTAAATATATATTCAATTGCACTTGACTTTTTAAACCAAAACCTTTTAAAGTAATCTTTCTTTAGAGCATTTGTTTGGGAAATTGAAATGATTCTGTAACTATTCATTGACATACATGGGTCAGTATCAATTTAAAAGTGCATCAATATTTTTATTCCTGTCTGCCTGCATTAATTCATATATTACTGTGCATTCCACTTCTTGGCATCTGCTGATTCCAGATTTTCTAGTTTGCAGCATAGCATCATTGAGTTTGGTGCCATATGGCTGCCCTTCCTTGATCCAAGTTTTGATCAATCAAGTGATGGGAGACTGACTCACGCCATTTTAGAGAAGTTAGAGATTTGATGTGGAGTCAATCCACTAAAACATTTTTTTGAAGAAAAATGTGTTCTAAGCATCAGTGGGGGAGCATAAGATATAATAAATAAATATATAAAAAATACACTTTGTACTTAATGGCTGTCTCAGAGACAAATTGCCAGAAACTTGTTTGATCCCTAAAGGGAAATGTTCCTTTCAGAGTTCTTACTGGTGCTGTGCTCATGTGTGTGACTAAAATTATTCTTTATCAACAGCGGTAGGGGCTTTTATACCCTGAAGTAGGGTAGTCTATTCTTTCACTGATAGCAATCTGAAAACCCAGTGTTGCAGTTTAGTGATTTGAAATGCCACAAACAAATATGAGGAAATGCTTTGAAAGATGCTCTGGTTATGAGCTAATGGTATTAAAAAATGCATGAAGAAGTCTGGCCTACACCCTTCCTCTGACTCTAGTCCAACTTCTGTTTAGTTATTTATTGATAACTCATTTCATTCTCAAAAGTAGTACAGGCAGTTATGAAAAATATACATAAAAGCATAGAATAAATGTGAAAGCACAGAGAAATAAAGCCAAAGATTTGAAAAATGTTTAGTGAACTTGGCCTTGAGATTATTACTGGCTGAAGCAGAAATGGTAAAAGTGTCCATGAGATATGTAGTTTTAAAATACCAGCTATTTAAGTAAAACAAAGTTTTTTTTTTTTTTTTTTTTAGCACTGAGGTTTGAGAGAAATGTGTTATAGGGCTTCATAAAGAGGACATAGGTCTTATCTGACCATACATTTAACCACATTTCTACAGTCAGTAGTAGACGTTCTGTCAGATTATGCCTTAAAGTAAAAACAGACACCAATGCAATTCTCAGAAACAGATTCTAAGATGTGCTATGGATTCCTGTTAGAAATTTACAGTTTGTTGAGGTGTTCTGAATTGGTTTAAGGATAAAAGACTATTGGCTATGCATGTTTCAAGAACTTCATCTAATCAAAGTGCCAATTGGAAGTAATATTAAATACATAAAAACTAATCATGGCAATGTTGATGTTACCCACAATTCTTCACTTTTAAACCTTAGCAATGTTGTAGCTGATATACAAGACTAGCGGGGGCTTCCCTGGTGGCGCAGTGGTTGAGAGTCCGCCTGTCGATGCAGGCGACACGGGTTCGTGCCCCGGTCCGGGAAGATCCCACATGCCGCGGAGCAGCTAGGCTCGTGAGCCATGGCCGCTGAGCCTGCGCGGTCCGGAGCCTGTGCTCCACAACGGGAGAGGCCGCAGCAGTGAGAGGCCCGCGTAACGAGAAAAAAAAAAAAAAAAGACTAGCGGGACATGAATGTGTGCTCATATTCCACCTCTACTACTTACTACTGTGTGACCATGCAGATGTTACTTAGTTTCTTTGCTCATGCATTCCTTTTTCTGTATTAACAAAAAATGAAACATCATATAGCTCCGTGGGAATTTCATGAAATAGCACAGGTAAGAACCCCCCATCCCCATGATGAGAATACCTTGCAGGTACATAGCAGGTACTCAGTAATTGATACCTCATGTCCCCTTTGCTACTTTATGCACTGTATCAAAAACAGTCATCAAAGAACAGTGATGTTGAAAGAAAGGATCCTTTCAGCAGCATGAGCTGTAGGTAACACTTTCCTTGAACCGTAGGAACTGCAATTAGTAGATATTTAAAATGGCTGATGGATCCTTAGCTGTTACTGGGCCATCTCTACTCTATACTCTACTGTCCTTTCCACTCAGTTCCATAACTGCTTCAAAAAAAGGAAAGGAAATGCCAAACTTTTCTCTTGCTACAGGAAAGTTTTAATTGAAAACAAGAGTGCTGGGATGAATACAGCTTCAGCAGATTCCCAGTTAAATTAGAAGGGGCTTTTCATCTAGAGTCCTAGTGTTGATATGTCACTGTGCTCTGTCACTTTGAAAAGCGATAGTGCTTTGTTATCAGTGCTGAGCCCTGGCAGGCTTCTGATGTAGACTTAGACTAAAATAGAATGCCAGAATGATGAAGGCGCTGCTTACCTTCAGAAACCTCCAGGCTATAGATGTGAGCACAGGTGCTGACATATTGCTCTGTGCAGCCCAGTGGGTTTGATAATCTCTGACAGATGATTTTCACATTTTAGACTGTAATTTGAAATTTTGAAACCGTTGATAGGTTTTCAAAAGAAGCATGAATATTACTGATTCTGTTAAATTTATGCTACCCAAAGACCTATTTGTTAGGCAAATCATTAAGGATTAATTTTTGCCCTTTAACTTGCAAATTCTATTTAGGAAGTATTTAGAGAAAAAAATATTGTAACTTGATTTATTAGAGGAAGTTGAACTGCCAGTTAGCATAGCCATTTGTTAAATTAAACACTGTTTGTGCGCTAACCTTCCACCGAGCACTGAGGTAGGTGCTTGGAATGGGAAGACAAATAAGAGTCCCTGTCCTCATGCAGGGAGACAGAAATAGGTAATTAAAAAATGATGCAGCAAGTGAAATGGTATGCATAGAATATTACCAACACACAAAAAGCAATTACCTTGATATGTCTTAGGAAGCAGGTAACAGAAATAGTGCATGTCTAACCAGTATCCTTTTTCCTAATTACCAGATCAGCAAATCTTTTGTATAGCTGAATATTTGTATTGATATGACATTGCCTTTTTTGGCTAACAACAACAAGATTTCTCTTAGGAATAGTTAAACAGGCATATTCAAACAGAGAGTCTTAGCGGAAATGTGGAAAAGTTTCTTAAGGGCTTAGAATTACTACCCCTCTTCACTTCTACTAACCCTGCCCCAAACAAACACAATTTAATTTCTTATACACTGAAGCATCCCGTGTCTTTCTGTGGTTGAATATGTAGAAAGAAAACTGCTTTCCTCTAGCCCTTCAGGCCCTTTAATATACGCTCACTTTTCTTTTTTTCCTTTTTTAAAATAATTAATTAATTTATTATTTATTTTTGGCTGTGTTGGGTCTTTGTTGCTGTGCGCAGGCTTTCTCTAGTTCTGGAGAGCAGGGACTACTCTTTGTTGTGGTGCACAGGCTTCTCATTGCAGTGGCTTCTCTTGTTGCGGAGCACAGGCTCTAGGCGCGCGAGCTTCAGTAGTTGTGGCTCATGGGATCTAGAGCGCAGGCTCAGTAGTTGTGGCGCATAGGCTTAGTCGCTCTGCGGCATGTGGGATCTTCTCGGACCAGGAATTGAACCCATGTCCCCTGCATTGGCAGGCAGATTCTTAACTACTGCACCACCAGGGAAGTCCCAGCTCACTTTTCTACTCAACGTGTTTCTCCACATTAAACTTGCACAGGCTCCGGACGTGCAGGCTCAGCAGCCATGGCCCACGGGCTCAGCCGCTCCGCGGCATGTGGGATCTTCCCGGACCGGGGCACGAACCCGTGTCCCCCGCATCGGCAGGTGGACTCTCAACCACTGTGTCACCAGGGAAGCCCCACATTAAACTTTGAAATAATGAACATATAGCTAAAGAGCATTTAAGAGAGTATACCTTGTGAAAGGAAAAATGTGTTTCACCACATTTGCTGCTTTTCAAAAATAAATCTATTTTTGAACGCATTTGTATGCGATTTTCAGAGCCCTCCCCTCTGGAGTAGTGTTTTAGCAACAGCAGTGCTGCTCTGAGGTTTAATCACTGGTTATTTGTTTTTTCACACTAATTTCAAACCACAAACTAGCGTTCAAATTGAAAATGGCAGTAGGTTCATGGCTTTTCAATTGACTTTCAAGTGTCATACTCTATTTTCAGAGCATCTGATCAGGTTTTACACTTTGGGATAGTTTAAAACTTGGTTTTCCATGATATGCAGGCTTTGAAATATTTGACCTCTACCTAAAAAGCAAATAAAGCTAGAAAATCTTAGCCACATCTAAGTGGATTTGAGTGCCATCTCTGTGAGCAGATTTCCAGAGTAAATCATGCCTGGGTTGGGCTGAATTCCACAGCATAGTGTCTTCAATCCAGAGGGCTGTATGTATGCAAGCTGGCCATTCAAAGTAAAGAAAGCACCTATTTTTCCACTTTTATAGATGCTGCCACTTACATTTTGCATTTTATTTGACTATTTCCTTGTCTGCCTTTAGTTTATTAAGTTCATGAGACAGGGAATGTGTTCATCATATTTACAGTTGCATCTCAGTACCTGGATCAACAGTAATCACTCAACAAATATTTGCTGGATAAATAAATAACTATCTTTAGGGGCTGTGAATAAAGAAGGGGACCAGAATTGTAGCTAGACTTTAAAGACAACTTCATTTATACTGATTCCTAGCTCTGATAGCAAAACTAAAAATGATGAGGGCATGGATAACTGAAAGTGGTCCCAGATGAGAACAGCAGAAAAATTCCAGAGAGCTATATAAACACTGTCCTCTACCTTAATTATTAACTGGAATTAGGGTGGAAATGCATATCACAATTTCTCCTTTAAGTAGAAAACTTTGAAAATATTGCTCCAGGACAAAACTCAGATAGTAAGTAAAATGTAGCGTCTTAGAATATTATTTAGGGCCTGCGTTCAAAATAGAGCGCTTGGGGCTACCCTGGTGGCGCAGTGGTTGAGAGTCCGCCTGCCGATGCAGGGGATGCGGGTTCGTGCCCCGGTCCGGGAGGATCCCACATGCCGCAGAGCGGCTGGGCCCGTGAGCCATGGCCGCTGAGCCTGCGCGTCCGGAGCCTGTGCTCCGCAACGGGAGAGGCCACAACAGTGAGAGGACCGCATACCGCAAAAAAAAAAAAAAAAAAAAAAATAGAGCACTTGTTCCTAACTGTACATACACGCACACACACACATCAGTTAGGATATATTTATATGTTACATAAGTAATGCAAATATTATACATGTTTATAATAATTACACATCACATAATACATATAGAGTACCAGTTTATTATGTAATTTACAACCACCTTATTAAACTGTAATCCCTTTGCTCAATAAACATTACCACTTGATCTCTCTTACCCTCTATTTCCCAGTTGTGTTTTTAGGCACCTAATGGTGAGGGGAGGAATTGATTTTACCTCTGTAAACAAATCCAAATAAGAAATAGCTTTGACGCCACTGTGGAGGTAGTTGAGGATGCCCAGTTTTGGTGAATAAAGAACATGTGACTATTCTACTGTGTCCTCATTCTTTCAGTATCATATAAATAATAGTCTTAAAATGTCAAACAGATCATAAAAATATCCTATATTTCTACTCATATTTTATAAGGAAACACTAACAAGTTGTAGCTGTCACAATGATCATCCTTACTGGGCAAAACAACTAACACAGCAACAAGATGTATGAGGAGATCAGCAATTTATAAGAGAACTGCCTTTTGCTTCTATTTTTGAATTCTCTGATGGCTAAACTATGATTTTTACAGCTATTTATTTAATGTGTGTTTGTGTGCATGTGTCTGTGTTTTCTTTCTGGTTACACTGTGAGTTTTTTCAGCCATTTTATCACCATTTTGATGAAAGTTATTGAGTTTGAGACATTTTATAGCAGAATTAGCTATTATGAATCAAGCTTCATGTTAAAGATAATCAAAAGAAAAACAATGAATATAGACAAGTGCACATTAATTTTTCTAAGATCTATTAGTGAAGAAAAAATTCTGAATCTGCTTTTATTCTTCCTTCTATTTTGTCCTCTTTTCTTGCAAAAAAAGAGTGCACATATACATAATTATTAAGACAAATATCATCATTTGCTCAGAGTTCAGGTATGGTATTCATGAATTTATATGGTTAGTGGTTGAAAGATAACATCATCATTAATATTAAGATAATTTTATAAGGGCAAAGAAACAAAAGAAATTGAATTAGATATGGCAAATTGTAAGGAATTAAGTATTATTTGAAGCATGCCTTTTTTGTAAAATCTGAAGGTCATTCCACGTGTTATTCATTTTGTTCAAAGGAAAAGCAACCCTGAATAATGCATTTTTAAAATACGCAACATTCATTAGAAAAAAATAAAATAAAACAAGTTAAAAAAAACCTAAACACCCAGAGCCTCAAAATCAAAACAGGAAAAACAATGCCACAGTAAGAGGTAATCAAACCATTCCTTTGATGTGTGAATGTACCCATTATAGACAATTTGTTGTCTGAAAATGGAAAGAAGCATCTAGATAGATGATCTGAAAGTCATCACTGGGAACCATTAAGAAACCTAGAAATTGTATCATAATTCACTCATTTTCAATTAATAATTTTTCTGTCACTAGTAGGTTGGACTTCTGTGAGTGCTTGAGTTTAAAAAAAAATGAATAAAACATAGGTCCTCCTTAGGAAGACTTCATACTACCAAAAGCAAGAAAAGTACAAACAAATAATAGCAATGCTATCTATCTATACACAAAATGCTTATAGATACTACCTATTTATTATATGCTCATGTCGGAATTTGTACCCCTAAACAAAGCCAGGGATGCTGACCACCTCTTTGAAGTTCTTCAGCACCATTTTCACCCAGCTCTTCATTGTTGCTGGATAGTTATAAAACAACTGAATGGAAGAAAATATTAAAACCAAAATATTTAACTGCTCATACAATGGCTATTTCGATAGAGATTTTGCTAGTTCCTAAGAAGCCAGTCATATAAACTCTCCCCAGGTATTTTGCAGCTGATTATACGGTTGTAAGTACTTTTTTCAGTGATTGCACCAAGAATGCTAATATGTACTATCTGGGATGGAAGACTTGGAAGCAAGATTGAAATGGAAGGCTTATTTGAAACCCATCTGCTATGGGTTTCAACTCCACCAGCCTGTAAAATGATCTGAACCACATAATCTACTCTAACATTCTCTCCCAAGTTCATAGGGAACAGCAGTACGGATCCACAGTTGCAGTGAGTTAGAAAATCTTTTCATGTTAGCTTTCCTGAGTCTCAAAGGAAATCTGGCTTGTCAGTCTCAGAATAATCTTTCAGCTACTGCTACATCTGTGCTTGCATCTGGGTGGGGACCTACCCAAAACATGACTGGATGTTGGAAACCAGCATGTAGAAAGGCCAGTTCCCAGTTTCAGAGGGGGTTAGGCAGGATCCCCTTTTGGATCTAGGTTCAGTAAGGACACGTTGCTATAGTTTACTTCTAGTCTCTGAATCAATCCAGCTTTCACTTTCCCCAGGTCTAGATTTTTTCGAAACGTGGAAATCGAATGGTTGAAGTATATAGATCCTCGCCTCATATAAGTCTCTTCAGACTTTATACACCACACGGACTTTAAGTCCAAACATAAGAGTTCTTTACCCCTTCCCATTATAAACCACACTCACCTTATGTTTCTTCCTAGTGCTCCTGTATTTTTCTGTATTCATTTAGATTTTAAATTATTTAAGGGAAGAATCCCATACAAGACTTTGCCTTATTTATATTGAAATACTAACTGCTTGATACAGAATGGGGCAAATAGTGACTGATCATTAGCACTAATGGTTAATTAATACATATGATTGGGAAAACATTTTGCTATTAGTATAGATTTTTCCAAACATGTAATATATATTTGTATATATACATATATGTATGATGTGTATATATATCATTAATATATTTGTATGTGAGTTATTATCTGCGTGTATCCATATACATACATTTTCTATCAACTTCACTAGCCATATGAACGCAGCAAAGAATATATCTTACTAAAAAAGATTTGTGCTCAGTAAATTAAACATAGAATTAGCATGTGACCCAGCAATTTCACTCCTGGATATCTACTCAAAAGAATTGAAAACAGGTGTTCAAACAAAAACTTGTACCTCGATGTTCGTAGCAGCGAAATTCACAATAGCCAATGGTTGAAACAACCCAAATGTCTATCAACTAATGAACAGATAAACAGAATGTGACATAATCTGTACAAGGAATATTATTCAGCCATAAAAAGAATGAAGTATTGACACATGCTACAATATGGATGAACCTTGAAAACTTTGTAGTAAGTCCAGGAAGGCAGACACAAAAGACTACATAATATATGATTCCATTTATATGAAATACCCAGAAAAGGCCAATGCATAAAGACAGAAAGCAGATGAGTGGCTGCTGGGGACTGAACTGAGGAGGGAATGGGGAATTAATAGATAGGTGGTTTCTTTTTGGGATGATGGAGATGTTTTGGGGTTAGGTAGAGGTGATGCTTTCACAACACTGTGAATATACTAAACATAAATACAACTGAATGTTACTCTTTAAAATGCTTAAGATAGTGAATTTTATGTTTATTTTATTGCAACAAAAGTGTTTCTGCCAGAATTGCTATTTAATAAAAATAGATTAAAAAACCCTCACAATATTGAACTCATATTACTTTTTCTAGTGTTAGCTACCAGTTATGGTTTAGATGAATTACTTGACTAAAATGAACTTGGTCTGTTGAAACCTCTCCTCTGTATATATGAAAATATAACAGTTAGTAATTTTCCTAGTCAAAAATCATTCATTGTCTTCCATAGTTCACCTATCCGTTTTTTTAATTGTAGTAACTAATCTCATGGGTGTCTTCCTGTTTGAAAATCTAAAAACTTTTTTGACAGTTATTTTTTTCAAAGAAAATTATTTAAAAAGTGATATACCTTTGCATTGTAGTTCATGTATTAACATAACCATTACTTTACATTATTTATCATTAACATTATTTGTCATTAACAGTCTCATGTCACCAGAGAAAGAAGATCAATATGTAAATTAGTATTACAAAAAATGGAGTCATAAACACCAAAAGAAAGGTATCAAGTGGATGGCATAATATTACTAAGGAGAGACTATGTTGAGATTATGATGAATCTAGACCAGCTTCACTGAGAAACATGCACCTTGACATGGGTCTAGAAGAACTGATAGGATTCTGATAGTTTACTATAGCGGGATGTGAGGGTGAGAATTCTAAGTGTCTGGACAAGACAGAAAATTGTTCGGGATTTCAGTATTTCCTTTGCGGATGACTGAAAACAGCTTGCTAACTGTTTTCCAATGTGTAATTGCATGCACTCTGACACTCTGAGCAGGGAGGTATTTCAAAAAGGCAAATTTGTTTAACTTAATAAAGATGATAACATGCATTTATGTAGTGGTTACTCTGTTCCAGGCAGTGTTCTAAGGACTTTGCAATTAAGGACTCATTTAATCATCACAGTAATTTTGTATGATTTTTGCTTTCCCTGGAAAAACATAAGAAAATCAAACTCTGAATCCTATCATGGGCTGCCTGTGTCTTCTGACTCACATTCAAACCAAATCATTTATATATAGGAGAAACAATAACTTCCTAAGTTATCTCACGGGTCCTGACTATGTGGTGGCACTATATTCTCTCACCCCTCCATCTCATCTATGCCATTTCTGAGAGCTGGAGTCTATCCCCACTCTATACCTCATCTGACCTGTGGCTTGAATTAGTCATACATTCTCATTTACTGCAGAGTAGTGTTCTATTATATGGGAATATCGCAATTTCTTGTTTAGTTAACACTATTTTTATGTCTAGGTTTTGGCTATTATTTATAAAACTGTGTTAAATATTCAAATTCAATTCTTTGTGTCAACATATGTTTTCATTTTGGTTAGATAAATGCCTATGAGAGCAATTGCTGGATTATTAGGACAGTGTATGTTTAACTTTTTATGAGGAACTGTCAAACTGTTTTCCAAAATGCAATGGCATTTTTCATTTTCACTGGCAATGAGTTCCAGTTGGTCCCCATCTTCAATAAAACTTGATTATTTTAATTAATCTTAGCCAGTCTGTGTTTTGCTATTTGATTGTGCTTTTAGTTTGCATTTCTCTGATAACTAATAATGTTGACCATCTTTTTATGTGTTTATTTTTCATTCACATATCTTCTTTGGTGAGGTTTCTAATAAAACCAAAACCCCATTCTAATTGAGTTGGCTTCATATTACTAGGTTGTAAGATTCTTTAGATATTCAGATTGCATGTTCTTTATCACAAATATGTATTACCAATATTTTCACTCAGACTTAGGCTTGCCTTTTATTTTGTCATCAACGTCTTTTGAAGACTAAGCATTTTCAATTGTGATGAGTTCAATTTATCATTTTTTAAATATTTTGACCTTTTTATGTCCAATCTAAGAAATCACCTAAGCCAAGGTCACAAAGCCTGTCAAAATTTCTAGGGTAACAGGTTTTTTAAAAAAATTCTACAACTATAAAGGTATCTTTCCATTGCCTTCTTGTTTGAATAGTTTCTGATGGGACCCCTTCCTTCCATCCTTTCTTTGCTCCCCTCTTCCCTCCCTTCCTTCCTTTCCTTTCCTTTCCTTTTTCTTTCTTTTTACCCGTATCCAATGTTTCCTTTTCCTCATTCTACTTTAGTATTTTAGTACTTTAGTATTTAATACTTTAGTATTTTATCGTCATCACTGACTTCAGTAGTTCATTATGACATTTCCTGGAGTGTTTTCTTTATACTTCTTGTGGTTCTTTCACTTTTTATGAATCTGTGTATTTTTACATTTGAGCAACTTGGAAAAATTGTGGCTATTATTTATTCAAATATTTTGTTCTCTGTGTTCTCTGTTTTTTAGGAAACCAATTATATAAATGTATGCTCTGTTAATATTTTTAAGTATTGTCTTTTTAAGCTTTGGTAAGGAAAGTTCTGAAAAACCTTTCAAGATTAATAAAGCTTGGAAACTAAGGCAATATTTTTAGGAGGCTACACAGTGTTCTATGTATTATAAGGTCTTTCCACTGGGGCAGGTAGACACATGAATTATTCTCAGCCCTGTGAGTGCCCCAGGAGTTTTTCTGTTCACTCCTTTCTTATGGTTCTTCCCACAGCTCTGGTGGTTTCCTCTCATAAATCTGCAGAGCAATACTCGGTGAATGACTTGGCGGGTTCTCCTGAAGTTCTACAGAGCTGTCTTTCTCTGTAGTTCACACCTCTCCCTTACTCTGTTCTGCAAAATTTAGTTTCCTTGACTTCCCCAAAATTTGATCCCTGTCTCTGCAACTTAACAAGATGACTAGATTCTGTTATGGGTGACCCTCCTTTAGTGGCCTAGAAACTGCCTCTAAGTAGGTAGTTGGTACAATGAAAGGGCGCATCATTTTTGTTTTACTTATCTCAGGGGTCATGGTCCTGTGTTGCATATTGTCTAATGTTTGAGAACATTATTACATGTATTTTGTCTGAACTCTAGTTGTTTACGGCAGAAGGTTCTTTGTTATTTCATCCTAATCAGAGGGTGAAGTTCTAGTCTATGTAATGTGCTGAGTTTAAGGAATTGGTGGAACATAACAGCAAGAAGTCAAAGACAAACATGATGCTTAGGAGCTTATTTTTTTATATGAAATTTTCTGATTATTTCTTTAATAATTGAAAGCAGATAAGAAAAAGACTAAAGATGTATTTCTTGGGGAATTATACACAAGAAAGATTTATAAAAAGTAGAGAATCATATGTAGACAAAAACAGAAACAACTTTGTGGAATTTGGAGTCATTCTGATAATTGGTTGATGGGTGATGGAAGATATTTGTCCTGAGTTTTTTCCTAAATATTCAGTCAGTTGTTCGTTTAAACTTTTTGAAAGGGTTATTATTTTCCAGTGAAGTGACAGTTGGTACCAAACATTTATGCCTACATACAAGACAGTGACATGGTTCCACAACAAGTGCCCACGATGCAAGTGGTGTCTAGACAGGAAGGAGCATCTTAAACTTCTTAATTTTTACTGTTGTTAAGTTCTGTATCAGGAAATACACCTTGTTTTATGCACAGTGATTAGGCGTAGGTTTCACACAAAAGGGACATATAGGGCATAATACTGTAGCATGCTGTAAATAATTGGAGGAATCTATTCATAAGTAGATTATGTATTGTTCAAGAGAATTATCCATAGCTCTTTCATAAAGGTAAAATCAAAACTTTGAACTGTGATTTAATTCATTCAGTACATGCGTGCACACACACACGCATATATATGCTTATATAAAATTATTGAAATGATAATAAATTAAATCGGCTGTCAAGCTTAAATTAATTTTAATATATTATTGAATATTCTATTTTATTTGGCTAGGTAATAATATTGTTAAACACATGTAAAACTGAGAACCTTTAGTCCTATATATACATTAAAATATATCCTTGATTCCATCTTTGGCAGTTCACTGGAAGATGAAGAAAGCTTATGATAAAAAAAAAAAAAGGTGAACATCTGAATTAAAATAAAAACTACAGATGTCTGAAGCATTATAAATTATACTTAAATTGCCAAACTTCAGGTGATCGGGAAACATGTAGAACTGATTATGCTAATTATTCTGAGAAAGTTGAATAATTATCCATTTAAACCTATTTGGAAATGTCACAGAGAAAAAAAAATTAATGCTGTAAAAAAATAATTGCATTTTTTAAAGGGAGATTTCAGGAAAAAGTATGACTCAGAGATATAAGAATGACACCATCAGATCTTTGCTAATTTACTGCGGCATAAAGTCATGCCCAATTATTGGGCAACTTTGGTTATACCTCCCTGAGAACTACCCATCATTCATCAAGGTTATATTAACTTATAGTAAAATATATGCAGAGGAACTGTAGTATGTATTTTAAAATATTTTCCTAAACGTACAGTAATACTGTTTCTGAAGCAAAAATAATAATAATGCCATGGTGCAACCACTTTGGAAAGCATTTTGGTCTTAATCTATGTAAGACTGGCATAGACACAATCTATGACCTGGCCTACATAAATACCCTAGAGAAAGTCATGTCCATGTGCACGCAAATGTGTGTATAAAAATATTAATAAAAAACATTGTTAATAATGTGAAATAAGAGAGAATGAGGTTGGAATGTTCATCACATTTAGTAGAATGTATAAATTGATGTGATATTGTCATTACAATATTACATTATGGAATTATGAAAATAATTTAACTACAACCACACTCAAGAATATAACTGTGTTTTACAAATATAAATAGAGCTGAAGAGGCAAGACATGCAAATACACATAATGTGATTTATTTTTTTAAGGTTCCAAAACAGGGAAATCTAAACTTCATTTTTTTGGGTACATACCTAGGTGGTCAAACAGAAAGAAAAGAATGGGGCCTTATTACCATATAAGTTAAGATAGGACTCTCACAGGGTGAAGGGAGAGGATGGTGGTTGGAAAGGGACACATGAGCTTTTATAGAGTAAGGCAAAGTTCTCTTTCTGACCTAAATGGTTTTTACATGGTCATGTACTTTTTAATTACTTGTTAAACAGTAAAGTTGTGTTTGATGCACTTGTATGTATGTACATTTTTCACAATTACATTTTTTTTAATATAAAACTTTAGAAAGATATGACCTAGCAGAATTAGGTATATAACAGGTCTTCAAGCTCTTTACAAGTCTCTGTAGAATTGATTTTCTCCACCTCATTTTTATAGTTTGCTATGCTAATATTAAGCATTTCTCGTTATATTTCTTAGCATATTAACCTATAATTTATTTTTTTTATTTGAACAAAATTTATTTAACAAATGCAGCTCTTTCAATTCCCTCATATGTTGCTTTCATATTGACTATGAATAATTTATTTCTCTCAAATTAATAGGGAAAGCATGGATTTTATTAATGATACACCTTCCATTTAGCTTGTAAAACATCACTCTAACGTATGGCAGTTTTTTTATTGTTATTTATTTGCAGTTTTACCTTTTGAAAAGGGCTAGGAGACCACATTATATTGCTGCTGATTATATATGATAAGCACTAATTATTCTTTGATTAAAATATAGGAATCAGAAATGGGTGACTTACATGCTTTGTGAGTAAAGGAAGGAATATAGGCTGCAGAGAGGAAAAGGACAGGAAATCCAGGTCTACAGGCTAATTGATGAGAAATATTTGAAAGAAGACCAGACACCCAGGTCTTTCAAAGAGCTGTGAATGATACAGGGTCTATGCATGATACTCAACATCTGTAAGAATTCCTATCCACCAGGTATCAATTCCCAGTTCAGGCAAGTACCCTGACCCTGTTTCGTATTCACCACCCTGGGTCATTCGTCCACCCATAAATGACTGATCACTATGACCAAGGAGATTTGATGTGCTCGCTGACCCATCTTGGGTCACCTGCTTATTCCTGAAGTCAGCCCATTTAAAGCATATGGACTGAGAGTTTAGGTGAGTTGGTTGCAAAAGGAAGGGGCAAATGCCAATCCTTTGTGACATCTGACAAGATTGGAGGGGTGAGTAGAGAAAACACAGAGAACAGAGAGTGGATGTTAGGAAAACCAGGAGGTATTATCTCACAGGTTGAAACAGAAAATTTTAAGGAGAGAGCAGTTAATGTGTCAACTGTCTCAAATAAATGAGTTTAACTGAAAACAGTCCTTTAGAGCTTGCTTTGGAAATTCAAGTGCTTTTTTTTTTTTTTTTTTTTTTTAAAAACCGTACGCGGGCCTCTCACTGTCGTGGCCTCTCCCATTGCAGAGCACAGGCTCCGGATGCGCAGGCTCAGCGGCCGTGGCTCACAGGCCCAGCCGCTCCGCGGTATGTGGGATCTTCCCGGACCGGGGCACGAACCCGTGTCCCCTGCATCGGCAGGCGGACTCTCAACCACTGCGCCACCAGGGAAGCCCTCAAGTGCTTTAACAAGGGCAGTTTTATTGAAGACAGAAGTCAGAGTGCTGTGAGGACAGGGAAACATTTCCAGAACTGTAGATAAACAAAAGGGATAGAACAGTAGTTAGATAAGTATGGGTGTTCAAAGAAAGATTAAACACATTACAATATAATAATATATTTATTTGCTACTAATATGCCCTTAGCAGATTGCATTCAGTTCATGAAACTAATGTTTGTTACTGAATTAAATCCAATATGTTCCCTCCAAATCGCAGAACACATAAATATTTAGCAATTGGGATTCTTCATATGCATGTAGTAACAGCTTTTTTCAATAATATACAGGAGAATATCAGCTAGAAGACAGTAAAGAAAAACTGCCAGTAATTAACTATAATCCTTGCCTAAAGTAACAATTATCCACATGTGAATTTTTTGATAACAGTCTCAAGAAAGGAATTGTTTCTTTAAAATATTAAATTCAAACCCCAGAGTTTATTGGTTCTCAGATTTTTTTGCCTATTTTTTGGTGGTGGAAAGAGATTTGTGAGAGGTCTGTTTTTAACATGATGAAATTGTGGTTAATTTAGGTAACTTATTAAAGATAGTAATATGTATACTTAAGTTCTTCCTCCTTTCCTGTCTAATATTCTTTCATGAAGTAGTTAAGTTTTCAGGTTATAGGTGTCAAGGAACTTGCTTATTAGCTAGGGGGAGGTGCTACAGCTGAAGGAATCCACTGCTTCACAAGTAGTTTTCTGTTGCTCACTCTAGTTGCTTCAAAAGTCTGAAGAACCTCAAGTTTCTGAATTTAAAGCTCTTAACTGATTTTCTGTTTATTTTGAGGAACTTTCTATCCAGTAAAAGTCTGTTTTTTTGTTTTTTTTTTTTTTGAAAGAGAAGAGGACAGGAAATTTCACCAACAGGAAAAATAGGTTTCCCTTGGCTTTTTTCTTTTTTCTTGCTCAGGCACTGGTACAGAATTCAAATTCTTTTGTTTTCTAAGATACTTATTCTGCAGAATCTATTGTTATTTGATAGTGAAATTTGAAGCTTTTCTGGGGTTGCCTGGCAACACAATCAGCAGTGTCTTTTCAAGCACTTACTGTAGCTGCATTTACCTGTTTTTCTTCTATCTGGTTAAATGGGTTATGTTTTTATCATGTCCATATATTTCCCTTTAGAAATGTTTCTTAAGAGTTCCCCTCCAACACACACATTCTTCCACTTATTATGAGTTTTGACTAAAGACTGAACTTTACTTTTAGCTAATTTGTAGACTAGCGAATCAGCAAACTAACCGATATTTGAAATGATATAACACGGATCTAACTCAGGTTGTTGACTTTTTTCTTAGTATGGAACCTTATTTGGAATCTTACTTGTAGTGATTATAAGCCTCAAAAAGAAACATGAAACAAGTTGGTTATAGTTGCAATGCAGTTAGTACCATAGAATAGCAGTGTCCCCGTACCCACAGAAATGATCATACTATTAACTTTGCTAAACTTCCTATTTGAGTAGAAATGTTTATTGCTGTGACCATATGCTGTCATGCCACTTGTCAGGCATAGTTCTCTCATGTTTTGAAAGAAAATGTCCTTTTCCTTGGCCACTTACAGCGCCTCTCCTTTTCAGGTAAATGGTGATATTATGCACAATTCCTTGCTTTCAGGAAAAGTGCATTCCTGGGAAGAACACTAAGGTTTCTTCCAGTTTTAAAATGCAAATGGAAGGATTTCCCTGGTGGTCCAGTGGTTAAGACTTTACTCTCCAGTGCAGGGGGTAGGGGTTCCATCCCTGGTCGGGGAGCTAAGATCCCATATGCCTCATGGCCAAAAAAACAAACCATAAAACAGAAGCAATAGTGTAACAAATTCAATAAAGACTTAAAAAAAAAAAAAAAGATGCAGATGGCATAACTGGGAAATTTTGAAGCAACAAGGTGACAGATTCTCTTGCCTTTGCCTGCCTTTGCCTTTTTAGGGTTCTTATCATTGGGGGTTGACAAGCAAGTGGCTAAGTGGATGATGAGTGTACTATAAATGTTTATTAGGTAGCACCCAAAGAGCAGAGTTGGAGTATCAGGTAACAAGAAGGGACAGACATATGCTGGGACTGAAACTATGAATTGAGTGCTAAGAGGAAAAGGAACATTTAGACCTGCGGTAACAGGTTTCCTTGTTCAGCAACCACCTTAATCAGAAACATATGTCCAGGTAACCAGACTATAGATTTTGGTTCTTGAATTCTTGAATAGCTATGAAGAAGTTTTAAGTATCCTCTTAATACATAAACTGAGTCATTAAACATTTTTAAGTTTATTTGAGCAAAAGTCGATTCTAATCACTTCAGCAGACAGGAACCAGGGGAAAGACATATAGAGACAGTGCAGAAGCAAAGAAAGGAAATTATTGATTGGTTATAGCTTAAAGCCTAGTTGGATGTTTGTGACTGGTTGTCCTTAGCATTTTGTTTTTGTAACTTTGAGGCATTTACACACTTAAATTTGGGTTTGATTACTTAGGCCATGGCATTAGTGCCACATCAGTCTTAATGGCCTCTTATTAGTTTGTTTAACTGTCCCAAACAAAAGGTTAAGGAATGTATTCTTAAAGTTTATTGTGCATAAAAATCAGCTGGGAAGCTTGTTCAAAGTGTAGATTCCAATTCACCATCTAATTCAGATGTGAGCTAGGAATCTTCAATTTTACAAGCCTGCCAGATGAATCTGATGCAGTTGGTCTGGGACTACATTTTGCAAAATATTGTTGGAGGGATTTAGAGATTTCTTCTTCAGGTTGGAGACATTACTTACTGCCTGCTAAGATTTGTTTAAATAGCACTAAACTGCTGATCACATGACTTGGAGACCAGTTTCATGAAATCCCATGTTTCTGTAATCCGTGCTGATATTGAGCATTTTACTGACATTCAATTAAAATAAAAGAGTATTTGCTTATAAAAGGTTTTTCCAGCTGCTAATTACTTACAGAGTAGTGGACTACACCAAAAAATGGAAGACAAATTATATCTTGATAACTGTTCATTGACCAGATTTCTTCAAATTAGTCTGTGCCTTTGAAAGTTATTGTGGAACAAGCAAAAAAGCCTGAAATATTAAACAGCTGAGTTGAAAAAGACATGGTATTTCTTTCAGTCAGGAAAATACAAAAGATGCATGATGCATGGGAATATGTAAATTAACCTTAAATGTATCTTCTTCAGCTTAATGGAAATGTATTTTTCCATATGTTAACTGTTCATGTACTGTTCTCAACAGATTTAAATAAATATAGAATCCTGTAGTAGTATTTGTATATGTGCAAAACTCATTCTCAGGTTATGATAAATTTTGTTATGTACTGTATATCATTCCTAGAAATTTATTTTTACATTTAAATATAAAAAATGTTATGTGCTCTGAGGCAGAGAACATTATATTAAAAATAAATGTGGGGCTTCCCTCGTGGCGCAGTGGTTGGGAGTCAGCCTGCCAATGCAGGGGACACGGGTTCGTGCCCCGGTCTGAGAGGATACCACATGCCGCGGAGCGGCTGGGCCTGTAAACCATGGCCGCTGGGCCTGTGCGTCCGGAGCCCGTGCTCCTCAGCGGTATTTGTGATTCATTCTTACTACTGCGATATGCTGCTAATAAATCTAATTTTGATTTGTTTCAGTTCTGCCTTAAATGCGCTGTATTTATCTCCTAGTGAACACATGCTCACATTTCTGTTTGGAAAAGATTACTGAGTAATATAGTATGAATATGTTTGTTTCAGTACATAATGTCAAATGGTTTTCCAAAAGGGCTGAACCAGTTGTGTAGGAATGTTGTTATTTTTATACATGTGGAATAACCTGGATATTGTTTTGTTTTGTTTTAATAATTTGAGCCATTCTGGTGGTCAAGGAGTGTATTTTAATGTGATTTTAATTTGCAGTTTCCTGATTACTAGTAAGATTAAATTGGTCATTGGATATCTTCTTTTGTGAAGCACTTGTAAGTCTTTTTCCCAGATTTTATTTGGAATGTCTATTTTTTCTTATGGATTTGTGCTCTAGATACAAACACTATTTTGTAAGTATAAATATCTTTCCTCTTTGAACTCTTTTTTGTCTTTTAAACTTTGGAATATATGAGTTTTATTGTAGTCCAGTGTATTATTTTTCCCTTTATCTTTAGTTATTATGTGTCTTGTTTAAAAATTTTTTTGCGGGGGCTTCCCTGGTGGCGCAGTGGTTGAGAGTCCACCTGCCGATGCAGGGGACACGGGTTCGTGCCCTGGTCCGGGAAGATCCCACATGCCGCAGAGCGGCTAGGCCCATAAGCCATGGCCGCTGAGCCAGCATATCCGGAGCCTGTGCTCCACAACGCAACGAGAGAGGCCACGACAGTGAGAGGCCCACATAACGCAAAAAAAAAAAAAAAAAAAAAAAATTTTTTTGCGGGCTTCCCTGGTGGCACAGTGGTTGAGAGTCCGCCTGCCGATGCAGGGGACACGGGTCCGTGCCCCGGGCCGGGAAGAATACACATGCCACGGAGCGGCTGGGCCCGTGAGCCATGGCAGCTGAGCCTGGGCGTCTGGAGCCTGTGCTCTGCAATGGGAGAGGCCACAACAGTGAGAGGCCTGCGTACCGCAAAAAAAAAAAAAAAAAAAAAAAAAAAATTTTTTTGCTAGAACACCAAAGTCATGAAGATATTATTTTATATGACAGCTTAGAAGCCTTGTTTTGTCCTCCATATTTAGATCTACAACATTTTGTGATTAATTTTACGTGGGATGACATAGGCGTCAATTTGCTTTTTTTTCCAACATGGATATACATTTGGTCCAGCACTGTGTTTTCCCCTCATGCTGTGCAGTGCCAACTTCTTCAAAAAAAAAAAAAAAGTGTTCATGTATACATAGACTTATTTTCAGACACTGTATTTTTTCATTATTTTACTTTTTTTTGTACCAATACCGCACTTTTAACTACAGTAACTTTATATAATAAGATATGATTAGCAGTAAAGCAAGTTCTCCCTAGCCCTTTCCATTTCCATATTTATTATAGAATACATTTGCCCAGTATTATAAAATTATTTCTTATGATTTTGATTCTTTTATTGAATGTATAAATAAATTTGAGGTGGATAAACATTTTGGTAATACTGAGTCTTTCAATCCATGAGCCATCTTGTACAACTCCATCTATTATATATGTTTTAATTCCTCTCAATGTTTTATAGTTTTATTTATAGTAATTTTATATTCCTTATGTTATACTTATTCCTAGATATTCTTAGTTAGGCATGTTGTAATTTCACTAAAAAATATATATATTTCACCTATGTTTTCAAATTTCTTTGAATAGTCTTGTTCATAATGTGCCTTTATGTTCTTCTTAATGTCTACAATCAATAGCTATGTCTCCTTTTCATTCTGGATATTATTTCTGTTTTTATTCTTTTTTTCATTTCTTGGATCAACTCTGAAAGGTTTTATCAATTTTGTTAGTCTTTTCAGTGAATCAACCTGTAACTTTGTCAGCTCTTTGTCTCTGGGTTTCTGTTTCATTTCTTTCTCCTCTTATCTTCGTTTTTTTTGTTGTTTTTTTTTTTTTTCTACTTTCTTTGAGTTTATTATGGTGGGTTTTTTTCCTGTTTTCTTGAGATGAATGCTAAGATAATTTATTTTCAGCTTCTCTTCTTATGTATGCATTGAAGGCTCAAAATACCCAATAAGCGTGATTTATCTGCGTTTCACATACTTAGATAAATAATATTTCAGTAGTATACAGTTCAAAATATTTAAACATTTTCATTGTGTTTCTTTTTAAATTTATGGTTATTAAAAGGTATCTTAATCTGCACACATGGAGAATAATTGTTTTCTGGGCTGCTTATTTCTCGAGTAACTGTAACTATAATTAGAGTTTATATGATTTCAGTTTTTGAAATTTGTTGAAAAATAATTAATGGTTTATATAGAAAGAACAGTGCACTATTCATGATAGAATATTTATTTGAAATAGAGAAAAGACATAGCACATTGAGTAAGGGAGGGACATAGTTTATAAAGCTCTTGTTAGCTGTAATGTAAAAGCAGGGAGATGTGATAGGAATCTACTACCTGACTCGCAGGTGCATCATTCTTACATCACTATACTCAAATGAGTAGTATTTTTCTTATGCTTTTCTTCCTCTTTAAAACTCTACTATTTTGTTGTGTCTATGCTATTAAACTGGAACACATTATGTTAAAATGCTATCATACAAATCGGCCATATTTAATGATTTTACTTTGCAGAACTATGTCTTTCCCGAGGAAAATATTTAATGCCCTTTTAGTTCCCCAGTTTTTACTGTTCCATCATGTTGGAGTCAGGAAAATCAATGATACAATATTTTCCTTTCTTACCTGTATTGCCAGAATATCAGTTTCTGCATTAACCAATCCTACCATGACTTATTATAAAGTTGCTTTGTGAACTTAGTATACATTTCATTATATAACTGAAATTATGAAGCATTTATCTTTTATCCTTGTAAATCCGTAAATGATACCTGTGTAAACATTTTTGACAATGCTGCTATATTTTCATTAGTACAGTATGAATAAAATCTTCCCTCATTCTGAAACAGTGTTATCTATGTTAAGAAGAAATACTTTCCTCATCATTTTAAGGATAAAGTTCAAGCTTCTTAACATTACATAGAAGGGCTTTCATGTTCTGCTTTTTCCCTAACTTTTATTTATGATTCAGCACTAAAGACAATTGGTGCCAATTTACCACCTAATTTACTGCTATAAGGTAAAAATCTCAAGTCAAGCCCTTGTAAGGAAAATTTTATGTTCTGTGAGCAGTCACTAATTCCAGACTATCTAATTCACAACTATAGAAGTATCAACTTTCTCAAAAATTAAAATATATAATTATATAAATATAATAATTATAGAGAGATCATTTTTAATATATTGAGTATAAAAGGAATACTGTATAGAATATTAAAATTTAATACAATTAACTTTTGAGGTGTTATTTTCTTTTTTTTCATACACAACACAGATTAAAATTCTTAACAACTGTTCACAGGAATTTGAGTTGAAGTCTTCTTTTCTCAGGCAGTCTTTCTATAGCACACATAAACCTTATCTTTCGACCCCAGGTACTTTGAATTACTTTCAGAATTAGGGTCACATGTCTAGAAACTTGTCATTACCAATTAATGTGCACCAATGCTTCTGAAAAATCCTTGCATCATAAATCTCAAGGAAAAAAATTATAAGGTGATGTTTGTAAATGGTCCCTTGATCCTTAATTTCAGTAAGATCTTTGCTATGCTTTGTAAGTAGTGTTCTAACATTTCAGTGGAAATCTCAAGCCCCAAGTCAGTGTTTCTACTATTCCAGGTGTTTTCAGTGTTACTGTGGGTATAAGAAGAAATTTTATTAAGTTCATTAGTGGGGGGGTTGAAAAATCTAGAGGTGTGAAAATTAAGCTATATATAATAGCTATATATATTATCTATATGTAGGGGTCACGTTTAGTCAACTCTAGCTTTATCTCAGTGGCTTTGCATGGGCTGTTTGCTCAACCTAGAATGTCTAGCTCACATTCTCCCATCTGTCTGCACGTAACGTTTATTCCTTTACTACATTTTAAAATTAGTCACCAGAGTCTCTTTCCAGAGAGCTCTCCTACCGCATACAAACAGAATTATGTGCTAATCATATTTTATTGTTTCTGTTTTCTCAACTATACAGTGAATTGGGTAGGGGCTAGGAAGAGTCTCTCCTTTGGAATCTTTTTTATTCCTTCACCTAACACAATGCCTCATAAATTATGAGAATGAATGAATGTTTAGGTGTTTCATAATTTAGCAATCATAATTTAGAATAAATTAATATTCTTGCAAAGTGTAACATTCATATCTCTATTAAAATTAATATTTTTGATCTAGTTAACTGCTTTTAGATTCTGTCTGTTCATTGTGTTTAATTTTATTGCAACTTATTTCAATGAAATTATTTGCTCTTATTTCAAATTAGAGCATTTATTTATTATATTTGCATGCTTAGTTTTCCTATTTTTTTGGGGGGGGCATTTTCATTGATGGAGTGATTGGATAGCTTGTTGCTCTTTGACTTTGTTTGCTTTCATAACTATTTTCATTTGTTAGTAAAGATTAAATGGACTGAAGTAATTTAATTTCCAGGGCCTAAAAGAAACATACAAGTTTATAATCTTACAAATGATCTCCCCAATGTAGTTGGCTTCCACTGGAGAATTTTAAAATCTTTTATATAAGGTATTCTCATTCTCATGCTGTTTTACTCCACCTCTTCTTGATCAAGTTTACACAAGGGAATAACCTTCATAACTGTCAGTCTGTCTGTCTGTTGAGAGTTATGGATCATTTTCTCACAAGAGGACAAAAGGTAAATGATGTTACAGCTCAAATCACTATGCTATTTTGGGTGAAGTAAGTATAGGTGGAAATTTAAAAAAATAGATTGAGTATGAATATATTTAGATGAACTGTAGAATTAACTTTTCTTCTGTTTATATTTGCATACTGTTTTTCCTTTGGAATAAACTAAATGATAAGATGCAGTGGTGCAAAGAGACTGAGAGGGAAAATCAATTTTAATTTTAAAAGATGAATGGTGGAGTATCATCAAATTATCCCAGGAACTTTGAAGGCCAAGCACAAAGCTTAAATTTTATGAGTGCTTGCATTTGGGTATGCATAAGTTAATTCCCCATTTTCAGCAATCAACTACTTATTTGGAATTTGGTCTTCCAAAAGTCTAATATAGTAAGTATCCTTATGACAATTAGCTGGGGACAATATTTGATTTCCTCATAATACGATAGTGTATTTACTAATTTTTTTTCTTTAATTCTTGATTATCTTACAAATAAAATTATAGCAAAAATAAAGGTTATACATTAGGGAACAAAATCATCCTTATCTGACCACTCTAGAACATCAAACCTTTTCATGTTTTCTATCAATCCTTGATAAATGTGTGTGACTGTATATGTAATTGTTACCCATATAGATATAATTTTACTTTGTATTATGGTTTTTAAGATTTACTGTTACCTCATGTAGTTCTTCATGTTTCTCTTTATTTTCTAATTGTATTTGTAGACTATATAAAATTCATTTCACAACCTTTCCAAGAGAAGGACAGTTTTCTGTCTCCACCATTCTCTTATATATGGTGGTATATAGAACAAGTTTGTGCATACAGATTTTTTTTCTTCCTCATAATGAATTTTAAAGGTCTGTCTCTGAGAAAAGCAGCCTGGAAACTAGAAATTAGTTATCCTCATTCTCTGCCTGGGGCACTGTACACTCTTGAGATTAAAATTGACTTGAATTGGTGCACATATATTTTTTTCTTTCCTTTGATCAGCTTTTCAGGATTTTACCAGTTTTATTAGCTAGGTATTTTTAAAATCTCATAGACATATAACCATATAGGCTCTAAACAAATGAAAAGTTAGACATGATATTATACTTAAACAGAAGAGGCAAGCAATGTTAATATGGTGTAATGTGAGGACGTACCCACTCATGGGAGCTGAAGGTACAGTTAAGATTGATGTGTTTAGAAAAGGCTTTTACACTGACCCCTCCACCACAAACAATAAAAACAACCCACCAAACTGGTTAAATGAGACTGTGGAAATGGAAGGATTTCAGCAGCTCTCTGCATGACGGCAAAACAGATTAGACTGACTTTGGTAAGAATTACCCAGTACATGAATGCAGTGTTGAAGCAGAAGGCAGCAAATGATGAAACAGTTCTGACCACTTTTATTGATGAGGATTTAGGCAAATAAAAATGTCCCCAAACCAGAACTTTATTAGACAGTTAGCAAACAACTGTTTGATTAAGTATGAGGCAAAACAATTCACTGGGATGTCACCAATGGGATGGAACTGGGCATGGTGGGCCCGTTTCTTATGGTGATACAAAGGCCACTGGAACCTCAGAGTATAGGACTGACATGGATCATGAGATGCAGACCAGATTAGTCCTGGGAGAAATTTACCAGTGAGGAACTAAGGAGGGCCTTAACTTTTAAATTTTGTATGTCAGTTGAAAAATGAAAATTGAAGTAGCTAATTATATCTCATTTCTCCTTAAGAATATGATGTGGCAATATCTTCTAAAAATAGCATATAAGAAAGTTAATGGGACTTAGAAATTTTGACTTGGACATTTATCACTTGAGAACTTCTCAGATGGCAGAAATTTTTCCCCTGTGTTAAATTTTGACCCTCTCTGTATACTTGAAGAGCATTTTAATCACAGTGTGTGTGGTTGAAAGTACTTGTATTTTGTCTTAATCTCCATCTTACTGTTTAGTATTTTAGACACTAGCTCCAAACACACAGCTTCCCAGGTCATTCTAACTATCCAGGACTTCTGTGCATCAAGATCACTTGCATTCCATCAAAGGTTTTCAGTTATGGGTCTCATTAGTCTTCAACCTAATCAAGTCTGTTAACTTCAGTCATGCTGAAGTATTAATGAGGCTTGTGTAGCACCCTCACCTGGAGGTAATTTTTATTCCAGAAGGGAACAGCTCCTTCCTAATCCAAAATGGAATCCTAATTTCTGTCACCTAAAAAAGGCCAAGAGGAATGTGGCAGGGCAGCAGCCTTTTCATTATGTTCAAAGCACACATACAAGGGACTTTTGGCTTTGGGTTGCTGATTACAGACATAGACTTGACAGAAAGAGAGTTCCCAAGTCAGGAGGTTGGTTTATGCAGTGTAGATGGCCACAGCTTCTTTTGTGGCCTGAAATTGTTAAGAGCTTGACTCCTATTGCATGAGCCTTTATCCACAAGGCTTTGTTTCTGCTGTCTTCTGCCTTCAATATCCATCCACACTCTCTTTTTGTTTCAATTTCTGATGGAAACTGGCATGAGAACATTAACTCCTAAAAAGAGCAAGAGGGAGTATATTTTGCCCTTTGTCTGACTGTAAGTCATGTCCCATTATTCTTTAACTTAATTGTAGAGAATACCGTCTTACGGACTTTTGGTATTATCTGTTCAACAAACATGTTTATTTACTTCAGTTCTGCATGAGTCTCTGTGTTTCAGGAAAGATTGGGGGAAGGAGTTGTAGTAACATTTTCAGGAAAAACCCTAACCTCCCAGAAATACGTCTACTAGATCTTTGGTTTTGTTTTGTTTGTTTTTTGTATATATATTTTAACTGTTTATTACTGAGTTCTTAGAGATTAAGTGCAATATATGTGAATAATTTTTACATTTTTAAGAAAAAGCAAGATGTTAATATATGAGAATAAATTACATGTAGGAAACACGTGTTTTATCATATAGCCATCTGTTTCTCAAAAAACACTTTGAGTAATAATATCTCTTCTTTCAAGTAGTTTTAATACTGTCAAGTAAATCATGATGTATAGGAAAAAAATCAATTTAGCAAAACATGGAAGAAAAAGAAAGGTTAAGGTATCAGTAGGAACTCTGAACATTTAATTTATCATACTATGTAAGATACTTTAGCACTTACATATCTTTATCTGTAAATGTCATCACTTTGTTTTATAGTTCTTTGAAGTCCTGGTTGGATTTTATGTAGAGTTATATATCTTGGCCATTTACTGATACTGTTTAATAGGAAATAAATCAGACATATACTGTCTTGTTATTTTAGTGGGTTAGAAGGTCAATCCATCGGCTAGGATTTATGAGATAACTAATTAAAGGTCAACAGTAGTTGTGTTGGCCACTAATACATTTATATTCCAAAAGGAAAATTTTATTTGCCAAAAAGAAAAAAAAAAATCATTTCCTGAATTGTTATTACCACTGAAAGAATGCATGAAAATCTTTTATATTTTTCATTAATAATGATCAGGAGTGATTATTACTGAGTTTTATTTCTTCACCGTAGAAAGCAAGTGGTTTGCCTTGTACTGTAAAAAAACAGCACAGAAACCCAAGGTTTAGGCTTGGAATGGATATTTGGGTCCTCTTGAGCGAAACAATTACATTATCTCTGTGACCTCAAATATAGTGCTGTGTAATCTCCAGGGGTGGAGGAACAGTGGAAGCTAACACATCTCCTAATATTTAAAAATTTAAGAAAGAATCTCCTATGAATACAAGATGCAGCAATTTTTATTCTCATTGTATACATTTGCCAAAAAGAGTAATAAGATAGCAATTAACTATTTTTGATTGGAAAGCAAAATTGCATTTTTATCACTGAAAAACCTTAGGTGTTCTCCAAAAGCTAAAAGAAATAGTGGCAGTTACTAAAAAGTAACTGTCTTGGTCACTTTATAAGAGGATAACCCTTCTACCTTTTCAGAGGAATAGTTTATCTCTTTAAAAAGTTGCGGGGGGGGTTGTTGCTTTTCTTTTTCTTTTTTCTTTTTTTTTTTTTTTTGCTAAGAAGTCTTTCCAAAGTAACCTTTTACTCCTTCATCCATGTACTCAGAAAATTAGAAATAATCACCTTGCCCAATCATATTTGATTTCTACATTTATTCTTTCAGAAAGAAGCTTGCATACTAATTGAAGTGATGGCTTTTGTGTTTTCAATAGCTAATCATGTAATTATGTCTTTCCTACACACTGTTGGGCCTATTTGAATAAAAGAGATCATGAGTTCAATAAGTCCTCAGCAGTCTCTCTTGTTAAACTTCTAGTGAGATGCAATGAGAGAAAACACCCATCTCTGTAGAAACCAGACTGAGAATTATTTCCAAAATTTGGCATGCTCTGTTCTCCTGAATGGGAGTTTCAAGGAGGTCACATTTATGATCTATATTCTAGATTATGTACCATATGTTTGATAGAGAAGGATGAGCAGGAAGAATGGGAATGGCAATTTTATGTCCTCAAAATCAAATTTGATTGCTGACCATTGGGGGAACTTTTAAAGTTGTTTAGAAATGGTCTAACTTTGCCTTTATGTCAGACGTCTTTGGACATTTGACCTACATTACAGACATGTCTGAAATTGTGAAATGGATCTTGTATTGAATATAATTACCTAAGTTATAGAGTATGGCAAATTTAAAAGTATTAATATATGTTTAAAAGTTTAATAAACATCTGGGGAAATTTTTAATATATGAGAATATAATTTCTTTTTTTTTTCTTTATGAGAATTCAACTCATATTGATTTAAAGAAAGCAAAGCATGGGATTTGTTGTTACTATTGCTCTATTTTACCCATTTGTTTAACTATTGACACCTGTAAATTTTCAGCAGTAGCTTTTCTTTCACTTAATCATCAAAACTTTATACCAAATTTTATTTTTTTGTTTTGTTTTTGTTAGGCAAACCCAATGTATTAAAAATTCCCATCAGCTTAGATATTCATTATATGCATAACGAATGATCTTGCCACTTGGCAGCTGAATATTTGGCCTAGATTCATCAGCTATGTGCTTCCAGGCAACAGCTGTATTGGAGCTCTGTTACCAGGTTCTTTTCCATACTAAAAGCTTTGCATTGCATGTTACCAATTTTTCAAGGCCTGTGGAGTGACCAGCATATCCACTCTATACTGTAGATGATGAGGGTATTTGGAAAATATCCACATCTATTACCGTCATAAATATTTTCCAGGATGTACAACGTGAGATTTTTTTAATTAAATGAGGCCAAATTCAACCTTAGAAAAAGCCAAACAAAAAGCTATCTCCAAAGCACACACACTTCTTTTGAAAAGCATATGCCATGGCCTTTGTTCATAGATTCTATTATCCAAGAGCCTTGTTTGGGTTGGATATTTTGCTCCACTTTATTAATTTTAGCAGAAATTTTATTATCTGTAGTGACTCCCAGAGGTCCTACTGCTTTCATCCTCCATCTTTAATTAGAAAATTAAAATGAAAAAAAGAAATTAAGACCAAGCAGTGATTAAAATCTTTTTTTGCTCTGGGACGTTTTTGCCAATTAAGTAAAATGAGTAAGAAAATTAGGGCATTTAGTTTGTTTTTCAGATTGAAAAAAATACTTGTTTGCCCCTATTTTATTTTATTGCTTAATGAAGTGGTAATTTAAGGATGCTTAATTGTGCCTGAAGAGACGGTACCACAGATGAGGCTGCTCAAATGGGTGGACAAAGCCAGTGGGGAGGAATGGATGGCAGTTGTTTTCTCTAGAAAAAGAACACTAGTAAAACATTAAAAAATAAAGAACCAAATACTTATTTAAGGAGGGCATTCTTTTTGAGACTGAATGTTTTTAAATGAAAATGAAATACCTTGACAGATACTGTTATCACTTCAAATATCAATGCAACCAAATATCCCTCTTAACTTAAATACTTATATTCCTATTCAGGAGTTTATGCCTTATAAAACACAGTTTAACTCAAAACACTTATTTTATTTTACTTTTTTTTTGCGGTACGTGGGCCTCTCACTGTTGTGGCCTCTCCCGCTGCGGAGCACAGGCTCTGGACGCGCAGGCTCAGCGGCCATGGCTCATGGCTCCGCGGCATGTGGGATCTTCCCAGACCGGGGCACGAATCCGTGTCCCCTGCATCGGCAGGTGGACTCTCAACCACTGCGCCACCCGGGAAGCCCTCAACACACTTTTAATGATACCTAATATATACTAATAACCGTGCCTATTGCTGAGAAAACTAAAAGAATAAGACATCTTCTGCTTTCAAAAAGTTTATACTTTTATCTTTGAGGATCTAGTCTGGAAAACAGAAATTATCCTAGGAATTTGCAGCAGAAGGACTTTAAGAACATGATATAAAATGAAAGAGCTGAAGAAGCCAAATGGGTTAATGAGGCAACCTGCGGTAATGAAAACAGGAAGCTACTCTACTTCTAGGGGACCAGTGTGAAGGTGTTTTCAGCACGAGGCAGGACCATGGAAGCAGAGGTGATTTCATGGGGATAGAGACACAGGGGAGACCAGGAATTGCTAGACACACCTGGTCACTGGAGGAATAAAAGAGAAACTTTCTGGTTTCAGTCTGTTATTCTTTCTAGTCTCTTATCAGTGCCTCTCAGGAAGCCAGTTGGTAAGGGAACCTAGGAAATGTAGTCCCGCTACAGAGTAGAGAGAGTAAGGACAGAATAGATCTGACACCAAACAGGCAAATAATCTGGGAAATAGTTGGTAGAACAGGAAAATATGTAAAAGAGGTAATTGCAATAAACTGTGGTAAATGCAACAAAGGATGATACTCAGATTCTTTGAGGGTACATAGGAGGGCCACCAAAAGATGCCTTTTCAGTGATGGGTAATTCATGGTAGGTTTCACAGGGATGGATACAACTTGTTGGGTCCTGAAGAATAGGAGATGAAATGAGGCAACCGGAGGGAGGTGAGAGCAGGGGAACTTCGTGATGGATGAAAGTTGTTCCAGGCAGAAGGATCCACAAGTACAATGACTTGAAAAAATATATGTAACAGTATTTTCTTGGAGACCAGAGAAGACTAAAAATGTGGTAGGAGAAGAAGAATCAAGAGATAGTTTATAAAACATAGGGTTTACCTGGAAAGCAATAGTGAGTCATGAAGAATTTAAGAAATATGAGATGATGAGGTTTATTTTTTTTATTTACTTTTTTTAAAGATTTTTTTTTGATGTGGACCATTTTTAAAATCTTTATTGAATGTGTTACAATATTGCTTCTATTGTGTTTTTTTGGCCACAAGGCATGTAGGATCTTAGCTCCCCAACCACGGATTGATCCCGCACCCCTGTATTGGAAGGCAAAATATTAACCACTGGACCACCGGGCAAGTCCCGGTGAGGTTTAAATATTGGCATGTTTGGCAAGTAGAATGTGAAGGATTGATATGGAAGAAAATCCATTCTGATTTTTTGGGTTTTTTTTCTCTGAAATATACATGAATTTAATTTCATTTATTTTCATTATGCGAGAAAAATAATTTCTATTAATTAGAGATTATTTGGTGAGAGTGGAAAGTAGAAGAAATGGTCCATAGGGAAGAACCGTGTTAACACCTAGCTTTTTCTTTCTGACCTACCTCTTGGTCATCAATGCTAGGACCCCCTAGGGCCCCACTTATATAGGAATGTTCCAAACTGCTTATATATGGAGTTCCAAACCACAAATTTAGAAATTGTCTTCATAAACACGACTGTTTGTATGTTTGAGAATATGTCTGTATGTATGGTTTACAGGTGGGTGTGAGAGAGAGAGAGAGAGAAAACAAGAGCTAGAGACCACTTACATGTACCGGTACAAATACCGAAGGGTGAGCGTACTGAGCAACCTTATAAATTATTAGAGCACCACATAAAATACATTAGTATTTAATCAAGGAAATATTGAGGTTTTGAATATGCAGTAGTGTAGAATATTAGGTTATAGATACAATAGTAAAGGATCTAGATTTTAATAGCTTATTTCCCCTTCTCCAAATGAGTTTTAAATTTCCTCAGAGTATGGAGCATTCCTAAACAAGAATGACAAAAATCAAATAGACTTTGGTTTAGGAAGGCACAATTGGGATTATAGTTACCATAGCAACCTGAACAATGTGTCTATATGTAAAATACATTTTTATAAACAGTTTTTGATCCACATCTAGATCATTCAGGATGGATATACACTAAGATTATAGAAATTTATAGAATTACATCATTCACTGTTACAGGAGAAATGACCCAATTGCCTTTACTAATGATGAAAAGATACTTTTTAAAATTCACAACTCTGTACATTGCAAAACTGGTCGCAGTGAATTTCTGTGAAATATAAAGGATTCATTATTTTTCTTTCTTAATCATCATCTTAGTACTTTCTCTCTGCCTTTCCATGGGGGGTGGGGAATCTAATCCTTTTACAGTTTGCTTTATCCTGATTTCTTTTCCCAACCATCTTTAGCTGAGTATTATTTTTTCTTTTAAAATACCATTATGTTTTGTTCTTATTATAGAACTTTACATTTTTATTGTATACAATTCAGAAAGTACAAGAAAGTATATAGGAGATAATAAAATTCCTTTAATCTTATCATCCATATAGCACCCTCAAATATATAGCAAATTTAATGCAGGTTTCTGCATTTGTATGAGTGTGTGTCGTGTGCATACATAGAAAAAATGGATAGATGTTGTGCATTTTTGCCTTTTTTCTTTTATAAAATTTGTATTATAATGCCTGTCAGTCTACTTTTTATCACTTAACATTTTATTATGATAATTTCCCTAATGTCATTCTAATTCTTTAAAAATTGCATTTTTAATGATTTCCTAAGATTCAGTCATCTGAATGGACCATAATTTGTTCAGCTATCTCTCTGTCATTGGGCATACATGTCATTTAAACATTTTGGGATCATTATATACAGCACTAATACACTTCAGCATAATCTTTGAGTACATACCTTAACTTCTATAAGTAGAATTACTGGGTTACTCAGATTACTATGGTGTTAAAACATAATCATTATTTATTTTCCAGCTGTCACCCTTTGCTAATAATTCTTGGTTTCAACTCACCTAGGCCCTATGACTTTTCTGGTTGATTCTCAGGATCTGACTAAGAAATGCTTCCAAACAACTGGTATATGAGGTCACAGCCAGAGCCATGCAACTTTCTTATTCCAGATAACTTCTTAATATGTCTTTCTGTTAAAACATATGGATTTCCTCAGTTTCTTTCTCGGTTAGTCTAAGCCATCTCAAATTGTGCATTCCAAGGGTAATATAAAAAAGAGAATATGAGGAGAAAGGATATCTAGAGACAGTCTTATATATTCATCTCCAGGCCATTTCCATTATCTTCTAGACATTATCTAAATAAAAAAAAAAAACTTCCCATTTCTTCCATATCAAGAGATTATAAAAGGCATTATCTTAGAATCATACAGCTGGAAGAACATAAAGGCAGGACTCTAAAGATAGATGGGACCCATCTCTCTGGAACTAATCTCCAAGGAATAAGATACCCTGATTCTTATGAAAGTCTGTTTTAACTATGCAGTAAGCTAAGCTCTCCTTCCCTGAAGTTCCCCCTTTAAGATAAAAACTCAAATATTTCTTTTACAAATTAAATGTACAATCTTCTCTTTTCATCTTCAGTATCAATGAGAAAATTCGGAAACAAGTTGCATAAAACCAATTTATTATAAACATAGAGACATTTCTGTAGGTTGTCATGTGATTTTTTAAAACTGTATGTAGGCTAAATACTATAGAGTATCTGAAATCTATTCAAGCCAGTTTTAAAAGCATAACAAGACTAGGTTAATTTTAGCCCAGTTTGCCTTTAGAGACAATATTTCCACATGAATTTAAGCTCTTAGTTTTTTACCTTTTAAGGTCTTATGTCTTGAATCTAAAAAGTCAGACCTATATCCTTAAATTATAAGATTGTCCTTTCTCACATTTTATTCCCTACTACTTACTTAGAGATGAGGAAATATTGCAGATTTAAGAGTTTGATAATTGTTGGTAATTATCCCTTTAGTGTTGTCAATTGTGTTCTAAAACTATATTAGAAAGAAAAAGTAGTTAGGTTTCTCCTTAAAAATGAGTTGTTTTTTGGAATCCTAAGGAAATTTAGAAAGCCAATCACAGTTAAAACCACATTTTCAGAAACATTTTTAACTTGATGAGCAAGAAAAAAATATTATTTCTCTGGGATAATTTTTCTGTTTTTATTATGATTTCTTGTGGGAACAAGCCAAATAAAACCTTGCCACCCATCAAATAATTCAAAATGTGACCATTGACTTAACAAGGGATATATCCCTTGTTTCTTGTACCATTTTTACAAGATTTTTGAAATATTTGGGTACATCAAATAGTAAGAGCTACAAATTTCTCTGATACTGTAATTGTTACCAAATTATTTCAGAAATTACAAATATTTTGAAGTGATGTTGAGTATCTTCTGACCACTGGGTTCTAACTGCTCAGAGTATATATCGAGTAGGAAATCATAGCCACTTTTGCAAGAGGAAAAAATATGATGCCAAAGTAGACTAAGATAACTGAAAAACTCCTGTGATGATATAAAATGAGCTGAGAAAGAGTGAGACTAAGAAATAAATCTACTAATAGCTAATCGTATATGAGGGACAGCTGTTCTAGCCTTGAATGAAGCCGTTTTGCTAGTCCAGGTCTTCTGAGAAGAAGCCAAGGCAGGATTAAACATGCAAAGATTTATTTAGGGGAAATACCTATGTGAAAGAAAATAGGAAGTCAGAAAAGCTAAGAAAAGCCATCAGACTGTGACACAAGTCTGACCCCTGGTGAAGAAGAAAGGCTTTAGAAGTGTCCTGGACTGCCAGCCATCTAGTCTAAGGAGTCATTGAGCTTAAGTCTGTCAATAAAGGAGTCCTGAATCTTCTAGGAGTGTTTCATTTTTAGAATCTCTGTTGCATTCAGTCATTGGCCAGGAGCAGTCCGTGAGTGGTTTGTTCTCATAGCAAATCAAGCAATGGATTTTACAGCACAATAGCTGGCACCCTTGGTCAAATGTGATCCCTGCACTAGGATCCCTGCACAGTCTCTGTCTTTCCACAGTTGCAGTATTGTATAGAGTGTGTGTGTCTGTGCCTGTGTGAGTATGCATTCAGATGCCAGAGTAAGGCAACAACCACCTATCAAAAGGAACTTGAAAAAATGGACTGCACTAGCTACTCTAAACAATGAACTCTGAAATACATATAGAATGGCTTAAACATAATAAAAATGTATCTCTTGTCATGTAAAGGATGAAATGCATGCTCTTAATTGGTGGAGACCTGTCCATCAGGTGCTACTTAGGGGTTCAATCTTCTTCTACAGTTTTTCTCATGGTTTTCAAGGTCCCTGCACTTATTTGTACCTAGCTTGATGAACGAAAAAAGGATAAAAGATAGCCCATGAGAGAGTATAGTGGACTAAGCCTGGAAGTGAAGCATTGCACCTACTCACACATTCCATTTTCTAGAAATCTGAAACAGAACCACACTCAGTGCAGACACTTTGAAATGAAGGCAAGTGTGGGCCCAGAGGGAAAGAAGAAACAGATTTGGTTTGCAGCTAACAGTCATGGTCACAATTTATAAATGTCTAGTACTGTGATGTAGATTAATTCACAGAAGTTCTAAGGACTTTAGTTTATTGACATGTAAATGGAGAAAATTATGCTAATCTACCTATTTCAAAAAGATACTATATAAAGATCAAGTATAATAAGGGATACAGTGAGAGTTTTTTTTTAATTTTCTAAGTTATTTTATGCAATGGCAGAGTGATATTGTTATCGAGATAAATTCTTGAGTTGACTCTTTGATGGTACCTCATTCTTTGATAGCCATGTGTTTTGTGTGCTACACCTATTCATTTAAGAGCCTACAGATGTCCTCTGTGTGCCGGTGCTTGAGAACAAATCCAGCCTCGTTCCTGTCCTCATGATCATGGGTGGTGCTTTTAAGAGAGCGTATGAGTGGAAGGATAGAGGAACAGTGTTGTTCTTTACATTAGCAGGTGAAAGGTGAGGAGACCAGTGTGAAAATGCAGGGTTAGGCATTGGAGGAAAAACTTCCGGCCTGAGAGGGAAAGATACATTGGAGCTTCAGAGAGGAATCTTTCATGATATGAAAAAGTGCTGCTGAAGCACAATCAGTGGGTGTTGGGAGATGACTTAGGATGGATTTGGAATAGAGGAGACAGGGGACTTGTTGGCCATCACAAGGCATGTGAATTATCTATGAAGTGCAATGAGAAGGCTTATGAAATCTTTACATCCAAATTTCTTTTATTCAGATTTGAGCAACATTATCTTGGGAAAAGATATTTTAACACATATTTTAATTAATAAATATAGATCATAAATTTTAAAATAAAATAACTCGGACAAAAAAGCAAAAGTTCATTAGCTTAGGAGTGTCTTAGTAAATTTTAGAAAAAACCTTTGACTATATTCTGCCTAAGTTCTCAACTCTACCATAGCCCTGCACAGGATTCCTAGGTTTGATGCTGTTATAGCTCCATCGATTTCTTATCTGGTAATTACCATAGAAGTTGAATTAGCCATGATAGTTGTGGCAGAGATGGTAGCATTCAACAATTTCCACATCCTTTTCTCAACATTTCTCAGTCTCCCTTGTGGTTATGTTAGGGTTATGTAGCTAATTATAATGCATGAGCTCCAAGTCGAAATGGCATGTGTTATTTCTGGACCAAGTTATGAGCTCTCCATACACTCTTATTCCCTTCTGTGACTCTGGAGGCTAGAGGCTGATAAGACAGCTTCACGGGTTGGTGAAGCTTTCCAGAGCCTACGCCCTTGAATGTCTGTGTGAGCACAATCTACCAACCCCTCCCCCATTTGACATGTATGGGATGTGTAGTGTAAAAAACAAATCTTGTTGCATTAAACCACTGAAAATTTTGAGTTAGCTTTTTACCATAGCATAACCTACATATCTCATCTGTGGTGTGCCTTAACATCTCTAATAAGAAGAAGAAAAGAGGACCAAAGACCTTCTTTTTATAGGTACTGGAAGTGAAACCAATCTATACAAACTCCAGTGCTAATAATATGGAGAGATATGGGCTAAACTAAACTAACTAAAATCAGAGTAAATTTCAGAAAAAAAAATTGGGAAGATGATAAATTTGGCAAAAGATATTTAAAATAGCTGCCACACAAGTCCCTTCTTTGACTTCATTCATTTATGTATTTGATTATTTAAATGCAAAAAATTACATTCCGTGAAATCCAAAAGGTATTAGGACATAATTTAGTGAATTTTAATAAATATATATACCTGCATACCCAAGCCCCCAGTCAACAATAGGATATTTCCACAACCCAGAAAATTTCCTTGAGCCCCTTCCCAGTCAGTCCCCACTATCACAGGCAACTCTGTTCTAGTTTCCAGAGGATAGAATAAATGGAATCACATATTATGTATTCTTTTGCGTGTAGAATCTTTCCTTCGACATAATGTTTTTACAATGCATGGATGTTGCTATATCATCAATTTGCTCCTTTCTTAGTCAGCATTACGTGAATACTCCACAAATTGTTTATCCACCCTGCTGCAAATGGACAGTTGGGCTGTTTGCAATTTGGGTTAGTATGGATAAAGCTGCTATAAACATTCTTATATAATTCTTTTAGTGAACATATGTTTTTATTTCTCACAGTTAAAGATCTGCTTGTGGAATTACTGAGTCATATAGTCAGTGAATGTCTAACTTCATGAGAAAATGCCAAATAGTTACTCAAAGGAGTTGTTTTATACTCCCAACAGTGACACATAATATTTCCTGTTATTCCCTCTAACTTACTGTTTCAGAGGCATCCTACCAAATTTTCTGTGCTTTTTTTTCTACTGTGTAATATTTCTAATTTTCTTTGAGATTTTTTCCCTGAGTCATAGGTTATTTAGAATTATGTTGTTTCATTTCCAAATATTTACGTCTTGTCTGATTTCTTGTTTTTACTTATTTATAATTTAGTTAGGGTGTGGTCAGGAAATATTCCATAAGATTTAATCTTTTGTAAGGTGTTGAGTTTTATTTTATTACCCAGGATGTGTAGCCTATTTTGCTGAATATTTCATGTTCAACTGTTGAGTATAATATTCTATATACATCAGTTATCAAAATCATGTTATATATTTATGGAATTTTTTTTTTTTTTTTTTGCGGTACGCGGGCCTCTCACGGTCGTGGCCTCTCACTGTCGTGGCCTCTCCCGTTGCGGAGCACTTGCTCCGGACGTGCAGGCTCAGCGGCCATGGCTCACGGGCCCAGCCGCTGCGCGGCATGTGAGATCCTCCCAGACCGGGGCACGAACCTGTGTCCCTTGCATCGACAGGCGGACTCTCAACCACTGCGCCACCAGGGAAGCCCTATTTATGGAATTTTTGAGGGGCTAAGTTGTTTCACAAATGCTGAGAAAAAGCTAAAATCTCTACTGTTGAGGAATTGTCTATTTCTCACTTTAATCTGGCCATTTTCTGCAATTGTTATGTCTTCCTGATGAATTGAACTTTCATCATTAGTAAATTTTTCTCTTTTATCTTTGGTAATGATTCTTGTTTTGAAGGTTACTTTTTCGGATCTACTTACTGTTCGCATGGAATATCTTTGTGCAGTCTTTTACTCTCCATCTATCTGTGGTTTTACATTTAAGATGTTATCTTGTCAAGACAGAATTAATTTGAGTGATACCTGTTTGTCTGATTTGATAATCTATGGCTTTTATGGGAAATGCTTAATTCACTCACATTTTATGTAAGTACTCACATGATTAGATTTAAACTTTTTACCTTGCTATTTATTATTTTTGTCCCTTCAATTATTTGTTTCTCTGTTTTTCCTCTCTTATGTTGGATTGGTCAATTGAATATCTTTTAGTAACGAATTTTTTACTAGCTTTTTAGCCAGTCTTTTGGTTCTTTGTAGTTTGCAAATGACTGCTCTAGAGATTATGATATATATCCTTAATTTATCAATGCATAATTAGAATTAAATACTGAACATTTTTACATAAAACATAGGTACCACAAAACAGTAACAATCCATTTACCACCATCCCTTATGCTGTGGTCAAATGTTTTAATTCTACAACTGTTATAACCCTCAAAAACCAGCTTTATTATTTTTGCTTTAAACAATCGTTTGTCTTTTAAAGAGAAAAAATAATCTTCCATATTTACTCACATAAATATAGATGTCATAAATCCATGCCTCTGTCTGGAATATTGCCAAAACTTGCTTTAGCATTTCCTGTGGTAAAGGTTTGTTTATTTCCTTACAGCACAAGGACCCATAGTGAACCCTCCCACACACTTAGGTGGCGTCATCTGCAGCACACTCTCTGATTCAATACTCTGGCTGACCAAATCCATTCACATTAGCAGTACCAAACTCCAGTATCTGTCTTCTCAGTTTGGTGGCACTGCTGTGTTCTGGGGCTGTACCTCTCTCTACCGCTGCCAGAAAAGCATTCCCTGGAAGAAATCTGAGGAAATATAAAACACCCATTTTGTTCGTACTCAAAAATCATGGTCCTGAACTGTGTATTATCCAATGCCTGAAATATTTCCTTCATGTGAATTGAGCACTTTTATTGTTGTTTACACCAGCAGGGCAAGCCCAGTATCACCTTCTCTATTATGACTGGAAGAGGAGGTTACACTTTAATTTTAGATGGCTGTATTTAATGTTTTATTCATTTTCACAAAATAGCTCCTTTTGGTAGTTTCTTAAAAAATATCAATAATGGGAAAGCAACTGAGAAAAGGAGGAAAAGTCAGTTTTGGACAGGTTTTAAAGGGCAACTCAATAATTCTGCATATTTCTTTTAAACAAAAGCTGCTCACAGAAGAATTAATATTCAAGGGACAGGCCAAGAATTGTTATTAATGTACAATTCTCTCATAAATGTTTTTTGCTGCAGTATCACTTCTGCTTGGTATGGATAAATTTTCATTGCAGTTTATTAGCAATCAGCAGTTATTATTTGGCTCTAGTGTTTACAAACTATAATTCATTACCCTCTTTTATTTATGAGAGAGTGTCAAATGAAAGAAGTAAATTGTGCATTGTTTTTCATTGGGGAGTTCTGTACACTAGAGTGTATTAGCACTGTCTGTGTTAGTGTTTTTGTTTAAATATATTCTTTCAGGACCCTTGAAAGAGGAGTCCTATACTCTGAAAAAAGGAGAGCTATTTTTCTGAGTGCCTGCTCATACAGTGTTTTTCCACACCCCAGTCTGACTTGCTGATACTTAAAACAATACTTAAGAGAAGCATTTGAAACAAGCCAGTCTCACTCCAAAATTCGTCTTAATTTTAGATGTTTGAAGATGATTTTTTTTAATACATACCAACCCAACTCAGAAAAGTGTGGTATTATTAAGTCAAGATTCTAACAACAACAGAAGATTTCCATTGGATGAAATAGAATTTAACTTATATATTATTTTAAAATGTTTGTCTGATAGCATAAAATATAGAGTGGTATAGTAAAAAGTTCATAGAACCGGAAGTCGGAATTCATGATCTCCCATTGCTGCTTACGGTGTACACAAACTTAAGCAGGTTATTCAGTTTTTAGAACTGTTTCTTCATCCACTGAGAAGGTAATACTATCATCTGTCTTGATTACATCACAGTGGTTTTGTCAGCATGATGAGAAATATGTGAAGTACTCTAGTAGCTGAGTGCCATGGTTATCACAGAAGAGAAACAATAGGATTTTTCTTCTAGTCTGTGCTCATTATTGATTTACTAAGTTGCCTTGAGAAAGAAGTTAGCTCTGTTTCCCAAATCTTAACTAATGACAATACCTGTTCTTTTTGAGTTCACAGGGAAACAATTGATAGAGAGAGTGATACAGACTATAAGCATAAGCTGTTTTAAAAAAGTATTTATGGAACTGAAAGTATTGTTTTATTTTTTTTTTATAAAGGACACTTTGAAATGAAGCAAACAGATATGTTCTAATTGTCTAATCATTCTGTATTTACCACAATGGCGATTTCCTATCTTATAATTACTATGTTTTAGTGCACCCATATTCATTATTCTATTTGTGTAACATCTTACTGCTCGAATCAGTGACATAATGTTCCTGAATGACAACCCTAATGGGATATTTAAATTTGTCCAAGTAAATATTTATTAAAATTTCTGCAACCTCAAGATAATTTCCCTTTATACTGTATTTGTTGTTTAAAGTTTTTCTTTTTTCTCCCCATAAATCTGCCTGCCACTAAAGGCCAAATGAGGAGAGTTTCATATCCAGTTCTTAAATACTGTTTACGGAAATGTCAATGAAGTGAGAATGAAAGGCTGTGGAGAAAGTTCCCTGAGCTGAGATATGATAATTTATCAAATCTACACTAAATCCCAGGTGGAGTCCAAGTTTGTAACCTGGATTTAAATTACAGGATAGATTTACTTTTCATCTTTCTGGATCTTTAGAAGTCACAGCTCTATCTGTGAAGTCTGTACTAGTGCAAAACATCATTTATGTCAACATTCTTACTTGGTTTACAAGATTGCAAGATACAGGAAGGCCCTTTAGCAATAAAATCACTTCTCTTCTTGTGGAATGCAACCCTAATAGCCTAATTTTATTTTTAATTTGAAATCCTAGAACTGTACCGCTAAAATAACTGAACAAAGATAGGCACTGCTCTAAGAAAGGAGCTAGAAGACTAAATTTTCCTCAGTAAGTTAACTCTTTCTTGACTCTTTCATGGACTCCAGTAAAAACACTTAAGGATTCCTTCCAATGTGCAAAACAAACTATTGTCGTAGGCCAACAGTAGATGTTCTTCATTCTGTAGAAATCTGAAATGTTAGTACTGAAAGAGACTTGCGAAATCATTGAAATTAACCTGCACAGTTTACACATGAGAAAACTGAGACCCTGATATGTGGAGTTTCTGACCGAAAGGCAAAGTTAGTATCTGACAGAGCCAAGACGGTGCCCGTTCCAGTGTTCTCACTCCATCACGCTGCCACTCTTTGGATGAACTTTATTGCTACCACAATATAAAAGTACATATATTGGGAGCTGGCTGTGTGCTTTGTACTATGCTAAGTTGTTCATATCATGTGTTTTAACCACACTAAAGCAAGGAAGGATTGTTATATCCAGCTGGCAAATAATAAAACTGGGTCCCAAACAAATTCTATGCCATTATGAAAAAGATAAGAAACTCAAGCAATTAGACCCGTTAAGCTTCCATTATTCCAGATAATGATCATTGCAATGTGAGTGAATGAGTGAGTGTGCATGTGTATGTGTGTGTGTGTGTGCATGTTTTAGGATCTGGGAAATAAGACATAAAATGGTGAGTATGTGTTAATAAATTAGATAATATTTCTACCTTTTGTTTGGAAACAACTTCTATCAGTTGTCTACTGAATTGACACATGGACAAATGTTCCCGCCTAAATCAGTGAAAATAGTATTTGTTTGAGAGTACTCATTTTAATTATAGAATAATTAAGATTATGAATTTAATTCAGTTGTTTGGGTGAATGTCAATATTGAGCAAAGCTACCGGTTCATAATCTTCAGCATTATTGAACACTTGCCTATATATCTGACAATATTCTAAGCCCTTTCCATGTGTTGATTAATTTAATTCTTATAAAAATCCTATGTTAGGTATCATTTTACGGAAAGAAAGAAAAAGCCTAACACAGTCTGTTTTGTTTTTTTTTTTTTTTTTTTTTGCTTAAAGTCTTAAAGTTTATAAGTAGAGGAGCTTAGATTTAAGTCCAGGAAGTTTAGCTCTGAGCCTGCGTTCTTAAACACTAAGCCGCATCACATCTATACAAACAATCAAAGTGTCTCACTGGTAAATGTAATGAAAAAAACCTTTCATAATAATAACAAAGCTCATAAAATGCTTAAGAATATTAATAAGGGGCTTCCCTGGTGGCGCAGTGGTTGAGAGTCCGCCTGCCGATGCAGGGGACACGGGTTCGTGCCCCGGTCCGGGAAGGTCCCACATGCCGTGGAGCGGCTGGGCCCGTGAGCCATGGCCGCTGAGCCTGCACGTCCGGAGCCTGTGCTCCTCAAAGGGAGAGGCCACAACAGTGAGAGGCCTGCGTACTGCAAAAAAAAAAAAAAAAAAAAAAAGAATATTAATAAGGAATGAGTGGGACATATGTAAAGAAAGTCACATTATACTTACTCTGACATAAAAGTTATAGATTAATATAAAGATGCAATCTTGAATGGGAAAACTAAATACTATATCTTGAAGATGTTAATTGCTCTAAATAAGTTTATAGATACAGTGAATTTCCAGTCAAAATCTCAATGGGTTTGGTGAATTGTCTTGGAAATTTTATCTGAAAGAAATTTGGGAACATAAATGAAAAAGTAAAATACTATTTGATTAGGGCAAAGCAGCCCTTATTCATTCTCCTATTTTATTATTAAACTATAATACTGAGGATGATATGCTACTGGTACCAGAAAAAGCAAATGCCTTTTGACATTTTGAGTACCTGCCATTTGCAAGGCACTGTGATGAGTGTGGGAGATACATCTGGAAAAGAAAAGCAGGCATGGTCCATACTTTTATGGAGCTGGAGAGAAAAATGGCAGATACAGACAAAAGAACATGCAATTATAATACAATATGTTAAGTGTCGTAAGAGGGGAAATACTACATTTTAAGAGAGTTTATGAGAGATGTGTAATCTGTACTCAGAGAATGCCTTTTGGAAGAAACCATATTTAATCTGAGGTCTGAGGATAAGTGGAAGTTATCCAAATTAAGTTGTATTCCAAAGCTGAGATAGCCTGATGGCAGATGGGGATATGACTCTGAAGCTTACAACAGAGATACAAACAATTAAAAACTGAACATTTGGGCTTCCCTGGTGGCGCAGTGGTTGAGAGTCAGCCTGCTGATGCAGGGGACACGGGTTGGTGCCCCAGTCCGGGAAGATCCCACATGTCGCGGAGCGGCTAGGCCTGTGAGCCATGGCCGCTGAGCCTGTGCGTCCGGAGCCTGTGCCCCGCAACGGGAGAGGCCACAACAGTGAGAGGCCCGCGTACCGCAAATAACAAAACAAAACAAAACTGAACATTTGAGGAGGAGGAGGCAAAAAAAAAAAAAGAGAGAGGTAAACCTAAGAAGGCACCTCTAGAGATGCAGGAGAAAATCCAGGGAAGTGTATTATGTCTGAAACCAAAGGGAAATTTTCTAGGTGGAACTTGTCCACAAGCACCAAATAACACTGAAACTCAGAAAGATAAGACATGAAAAATATCCATAAGAAGCAGTAACGAGAATATTGGTGCCTAGAAAATAGTATTGCCAGTGACGTCATGGGGTGGAAGAAGAGACTGCAGAAGACTGACAATAGATTTTTGTTTGAGGGTGTGAAGATAAGAAATGTTGACAACGTATGCAAGAAGGATTTCTGTAAAAGGAAAGCAAAATGACAGGGTAGAGGCCATACAGAAAATTTAATACAAGGGAGGTTTGAAACATAGGAGCAGGTTTGGGCAGTTATAGATGCTGCTGGGAAGGAGCCTGTCGAGAAAGGGAAGTGGGACATCTAGAATAGCAAATTGATACTAATCCATTGAGTGAGAGGGACAGGCAGGGATCTGATAGGTCCAGAGTAAAGTTGGGGGAATAAATGTTGTACCAGAATGACATCACTTTAGAGGGAGAAAGAAGAAAATGATGGGGGGAGAGGCATGGAATTTTGTGGAATTATGGCATAAAATTGAGCAAATTCTTTATCATTTTTAATTTGTTAAATAAGAAACCAGAGTATCTACGTAGTAACCAAAGAATTTGGAAGTTGGAGGGAAACGGAGTGAACGCTATATAAATATAGGCTAAAAAATTGAGACTTCAGAGTGAAAAGATTGAGAATAAGCCGTGCTCTAATCAAAGTGCTCAAAATTAAGAAGAGAATGAACTGAAAGAACCAGTTTCAGTTATTTTGCGTACATGAATCCCAAGGAGTGCCCACTGAAGGAAGCAAGGTTAGTCATGAATTTAACCTAAAGGCCAAGCATTTAACACATTTAAGAATGGTACAAATAAATCTGGAGGTAATTTGTTCATAATTATTTAACTAGCTGCACTTGTGTATACCATCTTTTATTCAAAAATATTTCCTCTGAATCTTAATAAATTCTGTACCCTGAAATATAAAATATATTTTTTCGGGCTCTAACACTTATTCTACTACTTGGTAAATCATGCTGAGAGATTGTCTATGATAATGGATTATCCTTCATTTTTTGTACTTATCCTATTTGTTTTCAGGACATGTAGAAGTGTTCTGATAACATAGTACAGATTATTTTTAATGTGGGGAGAGAAGTCCTGAAACAACAGCTGTTTGACACATTTTAACATCCATTTATCTTTGAAGAACTGCAACAGGCAAACAGCTTATCTTGCATACACTTTGGGGAACAATGTGATATTTACAGTTAAAAGCATTCCACATCCATATGTATAATTCATAAATTGAAAATGAGTTAAAGCTCAGAAACCCACTGACTTATAGTTTTTTCTTTCCATTTCCATTGCTTTGATACTTCTAATGACTCTATTTCTCTGTATAACCTTGTTGTCTTCTATTACATGAAGCTCCTCTGCAAATTAAAACCAGATCTATTGGGAACTGATAGGGAGAAACTGTATAGTTTGGTGCTCAAGACTGTGGACTCTGGGACCAGAGCGAGTTCTGATCTTAGTTCCACAAGGTAATAGCTAAAAAGCTAAAAAGCTTGGGAAGTTTTCTATCTTCTTGTGCCCGTTTACCTTCTTATACCTCTTTTCTCATCTAATAACGGGACTAATAGCAGTGTCTCTATCATAGGGTTGCTGTGAGGATTAAAGGAAATAATGCCTACAGGTGCTGAATGAATGTTAGCCAGTGTTAACCATAGCAGAAAGTTAATTCTTCTGCTGTTTAGTAATTGAAGTATGACCTACATTCAGCAAAATACATAAATCTTAAGTATACAGCTTAAAATTTTTTTACATTTGTGCACATCCATAAACCCCCAACCCAGATTAAGATATATTACATTTCCATATGCCAAGAGAGTTCTTTTGTCTTCCTTCCCTAAAATACCCCATCCCCTTTCCTGAGATAACTGCTGTGCTGATCCTATCACTGTGATTTGATTTTGTCTATTCTTAAACTTCATATAACTGTATGTACATACGTACAGAATGTACATACAGTGTATACAATTTTGTGACTGGCTTCTTTCATTCAACATGAAGTTTTTGAGATTCAGCAGGTTAACATATCTACCAGTAAGCTGGTGCTTTTTATTTTGCCCCATAGTATTCTATTATATGAGTATGACACATTTAAAAATTTCATTTTCTTATTGTTTTGGTTGTTTAAATTAGACTTTTCTTAATCTATTATTCTAATGCTTACTCTTCTTCATTCTTATAAAAAAGTGTAGTTTTTTTTCATTAGTTTTAAAAAGAGGTAGCCACAGAACATAGTAAAGACCACAATTTATGTGTTTAACACAGAAGACCTAGAACTAGGGCCTTTACAAAATATAACACTTTAAAAATATGTTATTTTTAAAATACAACATAAATATAGTAACATACAAAAGGGTTTTAGTGTTTTTTGTTTTTTAACCTCAGAGAAAGTGGGTGGTTTCTTATGCACCAAACAGAAGGCAAATCTTCACAGACAGTAGCGTGATTAAAAAATAAACATTATTCTCTTCTTTTGCCGTAATGCTGTAAACCTAGGTAATGAGTCACTAATTCCTTGGGTCCAGAGCGTCCAGGATCTTCTCTATTCTTGGGCATTATCACTGAAAGTACTAGTTATTGAGGAGGATACTCTAAGCCTTCTAAAGAAGAAAAGACCAAAATGTCATGTTTTTCTCCCCATCTCCCACTCAATACCAGGAGGTTGCTTCCTTTGCCTAAATTGTCCTTAGACTACAGTGATTTTACCCATTAAACTAATGCTGAAAACTTCCATATTCTTGATTACCTTTCTCATACTACTCCTCACCTCTAGGTTACAAAGATGATTGGCATCTAATTTTCTAAGTCCATTGACTCTCTTTGTTGTATTCTCACAAAAGGTGAGGCCACTTGTCAATCTACAAGCAACCTAAATGACTCTAAAATTGTATTCTGTAATGTCATAAGGGCAACACGCTCTCTGTCTGAAATTACTAGTGACAGTCGATGGGGAAAGGAACGTGGTTAGATAATTAAAAATGCACCTGTGATCATATTATCAATAAAAATTAAAGTGGTCTGTCTTGGCCGACTCTCCCTGCTGTCATGTTCTATGCATGAATTCTAAGACAAAGAAGGATTTATTATGCCACAGTGCTTTTAGAGGATAGGTCTTACTCTTAGATATTGATATGCTAGAAAGCATTTAGTTATACTGAGTGATTGCAGATTATTTTCCTTACCATTACAGATTTTAAAATCATCTTTTAAGTAAAGAAGAAAAATCAACTTGTAACTATGCAGTTTGCCAATTATTTTAGTGACTTAAGAAACCATTTAAGAAAGTAGAGTCCTAATGTCAAAGGCATTTGACAGTTAAACTTCCTTGCAAAGTAGATGTTTGGGAATTTCTTATGCATGATTGTGATACTCCTAGTTAAATCATTCCAGTAAAATATAGAACAAAACAAAATGTTATCCTAAAGAACAGCCCTCATTTTTTTTCTTTGTATTCTTAATTATCTTACATAGATATTTGTTATTTCTATTTAGAAAGAAACAAATGTTAAGAAATACAGATGTGCTGTTTAAGCCCTGACTGGAACTATTGTCATTTAATAATTGTAGCCAATGTCCTCAGGAGAAGAGACTGGGCAATAAGTACTTGAACTTTGATCCTGTTTTTACTTTGTACTGACTACAGTGCATTTACTTGCGGTGCTTCTTGGGCTTTCCTCTTTCCTATAGCAGCCTTTCCTTTACTCAAATATTTGGGCAATGAAGGAGAAAAATGCTGCAAATTCTCCAAAGAACTGTCTCTGGGGAGCTGCTAGAGTCACATGTGTGTGCTATCTGGCGCTAATGTGGTACTGAGAACAGAGGTGAGGAAGAGACCAAGATGGTGTAGACAGGTTGGCGAAAGTGAGATCCTCTTGGGAGATTTGAGGTGTTACCAGATAGGGATGCATATGGAATTTTTAGAAGATTTTCTGTTTATCATGTATGTGGACACACATATATTTGTGGAAAAAGTGAGTAAAGCTTGAAATAACTATTTAAGCTGAGTAATTTTAATGCAAAACCTCTTCGAATCTGGGATCCTAGGGTCATGGTTTTCTAAGCTTTACTTTTATTGTACACAGCTATTTTTGTTTGTTGTTTTTTATTCTTTAATTATTTAATTGCGTGAAAACGTTGACTAAGATTTCTGTTATGATGAAAGTGAAATGTTGAATTATATTTGTGATAATTAAAGCAGACTTTATTTATGAATATTAGTTGTGTCTATTAGGATCCTTTGGGTTGAAGAAAACACAATGAAAATTGGATTAAACAGTGAAAAGTATGTTTTCACATAACTACAAGGGCAGTGCTGGTTTCAGGTATGATTGTGTCAGAGCTTAAACTCTGTTTGCTTCTCTTAGCCTGTCCTTTATACCTTAGACTAGGTATAAAGTGAGCCCAACAGAACTGAACAACAGACCACATTATGACTTTTGTAGCACCTAAGCATTTTGCCTTCATGGATCACTTTCTCCATTTAAAAAAAAAATCTAAAAATTACATTTATGACTGTAATCGTATAAAAAAAATATAATCCCCTCTGGATTATTATATATATTGATTATTATTATGTTCCTTTTTTCTTCTGATTCTAGAAGAAATAAAACATTTTGTGGGACATTAAATGTTTGTAGATTGTGAGTCTAATGGATAAATCAAGCTTGCTGAATATAACAGATATGTTTGCTGTTTTTTCATATGATCTTCAAACTATTTCTGATATTTGTATTCCTATCCTAAATGATTCTAAATTGTATTCTCTAATGTCATAAGGGCAACATGCTTGTTGTATGAAATTACTAGTGACATTTGATGGGGAAAGCAATGTGGTAAGATAATTAAAAATGCACCTGTGATCATATTATCAATAAAGTTTAAAGTGGTCTGTCTTGGCCACTTGAATTCCACGATGAGAAAATAGAGGAAGAGCAAGGCTTGGAAACACACTGATAATTAATTGTGAGAGTCAAGAGTTAAACCCACCTGTGTTGGACTTTGATACCTTCCAATTTCTACTTTACCAAGTCCATTTTTTTTTCTTGGTAATAAATATTTAAAATATTTCATCATCTTCTTAACTTTCTACTGCGCATTCTGCCCCTATTCTTTCTACATTCCACCATTCACTACTTAAGTAAACTCTGCTACAAACATCCTCATCATCACAGAAGTATGTAGAGTGCACACTCCAATGTATACCAATTTACTTACTCCTTATAATAAAATCTCTGATATAGGCATTATTTTATATCTTCAAGAGAATAAGCAACGGAAGCCCAGAGAAGTAGAATAACTTGCCCAACTTGACTCAGGTGGCAAGTACAGACTCATAGTGACATATGAAGGAAGCCTCTCCAGGCTTGAATAACCTTCTGACTAATCCAACACTTAATAGTCTTCTCTTCTCTCAAGTATTAGGTTACCTACAGTCTGTGTACCACATGTTTTAGCATTTTGTCATATAATTTTTATTTTTCTCTATTTATTGATGGATGTTAGTCTTGTCTCCTCAACAAGAATATCAGTATCTTAAAGACAAGTTAATCTTCCATGGCCAAAGCACTATATACACTAAAAGCACATGGCATATATTTCCATGTATTATACATAATAACCTTGTTGAAGAAAGTATGTCACTATAGCTGGAGCAATAGCAGGAATTTATGAAAACTGTAAAGAGGCACTACAAAATCAATAATAACTTTTTAATTTCACCTTTTAAAATGTTATACCGTTTTCTTGGAGTTTCAACTTGCATATTCATGGTATGCAATGAATCCATCATCTTTTCTTGTGTTCTGAGAGCTGAAAGAAAATTATTTTAAATTTGAAAAGGAACTTATATTTCGAATATACTTTCAGTTTTAACTGAGTATGTTTTCTTTTAAGAGAACAATTCTGCTTTTTCCCCTCGTGAGCAATGTCTCAAGCAGAAAACCTTAAAAGAGAAAATACACTTATTTTAATGTCAGCACATGATTTAAGAAAGGTGGGAATACCAACAATCACTATCTCCTTCACCATCAGCAGAATGGTTCACATATTATTCATGCACCCTTGGACTGATAGGTTTAATCCCTGAAGCATATGAATGTCCTTACTCTTTCAATGTGCCCAGGAATAAATTTTGTGGGCAATATCTTCATGGTACTTTTGATAGTAAAATTGTATGTTAGGACGATTGATCCAAGATTCTCTTACCAGCAAACTTTATCATTTTTTTTTTTTTTTGCTCATGAAAAGAAAAATAACTATTTTTAGCAGTCTGTGTTATGACAATCTTCCTGAGTAGCCTCTCAGATTTACTTTCATCACATAATTCATATATCAAATATATATTCAATATTGTCAGTTTGTCTAACCCTGTGGTGGTTTTATGAGAAAATTTACATTATACTTACTTGGTGTTTAAAACTGCAGTGCTTACCAGATAATTTGGATCTTTCTGAAAAGGACAATGGAGAAATTCAGGAGTTTTATTTTCACCACTGACTTAATTACTTAAGGCTTTCAATCTGTGAAACAAGGGTGATTGTCATCAATTAAATAATTTCTGTTCTTTGAGAGACCTATATGTAATAGTGTTTAATAGTATTGGTTCAAATTTGAATTCTGTGTAGACACAGCAAGTTAATTAAATTCACTAGCTTATTTGTACCACTTATAAAATTGGCATAACAATGTTACCTATGTCCTAACAGTGTCAGATAGTTAAATAATATGTTTGTGAAGAGTCAAATCCTCAATAACTGGAAACTATTATTATTTGGAAATAATTTTGAGTTAGTTTTCATAAAGTCTACTAAAAATCATCAGTATTTTTTTTTATCACTTACTACATTTTCTCAGGGGATTGAAATGTTTTGATTTACTTTCCTTAAAATGGAGATGAAATATGCTAGAAAATAGTTCATGTTACTAAATATGAGAGGGATGTGTGTATATATTAAACTTACTTGTTTATCCCCTCATATAAGGACTGTTTTAAGATGCTAGAAAATGAATTGCACTCCCTAGAGGAAGATGGTCTAAAGGCATTGAGGACAGTACACATTGCAACAGAAAGAAACATAAGGAAAAATACAGACCTTCAGAATGGTTGTGTGAGTATTTTCCCATACTCCAAAATGCCACAGCTAATTAGCCTTAGTCTTTATGACTTATGAAGTAATTATCCTTCAGATTTTTAGGTCATATTCACTATGACAAACAAGGAGTTGAAAAGTAATCATTCTCACAGTATGTATAAGTAGGTCAAAAATGAGCTGCAAAAACAAGTGATGGGGACTTCCCTGATGGTGCAGTGGTTAAGAATCCACCTGCCAATGCAGGGGCACGGGTTCGAGCTCTGGCCTGGGAAGATCCCACGTGACACAGAGCAGCTAAGCCCGTGTGCCATAGCTACTGAGCCAGTGCTCTAGAGCCTGTGCTCCACAACAAGAGAAGCCACCGCAATGAGAAGCCCACGCACTGCAACAAAGAGTAGCCACCCCCCTCCGCAACTAGAGAAAAGACCGCACACAGTAACAAAGACCCAAAGCAGCCAAAAAAATAAAAAATAAATTAATTACTTAAAAAAACAAAAAACAAATGCTGGAGAAGACATACCTGCACTTTGGGTTTACTTCCAGCATGGGTAAAATCCTGAGGATTACACTCAAGTATCATCTTTATTTAACAAAAAAGAGACATATGAACTATTCTGGGTTTTTTAAATCTTCTTTAAACATTTCAGAGCATAGCATTTTTTAAAAAGATATTCAGTGCTCTACAAACAACAAGTTTTGTCACTGACACTTAAGAAATTGGAACTATTTGGGATGGGGAGAATGGGGTGAGTTAGGAAATTAACTCAGGCTTGAATTGCAAGATCTACTGTGCACTAGCTGTGCGACCTTGGACAATTTACATAACTGCTCTCAGTCTCACTGTTCTCGTTTACAAAATGGAAGTTTGTTGTAAGAATTAGATATAATGTATGCAAAGTATTATACTTAGCGCTATGCCTGACATATATAGCATGGGTTCCATAAATGATGAATAGCATTGTTTAGATTTTGACTATTATTGTTATACAGCCATTAACCTCTCAGAATGTCAGAATCCAAGACCTTAAATGCATTTCTACAACTAAAGATGCTGTCCTTTCACTTCCTTCCTTATTGTCTAAAGTCATTTAGTCCTTGATTAAACTTTGGTGCCGCCTTTTATACACATGCAGTTAATCTATAGAGCAAATATCATCAAAATTAAAGAGGTCTAGATGCAAATGTCTTTGACTGTTCAAATTATCAAAGCAGTTTATTTACTGCTAAAATCATCACAGGATTAAAGAATAATTTTATATAATTTAAGAATGAAATCCCCCAAATTCTTTGAGACAATGGAAGTAAAAAACCATAAACCAAAATTTTTTAGGATGACAAATTCTTTAGGAGGAAACATCCATGGTACAAATGTAAATGTCATGTTTCCTTTACTGTGTTATTACATTTTTAGACCACTGGTTATGAATTCTGGGAAAGTTTTAGAACACACACAAATCAATCCTTACCCTAAATCTTGAAAACTATTATTAAAGAGGTTAAAAAGTCCAATTTGGGAATCACCAAAGGTTGAGCAACAGCATTCCACTGCCTCTAACATTGATTTGTTGTGCTATTTTTTGAAACATTTATAATGAAAATGTATGGTTCCAACAGCATTCTTTCCATAGTCTTCATTAACTTCATCATAATCTTTTGCATCATATAATAAGTAATCAATCCAATTTTTAAAATTACTTTTTTGGTTCTGAGAAATAAAAATATGCTGCAAAGTCTAGTAGATCATTCATTGCATAAATGTCAGTTCTTTCACTTATTATTTATTGTCATACCTGTTTTGGGCCTCACTCCCCTCAACTTTAAAATGAAGATAAAAATACCTGCCTCATATCACTGAAATGAATAGTAAAGGATCGAAGTGTGTTAAAATGAACATTAGGAGTTTAAAAAGCGTAACTCCATCTTGCTTTCCTTCAGAATGGCATGACCATACTTCTGCTTTTGCCTGAGGCTCAATTTGCTCTTATTGTTACAGCATAGTTACTTATAATTCCTCCTTTTACCCTTAAAAAGTTCCAGTTTGTAAGGTAAATATTACAGTGGTCCTACCTATGAGGGTCATGGGCCTCCCCAGACAGCTGCTATTAATTTCAACACAGGTATATCCTCATAGGCAAATACCTACCTTTATGGTTAGAGGCAAGTGCACATCAGGACCTAAAGTGGTGGTGGTGACTATTGACATTTGACTAGTACTTTACTGAGAAATAATTTGGTTTAGCGGATAAAACAAAAACTGTGGAGTCAGAGGGTTCTGAATTTAAATACTGTCTCTTCCAATGGTCTGTATTCTTGAAACATTTATCCCACTGCTAAATTACGCTTAAAACGTCCACGATTCTAAGCTAATTAGGAAACTTTGAACTTAAAAAGCAAAACTCTGATAGATTAAGATTGAGTCATTTTGCAGGAGTGTGTAAAATTAGGTTTAGCACCTACTTTATGGTGATAATTGGTCACGTCAACCATTATTCAACTTTACGAACCACTATTTTAATTAACATGAAATATACCATTGTTTTCCCTAAAAGGATATGGTACCTTGTGGAAAGTTGTTCTTGGTTACCTCAAGAGTGTGAGATTGGGGCTTCCCTGGTGGCGCAGTGGTTGAGAATCCGCCTGCCGATGCAGGGGACACGGGTTCGTGCCCCGGTCCGGGAAGATCCCACATGCCGCGGAGTGGCTGGGCCCGTGAGCCATGCCCGCTGGGCCTGGGCATCCGGAGCCTGTGCTCCGCAACGGTAGAGGCCACAACAGTGAGAGGCCCGCGTACCGCAAAAAAAAAAAAAAGAAAGAGTGTGAGATTGAAAGTGGCCTGAGGTTGAGGTAGGACTAGATTACCAACGTCTTTATGTGCCAAACATGACATGTACTTTTGTAATTAAAATAATGAGGCAGGATAGAAATTTTAAATGAAAGGCTAGTCATAGATCACCATCCTATGTCTGTCAGTATGTCAGATAGGTACATAAAATATTTGATGCATGAAAATGTCAGCGGTCTACATTTTATGAATGATATTTTCTGGTAAATTCAATATGCTTTTCATTTATAGGAAACATGTTTTTAGAAGCAATGCTATGGGCAAAAAATATTAAATATGTATTTCAAGATATACCTGTCCCTTTAAAACATAAAATATAAAAAATTAAATGCTTAACATTATAAATATGACTGCTGTAATGCTACCTGACTGAATCACATTTTGCATAAAATATAACTTATGAATGGCTAAACTGCACTCCAATTAGTCTAAAATTTTGGCAAAGAAAAAATAAAGGAGTTCAAATGTATTGAGTTTTTTAAAATAACTACATGGAAGCAATACATTTCCTACAACGAAATTTGAAAATCAGAATCTAATGAAATTAGAAAACTTGGTCAGAAATATAAGGACATAATAAATAAGGGTAATTATAAAATATAGCAATTTCGACATTTCTTTTTTATTTTTGCTCGTCTATTTAAGCAATAAATTATTTAATTTCATTTAAAGAAGTATTCATTTTTTCTTTGAAATGAGAAGAGTATTGATTTAGGTAAAATGTCAACAATTTGATTTATTATTTAAAATTGAAGTTTTATGATTCCTGTTGTCAAAATGAAAGATCATTGGTGTGTAGGTTGCTCCATGAGAAATTCTATTGCCATTGTCACTATTAGCAAAGGGATAAGTTCAGCTGAGATCCAGTTGTTTCTTTTGATCTTTAGTAATATAAATATCACATGTATGCCCATATATATGTATGTTGGGTTATGTATGTGTGGGTTATGTATGTGTGTGTGTTGGGTTATGTTGGGTTATGTATGTGTGTGTGTATGTGTGTGCATGTGTATATATATGTGTGTGTATATATATATATACACACATATATATATATACACACACACACATACATACTATATATAATCAGTTTTTGTAAATTAAAATATCTATAGCAGTGACATGTTGCTTTTGAACTATGAAAGATAAGGATTAAATGTACAGAAGCACTGAATTACAGAGTACTTAATACTTTATTATTTTTAAACTGAGGTATAGTTGATAAACAATACTATATAAATTACTGGTGTACGACCTAGTAATTCACAATTTAGAGGTTATACTCCATTTATAGTTATTATAAAATATTGGTTATATGCTCTGTGTTGTACAATATATTCTTGTAGCTTATTTATTTTATACATAGTAGTTTGTACCTCTTAATCTGTTATCCCTTTCTTGCCTCTCCCCCTTTCCTTCTCCACTCTGGTAACCACTAGTTTGTTCTTTATATTTGCAAGTCTGTTTCTTTTTCGTTACATTCACTAGTTTGTTGTATTGGTTAGATTCCACATATAAGTGATATCATACAGTATTTGTCTTTCTCCGTATTACTTATTTCACTTAGCATGATACCCTCCAAGTCCATCCATGTTGTTGCAAATGGCAAAATTTCATTCTTTTTTATGGCTGAGTAGTATTCTATATATATATTACACACACACATATATGTCACATTTTCTTCATCTGTTCACCTGTTGATAGACACTTAGGTTGCTTCCATATCTTAGCCATTGTAAATAATGCTGCTGTGAACATTGGGGTGCATGTATCTTTTTGTATTAGTGTTTTCAGGTTTTTTTTTGGATATATACCCAGGAGTGGAATTGCTGGGTCATATGGTAGTTCTATTTTTAGTTTTTTGAAAAACCTCCATGCTGTTTTCCACAGTTGCTGCACCAAATTACATTCCCACCAACAGCATAAAGTGTACAAGAGTTCGCTTTTCTCCACATCCTAGCCAACATTTGTTATATGTGTTCTTTTTGATGATAGCCATTCTGATAGGTGTGAGGTGATATCTCATTGTGGTTTTAATTTGCATTTCTCTGATGATTAACAATGTTGAGCATCTTTTCATGTGCCTGTTTTCCATCCGTATGCCTTCTTTGGAAAAATGTCCATTCAGGTCTTCTGCCCATTTTTTTAATTGGGTGGTTGTTTTTTTTCATGTTGAGTTGTACGAGCTGTTTATATATTTTGGATATTAACCTATATGTATGTGTGTGTGTATGTGTGTGTATATATAGACATATATATATATATATATATATAAATATCAGTCATATTACTTGTAAACATTTTCTCCCATTCAAGTACTTAATACTTTAAATGTCATAGATGTATCAGTCCACCTGCTAGATCCCAAGACCTACACAGTACAACTTGATAGCTCCCATGGAAAGAGATGACTCCACTCATCTGAATTCTGGTCTATAAACCATTTGTAAGAAAAAATTCAAATACTACAATCTAAGCTCCAGTCATTTATGAGAGAAGAAAAAACCTTTCATATTAAATCTGTACAGTTTGATTTGATCTTGCCTAATAGTAAGGCGATTTGATAACCAAATCGCTGTTTGGTTATGTGAGACAGCGTGGCACCTTCACATTGATTCTAGTCCCTCTACACTTATGATGAACAAGACTTTTGTTACATTTACTTTCAATTCCTATCTCCTGAGTCCCAGCCCAATCCATATGGCAGTTTATTAGGACAGTGAATAATGTAGCCATATCCCAGTCATCTTTTATTTGAATTGGAATTTGGGCTCATATAGCTTCACTCCAGTCAGAATGAAGCCAAGTCTTTGGAGAATAGGACAGGTGCCTTCATTTCAAAATATGTATTCCCTTTTCCACTAAGTGAATACTGTTTGAAAACACTTTCCTTTCCACTGTATCAGTTGACTGAAACAAGTTCTATTTTAGTATCTTGAATTAATAAAATGTTTTAAATTTAATATTCTTAAAAACCTCAAAGTTTCTATTCTATTCAAATAGTCTAAATGCTTTAATGTGATAATGACTTTTGAAAATGTATTAAATATGATTTTTTGGGAATCAATGCCAATAAATCATACTTTGCTTTTTCCTGTACTTGAAGACAAAGGTGGTAGAGTCCAGGAGTAGTATTAATATTTAAATATTAAAAACATCTTCAAAAGCAAGAAATTCAAACAGAGATAACGTTAGAAGTGGCCATACAATATGAGTGTACTGTTTGACGTGCCGTTGAAAAACCTCATCATCTTGCAACTAGGAGTGCCACTTAGCTCGTTCAAACTACAGTCATGACCTGAAAGCCTGGCCACCACCAGCACTTCCTTCACAATTTCTACAAAGACATATACTTGGGATCAAAGCCTCGCATCCATTCTCTACCACTTCTCTACTCCAGGACTCCTTGACCTCACCCTTTTTCTTTTCTTTTACTGGAAGTAACACTGAGGAAAAGCAAAAACCTCCTTTCCTCTCTCCACATCCAAATTATATTCCCAGTAGCTCAAGAATGATTCCTGACGGTATTGGTTGGTGAAATTATTCTGTGGTCCCAAGTTGGCCTATGACACCATTAAATTTGATTTTCCATTATATCCAAAGTACCTAAGCAAGTCATCTTACATGTAACAAAGCGTAATGAGAGCAGATATTCTTTCCTTCAGAAGCTCAGACAGAGATTCAGACAGGTACAAAACTTTAAAAAGAAAGCTACCCACATTGAACTCTAAGTAAATTAGCACCAACTTTGTCTTTCTCTACTGCATATCCACTATGATATTTACCAAAATAGACCTTGGTAAATTTGTTACCAACAATCAAAAGACCCTTTCTTTCATTATTATCAATGAACTATTTTTTTTCTACAGTATGTTATTATTTGGGATAAGAAATGTTGTTTCAATAAACCAGTACCTGGTAGATAGACTCTCTCCCAAGTTCGGACTTCTTTTTCCCACAGATGCCTTTCTAACACTCAACTAAATCTGCCACACAAGAGCAAGTTATGTTTTTTTCTGGACATATGCCCAGGAGTGGGATTGCACTCTATTTTTAGTTTCTTAAGAAACCTCCATACTGTTCTCCATATTGGCTGCATCAATTTACATTCCCACCAACAGTGTAGGAGAGTTGTTTTCTTTTTCTCCACACCCTCTCCAGCATTTACTATTTGTAAACTTTTTGGTGATGGCCATTATGACCGGTGTGAGGTGATACCTCATTGTAGTTTTGATTTGTATTTCTCTAAATGATACATGCACCCCAGTGTCCACTGCAGCACTATTTACAATAGCCAAGACATTGAAACAAACTAAATGTCCACAGATGAATAGATAAAGAAGATGTGGCACATATATAAAATGGAATAATACTCAGCAATGAAAAAGAATGAAATGATGCCATTTGTGGCAATACAGATAGACCTAGAGATGATCATACTAAGTGAAGTAAGCCAGACAGAGTAAGATAAATATCATATGATATCACTTATGTGTGGAGTCTAAAAAACATTTGATACAAGTGAACTTATATACAAAACAAAAATAGACTCAAAGACATAGAAAACAAACTTATGATTACCAAAGGGGAAAGGTAGGAAGGGATAAATTAGGAGTTTCAGATTAACGTATAACCACTACTATATATTAAATAGGTAACCAGCAAGGACCTACTGTATAGCACAGGGAACTATACTCAATATTTTGTAATAACCTATAAGGGAAAATAATCTAAAAAGAGAATATGTGTGTGTGTGTCCATAACTGAATCACTTTGCTGTAGAGCTGAAACTAACACAACATTGTAAATCAACTGTACTTCAATAAATAAATGAAATTTAAAAAAAAAAGAGCCAGGTAGCTGTTTTGATTGAAAACTCTTATCTCTGCGTAATATTGGCAGCCTTATTCTTAAAATTATGACTCCTAAGAAGACAACAGAACTTCAGAATCTTTCTAAATTGGCACCATCCAATAGACAATGCAAGTCACATATATAACTTAAGTGTTCTAGTTGCTACACATAGAAAAGTGAAAAGAAGCACATAAAAATATTTTTAAAGTATATTTATTTAACACAGTATATTCAGTGCATTATCCTTATGACCCATAGACAGTATTTTAAAATATTGAGATATTTTATATTGTTTCTTCATTCGAAGTCTTCAACGTCTGTTGTGTGTTTCACACTTTCAACACGTCTCAGTTTGAGGCAGACATCGCAGGTGTTCTATAGCCATAAGTGCAGTTCTTATAATCATCCAGTGCTGCTAGGCCAGATTCACCAGTGAACAACTATTTGTTGAGTGAAAGATAGTGCTACCCAGTGAGATTTTGATTTAATCCCTTTGTGGGGCTATTTTACTTTAGACGCACATGACAGTATGCTCTAGCTCTCAGGGGTACTGGTGATCAAAAAGTTGGAAACTGACAAATTTAAACAATAAGCCTTGAGAATAAGCCTGCCATCAAGCCTGACTTTTGAGAAGAATAGAATTCAATTTCATAAATATAGCCAAATCGTCTTACAATAAATGCAGCTTGTTAAACTATTTAGCTGTGTCTTAGGGTCTCAACTATGGAGAGAGTAGGGCAAACCACAGAAAGGAATAAATGTAGAGCCAGGATTTGGCCATTTGGTGCAGAAAATCTATCTGTAGCCAGCGATGTTTGTAAACATTATGGAAAACACCATCAAAAATAATATATAGTCATCTCACAAGAAACTTCAATTTAATCTGTACTTCATTTATGCCCCTGCTCTACAGTTTGTAAAGTAAGCATATGATGTTTGATGCACAGTGGCTGTGGACACCCGTAGAGGACATGCTTAATATACCCTGTAACATTCCCAAGGAAGTCAGGACCTTAGGTTATTTTGTGCTGTACCTTTAAGACCTAGTAAGCAGGATGCATAAAACACTAGAATAATAATCATGGTGAAAGATACTGGTTGCTGAAAACTCCTGTTTGCTGAAGATGGATTTTATATTTGGCTGGTTAATGTGATTACCAGGGTTGGAATAAACTAACAGATGGAGTTTGATAGACTCTCCAAAGTTAAGGTGATTAGACTTAAGAGCTGGAAAAAGCAGGACCAACATGGAAACTTCCATGAATGCAAGTAATAACACATACTAATAAATATATCTCTTGCTGTGTTCTAGACTTCAGGCAAAACATGCAAAAGAGTTCATTATAAACACTGAGAAATATGTAGTCACAAGGAGCTGAATATTAGACATAATTTAATAACTTTGTTTCTGTACTTCAACAGCTTAAAACTGAAAGGATAGAAAAATGTAAAAATATAGATAAAATAAGTAGTAAGAGGATTAATCAGAATCTTTCACCATTTTTCCTTTTACCATATTTTGATTGTAAATTCAATCTTCTCTTAGAAATTAGAGCAAGTAGATGATAGGAAAGAGACCCTAAACACCATAGTACTACATATTCTGTTTTTTGTTTCTTTGTTTGTTTTGGTCTCCTTTGCCTGCCTGTCCCAACTCCAACACACACACACACACACACACACACACACACACACACACACACATACACACACACACACACACACACACCCATCCCCACACACACAATCTCACACACTCACTGTCCCTCTTCCCACCCACCCTCTCATCTAGGGGAAAGTGAAAAGGATATCACGGAGTAAAGGAAAGTCTGGGCTTTGTAAATATAGCCTCTTGCTGTTTTACTGTGTGGCCATGGCTGTTGTTTGTCTAATTTTAAACTTTAGGGATTCGATGATGCCTAGTTACCTCCTTCTTAAAGCAAATTTCCAGATGACTGTCGTTCTAATCCTTCAGCCTAATCACCAATGATTGGGACAGCCAAGGCCGAAAGCTGAATTAATAGCAGTATCTGTGTTTCAATCCGAAGGGGCCACGAGGGCTTCCGTTCCCATTTAATCTCTTAGAAACTAGATGCCAGAAACAATCGTTTATTTATCTTTCAGTAGTCTGTCCCTTAAAGCATAGTGTCTGAAAATCATATTTAAATTTCTTAAACTGCACAAGGGATAACAAAGAAAATGGGTATAACCATTCTTTCCTCTTTGCTTAACAACAGACAAGGACTGTTTGTAAAGGGGGTGGAGCCAGGAGAAGGTGTCTCTTAGTGTTTAGAATTCACAGATCCCAGGGAAGCGGCAACATCTCCATCTGTGTTTATCGTCTGCGGTGTTACTTGCTAGATACCCAATGTGAAGGTGCTGTTGCTATTCCTATTAGATTTTTAGAGTCACAATCCTGTGTTATTCACAAGCTGAAAGAATACATCATGTAGGGAGATCAGAAGGGAAGAGGATAAGAAAGGGCTTTGAACATAAGGGAAAAGGATTTGTACAGCAGACAGCTAGCAGAAAGGACCCTGAAAGAGTTGGTGCATAGTTTTATTGTTTGGTTGTTTTTGTTTTGCTTCTACATCGATTAAATTAACAACTTGGTGGGGGGAATGCTGACTTAATTTATCTGTATTCTTCAATTGAAAATAACTTTAAAGGCATACTAGCAGCTTTAAATATATAATTTTATAATGATGACTTCTGATGCACCATTTATTGCCTTTCTGCAAAATCGTTTAGTTACAAATACATGAATGTGAATATCCAAGACTGTGACAAATGAGGACTATTATTTCACATTTCAAATGGATGCAAGTTCCTTTCTTGGCTGCATAATTCACTGGCAGAAATTACTAAAATGCTCGAGCTCTAGTTCTAAACTTTTTTTCTCTAATAAATCCCCAAAGATGCCTGAAGGTAGAATTCTAATATAGAAGCTATTTTGAAGTTCTTCATAGTTCTGAGATGAAGAGTCTACTCCCTCATTCTTTTTAATTCAATGGATATTTATTGAGAATCTGCTATTTACAGATCATGGTGCCACATATTGGAGACATGATAGTAAACAAGATATGGACGTTATAGTTCAAGGGGACAGATAATAGAGAAGTAAAAATGTTAATAAATTATGGTAAATACTATGGTGGATCAAAACACGGTAATTTTATCAAAAAGTATTCCTGGAAGGAGAAATGAAGTGAAGGTCCTTATTTAAATATGATGGTCAAAGAGGCTGAAGAAATAATATGTGAACTGAGATTTGAAGGATAAGAAGTCAGCCATGAGAAGCAGCAAGAGAGGGTCATGTAGAAAGGTCCTAGGCTCCTTGCTGTGCCTTTGTTGGAGTGACATTTGTTAAGTAGTGTCTGGGAGTATTTGATGGTGAACCACGTTCCAAGAAAACAAAGCGACATAGAGCTGATTACTCACAGGTCCTGGAAGAGGCATACAGAATGTCTGGAGAGGCCACACAGAGTGGCAGGACCTGGGGCACATGCCTTTATTAGGGTCCTTGGGTGGAGTACTTTGGGGTTACCCAGATAAGGCCACACTGGTCAGTTCAAACCAAAAGGAACAGAATTTTGGTAAGCTTAAATGAGGTTTCCGGTGCTTCGGAGGGAACTAGCGTAAGAGGCTGATCAGTAGGAACTGTGAGGTAGACTGTGACATGGGACTGTAGGTCAGCCCTGCATGGTGACAGATCCAACATCATTTTTCTTGTAAGGCCTGCTGTCTTGGAGTTTTGTATGAATATATTTTATCCATTAAATCTGGCCCATTTGTGCAGAGTTGTGATGTACAGTGGGTAGGGGCTTATGGATAAGATGTGGAGAGAAGAGGAGGTGGCAGTTTGGGGTATAAAGAGGTGTCTGTGGTGGTGGGAACAATGAAGGGGATAGAGTCTGTCATAGGTACATCAGGTAGAAAGCCAAAGCTGTCATCTAGTACACTGAGCAGTGACCATAGCAGGAAGAGGTCCCTAACCTCGGGATCTAAGCTGGTCTCGTTATGGGTGTTGCAGGAATTACCTTATTGTGGCTGGCGTGGCTGCGAACACGTGGCTTGGCTTGCCAGAAAGGTGGTGTCTAGTGCTGCTAGGCAGTTGGCAGGGGACTTGCTCAAGGTTTTGCAAGCATTTCCACAGAGGCAAGTTTCACGAGGGAAGCAGGTAGCGACTTCAGAGAAATAGTATTTGTAGGGTCCTCAGGGTTCTTCAGCTGGAGGCAATTTTGTAACTTGGTCTCAAGTTTGACAGTCGCCACAGTCATTCATTGTCATCCTGGTGCAGAGGTGACCTAGGATGGGGGGTGGGCAGAATCCCAAAGTCCAACAAGGTTGGGGCACGTTATCTGCCTTGTCACTGTTGACTGAAAAAATGCACAACCTAAAGGTGAGAGTTATGTTTTATTCAGCAGACATTCTTAGGACTTTAAGCCCAGGACACATCATCTCAGTTAATGCTGAAAAACCTGTTCTGAAGAGGAAGAGGGAATCCAGAATATATAGGAGCTTTTGGCAACCAAACTGGGTAGTCAGAACATCAAAAGATTACTGTTAATAAAAGAAAAACAGATACCTCAAGTTAAGGAGTTGAGTGCTTTTCTCGGTATGGAAAGATGCAGGAGTCTGGGCCCACTGAAATTATTCCTTTGATGTATACCTCAGCTATCTGGAGCCAGTATCCTGTGTTTTCTCATTCTGAGTTTCCTCCCAGTGCACTGTTGGGGGTGATGGCAGCAGCTGACTGCTAGATGGTGGGCATCCTGTTTCCATCCTGAGTTCCCTTAGAGCTCACCATCCTGGTGGCTGTAATGTCATGGCTTGAGGGCTGCAATGTCCTTTGTTTACAGGCAGTATTTTAGTTCTCATCATTCTCTTCAGTTGGGGCCTCACATCTGAGGTGCAGTCGTCTCCAAGAGCATTCTCTTGGACTAGAGAGACATTGTCCGATGTGTGGTTGTATTTAGGGGTGACAGAGGCCCGCCAGGGGGGAGGGTGGCCTTCCCCAGTGGAGCTTCATGAAGGGCAGTCGTGGCTGGCTGATGTTAAATTCTGAGTATATATGTTAGAGGCTTGGCTAGGGATATACTTAGAAATCTGGGCTCTACTGCTGGTTGAGCAGATCTCAGTGACCTCCATCAGATCATCACAGGTGCACTGATGCCTGTGACCTAGCTTTGTGGGGACCGATTTATAATGCATACACCTTTGAGCACGCTGATGTTCTAAACTGTAGGGACATTTTGTGGATGGCAGCTTTACAATCCAGATATCACTTCGTTAATATTACAGTAGGATCATTAGAGCACAAACCTGCCAGCCAGATGGGTCTGATTTGGTTACACTGGGAGAGCCATTCTGCCTGTAATAAAATCTGAGGCATGGTATAAGGAGACAGTGACTGGTTTAGACATGGCTTCTGTTGGCACTATTAAATGTAGAGGGATGTGAGCTCTGGGTCAGAATCTACACCTCGTAGCACACTGGCTGAAGCCCTTCTAACAGGGCCTGCTAGCACCTGGCACTCAGTCGTCCTGTGATACATTGCTACAGCTGGCTGATTTTGTTCCAGCACATCTCCTGGGACAGAGTTAGGCCTGAGTGGTCAACTAACAACCCTATTATCCAGGCTGTACACAATAAGATCAATAGCCACAACAAAGGATTTATTTGCATTTAACTAGCTTACCTGCAGACTTTGCGGACAGGGGATTGCTAATACTTTGGGGCAAAAGATCCCATTTACCTTTTGCCTAAGGTAGGGACAGGCTTGCTTGCTTTGCATCTCCTGATAGCGACCTCTGGGATTACAAGGTGCCTTTGTGGATTTCATTTCCTAATATGGCTGGCATCCACTAGGTAATGGGCCTCTTTTCCTCTTTTTGAGATCCACACAGTTCTGCTGGTAGGTCCTGAAGCTAAAATGTCAATCTCCTGAGCCTTTTTTTTTTTTTTTTTTTTTTTGTTCGGGGGGAGCCTCTCACTGTTGTGGTCTCTCCCGTTGTAGAGCACAGGCTCCGGACGCGCAGGCTCAGCGGCCATGGCTCACGGGCCCAGCCGCTCCGCGGCATGTGGGATCTTCCCGGACCAGGGCACGAAACCGTGTCCCCTGAATCGGCAGGTGGATTCTCAACCACTGCACCACCAGGGAAGCCCAGACATTTTTGATATATGTGGTTTAACTAGCTTTTATAACCTGAGCTGGTGGCCTTAGTATTAGCTTCAAGCTGTTACTGGGCCATCCTTGGGGCCAGTAAAACCTATAGGTTCAGGATCTTTAAGCAATTTGGTGGCAGCTTATCCGCTTGGGCTCTCTATTTTAAGAGGGTCATATTGTAGCCTCCTATTTACTGTACTCTTTAGCATCCTTAGTGGTTAACATCTAACCCTCTTCTTAGGTTTGGAGTCTTGGTCTGAGCCAAGAATTCTAACCTAGAGGATATGGACTATTTTCATGAAGCCATGCCGCTCTCTAGAAATAATGCTGATGTTTGCAGTTTTGCAGAACTTTTGAGGGTAGGGGTAAATGGGTATTTTTGTGGATAGAATCCTAGCTTTCACCATGTTTTCAGAAGGTTCAAATACACCCAAACAGTTAAGACCACTTTTCAGGCTTATTCTCCCCACCAGTTGTACCTTTATTTTTTCGCATTCCTTTATTTCTTATCTATTCTGATTGTATTCTCATCCCTAGGGTACTTGATTTGAGAGGGGTTGATTTTTCTACATTAATTTAAAAGTCATATATTGACAGTATAGAATACAAACAACTTCTCTAAACATAAAGTATCTTACAATTTTATTTGAAGGTTTTATAATTATCTTTCCCATTATTCAGCATTTTCCAGTTTTCTTATACATTATGAAATAAAGGTGTGTACCCATCATCATGCAAAGTTAGTCTAGAAAAGTAAAACCTTAAAGCAACATATCAAAATTATTAACAAAAAAAAAATTTTTGAGCAAACATTTATGTGGCATTATACTGACAGTTTAAATCTTAAGATACAGAAACACTTTTCTTTATTATAATGAATATGCCTAAGAAAAATAATTTCCCTATTTTATATATATTTAATTGTTCAGACTTTTACTGAAGTCTCATATTACTGCATGATTTTTTACCATGAATCACAGCTAGATGGTTAAACTGAAGGAAATTTTATATTCTGAAAACATTGTAAGGATTAAGTGTTTACTAATCTACATTTTTAAAAAAAATTTTAAATAAAATCTGGCTAAATCCACCAAATACTTTGAAAGTATAATTGCCTCCCCCCATATTTTTAGATTAAACATAACTTGTAGTCATAATATGATGCAAAGCTTATTTATTTGTGACATAATCTTTTTATTTCAAAATTAATTCATATTTATGATGATTTTAAAATACTCTTCTGGAAACACTACAAATGATAGTGGTAGGAATATAATTTACAGTAATAGTAGCCTGCTCTATTCTCCCTGTGAAAAAAAATTCCCTGGGGCAGGATGGAGGGGAACATATCTAATTTGTTCCAGTCACAACTTTTTTTCCTTGCACTTGTATAAAAGTATTATAGTTAAAACTACATGCTTGGATTCAACTAGATACTTGGGAAAAGCCTGAATGGTTACTTACTAGAGTTAAATATACATGTTTTACAAGATAGAAACATCTCTAAAATTCACATCACAGTGAAATCTTTATCTATAAGGAAGGGGGGAAAAAGTGAACTGCCCAAAACCTTCCCTAGAGCAGGAAGTACATTGCGCCTGAAATATATGTATAGCGTTGTTGCTTGTTCTGATGTTCAGAATGTTTAAATTTCTATTCTTCAAATGTGAAGACTGAGATATGTAATATAGAATTATATTTTTCAGTCAATATTAAACTTTCAGCCCAACTCATTCCAATACTGAATCAAATAGAAGTTACAATTGTGCTCAAGAGAACACTTTTGATAAAACTTCTTTGAATCTTAGAACTGAGATTAGAAAAACAGACTAACATGAAGGAATATATTGAATTTTTATGGTTTCTTTTGGGGTAGAAGTTTACATGTGGCATGTAATTTTAAATTTACCAAATTTAAAAATTCGGTATTAATCTTAGACATTAATTCACATTTGCAAATCTTACTTTCATAATAAATTCAATGTTATTAAGCTAGGAAGGGTAATAGAGTAAATAAGCATCAATTGCTTTACTTTCAAACTTCTCTTCCCTTCCTCCATCCTGCTGAACTTATTACTCCACTCATACATGACCCTACTGCTGTCCTTGTTTGGATGGGTAGTTACAGATCCCAAGAGACAGTTCATTGACTTTACACAGACTCTTGGACTATGTGACTGGAAATGTCATTTGAACACAATTTTCCAAATTTGCCATGCCTGCGTTACAGCCCTTGTGTGATAGATCAGTCTTTTGTTCATCGCTACTCATTAAGTTGCTTTTTCTTTTCTCCTTTCTTTTGGAAATATTATATATTGATAAAGAGCTCAAGGTTTGGAATAAAAATTCAGGAGTTAAAATTCTGACCCCAAAATTCATCAGTTGCGTGACTTTGGGAAAATTACTTAACTTTTTGTTCCTCAGTCTCCTCATCTGTAAAATGGAAACATAAGGATTTGAAAGGATTAGATGAGATAATACAGAAACTTATTACAGGTATAGCCTAAAATTATCACTCAATAAATGTTAGCTACCATACTACGTTTTAAGGTTTGGAGGTGATAGGGGCCCAGTGTGACCAGAGAGAGGCCTTCAAGCACATAAATAATACATTTTAAACTCTACATTCTTTCCCTCATTTAGTTGTTTTTTTTTTTAATGAAAGCATGCGAGAACAGGGAAGCCACAGGTAAATGGGGAAAGGATAAGACTCATATTCTATCCCTCAGTTTGTTGGGAGGAATCAAATTCTAAAGCAATTTGTATGGTTTTTCTGATCTATATTTTTTATTCTTAATTATTACCTTGAAGCATTCAGACATTAAAAGACATTAACAACAAAAGTATCTTTCCACAATAACATGAAATTTTAGACAATTTAAAAAGCAGCAAACTTCTTTGGGCTCCGTGTCTGTAGTTTTCAGTTAGGTCACCCCACTCCAAGTCCTTTAGTTTGTTGTTTCATTGAACTAAAGAGATGATTAATATTGAGTTATGGTTTTTTTTTGTTTTTTAAATTTATTTTATTTATTTATTTTTGGTTGCATTGGGTCTTCATTGCTGCGCATGGGCCCTCTCTAGTTTCAGCAAGTGGGGGCCACTCCTCGCCGCGGTGCGCGGGCTTCTCATTGCAGTGGCCTCTCTTGTTACGGAGCACGGGCTCCAGGCATGCGGGCTTCAGTAGTTGTGGTGCACGGGCTCAGCAGTTGTGGCTCACAGGCTCCAGATCACAAGCTAAGCAGTGTGGTGCACGGGCCCAGTTGCTCCGTAACACGTGGGATCCTCCTGCACCGGGACTCGAACCCGTGTCCCCAGCATTGGCAGGCGGACTCTCAACCACTGCGTCACTAGGGAAGTCCCTTGAGTTATGTTTTTAAAGTGTGGTTACATGTGCACTAGTACCATCATTCAATTTACATTATATGCTATGTGCTTGATTTGGAAATAAATTTATTGCATTTTTAACAGTTTAATGGAAAAATATATTTTAGACTTGGTTATTATTTTCTTTAATATTTGATTATTGGTTTTTGAACTTTGGCAACATTTACCTAATAAAAAATAACAAGTAATAATAAAGGCTTAAATATCAAGGTTAACCTTCATCAGGCAAAGAGCACTCTTAGGAAGACCTTCAGTTTAAACCACACCTGGCTCACTTCCTTCTAGAGGTTCCTCTCCCACCTCTCAAGTAGCATCCATTTCTGCTTCTTTATTGTATTTGAACTTTATGGAAAATTCTTTCACTGTAGCATATTATTTTTATAATATTTTATAGTATTTAGTACACTGAAGTCAAAAAGAAATTTTATGTTTTTTCCTGCAACTATTGTCCTTTACCCTTTTATATTGAAAAATCTAGAGACTCCAGGATTCTCTTCTTTGAGAAAACTCCAGATTCCTGATTCAGTTATTGGGCTCTTCATTTATGTGTTCAGGATCCACCGACCATTAAACTCAGCTGGGTAATGGTAGTAATGGTCTTGAAAGGCCTCTTGGGGGGCATGGTGAGAGTAAACTCTAGATTTTTGAAGTAATCCTAGGGAGATAAGGCCATACATCTGTTATTTAACCCATTGTTTTGGAAGTATTGTCAGTATTCTTCACTGTTGATATTATTAAGCAGGCACAATATTGCACATCAAATTATAGGAATTTATAATTATCTCTCATTATGTCTATGTATGCAGTTTTCATTCACCACATACCTGCTTTATGCTCGGTACATTACGTTTCACAAATTATTAATGAGACATTTCTTTCATGAATTGCAACAAAGGATCTATTTCATTTGCCCATCATATAGCTCAAAGTCATCGAGTATAACTGGTAAAAAGAAAAAGAGTTGCTTAGAATGTCAACTCTAACTCCTTCTGCTAGTGCCAGATGTTATTGCGTTTGTGAAAGTGAATCTTTTGAGGAGAACAAAACATAGATGCTTTGTACCCTTATTTTTAAAACTCTTAATAGCAAATGGAGTGAAGAGATGAAACATACAATATTCATTTCTTATGTGGGAAATGGAATAGATCTGCTTCTAGGGGTCTCCTTCAAATTTTTCACTTAGGCAATGATTATGCAGATTCTGTTTAAACAATGAAAGCTTTGTACTACATGCATTTAATATCCAACCGTTAGCATGAATAATGTGTGTATATACATTTATATCTGACATTATTTATATCTCATTCACCCATTTTTTTTGCCAAACAGCTCTCATGGGAATTAACATATAGTAGGTGTTAAATAAACGTTTGTGGAATGTTGAATTTCACAACACATTTATGTTACAGAATAGCTACACAGATATATACAGTTAAGGGTAAGCAAATATAACCAACATATTAGAACTGTGTAAATATTATAATGTATTTGCTTTTGGTTTGTGAAAATTTTCATCGGCCATTTAAAATGTTTTGTAATCCTGAAAAGCTTATCTAGAGCATTCCTGCTGAACTAATGGGAACACTTGAATTTCTGATTAGCAGTGGGGAATTCATTGTAATTATACCAGAGTTTAATTTTGAATTTTTATTCAAGACACATTAATTCATTCTTTATATATCACTGGAGTGCCCTGGGATTTGTGAGAACCGCAGCTACTTTATAACAAAATACCACAGTGGTATGCTGGAGCTAGCTCCCACTGGATTGTAAAATGAGTTGCTAGTATCTCTTCCCAATTCTGTGTTCAGTGACCTCATATTGGTAGTTTGAAAATGGTTACATTGAGAGTATTTCCTCCTGGAAATGGGCAAATGCTACAAATAAAGACCTTTTTCCTGCAAGCCAGATGTCAAACCTTTGCTAGCGTACAACCAGAAATCTTAAAGAATCCAAGGATGCCCAATTTTGATTATATTCTTAACAATGGATAGTCTCATTTTTCACATTTTACATAATAAACATGGTCATATGTATTATTTCTGTAAGAAATTTTTGGTTGTATGCTTCAGAAAATACAGGTAATAAAAACATAGAAAGTGAGTGACATTTTAAGAAAACAAGGCGGACATGAAATTAAGACAGAGAAATGGAGAACGAGAAAGACACATTTTTAGTGGAGAATCTCATGGGGAATAATACACTGACAAATGGAGCAGTGACAAATTAAAGACTAATGTGGCGCTCACAGTCTTACTCTTCTACTTTTAAAAGCCCTTTGCAGGCTTTTACATGTCCTTATAAAATTTACTAAAAAAATAATTAAAATACATTTTGGAAACTTCCTTCTCCTTTAAGTTCAGGTTTCAGATTAATTCAGAGAAACTCACCTTTTTTGTTTATATTAGTTTTGCTACTTAAGATATATCCATATTTATTTAAGCTATTTGAAGAAAAAAACAAACAAATATATACCTCTCACATCCCTGCTCTTGATTTAGTTATTAAATGTAGTTTTCTTTTTTTCCATGTTGGTAATTAGCAACAGTTGTCTTTGGTAATAAGAGATCCCTTTAGACTGTAATCTAATAAGGAAGTCTGCCACCTACCGAATCTTTCTTTGAAATGTTTACGTGAATAGCTCCCCAGGCATAGATTCGCTTTCATCCAAAAAAGGGAGAGAATGAAGGAGTAGAATTGAAAAAAATGCATTTTTACTGTATAATTTTTAACATTTCCAGATCATGTTTCATCTTGCTTTGCATGTCTTTTACAAATGCATCGTATGGAATAGATATTGTTTAAATCACTTTTGTAAAACATTATTATAACATTATATTGCCCTTTGGCTTTCATAAATCATTTGGAAATCTGAAGTATCCTTTTTTACTTTCAGTGTTTACTTATTAACACAAAAGTGGTAGTCTGTGAATATGTAATATAGTATAATGATTATAAAATGAGGTTGCGCATGTAACAGTGTGAAATCAATGACTTGTAAAGAGGTTTGAGTAGTTGTTCATGCCAACAAGCATGCCATACAAAGTATTATTGAACTTTATAGGTCAGTGCAGTGGGAGAATTTGAAAAGTCTTGTTTTAATAGCAGTACTGATTTCTATTCCATTGAGACAACTAAGATGTATCAACACCCACATCTTGTGGATATTAAATTCCCAATAGGTACATAGAATAATAAAGGTCAAAGAGGCTTCAGCTGATATTTTTCACACAAAAATTAAAGTTTATGTCAAAAATATGACATATTGAAAACAGAATTTTATGTTTATATTTTAAAACTGAGCTTGTTTTGGATTTTTTCTCAAGTGTTCAAGCAAATAAAATGTAAAATTTTCCTGGAATAGAAATACCTTAATGGTCTTCAAGAAATTTTAATTTCTAAAAATACTAAATAAGTTATTTTTCATTTATTTTTAGGGGTACATAAACTTCATCTTATAATTATGCCATATAGCTGATTATTGACTTTATTTTGTGCTAAGATAAATAATACAGCTATCTACAACATATATGAGAATGCAGAATTAAAGCACTGTTGTGGTCTAATAGTATCTGAAGATGGATTTTTCAGTCTCAGTTTCAACTGAGACAAATGATATGACAGGATACCAAAATGCGTGTGAGTTAGACTCAGTTCTCCCAGTCCCACCTGTGCAAAATTTATCAAAAAAAAAAAATGATCTTAAAACTCTAAATCCTTAGCAAATCAAGGGTTAAAAGAAAAAGAATCAGAGAAAGGATTTATAAGGAGAAATGTGATTTAAGAATGGTAATTTTATAAAGAAGAACAAGAATGCTGTTGCGTAGTTTTTCCCTTTCCTCCTCATAGATTAAACCAACTTCTATGACACTCAGTTTGTTTCTATCTTATTTTATTTTACCCCCAAATTTACCATAATCATTATTCATATTTTCATGTTTACTTAGATATACCCCCATATTCATAAATGGTTTTGCACATCATTCATCCTTGCAGTTTAGACTTCTAATTTGAAAAGATTTATTTTGACTTAAATTTACTTTAGTGAGAAATGGTTGGTAGTAAACTCTCGTGATTTCATTCTCGTTTTTTTTTTTTTTTTTATTCTTATTTTTTAAAGATACTAGGTATAGAATTCTGGGTTGAAAATGACCTATTAGCACATTGAAAATACTATTCTGCTGTCTTCTTGTTTTCATTTTTGCTGATAACATGATAGCTATCAGTTTAAATGCCATATTTTCAGTTTATCTAACTTTTACCACTTTTAAACAGCATTTCTTCTGTTTTTGGTTTTTGCCTTTATAATGTGTTAGGTGTAATGTCACTTTGTTTTATCCTGCTTGGAGAACTTTGGGTCTTTCTCTGTCTGAAGTATCCTGTCATTCTACAATATAATTCTGGAAACTTTATTGTATGTTTAAATATTATCTCTATTCGTTCTACCATCTCCTTCTAGAAGTTTTAATTTTTGTAAGTTGTTATGTTATCCTCCACATGTCTTGTCCTTTCATAAACTCTCCATCTGTTCTCTCTGGGCTGAATTTCTTCTCATACACCTTGATTTAGTTGTATCTACACTAAAATTTAATCCATTCTATTGAATTTCTAAAGTCAGTTATCACATATTTTAAGTGTACTTTATTGATTCAATGCTCTCTAGTTCCTTGCTCATTATTCCAATTTTTTGAAACATAATAATTACTTTTTAATTTAGTTAAATTGTGACATCAAAAGTCTTTGTGAGTTTGATTCTTCTTTTATTTCTGCTTGTTCTCATCCGTAGGGCCTTGCTTCCTTATTTTGTGATTTTTCACTGCAGGCTCATTTTCCTGGGAAATTTCTTTATGGTGACATTATCTGAAGCCTTATTGAAGTTGCATTTCTTCAGTGAAAATTTGACATTGACCTCATAGTTACCAGTGGACCCCACCAAACCGGGATCTACTTTAAATTCTTCTTACGATGTTTTATGCTCAAACAAGTAGCATAAAAACTGAAACACAAACTGAGAAATTACATGCATTTTAGTTTGTGGTTATGCAAATTTGGAGGTTTCTTTTATTTGATTTATTTTTGGATTTTTTATCTTTATATTCATTGCCAAAGTCAAGACAGACAAATTTCCTTGTTCTGTATTTCTGTGTTTAGTTCTCATTAAACTTTATACTGAGTTGGCATCCCTTAGGGTCTAAGCTTTATTTGGTGTTTTCTAATATAATTTCTATAAGAAGTAAAACTTGGGCTTCATCTTCTGTGTACTGAACTTTGTCCAGAGACCCAAAGTTATCAAGATTTGGAGATACCAAGAGGGTGAAAGCTGATACTGGCATCTACTAACCTTCCAGGATTTCTACTTTCACTTCATTATTTTACATCTGTAAATTCTTTATTTCTTGCCAGCTCAGTGATATATTTTAAAAGATATGTATGTGTGAATGTGTATGCATTTGTATATATATCACACATATATACATATATGTATGTATCAATATAAACACATACACATTTAATATATATTTAAATGTGTATATATTTTCCCTAGCTTTTTAAATTGTTTCCATCAGGAGAATCATTCAAGTTACAGTCTGTCATATTGCCAGAAACAAAACTCTGGGGACACTTTCATATTGGAAATGCTTAAGCCTCATGCCATATCTATCCACTCAGAATACCCATAGCTAGGATAAGAATATATATGTAATTTATATCAAAAGTAATTCTGATGTGTACTTTTGGTTAAAAACAACTACCATAAGATATCCTTGAAGCTATATCTAAGTACAGGTAAAAGAAAAATTATAGATATAGTTATACATTGAAAATGAATATAGATTGAAATATACATCTATTTATATATAAATTTGCATATATAATACAAATACATATGCAAATCTATATATAAATTTATACACTATATATGTGTATATAAAATGCTACACTAGAAGCATTTTAGCCTTAAGTTTCCAGACCATTTAAAGTGAGAAAATGTAGAACCCCTCTGCTTCTACCCTACATGATGTCAAGGGCTCTGGTTCCAGACTGTGAGGGTCTTAGAAGGACTCACAGAAACCTTAATGACTTTTCCCCTCAAAGACTACAGACCATCAAGTCAGAGCCCTTATATCCTCTCAGTTTCTAAGACCATTATGACCTACTATTATAGAAGTGACATCCATATGGCAGCTAGAATTCACTACTGGGATCTTGGAAAAGTATAGCTTTTCAAATTTCTAACTGACATATTGAGTTTGGAATAACAAGCAATACGGGGAATTGTTTTAATCATCAGATAGGCTGTTGATAATCTTCATAACAATCTTGGGTTATTAAAAACAAACAGAATTGCCTAAGAGTTGCTCACATCAACCCTACTCAGAATACAACAACAAAAGCATAATTTCATAATGATAAAATATTTTCCCTCCAGTGGTGGTGCCTCTGTTTTGTTTTTATTGTTTTTGCCTTTAATCTGGTGAAGAAAGAATTCAGTGTTCCAGAATTCTGGAGAGGAGACAGTTATTGCCTGTGGCAGTACAGAAGTAAAGATAATTTCAGACAACAGCAGGCTTTCCTGCACATTCTTTTCCATTTCATTAATAACATGGTCCATAAAGAGACACGCTTTGCAAAGCTGAAAGTGGGGATAGGAATTCCTCAGAAAGAGCGGACATCTGTGTAGATGATCAACGGTTTTTAGATATACCATCCTCCTTTTTCACTGGTTGCTCCTTGAAATGCTGATGGATGATGAGGCAATTATTAGCAGCAGCAGTTACCAGCCACTCTGTTTTTTAATCACAACCTGTGCCACTGTGTGTTTGTTTCTTTTTATCCCCCCACTGAAAAGAGTAAATGTTCTGGATATTTCTGAACTGTACTGAGAAGGTTAGAGCTGGCCTGCATCTTAAAGGACTCCATTAGCTATCAGATCAATGTAAATACGAGCTGCTTTGTTTTCTTCCCCACTGCATATATAACTCTTTTCGAACAGTGTCTGGTACCTAATGGATGTTTATTAAATGATTTTTGACTAAATGGATAAGTGTGGTTCAGCCCTTCCATTCTCTAGATTTTTACCACTTCTTACGACCTGTCACCACCCGGATTTAAACAAACAGGCTCCTACCTGGTCTCCCTGCTTCTCCCTTTCCTTTCCATAGCCTGTTCCTATCACAGCAGCAGAGTGATCTTTACAAAACACAAGTCAGCTCGTGTTATTTCTCTGCTCAGAATTCCTCAATGGCAGCCCATCTTAGGGAAATAAAAACTAAAACAGGCTGCCAGCCCCTTTGTGGCCTGGCCCCTGAGCACCTCCCTGAGCTTACCTCTCACCACTCAGCCCTTTCTTTACTCTGCTTCAGCAGCACTGTCCTCCTAGATGCTGCTTGAACAAGTCAGACCCATTCTACCTCAGTCCCTTTAGACCCATCTTCCCCTTTCCCTGGAACACTCTTACCCCAGATTCCTGGCATGCTCATGTTTTTTAGGTCTTTGCTTAAATGTTATCTTTTCAGTGAGGCCTTCCATGATGAGCGTACTTGAAAGTGAATTCCTGCCCCATCCCAGCACTCCATAGTAATTATCACCAAATAATGTATATTTTATTTCTTTCACAGTTTTTACCATTCTGTTTCACTAGATGTCCCTTGAGAACAGGGAGTTTCATCCATTTTTTTTCCCTCTATGTCACCACTGACAGTAACATTGGCTGGTTGCTCAATAATACTCAGTAAAGGAACTGGAGGAATAAATTAATGAAAGCATAGAGGCCCAGGTGGGTCAAGTTATTTGCCAAAGGCCACATGGACTGCTAATTTTAAAAACCAATGAAAGTCTTAGTGTGCAGCACGTCGGACACAAGACCCAGCTTAGCATCTTCACAGGGGAGGTTTCTTCCCTCACAGATATTTTAAGTAACTGTGTCACGGGGATGAGTTGTTATGGAAAGACAGAGGACTCTACTCTCTTCTTCTCTGTCTTAGGAGGGAATAAATATTCTCTTTAGGACACTGTTAGAACTTCAACACTAGGGGGGGCAAATTCTTATAAGTACCTTAGGAATTTAAGTCAACTTTAGCTTGACTGTAACTCTAAGAGAATTTTAAGTGAAATCTTTCCAGATTTGGACTTTCTGGGCATAGTGTTCTATTTTGTTTTGTTTGTTGTGTTTGGGAAGTATCTTAGGTGCCATGTGCAAATATCAAAAAATGTATTTTTTATATATGTATATATAAAATCTATACATAACCAAATTATATGTAAGTACATATATGTATATATATATATATATATATATATATCAAAATATCCTCTACGATACCTTACAATCTTACATTCATAAAAGAATGTTTTAAAACCCCTAAATAAATAGATAAGCGAGGGCAGTATCTAAAGTTCCTTGTTTATTTATGTGGTGTATTATTTTCCAGTTTTGTGAGGTATAACTGATTAATGTATGTGTGTGTGTGTCTATATATATATATATATATATATATATATATATATATATTTAAAATCATATCATCTGAAAAATAAAGACTGTTTTACCCCTTCATTTCTGATTTGGATGCCTTTATTCTTTTCTTGCCTAATTTCTCTGGCTAGGACTTCCAGTACTATGTTGAAAAGGAGTGGTGTGAGTGAGCATCCCTGTCTTGTTTCTGATCTCAGAGGAAAGCTTTCAACCTCTTACCATTGAGTCTGATGTTAACTGTGGGTTTATTGTATGTGGCCTTTATTGTGTTGAGACATATTCCTTCTGTACCCAGCGTTGAGTGTCTTTATCATGAAAGAATGTTGTATTTTGTCAAATGCTTTTTCTGTGTCTTTTGAGATGATCATATGATTTGTATCTACCATTCTATTAATGTGATATATAGCATTTATTGATTTGTGTATGTCAAACATCTTTGCGTCCCAGGGTTAAATCTCACTTGGTCATTGTGTACGATCCTTTTAATGTGTTGTTGAATTTGGTGTGCTAATGTTTTGTTGAGTATTTTTGCATCTATATTCATCAGTGATATTGGTCTGTAGTTTTCTTGTATTGTCTAAAGGGTAGTTCTTTAAATTCAGTAGATTGACTTTATGGAAACGCTGCTGTATTGAGCTTATTTTTCTCATGTTCTTATGTCTTAACAGAGGTCTGTACAACTATGTTAAGAAGCTATTTCTTACAGATTTGAGCTTTCACAGGCACCAGAGTTTATGACAGCAAAAGTAATATTATTGCACAATACCTCTCTGTTACCTAAGACCTCAAGCAAATGAGAATCCTGCTTCTAAAGATTAACCATCTGTGAGGAAAAAGTGTGAAAAGGGAGAACCACTTTTCTTAGATCTCAAGGAAACAGATTCCTCAATGACATGTATAAAAACTAGCTTTAATTATTATTGTCTATATGCAGGGGTAAACATGGGACAGTCAATCTAAGCGTGCTAAGAGGCATTAGCATGTGGTTGTAGGGTTGTCATAGAGACAAAGATGAATTGACTACAGTTTGACTTACTCATTTATCATCCAGAATAGTCTCTAATTGAAAAGCTGATACCAATTAGGATTTATCAAGTAAACTTATAAAATATTAACAAGTGCAGAAACGTCCCAAATTGTCATGGCAAAGACCAGTTTGTGTTTGTTTTTTTATAATTCATTAATTATTTACTTTTGTCCATAAATACTTTGAAACAATATTTAGAGGCACATATAATAAAGCAAGAAAATTGAGTTAAAATTAGTTTTTTAAATGATATAAATAGAAGTCAGGAAATAAGGTCAGAAAGTAAGATAAATTTGCATTTAATCTCCAACAGGGCATATTATTCCTTAAATGATCAGTATGACATTTGTGTATATCAAATATGTGTTTATATAGGGCATACTTTGCAACCATCATAAAGTAAATAAATAAAATACATATAATATTGCATAATAATTCATATAAATAATATATAAAATTCTGCATAATGTTTAGTCACATGCAAATTTAGTGAAACCAAGCTTAGCAACAGATGTAAGGGCAGTGATTCCCAACCCCTGGACGGTGATTTTGCCCTTTCTCCCCTAGAGATATTTGGCAATGTCTGGAGACATTTTTGATCATCAGAGTCCTTCTGTCATCAAGTGCGTAGAGCCAGGGATGCTGCTAATATTGTAATATTGCAATGCACAAAACAGCCCCCTACAATCACAAATTATCTGACCTAAAATATCAGTAGTGAAAAGGTTGAAAAACACTGTTATAGAGTGTCTCTTTACAGAACACAATCTGTTATTTGGTTGAATACTTCCACAGGCCCTAAATGGAGAATTTCCTTCACTTTGAATAATTTGTCTATATGAAGAACAACGTGGTGCAACGTATAGAAATTATGAAGCAGTGCCACACTATTTCTAAAAGCAAATGTTCAAACTTTTCTTAGAGTAATGAGAAAAGACAAAAGACTGTTCTTAGCACTTGTAACCTCTACTCCAGTCTTACACTAAGTCAGAAAGCCTCCTTAGAATGACTAGAAAAAGGCCAAGGATCGTAATTATTTCATATATGTTAAGGCCGAAAGTACTGTCATGGCAATAAAAAATCTGTATTCACTACAGTGTAGACTACCACTTGAGTCAAGTTAATTCGTTATCTTAATTTATTGAACATCTGCTAACTCTGAAGTGAAATGCTGGTCACAGTATCTCAGAACATAGTTTGAGGCCTTTGGGTCTGAGAGTTAAGTATGGGAAAACATATGCCCTTTGCAATAACGTCTCTGATTTCTTTAAAAAGTAAAACTAAAATTCTAATAAACAAAAACATGTTATGTCATACTCTTCTATCAGATTAGTTGTTCACGGAACAAACAGCAGGCACACAATACCAAAGAATATGCTGAGTTGCACATAATATAAATCAGTAGCAAAACCAAATAAAAATTGAATAGTGTCGAGCTTATTATCAGTGTATGACAGATTTACATAGTCAAAAAGTAGCCAAACTGTATTTTTCCTTGATTCAAGCCATAGTGAAGATAAAATCCATATGGTATTATTTTTTCAGTATAATTAGAGAAATTGAATAATGTATAGTAGACTATAAAAGTTACCAAAATGTAAAAACACTAATCAGTATAGGTACGTGTTCCATCTCACTTTCAAGATTGTACCAGTCATTCACTGCTGTGTAACAAAATACTTTAACACTTAGTAGCTTAAAGCAACATTCTTTCTGCTGACATTGTGGACCAGAACCTCAGAAAGGGCTCATTTTCATGCTTCTGCTCCATGGGTGCCATCAGGATCAGGTGGAACCAGGCTGGTCTGGAAGGTCCAAGGTGGCTTCATTGATGTGTGGCACCTTGGTGAGGACAGCTAGAAGGCTGGGCTCAGCTGGACCCGTATCCCTCTCTATGTTTACTCATGGTTTCCCAATGTGGTTTTCCCACCATAATAGTCAGACTTCCTACATGGCAGCCCAGGGCTCCACAAGACGAAAGCTGAAGCTACCAGTCCTCTTAAAGGCTGGGCTTTGATCTAGCAAAGCATCACTTCTACCACATTCTGTTAGTCAAAGCCATCACATCACAGGTCAGCTTGAATTCAAGGGCAAGGAAAATAAACCCCATCTTTCACTGTAAGGAATATCAAGTAAATGTGATCATGTTTAATCTTCTACAAAATAGTAGTTCATGTTTAGTCTCTTAAGTGATTTAATAACAGTGTACTTGTAATGATCCTAGTTGGAAGTAGGGAACAGAGTAAAAGAAGTAGTTGATCCTTTGGGATCTTATTCATGCCTGTTATTTGTTCATTTATACCATATGATTTGTCCAGATATAGCTAACCCATGTGACATTTTCACCATGTTTTAATAATAGGACAAGTTTACTTAAGGAATGAAGATTAAAGCATATAAAATGGTCCTATTTTGAAAATCCTTTTTTATTGAATTTAGTTTTTTCCTATAGTACAGATTTTGTAGCATAATTCTACCAGTGGCCAATTTGGAGGGAGGGTCATTTTAAAAATCACTTTAAGAAAGAGTAATGTTCAACAAACATAAATAAAAGCACATATATATATATATATATATGTGTGTGTATACAAACGCATGCACACACATATGTATGGATATACATGCAAATACATATATATTGATATATACGTATACATACACACACATATAAACACATGCATATATGGATATAAGCAGATAAGCACACCATACAATGTCTCAAAAATCTTTATAGAAATAGTTATATCAATAATATTTTATTGTTTTATATTTACATATAGGGTAAAACGATAAATAGAAACATTAAAGGCGCCTCAAAAGAGGGCTTTCCCAATATGGCTAGAGATCCGTTATTTTGATCACAGGCAACATTTTCTGTTACTGGAGCTTTTGATTTACAGCTTCAAATAAGCTTTGAAAAATATAATAGAACATCTTTAATTAAATCCCCCAAACTCACATTCATGGATAAATAATAATCCATCAGCTATTTTATTCTCTAACAGTACCCCAGAGAACTTGACAGTCTTAATCACTTCAGCCATTTATACCTTCATTTTGGCTTTATTTCAGTCAAGCCATTTAGTGGAGTTTATCTAAATTACTGTATCTTTTTTCTTATCACACATTCAGAGCTGTAACACAGAAACTAATTTCAGGTGCCAAATAGAATATCGCAGAGGCCCAGACATCAGTAGTATAGGCGCATTAGAATGAAAAGTTACCTGTCACTAATGGATATTTGTCTCTGTAATGAGCTGAGAGGCAAAAGGAACTGTGGCTATAATAAAATTGGGAGCCACCGGTAGCACTACAGAATCCTCACTCTGAGAGAAGATAAAGATTCCTGTGTCCAAGCACATTACCAATAAAAAATATTTTGAAATATTGCACTGTTTGTTTTGTATAATAGGCAAAGAGAATCCAAAACAGAGGAAAACACCCCTGTCATTGCTAAACTACCATAACATGTAGGTGGATTGTTTCGGGAGAAGCAATTTTATCACTTACAGCAATATTCTTCAACATGACATCATTCTCAAAAAGTTGAGTGGTAGCCTACTAGTACTGTATGACTGATATATATTTTTTAACTCATAGATAGTCGAAAGAGGCATTAATGCCAAATTCATCCATTTCGGAAAAGTGGACTTTTTTAGTGTTTTAACTCTAAATTGTTCCAAAGCGGCCACATAGATTCAGGTTTTAATGTAAAATGCTGTATAGATAACCCTTCCACATACGTCACCATGGAAAGAGCAGCTTGGTTATTTCCGAAAGTAATGTTTCATTTATAGACAGTAGGGAATGGATCGTTCACTTTGTCGCCTGGCTTCTCCCTCCAGCATCACCTCTTGCCTCTTGAAGCCCTCTTAATCTATGCTCCAGCTAAGCTCGACTACTTTCTATTCCCTTAATATATAGTGTTACCTTTTCTTCAGAGAATTTCAGGCATACTTTTTCTTTTGTCTGGAAGTTTATTTCCACCTTTTTTACCTGACTTCTTCCTATTCATCTTTCTAGTTTAAGTTTAATTTCCTCTAAGAAGAATTTATTTCCTAACTCACAGCCTCCTACATTTAGCCCTTTTAGAAACTGTTGTGACAGACACAGTAATGTGTCACCCAGACCCCCATCAAGGAAAGACTTGTTGCCAGATGCTTGAAGTCCTATCAGCAGGAAGCCTTCAGCTGACAGCATCTTCAGTATCACTTTAGCTCCAGAGAGCCATCTCATTCAAGTTCACACTTCCCAGGGTGAGGTGCCCCATGTGTAATGACTGAGGGTGTGGGTATACAGGTCTAGCCGTTTTGGTCCAGTGAGGATGAGTATGACAGGACATTTTAGCTCCAGAGCTTCCTGTACAGTTGACTGAGGCTGATGTCAGGCAGGCCAAACAGCTGGACTTCACCCTCTGCCCAATCCTACTTCCTTTTCTCCTATCCACAGGTACTGATCCCCAGGGTGCTCCCTAATAAATATTCTGCACTCTAACCTCTGACTCAGAAAAACCAAAGTGCTAAAACATATTAATGAATCATTTTACCTTGTTCTTGCCGTGTTATTGCCATTAAAAACACTATTATGATCATCCCTCTGTCTTTACTTCCTACTAGATGATGAGGTTCAAGAAAACCAGCACATAATATGTGCTCAGTAAATACTGAATGAATTCATGGGTGAATTAATGCACAAATGAGTTTCTTGAAGATAGATTTTTAGGATAAAATTGTTGTAAAGAAGAGTAATTTTCTATCACTGATAGGTACATGTTACTGAATTCATTATTCCCTGTTGACTTTCTAAAAAACTATCTGAAGTTATCTTATCAATGGCAATTGCTGTCCTGTATCACACTTAGTACCTAAGAGATAAGTATGAAATATTGACCTTGCTTTTCTGCAAATTCCATTGACACTCCTGCCCACCATCTTTGAACCTAAGCCATTGACTCTCTTTCCTTACCATGCAAATTAATTGCTCCTTTCTACTTCCCTATGTGGCAATTTACTGTTTGTAAATAAGCCTGAATTGTAGAGAAGAAAACAAAAACAAAACAAAGCAAAACAAATGAACAAACTAAAAAAATAAATAAATAAAAAATTTTAAAGTTGTGCATGTATATAACTTGAATGAAGATTCCAAGCTGAATATTTACAAGTCAAGCTGAAGTTATGTTAGGAATTAGAGGAATAATATTACTTCTACTTTCTGGGAGGTCGGACTGATGATTCTGATCTAATATGTGTATATAATGATATTGTCATTGAGCTATATTGAAGTGCAGAATTCAGTAAGATGAATTTGAAGGAATGGCATGATTCTTAGACTGCATGATATGATAACTCTTTACTTGTGAGAGTTTGGAAGTATGGACTTCTGTTTGTAGTGACTTTGTCTTGAACACTGTGGTCAACAGGCTGGGTTCTGATATCAAACTACTTGAATTTGAATCCTTCTCTGCCACTTAATAGCTGAATAATTTGGGACAAATTACATAGTAATTACTGGGACTTAATTTCCTTATCTATAAATGGGCGAATAACTGTACCAACTCCTAGAATTATTGGGATAATAAACTGAAATTATATAAACAAAGTAGTGGTATCTGTGATTACCATTAAATCTCTTCACCTTCATAGTTATAGCCTCTGGGTAGTGAAAGCATCTCTGCTGTTTTGCCAGTGTCTCTATGCAGAGGTTGACATTATCAGACGCTGAAGCAAAAGATCTGAGTGCATTTAGCTTTGCTTGCTTTCTAATGGAATGCAAGCATTCCTAATTTGAGGAGCTGCAAAGAATGATGAAAAGAGTCTCCTGTTGTGTTTACTCACATGCTATTGCAGAGCTTGTTAAAGAGGGTTTATTTCCAGCAATCTCTGTTCAGTAGGTTGTCCTATGTTGAAATGAAAGCAGAAACTGATACCGAGAAGTTTATCATGTTGTTCCACCTTATAAGTTGTCCCACCTGATAAATTGTTTGTGAGTGAAAGCAGGCAAGACTCCCAGGTCTCATTCTCCTTTGGCTGTGTGTGCTTGCCTCTAAAATCAAAGTTGCCTCATCAGGGTGCACTATTTTTTGTTGAACCTACCAATAAGTGGAGTGCCCTGAAAAATGATTATATTTGTGGGGTGGTGCTCACTAGCTTCTTTCTTATGCTTCCCATTTCCACTGATGTGAAAATTCTAATGTCTTTACAGGTCTTCTTTATTTTTAGACTAATCATATTATTTCCTGTTCCGGAGCCATATATATTTTAGGGCTCATTTATATTCCTCCATGTGTTCTTTTTGGAGAAAAGAAGAAAAGGAGATGTGGTTTATGAAATGATCATGGAATGTCTTAAAGGAGTATTTTTATATTTTATTTGAGTGTATAATTTCATATAGGATGTTAACTTAGTTCCATATTTACTTAACACTGAAGACTAATAATCATGGAGCTGAAATTGAAATACTACCCTATAGCACTTGCATCTCATATTTGACACATGGGGAAGTTTGTATAAACTTACATTTATATGTATATCATGCATTTTATTCATAATATAGAATATTGCACCTACAATTTGAAAGGAATTACTACATACACCATACTTAAGAGTACAAGAGTTTTGATGCCAATATTACTAACTTTCTGCTCAAATTGCAATTTAGGAAGATCCAAAGGATAAAGCTGAACTCTTTAAATATATTTAAAATACCCAGTAGTGACCATAGTGGACAATGAAAGATCATTTCAATAAAGCCATGCATCACATTTCCAGAGGCTCAGAAGTAGACACGCTTCGGCTGACCGAGTACACCACAAACTAACTGATGAATACAATTTGCTAACACCTTTATTTAGATTTGTTTGTGAATTGACTGCACCTATATTAATTATTATCATAATAGTAAAGCTCCATAGAGAATATCATGATCCTTATGTAGTACAAATTTAGAAAGAAGGCAGAAGGAATTTTATTCAAGTAAATATTCTATATGAATGAAATTGTTTGTTCCTCAGTGACATAGACCATGTCATATTTAAGGCTGTGTCTCTGGTTCTAGCATGATAACTGAATAAATTACCTTTCAGAAATATTTGTTAAATGAATAGTAGTCTTTGGCTGTAGGCATTTGTTATGGGTTGAACTGTGTCCCCCTAAAACTGATATGTTGAAGTCCTAACTCCTAGGACCTCAGAATGTGACCTTATTTGGAGGTAAGGTCTTTACAGAGGTGATCAAATTAAAAGGAATTCATTAGGGTGGACCCTACTCTAGTGTCACTGGTGACCTTATAAAAAGAGGAAGTTTGGATATAGAGACACACGTATAGGGTGAATGCCATGTAAAAGGGAAGATAGCCATTGATAAGCCAACACAGAGAGACCTGGGATAGATCCTTCTCTCCCACCCTCACAAGGAATGAACTCTGTGGGCACCTTGATTTTGGACTTCTAGCTTCCAAACCTGTGAAGCAATGAATTTCTGTTGGGTAAGCCTCCCAGTTAGTGGTGCTTTGTTACAACTTCTGTAGCAAACTAATAGCACTGTAAAATGCAGAAAAAAACACTTGAAATGGGTAAATTAATAATCAAGTCTTGTTGACTGATAGGCATTGCCAAGTTAGAGGAGCAGCATCCTACCTCAAGTTTGCACCTAGAGTAGCAGGTCTCAATCCTGTACCACATCATACTGCCATGTTATCATGGATTGCAAGTGATATCAGGATATACTTTTATTAAAAATATGAGTCATAAGTTGGTGAATGATATACATTTTAAAAGAGGTTCAGCCGATTCTCAAAGGTGTGATAGTCTAATCCCTAAGATGGAAGAAAATTCCAACAGGACTCTTAAAAAGCTGTCTGATGATAAAGAAAAGAATGGATTTATGAAAATTTGAAACTTATCTACTAAAAAAGCCTGACAGTCTCAGACTCTTTGACAGAAGGATAAAAAACATGACACACCTCTTTAGTTCCTGAAGGCATCATTGTGATTACAACCATCCAGGCAATAATTTCTAGTGACATACCATCAAATATTGTAAATTGTATTCAACTTATTTTGTGGAAGACATTGGTAAAATAAGTAATAGTACATTTTGGAAAGATTTCTGGTAAGAGTAGACAAAAATAAAAATCTAGATTTTCAAGACGTAGCACTTAGTTTTGTTACAAAAGCTGTTTTGTGGAAGAGCTCATTCCCTGAAATTTCAAGGTTTGTCTTCCACTTTTAACACTGCCCTTTCAGCCATCTGCCGAATAAATGTGCAGAATGTGCACAAGGATACAGAACTTCAGTGACTCTGGCTACCCTAAAAAAAATATTAGAATTGATTATATTGCTTTAAGAAAGGGGAACAGTATTTTCGAATGAAAGAAAAAAATCTACATCATACTATGTATAGTGTAAAGAATAGAGAAAGGAATGAAGAAAAAGTCGGGAGAGGGTAGCAGATTTCTGGTCATTCTTTCTTTTTCTGTGCAATTGCCATGATTTAGGTGTCATAGACAGGCTTTTCTTGTGTTAGTTCATGTATTGGGTATACGGGCAGCAAGGGGTAGGTTCACCAACCCAAAGTTTATGGGAACCGGCATGGAAAATTCTGCTGCATAAATTTGCTTGACTGAAATGTATGCACATGTGCTGTGTAAAATTAATGACTCTGCTAAATATTTAAATGTTCATAAAATATTTCAACATCTGCTTCCTTCATATAGAATTTTTTTTAAATTCCTAAAATCCAGTATTTTGAACTAGGGGACAATTTACACATATGCTTTCTTACAAGAGTTCTTATTAACATACATGAATAAGTATAACATTTATTAAAGTATTTGTGTCTCACCAAGAGAATTAAGTGAAATTCTTTTAGAATGCTTCTGTAAACTCCATCCAAAGATCAGGGGTGAAATTTAAGAGGGTTTCATTCTTACCAGTGAGTCTGTATTTAAAACCCTAATTAATGGATTCAATATATCCAGTGTCTTAGTTTCTTCACCTTGAAAAACAGAGCCTGAGAACGGGCTCCAGTACAGGTAGTTTATTTTTGGGAGTGGTCCCCAGAGTACAGGTGGTATGGGATTGGAAGGCGTGAAACTGGGAAGGAATGAAAGGCTATTGAAAGGTGAGTTAACTGAGCCAATGCTTGGGACAACTGGGCCTCATCACACTGAGACCTTTGAAAGGTGAAACATACCTCACAGTTGTTCACCTAAGGAACAGGAGAGGAAAGTTTTGTTTACCAACTACTGTCTTTGTTAACCAATGGTCATCCCGTGGACTTTTTATTCCTTTGCACTTCTAGATTATGTGTGGGTATGTGATAAAAGGATTAGGAAGTCTGGGGCAGAAATATGGCTGAGCAAATGCTGTCAGGATATGTACCTGCAGGAAGCTAATTGTGCAGAAATGGAGTAAAATGTGGGCTGATTAAATGGGAAACAGTGCTAAAGAGGTTTCTAACATATACAAAGTTATTTTTTGTACAAATATTGATCATTCCGACATCTGACTTCTATTGCTTTGTTTTCAACAGTAATACTAAACCTTTTTTGTGATAAGTAAAATAAAAAGATTATAATTAAATGTCACTTAAGATGTTAGTTTATTATATCAGAGGTAAAGTGTGACTAGATTTTGCAAGCATGATTTTTGCATCATATTTATCATACTCAAAAATGTTCTAGGGTCAGGTAGGTAATGTGAGGTGGACAGGAAACTAAGACCACAAGGGACCGGTGAAAACGGTGACAAATCAAAAAGCATATGCCCTGTCTAAGGGTGTTGTTGGCTTCTCAGCTCCTGCCCTTCTTAGCTAGTTAAAGACACTGGCCTTTGTATTGTCACATTATCTGATTTTTAGGAAAAGCAAAATATGAATTTTATGAGAAATTTCAGTATTTAATCTTAAAAGAAAAAATAATTTTCAAGCTGGTAATCACCCGTAGGTTGCTAAGCATTGACACCAAGTTTAATTATTCATTATAAATTCTATGTACTAGAAACTGAATATTAGTATTAAAAATTTAACTGTTTAATTTAATTCATATTTTATTCCCAATATTTCAAACAAAATCATGACTTCTTTTTTTTTTGTTTTGTTTTGTTTTTTTTAACATCTTTATTGGAGTATAATTGCTTTACAATGGTGTGTTAGTTTCTGCTTTACAACAAAATGAATCAGTTATATATATATACATATGTTCCCATATCTCTTCCCTCTTGCGTCTCCCTCCCTCCCACCCTCCCTATCGCACCCCTCCAGGCAGTCACAAAGCACTGAGCTGATCTCCCTGTGCTATGTGGCTGCTTCCCACTAGCTATCTACCTTACGTTTGGTAGTGTATATATGTCCATTCCTCTCTCTCTCTTTGTCACAGCTTACCCTTCCCCCTCCCCATATCCTCAAGTCCATTCTCTAGTAGGTCTGTGTCTTTATTCCTGTTTTACCCCTAGGTTCTTCATGACTTCTTATATGCAGTTTTTACTTATATGTACTTGCTGGACAATAATTATAAAAGACACTTGAAAAGTTTAATAAAAGTAGTCCATACATTGACCAAAGATGACAAAATGTCATGAACCAAATGCTTAGCCCTTGAAGCCTGCTAAATCAAGCAAGCAAGCAAGCAAATAAGCAATAAAGCAATCATATAAAGCAACGTCCAAAATTTGTCAGATTTCCAGGAGATAATTTAATAGAGTCAAAATTCTCTAGACCTAAGTATGCGTTTACACTACCCCATAACTTAAACTAAATATCCATAAATATTCTTTGTCTTTTAATGTTTTATTTTTTTCTATGGAGAAGCTTTTTTTTTTATCAAAGTCTAATGAGAATAGGGGCTAGTCTAAATCACAGCTGTACAATGAAACACATAATCTGCATTTAGATGACAACAATGAAAGTTACCAAGACCAAAGTCAGTTGAGTAACCTAAATAAAATGCTGATGATTAACATAGCTTTTAAAGAAACTATTTTGAAAGCAGAGGCCCCTCACATTATTTTTTTTTAAACTACTCACGGAAGTCTTGGTAATATTTATGTAAACGTTAATTTGGAATGCTTAATGCTAGTTTTTGTTGATTCAGTTCTTACTTTAGGACCTATATTACAATATACAAAACCAACTGTTCACCATATTCTGGAGAGTATAGTTTGAGTATATGCAGAGTCAAAGACTATCACAATGCCAAAAACAATATTCTAGGACTTTTGCAATTATAATTTACTTTGTCTAGCTAAATAATTCCAGTGATTTCTCACTATTGAACTGACCCATGTCACAAAGGAATGTAAACTACTTTTCTGAGCTTATTGGAAAAAAAAGTAACCAAACCCTTTGCCAAATAAGATTGTTGAGAAGAAGGTCAGAAGCTGGCCTACACCAGATCCAACTTGGACACTACAATTTTCAGGAAGAATTTTTCAATTTGGTGACTTGATGAGTTGGCCTCAAATGCAGTGGCCATTGTAGTACTAAAATTAAAAAGACATCATTTTCTTTTACCTATAGTAAATTTTCAGTAATAATCAAGAAGAAATTTTTCTGAGTTTGAAGATATTTTTTCTTCTACATCATTGTGACTCTCAAAGAATAAGGTACATGGTACTTTCAATTATTACTAACTCTCAGCCTCAATGGGTAATATAGGGGAGATATGACAGGTACAATGTTTGATAATTAAAACAAAAAAGCTTGCTTTGGCATTGCTAATTTCCCATGGATTAGCACAAATCTTTCAAATCAAAATCATATTTTTACTTATGTAAATTTCCCACTTTTTACTTGATTACCTACTGTTTTTTAAAAAGTAAAACCAGGGGCTTCCCTGGTGGCGCAGTGGTTAAGAATCCGCCTGCCAGTGCAGGGGACACGAGTTCAATCCCTGGTCCGGGAAGATCCCACAGGCCGTGGAGCAACTAAGCCCATGTGCCACAACTACCGAGCCTGTGCTCTGGAGCCCGCAAGCTACAGCTACTGAGTCCGCGTGCTATAACTGCTGAAGCCCGTGTGCCTAGAGCCCGTGCTCCACAGCAAGAGAAGCCACTGCAATGAGAAGCCTGCACACTGCAACGAAGAGTAGCCCCCACTCGCCGTAACAGAGAAAGCCCGCACGCAGCAATGAAGATCCAATGCAGCCAAAAATAAATAAATAAAACAAATAAATTTTAAAAATAAAAATAAATAAAAAGTAAAACCAAGCACATTTTATAAAGGTCCCTTTCAAATTCCTTTGAATGAGTAGCCTATGTGCATAAGCCTTCTTAATAAAACCAGATTAAATTTAACCAGTGTCCTGGAAAGTGGTTCTGCTTTACCCCTGTAAACCCTCAACATAATTCTGATCCAACTTCACGTGTGTCATTTCAGTGTTGAAAAGAAAACTGATTTGCTACAGATCTAGGATCAACAATTCAGTAAGCTTCAATAAGCTTGTGCCTGCTGAGATTCAAACTTGTTTTAAGCAAACAGGCATCTTAAGTCCTTCAAAAAGCATGTCAGTAGAATGCCTGGCAATGCAAAGTATGCCAGGATAAAGTGTGTTTGCTTTGGAAGTTCTCCTTTTCTTTCTTTGTTTTCCCCTCTTACCCCAATCTACCTCATCCTATCTTCTGGGTACAATCTCTAGCACGCACACACACACTCACTCACCTACGCATACTTTTTGTCAGGCACACACACACGCATACACACACACAATATGTGCCTCTGATTCTACTCTGGTGACTATTCCAGTTGCCTCTGAATCTGAGAGATGCCCATAGTGAATATTTGAAAGCAAAGCATTATCTACAACTGTGGATTTATAGTGATTTTCTGATCACACTAAAACTCCACTTTCTCTCTTCAGTGTTAGCTGTAATCCTTTATTTGTTATACCACAGGAAATATAAGAAATCCAATTGTTTCTTTGAAATGTTTGAAGGCTTATTCTTTTCTTAGGTATTAGAGTGGCTTCATGCTTCATTAAAGGATACTTTTGAAATTCCATATGTATTACCTAGCATTGTGAAATCCTAAATATGATAGCTGATTTCTATTTGAACAAAGCATTATCCCCCCCTAGGTAGAGACATAGGTCTGCACTGCTGGGTTTATTTTTCAGCATTTTTCAAAAGAACAGAAGAGCCTCATGGAGAGCTGCAAAATAAATAAAAAAAGCTCTTCAGTAAATCACAAAATTATGCTCTATCTTGTAGGATCAATATTGCCCTTTTTCAAATTGAGGTATTGGACTACAAATAATAACATATTCATCCAAGTGTTTAGGGAATCACGTTTTAAAACATCGTAAGTTTGTCTTTTATCTCCTTTGGTTTGCCGTGTTAACTAGGCAAGCAAACTACATTTTAACCTTAAAGGAAAAGTGGCCCAACTCTTGGTCAATTAAGACTGTATAAATTGGAAACTGAGCTGCCCCAGAAATGGTAAGTCAGTATCTGTCTGTGAAAGTCTCCTTTCTAATGCTGGTTTGCTAGATTTCCACTCCCATTCACCCTCTACTTTGATTCAGAATTTTTTCAATTAACACTCCTTCATGATTAAAGTAGTTCAGACTATACATGATACATATCACTTGCCCTTTATTTGTTTTAATCTTTCTTTCTGTTTTAGTTTTATTGATGTGTTCATTTTTTTCTTTCTATTAGTATTACATAGAAGACAAATCCATCCCATTCTTTATAAATCTGCATCTAAAATTAGTAGTAAAGAAATTTTAATTTTTTTTAGTGGTTCAAGATAATGCCTTTTCTAAACAAATGTAATTGAATTTATATGGAGAAATATCCCAGGAAGCTTTCTTGGATGAACATCATATCTTCATTACTGTTAAATATAATTTTGAATACAAAATTTAGTAATATAAGTCCATTCTGTGATGTACTCTTACCTGTACTTGCTTTCACATTGTGAGGATGAAGTTCTTAACTCCCTATTTTGTTCCACTGACGTCATATATATACTTACATTCATGCACACACACATGAAAACTTAGTGGCTGTTTTATAAAATAGCCATTTTATTGCTCAGGGTTTTGTAGGTCAGGGCTTATGCCTGGGCTCAGCACATTTGGTTTGTCTCTTCTCCAGATATCAGCTGCTGTGTTTCTTCCGGGATCCAGGATGATCTCACAGAGGGCCTAGATGCTGGCTGTCCTCTGGGGTACATAGATTCTCCTATGTGTGACCTCTCACTCTCTCCATGAAATGTATCACCATTAGGCAGTTTAGAATAATTTTTATACTTGGTAGCTTAGATTTAAGAATGACTACAGCAGCGTAAGGCCTTGTAAGACTTAAGCTCAAAGTCATCTTAACGATACTTCCTCAGCATTTTAGTGGTTAAAACAAGTCATAGACCCAGCCCAGATTCAAGTGGAGAGAAAAAACAATCTACTTCTTGATGGGCAGAGTGGAATATATATACAGAGATGAAGAAATTGTCGGTAGCCATCTTTGCAGCCAATCTACCATCATACATTTATATGTATATGTATATGTGTGTATGTGTGTGTGTGTGTGTGTGTGTATGTATGTGTGTGTGTGTGTGTGTGTGTATATATATATATATATATATATATATATATATATATGCACTGGTATGTGTACAATAAGTGTATTTTTTATCCTAAATGTTTTCTTTTTGCTGGTATGTAGAAATACAAATTTTTATGTTGACTGTATCTCGTGACCTTGCTAAAATTACTATTTAATTATCATACTTTGTTAGCAGATTCTTTACACTAGATAGACAATCATCAATCTTTATGTGTTTAATAGGCATCTGACATTTACCTTTGGTCAATTGGTGATTAATCACCCTCAGCCTTTATTTTTCTCCATTGCATCATCAGCACTTAGCAAGAGCCTTGTGACTCTATCATTTTTATAATTGGTAGTTCCTCCAAAGTTTCAAAAGCCTGAGATACTATAGTAGCATGGTTCACCCTGGTAAACACTGTTACAACTTGCCACAGGCTGTTCTAAACTTTTCCTTCTACCAGCAATGGATTTCTCATTGCCAGCCAACTGGTAGGAGACACAACTCCACAGTAACATTTTGCTGTCTGTTTTCCTGGAATATTCCTAGTACCGAGCATGTTAGAACAAATTCCCTAGGAAATAGACTCTGACATGAGTATTGGGGGGTGCCCTCTGGATCAGCATCTGTGTGGGGAGTAGAGGAAGTAAGATGGGCAGAGGAAGGTGTAGAGCTGTGATGAGTGGCAACAAAGGCCTCAGCTAATGCCATGGGGAGCTCTGGGACTGGGATGTCCCTTCACATGGGCCAGACATTGATGACTTTGCATCAGCCAGTCATTGGATGTAGGCAGCCTTCAGAGCAGAGAAGTGACCTTGGGCAGGTTGTCTCTTTGGCTCGGGGAATTCCTGGAGCAGGACTTAGCTAAGAGGCTTGTCTTGCCAATGTTTCCAGCACCTAAGAAAGTGAGTGGGTTAGTACTGAGGGGGAGAACTGAGATGTCCACGTGGCACCCACTACCCTTGGGTTGCAATTACAATGATGTTAGACTTTTTCATTGTGTCTCATATGTCTCTTATACTCTTCTCTGTATTTTTTCATCCTTTTTCCTTTGTAAATAAATCAGGATTTTTTTTTTTTCTGACATATTTTTTTAAGTCACCAATCCCTTCTATTCTGTCCAACTTGTTATTCAACTTATATAGTGAGCTCTTAATTTTAGTTACGGCATATTTTATATTTTAGACTTCTACTTGATAGTCTTTCTTAGTTTTCATTTCTCTGATACAATTCTCTTATTGTCATTTTGAACATTTTAATCACATTTAGTTTAAGTACATGTCTAAAAATTCCAATATCTGGATGATCTATGAGTCTGTTTTTGTTGCCTGTGTTATTTTTATGCTACTTTTCCTTGATATGCCCAGTGATGTTTTATTTTATACAGCATATTAGCTTGGACTGCCATACATAACAAAATATCATAGACTGGGTGGCTGAAACAAGAGGAGTTTATTTTTCACAGTTCTGGAGGCTGGAGATCCAATATCAAGGTGTGAGCTGATTTACTTCCCCACTTTCTTCCCCAGAGGACTGTTTTCTTGTCGTGTCCTCACACAGCAGAGAGAAAGAGGGCTCCTGTCTCTCTTCCTCTCCTCACAAGGACCCTAGTCTCATCACGGGGACTCCACCCTCATGACTAATTTAAACCTAATTACTTCCTGAAGGTCCTACTTCCACCCATTACATTGGGGCTTAGGGCTTCAACATGTGAATTTATGGGAGACACAAACATTCAGTCCATAACACTGGACATTGTATGAAAAATTATAGAAGCTGCAGAGAAAATTCTATCTTCTAGCACGCAGCTAGATTAGGAACAAAACACTTTAATCCAAACAGGGGCTGTACAGACTAGCGGATGGGGTTCAGAAATGATAAGTCTCAGTTTCCCTCTGGTTTTTCCTTGCTCTGGAATAAACCCTAAGAGACCCCAACTGGAGTTTAGGGAGCTTAACTTCCTTCTGTTTTTCGTCACTTTGGAGTAAAACCTAAAAGACCCAACTAGAGTCTGGCGTGTTTCCTAAGTCCTCTCCTTCCTAATATTTTCTCAAATCCAATTTTTACCTCCTTAGTAATATAAAGCTGCCAAGGGTCCCATGCATCTTTTCAGTTCCTTATTTGTTTGGCTTCTTAGTCTTCTGCCTTGTTAAGAATTGCAAAGACCTCTAAAGGAAGGCTGTCTCAGAGTGCTGGGTTCACTCCTCTAGTCCTCCGTTCTTTCAAGATCTTGGTTCCTGCATTTATAGCTACCTTGGCTTATATAAACCCTAATTTTCATTGCCTTAGCTGTTTGCCACTGTTGAACACTCTGCCAGCTTCTGTTGTTTGCAGCTTCTACCTGATGCTGGTAACTACTTGAGAAATTAGCAAAGGTCCTGAGGTATGTGCGTTTTAACCTCCAATGAGCTTCTCTTCTCTCTAAGATCTTGGCCCTAAAATCCTAGCAAACTCAGAGCTCTTCAGTGCCTGTAAGAACACACCTTCTTGTCTATGTGTATTTTTTATATGGATTTTCTAGGAGTTTTAAGCAGGAGATTGGCTCTGTTACAAGCTACTCTGCCACTGAAACAATTTAACTTATATTCTGCCACCCTTTCTTCAAAATAATGTAATGGCTAACAGTCAAGAATCAGTAATTCTGTAGAACTGGGAGCTTAGCTATGTGGCCTGGGGCAAGCCACAATTACCCTCTTAGTGCCTCAGTTTTCTCTTCTATAAAATAAAGATTATAAGTGTACTTATCTCGCATACTTGCAAATACTGAATAAAACAGTAGATACAAAGCTATTAGTACAGTGTCAAACTCAAATAGGCAATTTAAATGTTTGTTCTTAATTGTCAAAAAGCTTTCATTATTCTTTCACATTGTCCACTGTTTTCTTTTGCTTTAACTCTGGTGTCGTTTCCTGTACACCTGGATCAAACATGTGCCGAGAATGTCCCAACGTGGCTGGTTGGCCAGAATCAAATCCTATTAGCTAAAGTAGCAAGTGAACCATTTAATAAGAGTACAACTGATTGTGTTTTATGAATGTTTTTTCGGTTAGTGTAATTTTCACCTTTTGGCAAGTTCAATGTTCACTGTAAAATGTTGTGAGAAAACCTGTATGAAAAAGGACATTAAATCCCAAGTGGTATATTGCTGAGCCAGAGGCGTGGGTTGTATTCCTGAGCTCAGATTATCTTTTGTGCAGAACAAAAAGAATGAGAAAACACTTTTGTGGCATTTGAAATTGATAGTACGACAGGTGAAGCACACAATAACATTTCAAGAAATTCAAGTTTTAGCTACTCATGTTCAGAAGTATTTTATGGCTTGCCCAATCTTATACTCTTTCTCCTGATTCCTAAGAGAAAGGGAGAAGAAAAAGTTTCAGAATTATATATTTAATGCTTTATTATTGTTACTGTAACATTATTGACATGTTTATTATCTGTTTGTAGCCTATATATAACTGATATAAACATACTGCCAAAGAAAATACAATTATCTACTACTTAAGGATTTTTTAAAGAATGAAAGTGTTTCTATTAAAGAAAAATAGGCTTATTACTTTTTAAAGACAAAATATAAATGCTGGGCTACTGTGTATGGCTTTGGAGATTATGCATGGGCAGTATCATCAACTGTGGAGACATCATAAATTGTGCATTTACAAATAGACAGTTGTTCATTAAATATGACAGTTTTCTGATATATGGAAGTAAAGTGTTTGAAGAAGTTGTGCTTTTTTCTAACATGGACAAACACTTGTATTATCAAATATCAGCCTTAGCACTAAGCATAAAATAGTAAAGAGATATCACAAAAATCACATCACTGAGGAAAAAAATCACTGTCAAGGATTGGTTACCTATTTCACAAAACTATGTGTATATATGGAAGAGTATTTTCAGGTACAAATGTATAAATACATAAATAAAATCACTGCAATACAATATACTGATTTTTTTCACGAATGTGTTATAAGTATTTTTCCATGTCATAAATATTGAGCTGCGTCATAATTTTAGTGGTTATGTTGCATGTCATCATATGCATGCAGAGTTGTGAACTTTATTTGCTCAATCTCCCATTGATAGATATTTGTTTTTTTTCCAACTCTTAGTAATATAAATAACCTTGCACTGAACATCAGTGTATGCACATATTTCCATAATTATATGGTTACTTCCTAATAAAATCATTAGATCCAAAGTTATTCACATATATAAGACTTCTGATGTGTATTGCCAATATTCAGTGTCAGTAGTGGAGAAAAGGGAGCCCTCTTGCACTGTTGGTGGGAATGTAAATTGATACAGCCACTATGGAGAACAGTATGGAGGTTCCTTAAAAAACTAAACATAAAACTACCATATGACCCAGCAATCCCACTACTGGGCATATACCCTGAGAAAACCATAATTCAAAGAGTCATGTACCACAATGTTCATTGCAGCACTATTTACAATAGCCAGGACATGGAACCAACCTAAATGTCCATCGACAGATGAATGGATAAAGAAGATGTGGCACATATATACAATGGAATATTACTCAGCCATAAAAAGAAACGAAATTTAGTTATTTGTAGTGAGGTGGATGGACCTAGAGTCTATCATACAGAGTGAAGTAAGTCAGAAAGAGAAAAACAAATACCATATGCTAACACATATATATGGAATCTAAAAAAAAAAAAAAAAATGGTTCTGATGAACCTAGGGGCAGGACAGGAATAAAGATGCAGACGTAGAGAATGGACTTCAGGACATGGGGAGGGGGAAGGGTAAGCTGGGACAAAGTGAGAGAGTGGCATGGACATATATACACTACCAAATGTAAAATAGCTAGTGGGAAGCAGCTGCATAGCACAGGGAGATCAGCTCGGGGCTTTGTGACCACGTAGAGGGGTGGGATAGGGAGGGTGGGAGAGAGACGCAAGAGGGAGGAGATGTGGGGATATATGTATACATATAGCTGATTCACTTTGTTATCCAGCAGAAACTAACACAACATAGTAAAGCAATTATACTCCAATAAAGATGTTAATATATATATAGGATGTAGTTCTGGATAGTTGCCCACAAAATTGAAATCCTATTCCTTATTTTCAACAATAAAGAAAAATGCTTTTGTTAAAAGACTTTACCAAATATTTTTTCATTCACTAAATAAAACTAATAGTGCTGTATACTAAACTAGTTCACAGATCTAAGAAATATCAATTGATATTTTATTATATTTGTAACAAATAACAGTTATTTTATAAAATATTATTAAATAAATAGTGATTAAACTGTTGATCACTTCTGGCTAAGAATGGGTGAGGAACATTTTACTACTCTTGGATCTCATATATGTAAATTCAGAATCTTTATTATAGGGTTTTATAGTCATTAAACTATGTATATTTTAAAAGACCAATTTAACCTGGTTGTATTTCAAATTATTACAAGAAAAATCTTTGTTTTTTTCAGTAACAACCTTCGCTTACCATCAACATTTAAATATTACATATGAATGCCTTATATCTTTGCTGGATCACACAGAATCAGGAGTATTTTAATACTATATGGTCTTCAGTGGTATTTATAAAGTTTTTTGTTGATAAAGCAAAATGCTTTCTCTACCCATAAAACATTTTTCTTAAAATTAAATTGTTTCCTAGCTTTCAAATACAAACATCTCTGAAAGTTGTTTTTTTTATCTTCCAGTCATATTTATAAATTGCGCTTTGCTGTGAGTGAACTCATCTGCGACAACAAGCTGTCATTTTCGTTTCTGTGTTGATATACATCTATTCATGAAAAATCCTTGGCAAATTCCAATCATTAATAAACTGGGTTTTAGGGGGTTCCCTGGTGGTCTAGTGGTTAGGATTCGGCACTTTCACTGCTGTGGCCTGCACTTCAATCCCTGGTTGGGGAACTGAGATCCCTCAAGCCGCGCTGCCAGAAAAGAAAAGAATAAATAAAATAAACTGGGTTTTATATTTGTTATACCACCAAAACCATGAAGAGAGAAAGGATAATATACTTCTGTTTTTAAAGTTTCTAAACAATATACTTGTCCGTTTTTTTTTTTTCCAAAGTCTATTCATTTCTAAGCAGAATTGCAGGATTCTTGAACTTTCCAAGTTTTATAGGCTTGATTTTACATTGATTTTTATTTCTGAAATAGATAATATTAATTTCACTTATCAAGGAACTCAAATTACTATTGAAGTGTCCTCAAAATAACTCTACAGAATTTCTATTAAATATGAATAGATAATTAGGTCATAACCTATTTTAAAAACTAACTATTGCTTCTATTTTATTATTTAGGAATAGCTTGATAGATTAAATTTTATAGAGCTTTTGGTTATCTGAATATATTACTCGTTTTTAAAATGAGACTAAGTCTTCATTTTCAAGGTGTATGTCATGTTAGAGATGGATGATAACGACAATATTTGGATATATATGTACTATACATCATATATGTATATACACGTACATATATTTATGTGTGTATATATATATGTATTTTATATATGTGTGTATATATAGTACATATATATATATATATATATATATATATATATATATATACCATATGTGTGAGATAAGGGGCCATTTTTTTAGAATTCATAAAGCTGTGCTTACCCAGTTTTACAATAGAATCCTCTTGCAGTATCTTCATATGTGTGTTCTAATTAGATTTGTGCAGAAAACATTCTACAAAGTCAAACCCTACTGCTCATTAATTGCTTACCTAGAAAGTGTTTTTATTCTCCACAATATTTTTCCACTTACTGGAACAATCTCACTCACCAAGTAAAAGCCCAAATTAAATGGCTCTTCTGTCATATCTCCCTTTAAAGCTCCATGCAGAATTAATAATTTCTTTCCTTGTACTCCTACACCAGTCTGGTTCAAAGATACCTTCATTACTGCTAATCAAATTATAGACTTGATTTCACTTTGAGTCCTCAAAAGCAAGGACTATATTTAATCCGTGTATGTACACCCAGCAAGTGGGTGAATGAATGAGTCGCTCAAGTACGCTTTGATGTAGACCTTAATAACATATAGCCAATAGGATATGCACTATCTCATTTGTAATAGAATCCCTGTTTTACAGATAAGGAAATTGTGACACAAAATAGCTAACTAACTTTGAAAAGTTGCATGGCTTATAACTAGAAAATGTCAGATATTAACCATGGTCAGTCTAATGTCAGAGTCTCCACATTTATGAATGTCTGTCATTGCGGATTGATCGTCAGATAAATGCTCTTATTGTTAAAAATAGAAACTGCAAAAGAAACTTGAACAGTTACACAACCAGCGAGATATGGCTGTTTTCTCTGATATTGGTTGGTCTCCACATATCTAACTTTGGTACAGATTAATTTTGGACAGAACAAATTTTATTCTATGAGTAACCATCAGGATGGCTAAACAGAAAAGCCAGTCAGCCTTCCCAAGGGGTGAATGAATCCATTTAGCGATTCACTCTTGAGCATTTCCTTTGTGTTCAGCGCTGTGCCCTGTACCAGGAGGCACTGTGAAAGCCATTCTGTTCTGAAGGGCTTGCAAACTGGATACGAGTGACAAGACTAACAAGCATGGACTTGAAAAGATTCACTTGTACACATTTAAGATAAGGATTTTTTGTTGAGGGGGGATAAGCAAAGGCTCTAGGTCTCAGAGAACTTTTCATGGAGGAAATTAATTTTTTAAAAGATTTTGTTGGAGAGGGAAAAAAGTAACATTCCAGGTAAGGCAAACAATTTAACTGACAATCAGAGGACCTAAGAGGTTTTTTTTTTTTTAACCAGTTGGAAAGAGAGTTGAAGGATGTATGTCCCTTTCCCAGTGTGAAGTGATATCACTTATAGTTGATAAGTATGTATATATTCAAAGTGTTTTCATATTGACTATTTCATTTAATCCTCACACAATTTCTGAAGAGTGGGCAAGGCTGACGTTGTTCTCATTTTATAGATGAGGAAACTAGAGTTCTGCAGAGGTTAAACAACTTTCTAAATTCAACTCTTCTCTAAGATAGAGAAGCATATTATATAGCACTATAAATGTATGCCACTTCCAGATAGTTTCATGTGCTTTTAATTCAGTTTTATAGTGAGCATAATTTTTTAAATCCAATTGTCCCTCGGGATTCTTTTGATTTTCTTTTTTTTTTTTTCCTCCCCCGTGACTGTCTAACAGCAAACCACTTGTGATGGCTAGAAAGTATGAACTGGATTTTTCTAGGAATGGAGGTGTCAAAGCTAAACGGTGCTCTTCTTAGTAAGAACATGCATCTGTTTTTACAGAGATCCAAAATAAGTATGTTTTTGGTGGAATACCAACCTCTGAGGTTTTTACTCGAATCTGCTGTTTGCATGTAAAATTGGGATTGATTTTAACATAATGAAAAACTATTGATGTTTGTGAAATGAATCTATATCCATCTAAATTTACTTTAGCTCAGATTTTAAGATTAAAACTTTAATTTTACCAAGCAGATTAGCATCCCATTAGAATTTTTATATGTGACAGCTTTCCCTAAATGCCTTCAAAATGGCAGTAGTTTTTTATGGTTGAAGCAAGTGCTACTGGAAAATGGCTGCCTCACGTTCCCCCAAAGAATGGGCTAATAGACCCATTCATCCCCAAATTGAAGGTTATTCTTGGTGGCGGTAGGGCATGTCAGAGTTTTGTTTATTTGCTTGCTTTCTGATCTTACTTGACATAAGGAAGCTGTCCGTGGAAACCCGTATTAATTCTCAATGAAGGGAAAAAGACAGGAAACTGTAAGGGCAGCAGACAAAGTACATATTTGGGGAACAATTTTATTTTTTTTAAAAAGTAAACCTTTTCCCAGAGAATATCTGAAACTTGTGAGACAAAAAATACAGGGAAAGGAGCACAGGATTTGTACTAATTTGAACTGGTTTAGGGCTTTGTTCTGCTACTTACTGTGTGACTTTGAAAAGTCACTGGACTAATCAGGGTATGAGTTTTCATGCTTATCAAATGGGAATGACAACAATAGATTGAAAGAATGAGACAAATAGCTAGCAGAAAAGAAGCATTCCTGGAAGAAGGCCCAGCATGTAAACATCGTGGGGAAAAGGGAGAGCATATCATGTAGCTGAGTGCTGTGGACATGGACGTGTAGAATAAGGCGAGGAATGACAGAAGTTGGTTGATTTAGGACCTTAAACGCCACACAAAGGAATTTGACTTCATCCTGACAGCAATTACAATTACTGAGTGTTCTCCGTGTTAACCAGGCAATGTTATCACTTTGCATACATTATTTTATCTAATCAGCACACCCTGTGAGGATACTGAGGACCAGAGAAGCTAAAAAACTCATGTACATATAGCACAACTGGTAAGTGTTAGAGGCAAGATTCAAATCCTGTTTTGCCTGATTTCAGAATCAGGGCTTATCCACTCATAAGTCTGCTTCGAAAGGTATCAAACCCAAGAGTGACATGATCAGATTTTCTTTTAAGAAAGTGTCCTCTGACTGGGAGGAAGAGAACTGATCTGGGGAAGAGGCCTAACTGGAGACAGACCAGTGGTAAAGCTGATGCAGTCATGTCGAAATGAGATGATGGTCAGAAGTAGAGGCAATGCACTCAAGAGATATTTAGAAAATAGAATCAATAGGACTTAGCAGTTTATTAAGTGAAAATAAAAAGAAAAAGATAAAACATAATGCATCCAGAGTTGTTTTTTTGTAAACATTTTCCTCCATCCATTCTATACCATAGCTATGCTTTTAAGCACTATTTACTATTACCTCATAGTCACTCTGCTTGCCTCTGAGCCTTCAATTTTGCTATTTCTTCTAGCTGGTGAAGAAGTCTCCCTACTCCACCCACCCTACTAACTGTGACAAAGAAATCCTACCCCCTCCCCTTTTAAAAGACTTCTCTTATTGTCCCAAACTTTAGTGATATCTTCCACTTCTGGAATCCTCATATATCTCAGCATCTCTTGAAGAGCTTATTGAGAACTCCCTGTGTACTTTTTTCTTTCATTTCAAATGTACCAGGAACACAAACTCTGCCCCCCTGTTCTTTAAAGAGTAATGATGGCTTCTTGCACAGAATAGGTGTTAAATTAGTATCTGTTGAATTTGATTCAATACAGGCGTTTCTCAGTGTGTGAGATCCATTAATTTGGTAAATATTGTAATTCATGGCTCTTCAGTCCCCTCATCAGAAAGGTATTTTTGGACTCCTATCTAAAGTAGTTTTGTGACTCATGCCCCCTTTCTCTATCTCATTACTTTATTTCCTTTATAACACTTGTTACTATCTGAACAAGACTGGCTACAAAATTGGCAGAGTCCAGGACAAAATGCAAATGCAGGCCCCTTGTTAAAAATTACTAAGAATTTCAGGAAGGCAATTGGCACTAATTAAACTAAGTTTGAGGCCCTTTTAAAGGCAGGGCCCTATGTGACTGCACAGGTTATCGGCCCATGAGGCCAGCCCTGAATCTGAAATTATCTTTTAAATTTTCATATATTTTTTGTTTCAAATCTTTCCCCCTTTCCATTAAACTCCAGGAAAGCAGCGACCACACCTGTCTTATACCCAATGCCTAGACGAAAAAAGAAACTGGCAGATGGTACTACCTAATTAGTATCTGTTTAATAAAAGAATAGCTTTAGATTAGACTTTCGCATTTTGAAACTTTTGAGGGCAGTTGTCCAGACAAAACCCTTTCCTCTATGTAATCTTACACCGTGGTTCTGATCTCTGCTACATAATGTATCAAAGAGATGATGACAGTCATGATTTTTTAAATTAAAATCCAACACTTACCATGTTGAATAGCTCTAATTATCATCACTAGGATGTGTCCATGGACTGAATGGCCCAGCAAGACTCAATTACCATCACTCCCTTAAGGCACTTCTTCTCTAAATGTATTTGAGGTTCTGTAATAGCCAACAATTTTAAGAATATTGCTACTCATTCCAGTCAGTGCCTATTTTGTGACGTAAAGGCCTTAATTCTCCATTCCTGCCAATCTTGCTTCTTTCAAAAGCATTAAATTAACTTTTATGAAGAAGAGAAAGAACCTGACTGAAGGCAGTAAGAGGTTAATTTAAACTATTGTTGCTGTGACATGGTGGTACTTCACGTAGTGTAATATCTTCATCAGATGGAATTCAAAACTTTAGGGAAAAAGAATTATAGGCTTTCAGGCACTCAAAATACTTTTTGAGATGTATGTGAAAAAGATAATTGAAGAGTTTGGATTGACCTTTGAGAAGATGTTGGAAGGTAGTTTGAATCCAATCAAACATTGTTTTAAATAATAGGTGAATTCTCAATAGAGCTATGCAATACCCATTTCTAGAACAGGTGGGAAAAATATTTTAAGGGAAAATTCCATTATTTCCCTTAAAACTCTATCTTTCAGCTTTATAAATGTGGATTAGTCTCCTGAAGTCCAGAATCACATTGATATTAGTGATTATATAACTACTTGTAAAGAACAATCTACTAAAATATAATAAGAAAACCTGTCATTTGTTAAGGTTCCATGATGTGCAACACAGTGTGCTTAACTACTTTAAAAATGTTATCTAATTTAATCCTCATAACAATCTTAGAGGTAGATATCCTCCCTCCCTCCCTCCCTCCCCCATTTTACATATAAAGAAATCAAAACTCAAAGAAATTAAATACTTTGACCAAGGTCACAAGTAAAAAAGAAAAGCCAAGATTACAGCCAAATTTGAGTTGGAAAGCAAACATGTCATATGACTATCACAGCTTTTATCTGAACAGATAATTTATATCTGTGATAATTTCTAATTTTGCCTTATTTTTCAGAGTGATGAATAGCCTTGCCATAACTAAAATAACTAAGGTTCTGTTTTATTTTATTTGTGCTGATTGTTTCTTTTTTTAATTAGTAACCAGCCAAATGTGGAAACATGAATTAAAGCCAAATACTTCAAGGTATTTTATAACTTGTTTGCTCAAAATGACCTTCCCATCACAAATGGCTGCACGAAATTATCATGCTACATCAGGATGGAGTATCTGATGCATGTTGGTAGCATACGAAGTACATTGTTATGCTACACTGCTGAAACTGAAATTCCTCAACTGCTCTTTCCTCTCCTGAAATATCCTCAGTGAGGTTCATTCCTCTGTTTGAAAGTGCTACGTCCAGAAGGTTTTGAGAGAGTGCAAAAATGGTCCCAGAGATTGCTAACACTTTTGTCCATCAGAGCCCATCAGTTTATTAGATTACCTTATCAAAAACTTGAAGGTATGTGGGAAAATATAGGTTCTCTTGGGGAATGGCACATAAGAACAGAGAAGTCTGTGAGGTTCTCTGAGAGGAATAAATGTAAGAAAAATCATATTTAAGAGGGTGAAGATAGGTACGGATGAAGATAAATTTGAGGGTAGAGTGAGAGAGCCTAAAGCATCTTCCTGAAGTGACTAGCATGTGACAGGAGCTTCAACAAGAGTGGCCCAAAACTGTGGGAAACATGAAAGGGAGTTGACTAAAGAAAGGCAAGATCGAAATAGGAATACTTTCATTAGGGAGATGAGAGTCTGTACCCAAGCCCAGACCTTTGAGGGTTGGATGCTGAGAAGACAGCCGCAGCAGCTGCAGTCTTGGCAAAGGGAAATAAAGTGATAGTGATGTAGAAAATTAAGCAATAGTTGCAATGGGTCAGGGTGTTTGAGGTGCTCATATGATCCTTGTCCCTTGCTACAAAGCCACAAATATCAAATTTAGAAAAAATGAATATGTTATAATATGAAATAAGGCTTATTTACTAAGGTACAAAAGTGAGTGAAATTTCTATTTGCAAAACAGAAATAGATGTAGATAATTCTAGCCAAAAAAAATAAAAAGAAAGAAAAAGAAAAGAACCTAGTACCTACATGATTTGGGGATAAAATTGAGTTATATCTGAAATTTGGCTGTATAATCTCCCTTTGACTGTATTCTTTGCTTGTGGGGACACTCAGGTCCAGAAGAAAGAACCAGTGAATTATGTTCAGAAGACATGGATTCACTAGGCAGCCCTGTTATAGTTCACTTACCTTCTCCTGGCCTCTGTTTCTTCACCTGTAAAATGACAGGGTTGCTTTAAGAGATTTCTTTTGTCCATTTTCCCTGCAGTGACATCGGCTCATTATAAATTTAGTATTTTATTTCCTTACCTAGAGAACCTTTTCAAACACTCACATTTCATTCCCTAGGGATCATTTTCTGCACAGTGTTGACATTCTTTTGTGTTGTGAATTCTTCTGTTAATTTAAAATACTGAACATTGTCAGTCTGACACACAGGGCTTCCATCCCCCTCCATTCAGATGTCCATGGGCTTCACTCCTTTCCTTAGGCATCAGAAGGCAATTACCCCATTTCAACTTGGCTACACATGATGATTTTGCTCTTATTTTAAAAACATTAGCAAAAGGCATTTCTGCTTCAGGTTTAATGATCTCAGTGATGCTCGTGTAGTGAGTAGCATTGTATGATATTCTACCAAACTTTAGAGAAATAGTATAATTGGCTGCTTTCGTTTGCACAGTTCTAGATATTGATATTTATGGGGATTATTTCTACACAAACCCACAGAAAATGGTCAAAATTCTGAAGAAAATAACATATGTTTGCTAGCTTAGAAATTATTTTGTATTTGTGTGTTAATCTTAGAAGGCATAATTCCATGAGACAAGTTTTTGTTCTCAACCCTGCACTGATTATCAAGAAAAGGACAGGCAGTGTCATATATTCTCAGGGATTTTACTGTATATCCTAATGCATTATTGGGAATTGAAAAGAAACACAAAATATGTCCCAGTCTGGAGTTTAATTTTTAATCCATTTCATGTCTATTTTGATAGAAACCAACCTTATGGTTTCTTTTTCAGGGTAATGGTTTATTTATTTTTACAATCACACACATATGCACGCACACACACACAAAAAAAGGTTTCTCAGCTGTGGTTAAAAAAAAAGTAAACACATATATCTGGCCTACTTTTCATTTGATTAAGGCATGCATGCACCTACACTTATTCTAAGCTCCAATTTAGGTCACTGAACATTATCAGTCAGCTTATCACAGCAGCTATGCTCATAGCATGATTGTGGTTACAGAACTATGCTGAATATGCTTCTTTTGTTTATGAACATGCACGTCTATGCAAGCATGCATTTGGGGTCCCCTGATGTGTGGTAAACATAGTTCTAAAAGACAATAGTAAAATATTGGTAATGATTCAAGTCTAGAGTGAATGTGTGTATGCAGATAGATAGATAGATGTAAAAGTACAACTTCAATTAACAAGGATCAATGGTTGTTTTATGGTGTCTTTTGCCCCATCAGTGATCCCTAGAGCTCCCTGTTTTCTTCTTACCCTATGACTTCTAAACTCTTATACTTGACCATTTAGCTCCTCTCTTACCCAGTTTCATCCTAACTTAATCGTATTCTGCCCACTATGTACCTGCAGCTATGGTTGCCCCATCCCAAAATACCCCTCCAGAAAGTCAAGGATTTTCTTATCCAGGTTCTGGTGACTCTGAATTTTGCACTTCCTATATGTTTAATAAGGATGTGTGGATTTCTTCCCCATGTGGAATTCTTACATACTTTAAAGGTGGTCTGTGTAAGGAAATGGAGACATGGAAAAAATCCAACTTCAACTAGACATAGGAAACAAAAATATGAATTATGAATGGCAGTGACACAAATCATTTTTCTTTTGACATACATATCTAAAATCCTCTTATTTTTGGTATACATTTCCATTGATTTCTGAGTTCAGATCACAGAACTAACTTTCTTTTAATATAATTTCTGCTTGTGATTTATAGCAGTGCTATGTACTGAATTCTAAGCACCCATTACTGAAATACCATATGGACTGAATACATATTTCAGTGTATTGATTTGTGCCAGTAACCTCTCATCTAGAAGCCACTTCATTTATCTAAACAACTGACGCTCTCTCTAAAGAAATCTAGCACTTACTGAATTTGTATAAGGCTGCTTAGTGAACCTTACTGTAATTTTCATTGTGCTGTACTACACAATGTGTCACAAATGTGTTTGACAACAGATTTTTTTAAATGAGTCTTTTCTATTTTCATATTTTCCTCTTGCAGGTAGCAAAAGATGGGAGTCAGGAAGGCCAAGACATTACATTTCAATCGTTCATATGCTTTTATATAAAATCTTTGATTTGGAACCAATATTAGACAGAAGTTTTTCCTATTTTTTGACTATATTATGTATGCCAAAAAATGAAATATTTGAAACCTTAGGATTTTTTTAACCTGAAATATACGTTTATATGTGGAATAAAATGTTTGAGAGCCAGTCATCTGTTAAATTTGAAAATCAACTGCTTCCCTAGGAGTCTATTAGGATTTGAGATAATCAGTCCTGGGCTTTTCTATTATTTTCTTGGAATGTAAATTTTTTACTTCCTGCATCTACTGATTTCTGCCTTATGGTTGGTTCCTTTGCTCCTTTGGTTTGTAATTTTTATATTGTGAGTTCATTTCTACTGGGCGGGGGAGGGGGCTTTATAGAAGTGTTAATGTGCTCTCAGTTAGTTGTGACACTCTCACATCTTTCTGGAATTTGCTTCTGTTAACTCACGAGATGTGTTACTGGTCTTGAATTAGTTTAATATGGCTTTTTCTGACTTCTAAAAAGGATTGTATCATTACTGCCTTATATTTCTATTGATAAAGGATTTCCATCTTAGCTCAATGGATCATACTGCTAGTAGTGTCCCAAGAACACAGACTTGGAGAAGCTCAAATATGATTCAGACGCATAAAATATTACCTCAAGTTAAAAAATGATAGGTTCTTTGAAAAAATACAACTTAAAAATTGCTATTGGATATTGTTTTAGATGACTGTATCTGTGGCAGGAGTGGACAAGTACATAATATAATATCATAGGTAGACTAATACTGACTTCAGAAAAAATACTTGGGAATAATATACTGAGACAAGTTCAGTATGTGTATATTCACCTTTGTATTAAAATCAGAAAGCCTGATATGATAATCATGCACACTTACCTTGTTAGATAAATATATTCTAGAGTGGAGTAGAGATACATTTCAGAAAATGTATACTTATAAAAACTATGTCTAAGTTTTGGTCTAAGGAATTATAGTCTCTGACTTTCTTGATAAAAAAGACCCTAATATATTTTGGGATATAATGAGTGGTATCAAAAATAAGAAGTCTCTAATGAGTCAGATAAAATACCAAAATTGGGAAATTTCTATTACTTAGAAGGAAATACTTTTAAATAGAGTGATAAGGGACAAGAAACATAATATTCCTGAACACCTATTTTGTGTCAAGCAGTGTGAGGATATTTTATGTTCCTTTTTTTTTTTTTCTTTAATCCTCACAATCATTCCTTTCTACAAATGAGGAAACTAACCCAAAGTCAAATATCAATAAACAGTGGTGTTGATTTTCAAACTGGGCTCTTTCTAAAACCCCAAATCTCTGTTTTTCCTTAATGTAATGTTTTTCAGTATAATACAGACGGTCCCCAAATGATGATGGTTTGACTTATGATTTTTCCACTTTACGATGGTGTGAAAGTGGTATGTGTTTAGTGGAAGCATGCCTTAAATTTTGAGCTTTTCCCGGGCTAGCAATATGCAGTATGATACTCTCTCATGATGCTGTGCAGGGCAGCCAGCCTCAGCTCCCAATTAGCCAAGCAATCATGAGGGGAAACCATCAATACACTTAACAAGCGTTCTGTTCCCATACAACCGTTCTGTTTTTCACTTTCATTACAGTATTCAATAAATTACCTGAGATACTCAACACTTTATTATAAAACAGCCTTTGTGTTAGATGACGTTGTCCAACTATAGGCTGATGTAAGTGTTCTGAGTATGCTTAAGGCAGACCAGGCTTAGCTTTGATGTTTGAGAGGTTAGGTGTAGTAAATGCCTTTTTCATTTGCAGTATTTTCAACTTAATGAGGCTTTATTAGGTTGTAACCTCATCATAAATCTAGGAAGATCTCTACTAGTTTTTCTTTGTTTTTTATTTTTTTATTTTTTTTTACATTTTATCACAGCATTTACTGAGAAATAAGCAGAAGCTGATTAAAATTATTCTTTCATTTTCTCTTTTTAATTGAAATGAATCCCCAAATTGAGAGTGGTGGTAAGATTCCATTTTATTATAATTTTCTAGGACTCTGAACAAACAAGTAATGCAGGTATGAATCTCAATAAGAACACATTTGTAAACGCAACACATACATTTTAGAATCATAGATGAGCAATATGAGTTGGCAAAAATTGCTTGTCATACTTGTGATTTTCTTAAGTGCTTTCTTACAAACGATGTTTTATTTGTTTTAGATTTTGCTGGTTCAGTTGAGTGTAGTCCCAGCTGATCTAAAATTTTAAGAAAGGGATACCCAATTTGCACATATAATCATTTCCTTTGCTGTCAGAATATTTATATATATATATATAAAAAGAAACATGAGAAGCATCAGTAATGATTCAATCAGTACACTGATACCATAAATTCCCTGTTTTGTTTTGTTTTTTTTTCTCTCTCTACTGCCAGTGTTACTCTGGTGGTTTTGGTTCATAGATTTACGGCCCCACCTCTAGGTAGTTTAATCTACAGATAGTTTGCTACTCTATACTTATGTCAATAAAAATAAATATTCTTCTGATTCCTCCAGTACTTAAATTACTACACTATAAATTTTTCTATATATCTAACCCAAATTTCACAAGACAAAAATTATGAAAGGGAAAACAGTGTTCTCTTTTTATAAGTATAATAATATTTATATTTAAATATTATTATATTGATAAAATATTGTATTAAATATAATAATACAATCCCTATGAATAATGCAGTCCCTTACTGGATGATTACTTTTTCCATGAACTGGACTGAGTGTTCGTGGGTTAGGTATTTTATTCCTTACAACAATTATAGGAAAGAGATGCTCTGATTCCCCAGTTTTACACATGAGCAAGTGAAGAACTGAACTTCAGCAGGGTTAAGTAACTTGAAATAAAATAGTAATAAAATTAATAAAATAAGAGGAGATAAGTAGGGGCACTAGTGTTTGAATCAGGCTTTTTGATGCCAGAACTCATATTCTGAGTAACTTTGGTATACCAATTTCTAAATTTCTTTATTGTAGAAAACTTAGAATAAGGCAAAAAATTCCTCGTATCCCACCACCACCCAGAGGTAGCCACTTTTATTTCATGGAATATCTTTTCTGTGTATTTGATGCTTATGCCTTCTCTGTGCATATATCCAACAGAATTGTGTGTCACCACAAAACATGTATAAGTGTGTTTATAGAACCATTATTCATAATCACCTTAAAGTGGAAGCAGCCTAAATATCATCAACAGTTGAATGGATGAATAAGTCATTGTATATTCATATACTGGAATCCTACACAGTAATGAAGATAAACTACTGCCATACACATCATCATGGTTGATTCTCAAACATAATATTGAATAGGAAAAGCCAGACACAAGATCAGACATCCTCCATGATTCATTTATTTAAATTTCAGAAATAAACAAGTCAATTTATGGTGTTTGAAGTCAAGTAATAAGAGCATGAACTAAAATGGTGGTGGTGAGAATAAAGAGGAGAGATAGTAAAGGTTAAACAAAAACATGAAAATACTTGTACGTGGTGATGAAAGAGAAAGATGAAGCAAAGATTGACTGCAATTTTAAGTTGGAGGGAAACAGGAATAGTAAAAGTAGGGAAAACCACGTGAAAGGCTGCACATAGGGTACGAGTATTGGCTTGAGTGATGTGACTCAGTGGTGACAGTGGAATGTCTGGATGAGAAGCCCCTCGGAACGTTGAAGCCATGGTAATGGATACATCTGCCAAAGAAAAGGCTGTTAAAATAATAAGATGAATCCAAGGTCTTGGACAATTCTTATTTTGGGAGGAATAAAGAGGTACGAAAAGGGGAACAGAAGAGATGTTAGAGAAATGTTAGACATAATAAATGGAAGAAGGGAAAGAAGTTACATGAGGAGGAGTGTTTGACTGAGGAATGGCATTGTGCAAAGTTCATTACAATATTCTCAAGCCCATTCTGTGCTAAGCTTATCTAATCTGCACAAAAATAGTATTTTATGAAATAAGTGCCATTATTATTCCCATTTATAGGTGAGAGAATTGAGGTCCAGAGAGATTAAGATTAATTTGCTAGTTTTCTCAAGAGCACAGAGTTAGCTAGTGACAAATTCTTGATTTAAATCTAAGTTCTCTAGCTCCAGAGCTCAAGTTTTTATTTAGCATTACAACAAAGAAAAAGCAGAAAAATACCATTGCTTTGGAAGGCAGTAAAGAGAAGAGTTAATAAAAGAAAGTATTTTCAATTATTAAGCAATTACAAAAACAAGTCACATTACTTGAGACTTTGCAATCTTGTGTTTGATAATCACCAAATTGACCTCAGGCTTCCTCTGCAACAGATGTAAGAAAGAGAACAAGTGAATGGTAATGGGAATATTTTGAAATGGAGAGGAAAGAGTTCATGTCAGATATTTTTTCAAGGTTACTGTTCCTCAACCCTATCCCCTCTTATCTCCCCTAGAAACTTACACATTAATCATTCTCCCTCCCTGTAGACTACTTCCATAATTGTCCAGCTTTGGCAAAGTCTCTTTTATACTGAAACATTCTTTTGTAATTTTACTACCTGCTTCATGGTCTCACAGACTTGCTTTAATCCCCTTACTTTGGGGAGTGGTATTGAAAACTCAAGCGTGTATCAAATCCTTCTCCTAGGAGGGAGGAGGATTTGGAATTGTTGCGGGAGGGAGGTGGGCTCCATTGAAAAAAATGAGTGAATATTGTGAGTAGAAGCCTTGATTTTAGTGAAAAGGTATAACTTTATATTGAATAGAAAAGTTGAGTTCATTCACTGTAGAACAGGGTATTTCAAGAAAACACAGTAAATTTTATGGGGAACTTTGAACTACATACTGGCAACTGCCCTTGAGTAGAAATCAGGGAAAGAAGAGGTAAAGAGGACAGAGTTTGTTCTTAGAGGAAATTATATATTAATTGTGGGGCTCATTGTGGGGAAATAGATATGAAGAGTGAAGAGAGATTGCAGTTTAAATATTTACATGTTAGTACCACTTCCTCAAGTTCCCATCAAGCTACCAGATTCTATAGCTCTAATACAGGGAAACTGAAGAAACAGCCAGGGATGCAGGATACCCGGAATGTACATATTTGAAAAACATTAATTTATACATTATGGATTTTTCTTGTTATATAGAATCATAGTTTTCTTAATACTATTTAAAGGCTCATTTTTCAACCACAAAACTTTCTCCTTCCACCTCTTCCTTCTTCTATTCATTCAGTTTATTTACTTCATTGAATGGTACCAAAGCTCAGTGTTTATTTAAGTTTGATGTTCTAAGACTCCTACTTCAGAGTAAGAGACAATAAAATGTCTGGTTTCAGCTGTCCCAGCCCCGAATCAAGGCAATGGCCTGAACGATGATTGGTCCTTTCTTGGCAGTGGCAATTTTCAGAGAGCAATTTTAATACGTTTTAAAAATATCTGCCTTCTTAGGTGTGTGAGCATTCTCCTTGAAATCCTGTTTTCATTATTCAACCTTCTCAATATATTTTACTCCTCTAAATAGAGTGCAAAAGTAAATTTTACATTAGCACTTCATATTCCAAACCAAAGTTATCCAAAGAATGAATTTTTAATGTACATGGAAAGAATAGCAAAATTAGATAGCAAATTTGCTACTTTTTTTTAGGACAGATTAAACACGTAGAAAATATGCAAAGCTGTAGTGTTAACAATGTATTAGCAAATTAAGAATTATCTCAAGAAAGAGAAAAGCCAAAGAACAAACATCAATATAATTTCCAAAAGCTACATTAAAAATGATTTCGGTATTGGAAGAAAAAAAATAATTAGATGAAGACAATGATGAAAATGGTTGAAAATGCCTTTTGTTTAGCAACTGTCTTCCCAGAGTTACAGGATAAAAATTCAATTTTGCACCAACCATGTTAAAGTCTTTCAGAGAGTATGTTAATTTACAGCTTTATTTAGCCTTAGCAAATAATAGTTTAACGTTGCATAAACCCAAACTGCAGCTTTGCTAAAGCATAGATCCTGAATTTACAATTTTATTAATTGAAACTGAAGCATATTTACCCAGGCTAATGTTATAAAACATGCCCTGGAGCAAGACACTGCCTGTGAAATTTGTTTCCAGTCTTGTCTATCTAAGTAGTTTCTTTAGGATTAAAGGACTTCTAATGATTTTCTTTATTTCTTCTACTGGTGTTAGGTGTCCATTGTTGCTTTGCCTGATCATCAGCTTCTCTGATGACTGATAACACTCAAGAAATCTGAGAGTCCAACACATAAATCATTCTTCTTGAAGAAGTTATTGCAATTCCCCATGTTGCTCAGTTATGATTTAGGAAAAACATAGGATCAAATAAATTGAATAGAATAATATTATGTCACAACCAGATTGTGAATTTGTTGTATCTCCTTTTCCTGAAATGTGTAGTTCAAGGAAAAACAATACATAGTGCCATTTTTTTTTTTCCTACAGAACTAATCTGTGGGTTTTAGACTTTGAGAGGAATTGGGAAGAAATGAAGGGGAGTGATTGTTGTAAGAAATGCTTGGTACTTGAATGATAAAGAGTTGGTTGAAATTGACAAACCATTAGAGTGCCACTGGGATTATTTTGCGAATACAGAAATATAGAGGAAGAAACATAGTTTTATGGACTCTAAACCATAAGGCAGATGAGACAGGAGTCAGTTTTGTTCATTAGGATGCCTAGCACATAATGTGGCATTAAGTAGAGACTTGGTAAAGACTCAATTAAATCCTCCTCTCCAGCTAAACCCTACAGAACTTGATTGTAATCTGTCTTCAGTTCTCACTCGTAATGTTGGAGTTCCCTAGGCTCTGGCCTAAGCCTTCTACTCTTTGCTCTGACACACTCTCTAATTTCCATACCTTAGATGCCATCTCTATGATTCCCAACGTGCATCTCTAGCCATAACCTTCCCGCTGAACTACAGACTTCCACATCCAACTTCCTGCTTGACATTTATACTCACATAACTAAGAAAAACCTCAGCCTACTGTCTGAAATAGAAGCATCACAGCTCATACACACATCCCTAAACCTGTATTCTCCACCAGTCTTGCCTTTCTCAATAAATAGCATAAACACTCAGTTACTAAGATCCCAAACCAGCAATCATCCATTACCTCTTTCTTTTACTCACTATCCAAATCCAATCCGTTGACTCTACCTCCAAAATAGATCCCAGATCTATCCAGTTTTCTCCATCCCTGCGTATACTTTAGTCTAAATCACCACAAGCTCTTGCCTGGCAAGTTTCAAAACTGATCTCTCAGTTTTTACTTATGCCTCTGCTTTCCATGTTTTCAGAGTAGCCCTAGGCATGTGTAAAACAAAATCAGATAATGTCACTCTACTTGCTTAAACCCCTCCAGTGACTTCCCATCGCCCTGAAAGTATAATCCAAACCTCTTAGCAATGACCTACCATGCAGTCCATGATCTGGCTCCCACCCACATCTCTAACTTTAGCTTTCACCTCTTTTCTTACTTTTGAGACTGCAGTTATATTGACTTTCTTCCTGTTTCTTGACTATAAGTTCACACAAGGCTTATGTGTTCATTATTCCTTTATATAAATAGTGTATCCTCTTATCTGCTGTCTTGCTCTGTGTTAGTCAGGCCGGACCATCTAATCTAAAGTATTTCTCCTCTGGGGCTTCCCTGGTGGCACAGTGGTTGGGAATCCGCCTGCCAATGCAGGGGACATGGGTTCCAGCCCTGGCCCGGGAAGATCCCACATGCCGCGGAGCAACTAAGCCCGTGTGCCACAACTATTAAGCCTGCGCTTTATAGCCCGCGTGCCACAACTACTGAAACCTGTGTGCCTAGTGCCTGTGCTCTGCAACAAGAGAAGCCAACGCAATGAGCAGCCCGTGCACCGCAATGAATAGTAGCCCCTGCTCACTGCAACTAGAGAAAGCCCTCGCGCAGCAACGAAGATCCAACACAGCCAAAATTTAAATAAATAATTAAATAATTCCTCCTCTGAACCATATCACTTGTTTCATGTTCTTCATTTTGCTCATTGTTTTAAATTACTTCCCTCTTTTATTTGTCATCTGGCTTCTAGTCTTTCTCCCCCTTGCCTCTCTATGCTGCAAAAATGTACGTAGGGAACATGTCCATGTGGTTACCACCATATCCCTAGTGCCTAGAACAGTGCACAACATACAGTAGATGCTACCAATATTTTTAATAAGTGTTAAAAATATTTCTTGAGTGAATGAGTAAAGAAAAACTTAACGAATAAATTGTTCCTTACTCATTTTAACCCACTATTTTGACATTGGCTTGTTACTACACAATTGTTGACTTACTGGATTTATCACATGGTTGAAGTATTTTTTATAATGTAAAGTATTTAAATAAGGGAACAGGGAGCCACAGGACAGTCTTTATTTTTAATAGATCTTTATTGGAGTATAGTTACTTCACATAATGGTGTTAGTTTCTGTTGAGTAACAAAGCGAATCAACCATATGCATACACCTGGCCCCGTATCCCCTCCGTCTTCAGCCTCCCTCCCATCCTCCCTATCCCACACCTCTAGGTCCATCACGAAGCACGGAGCCATTCTCCCTGTGCTATGCTGCTGCTTCCCACCAGCCAACTATTTTACATTCGGTAGTATATGTATGTTAATGCGATGCTACTGTCACTTTGCCCCTCCCACCCCATGTCCTCAAGTCTATTTTTGATGTCTGTCTCTTTATTCCTGCCCTGCAACTAGGTTCATCAGTTCCTTTTTTTTTTTTGATTCCATATATATGTGTTAGCATACAATATTTTTTTTTCTCTTTCTGACTTACTTCACACTGTGTGATAGACTCTAGGTCCATCCACCTCACTACAAATAACTCAATTTTGTATCTTTTTATGGATGAGTAATATTTCAATGTATATATGTGCCACATCTTCTTTATCCATTCACCTGTCGATGGACATTTAGGTTGGTTCCATGTCCTGGCTATTGTAAATAGTGCTGCAATGAACATTGTGGTACATGTCTTGTTTTGAATTATGGTTTTCTTACGGTATATGCCCAGTAGTGGGATTGCTGGATCATATGGTAGTTCTATTTTTAGTTTTTTAAGGAACCTCCATACTGTTCTCCATAGTGGTTGTATCAGTCTACATTCCCACCAACAGTGTAGGAGGGTTCCCTTTTCACCACACCCTTTCCAGCATTTATTGTTTCTATATTTTTTTGATAATGGCCATTCTGACTGGCATGAGGTGATACCTCATTGTAGTTTTGATTTGCATTTCTCTAATAGTTAGTGATGTTGAGCATCTTTTCATGTGCCTCTTGGCCATCTGTATGTCTTCCTTGGTGAAATGTCTATTTAGGTCTTCCACCAATTTTTTAACTGGATTGTTTGTTTTTTTGATATTGAGCTCCATGAGCTGTTTGTATATTTTGGAGATTAAACCTTTGTTGTTTCATTTGCAAATATTTTCTCCTATTCTGAAGGTTGTCTTTTCGTCTTGTTTATGGTTTCCTTTGCTGTGCAAAAGCTTTTAAGTTTAATTAAGTCCCATTTGTTTATTTTTATTTCCGTTTCCCTAGGAGGTGGGTCAAAAAAGATCTTGCCGTGGTTTATGTTAAAGAGTGTTTTTCCTATGTTTTCCTGTAAGAGTTTTATAGTGTCTGGTCTTACATTTAAGTCTTTAATCCATTTTGAGCTTATTTTTGTGTATGGTGTTAGGGAGTGTTCTAATTTCACTCTTTTACATGTAGCTGTCCAGTTTTCCCGGAATCACTTATTGAAGAGGCTGTCTTTTCTCCATTGTATGTTCTTGCCTCCTTTGTCATACATTAGGTGCCCATATGTGTGTGGGTTTATCTCTGGGCATTCTGTCTTGTACCATTGACCTATATTTCTGTTTTTGTGCCAGAATCATACTTTCTTGGTTACTGTAGCTTTGTGGTATAGTTTGAAGTTGGGGAGCGTGATTCCTCCAACTCTGTATTTCTTTCTCAAGATTGCTTTGGCTATTTGGGGTCTTTTGTGTTTCCATACAAATTGTAAAATTTTTTGTTCTAATTTTGTGAAGAATGCCACTGGTAGTTTGATAGGGATTGCATTGAATCTGTAGATTGCTTTGGGTAGTATAGTCATTTTCACAATATTGATTCTTCAAATCCAAGAACATGGTATATTTCTCCATCTGTTTATGTCATCTTTGTTTCTTTCATCAGTGTTTTATAGTTTTCTGAGTACAAGTCTTTTGCCTCCTTAGGCAGGTTTATTCCTAGGTATTTTATTCTTTTTGTTGCTATGGTAAATGGGAGTGTTTCCTTAATTTCTCTTTCTGATTTTTCATTGTTGCTGTATAGGAATGCCAGAGATTTCTGTCAATTAATTTTGTATCCTGAAACCTTACCACATTCATTGATTAGTTCTAGTAGTTTTCTAGTGGCATCTTTAGGATTTTCTATGTATAGTGTCATGTCATCGGCGAACAGTGACAGTTTTACTTCTTCTTTTCCAATTTGTATTCCTTTTATTTCTTTTTCTTCTCTGATTGCTATGGCTAGGACTTCCAAAATTATGTTGAATAAGAGTGGCGAGAAGGCCAGTCTTTTCATGGAAATGCCTGGAGGTGTGTACAGTGAAAAGGCAGGGGCCTCAAAAGCTGAAAGAAAGGGCAAAAAGAGGGGACAAAAAAGTAAAAATCTATAGTCCTTTATATTCTTTTTTTTTTTTTTTTTTTTTTTTGCGGTACGCGGGCCTCTCACTGTTGTGGCCTCTCCCGTTGCGGAGCACAGGCTCCAGACGCGCAGGCTCAGCAGCCATGGCTCATGGGCCTAGCCACTCCGCGGCATGTGGGATCTTCCTGGAGGGGCACGAACCCATGTCCCCTGCATCGGCAGGTGGACTCTCAACCACTGAGACACCAGGGAAGCCCTAGTCCTTTATATTCTAAGGACATGACACATACCAGAGGCTAGCTAAAAATCTAGAGAAACCAACAATCCTAGTTTACTGGGACTATTATGAAGGGCGGATTCCTTGCATCTGGGACTTGGACTTGAGACTTTCAGTTTTAAAATCAGGACAAGTTGGTCACCCTAGATGAAACTAAGAGCTTTTTCCCTTGCTACTTATATATTTGATAATCTTCCCTTTTATTTCTTTCGTATCTACTTCTAGAAGTAAAAGCCCCTAAAAATTTATAAAATAGCTTTGTTTGTTTGGAAAACATTAGACAGAGGAGAACCTTTGAGACTAATCTGTTCTTTGGTAGAACTGGGAGAAGAGCAAGTAGATACTACTGGTGGTGATAAGAGGTGATGATGAAGGGTAATACAATCCTGGGAAGAAGGAAAGGAGAGTAAGAGAATTTCTGTGTTCAACTAGCATTTAAATTCATTCGCATTTCAAGGACACAACCTTGAAATAGTACTGTGCTGTTGAGACCATCTGGACTGTACATGTGACTGAACCCCAGGAAGGCCTCTATATAAACTTAAGATTCTGTAGGGTTGGTGTGGAGATCTACTCATCTTGTGGCCACCCAAGACAAGCCTGGTATGTAAGTTCCCTTGTGTATTAAAACTGCCACCTGCCACTCTGAAGTGGCCTGTCTCTTTCTTGGTCTGTCCCTGCCCTCTGTGTATGGGGGCCAATGTCAAATTTCACCTGGAACTCTGAAGGTTGTAAACCAATACATTTATTATGGTTACTGATATATTTGTATTTATTTATATCATTTTGTTTTGAGCTTTTAATTTACTCAGTTATTTCTATACATAATATTTCTTTTTTTTTGGTAGGTTTTGTTTTTTCTTCTTAATAAATTTGGATCTTATACCTTCTAGCTTAAGTTCTTTTTTAGCTTTAAGTTTTATTCTCAGGTACAAGCCTGGGAATAGTTTTTTGTTAAATTCTGTCTGTGGAATTTCTCTGTCTTGTCAATAGTACCATTTCAAACCCCACACCTGTGTGGGAAATTTTCATAAGAGACATTTTAATATCTTGTCCGTGAAATCCCAAGGCTCTTGGCTAAGACTGGTAAATGTCCCAGAGAGCCAAAAGATCAGTAACTCCATACCAGTCATTTCTACTTCTTTCTTTAATTTTGGCCACTGAAGATCTCCTTAATATATTTTGCTCAGTTATATGATTCAAAGAATATTTGTTATATTTTATCCGGTTTTCTAAAGTTTTTTGTAGTGAGATTGTTGTTGGTTTACAATATCTGATGCATCTTTTTGACCAAAATGGAGCTACTTTAATTTGTATTTTTACCCAGCTCTGTAAGTAAAGATAAATAATTCACAGTTAATTATGACCAAAATAAGAGTAATTTGTACTTCAGGAGAAAAAAGTAAAACCTAATGTTTAACCTTTTTTGTTTTTTAATAAAGAAGTGTATTCTGGGCTTTGGATCAGAGGCTGTTTATGAAATATATGTAGTGAGGCTTAGTCATACCAATTCCCTTTCACTCTTGGTTCCTTTCCCTGTTACCATCATTTTCTGTCACTTCTGCTCAAGTCCTGCACTTGCTCATGCATGATATGAAAAATGAGGACTGGAGTTTTGGTATGAAGAAAAGGAAATGCTAAGAGAAAATCTAATAAAATTAGAAAGGAGAATTCCTCTGGCCACCTACGTATATATCTGTATCTATATATGTATATGCGTGTGTGTATATGTATGTCAGAGATAGATAGAGATACATATGATATGTATGTATTATATATGCAGGCATGTGTTTCAGTGATGTTATGGGAACTCAGGAATTTCATTGCTAAAATAATTTTCTGTGCCCGGAGTCGGTACCTACTTGCATTTGTTTTCATAATTATTTCTATAATTGGTTCTACAAGTAAATACAGAAATAGCTGGCTTATTCCTACCACCTGCTTATAGAGATATACAGAGAAGGCAGTAATACATATCTAATTTATTCTTCACTTCATTTTCTAACAAATAATATGATCACAATACTGGAATTATATCCAATTTAGTATTCTGTTCCTGCATTCAAACACTGGGATTATTTTTTAGAAAATAGATGCCCTTTATGAGAATTAAATAGTCAGATATAGAGAGGTGGATGGCTAATTGTAGATGCTATTTGAATAAATTTGCATATGAAAAGTCTTCAGAAAACTTCTTTTAAGAAAAAAATACATATAGGTGCATGTGCTACCCATAAACCATTTTATTTGGGATGACTCTATTCTCACACTTGCGCCAGCAACTCCAGAGTCAAAACAAAAGTTCTAAAGTTTTTGATAGGACCTTCTTTCTTCTCCGTCAATTATACACTTAGTATACACTTAGTTATCTGTTTTATGTGGAAGGATTTCCGTGTTTTGTGGATGCCATTCTCAGGACGTGATCAGAATGCAGAAGAAAAAAAGGGAATGGAAAATATATTTGACAAAAAGGAAGGGAGGGAGGAAAGAAAGATAGAAAATATGGATAAACAAAGTTAGTGAATTAGATGAAAATGTTAGAAATTACAGATAATTGAAAATATTTCTGGTACTATTCAATAGAATTAGAGATTTTGGTTGGTCCTGTTCTTTGGCAATTCCACTCAAGTGAAAGAAAATCTTTGTTGACATATCCCTGGAACAGATATCAATGAGAACATTCTCTGCTAAACATTTTCTTCTAATGGGATTTTCTTTGTTAAATTTTGGTTGTCTTTTGAATGAAACAGGAGACTACCATCAGATCATTATTCTCAGCCATCCATCCCTGAAGTTCCTAGCCCAGCTATATTTGCATTATGTCTGGCACAGAAGAGCAAGGCAACAATAAATTTCAGGGTGCTTACCACTGACATTTTTTTGCTTCCTTATCTACAAGTGCCAGCCTCAACCAATCAGTATGTAAAGTCCACACTCTATTTTTTAAGGAAATCAAAGTCATATAGGTTGCCAGATATTAATAATTATATCTAAACTCAATTAAATACAAATTCATTTTTATCAGTATTTCTGAAGGTACTTCCATAATGATATCTTATTTACTCATGCTAAAACACTTTGGTAACTTTGACCCTTGTAGGGGAAAGTGTCCACTAATGACCTGGTTGTAGACTCAACGATCAACACTGTTCCATTACTGAGTATTATTTTACTTTAGGAGCTTCCCTGAATCACAATTTAAATATATATATATTTTTTTCTTAATTATGTGTTATACCGTTGTTCTTCCTGTGAAAAGAACTGTAGAGGGTTGGAATAAAGAACACATAATTCTGAAGATGAAATATCACATTCTAGGTTTAGGCACAAAGAATCTAATAAAGTTCTCCCTCTCACCAAATGAAGAAACATTGCTCTTATTTTAAATATCCACATTAAAATGTTTACATCTGTAATTTAAAATTTAATTATTCAGTTCAGTGGTACTTTTTCTGGATATTTAATATGTTATATGAAAACAATAAGAAAGTCTTTAATAAAATAGATGGATAGCCAAGTTATAATCATCTAGGGAAAAAAGAAAAGAAACCCAGGGGCTTCCCTGGTGGCACAGTGGTTGAGAGTCCGTCTGCCGATGCAGGGGACACGGGTTCGTGCCCCGGTCCGGGAAGATCCCACATGCCACGGAGCGGCTAGGCCCATGAGCCATGGCCGCTGAGCCTGCACGTCCGGAGCCTGTGCTTCGCAACGGGAGAGGCCACAGCAGTGAGAGGCCCGCATACTACCAAAAAAAAAAAAAAAAAAAGAAACCTGATATGAGCAATTGCACAGAATTCTTTGCCAACATTTTGAAGCCCAAAGTGATTGTGGGCCTATAAGGAGAATGAAGGATGAGATATTGTGAATGTGTAATACACCTGCATGCTTCACATAGGCAGTCTGATCTGACATAATTAATCGGCCAGAAGTAAAAAAAAAATTACCAACAAGGCAATGTTATCATTTCATTCTACATAAAGAGATTTTTTTTTTTTTTTCTAAGATTATGCTACTAATGTCAGCCTTGCTGCTGGGGTGACCATGTTCATGGTTGAAGGCAAATGTGTCACTGTTCTTCAAAACACTAATTTCAGACATATGCAGTGCTAATTAGAAGTCTAGTAAGTTTTATCACCTTTCCATACAAAATTCAAGCCTGCAAAAAAAAAATGCTTTTTTAAAAATATTACAACAAAAGAAAAAATGCATTCCCATATGGTATAAAAAGTATTAAAGAACTTGCCTAAAAAGTCATTTATCAAGAGAGGAAATTTTCTTCAATTCCTTAATTTGTTTTTTCATGAAACTAAAGTGTTTCATTCATAATAGATATTAATAGTCCTTTAAAATTAAAGCTTTATTGGCAGAAACAGGTGCCATGCAACTATTCTTTTAAATGACAGAAGATGGTTATAAGGTACAACATATGGTGGGAAAACCTAAAAAAAGAAGACGCATTCCTTCTTTGGGCATCAAGACAAGCTTCACTGAGAGACGTTATTTGGGGTGGACCTAAAGATTGGGTAGAAAGAATATTGAGGCCGAAGAAAAGGGGCAAATTAAAATATTGTTAAAGAAAAGAAAGTACATGTTTAATGTAGGGTGTGAGGACACGGCACAAGGGAAAATAGTGGGAGATCAACCTGAAAAGTAGAAGGAGGGTGTAGTGGAGAATTTGGGGAGAGAATCTTAGGGAGAATAGGAGAAGCTGACTAAAGCTGCTGAGCACTGTGATAAATACTATAGCTTTTTTCTGTATAGACAATAGAGATAATTTTTGAGTTCAGTGAACTAATTTATATGGCGTTATCAGAGCTGTGTATTTGGATAAGTGTGTCATGATTGCACTCATGTCAGAACCAAGATTGTATTATACAGGAGACTCTGTATTTCTGCCTACCTTTTAAACTTGAGCACCAGAAGAAAATGTTGTGAAATATACATATGCCAGTGTGTGCATTCAAAAGATTTTGAAAAACAACCAGTTATCTAATTTGGACCTAATATAGTGGGGATGAAACACTTTCATCTGAAAAAAACTAAATGATTTAGATCAGATAAGGTATTTTCATTGCTTACTTAGTTTTGCTTCTGTATATAAATTCACAGTATGTGCTTTAAGACAATTTGAAAAGTTTGGTAGTTTTTATGGTTGTAATATCAAAATATGTTTTTGTTGTTTCAGATGATGGTGCCTGTCAATTAACTGAACTACTGTGGTAAGTTGGTTTTTCTCTTTTCAATCTGCATTGAATGTTTTCCGTTCTAAGATTCAAAGGGATTTATGTCACCTTTAAAACCCATAAAAATGTGAGCACTTAAATGGATTGAAAGTCAGGCGTGCCCTAGAGTAGACTGAGCTTTTTTTCAGGGATGTTACCCTTACCTTTTTTCTTCTGATCTGAGCCAAAATTGGAAATCAGAGAGCCTCCTGTACACATATACCAGGAGCCTAGGAATGGCTACTGTTTTCCAAATGTTTTCCATTTCACTTGTCCCATCTGCTTGCCCAGGGTTGACCCTGAGAAAACATACAAGTGTTCACGCTATCAGAGGCAGTAGAATGTCTTTTAAAGAAATAATTTTTGAGTAGTTTTAAATTATCTGGAAGTTTGGTAAGAAGAAGCAGATGTTTCTCTTTTCTCCCCTCATTTCATGGAGGTATTAATGATCATGGCCATGATGGACAGGCTGATTCTCATTTTTCCGGTTTCATACTTGATTAAATCATATTGGAAAGCAGAAGTTGAAAGACAGTTGTCTTTGTTATGAATGTACTGTGGCTCCTTTTGGATTTCTATTGGGTAATATTACATGTGGGAGAATGAAACATGGTAGTGCATGTTGTGAAAGATAATAATGATAATAAAATATATGCTGCAATGGTGTGCCCTCAAGAAAGGAAACTTGAAAGAGGTTTTCTCTGGCAATACATCAGATTTTTAAAGATGTTTTGTTTCTTCTCTTCTCTTTCAATTAAAACAAAGAATTTAGTTTTCAACCACATTATGTCAATGGAGATGTTTGTTTTCACAGATGCTTCACTTATTCACAGTCTCAATCAAAATCTCTCAATCAATTATAAAAATAGTATCTTGTTGTTAGTTACTGTTTAAGTATTTAGAAGGAATTTTTATAGTGTTTATATCGATAGTGAAACACCCAACACTTACTGGCACAGATAATTATTTTTGTTTTTTTGCTATTATTCTTAAAAGAAGTGAAAGTAGAAAAGGAATTTGTATCTTAACTTACATAATTGCCTTGGATTATCATGATTGGTCATTGAAAACTAAGATGAGTGGGTGTGGTTTGTATCAATCTAATTCATCTCTGAAGAAGTTGGTACCCTTTTATCTCTATCTTGGAGGAACAAACTGAACATATTTGTATGTTTTTACAATACTGGGAAACTGGTATTTTCATGGACTCTCTGCATTTTCAGACTTACAAGGAGAAGACTTTGCATCAGGACATTACCCATTTTACTTCTTTGAGAGTTTATTGGTTTAGAGTAGACGGAGAAAAAGTTTCACTATTTCCTCTCTTATTCAACTGCAATAAAGAAAAAAATTAATGAAAGTGTGCCTTTGTATATCATCCTGCCGCTGCCTATAAGACATGGCCAGAGAGGCAGGCAATTGGGGGAGGGATAACAAGAAATTTGGAGATGAAAGAAAAGTTCATAAAGAGCTTGGATAAAAAAGAGGAACGGGCAAATGTATGGGAAGCTGTATGGGGTTTGATTTAGGGAAGAACAAATGTTGGAGGAAAAAAAGTATGTGATTCCAATGTATACTATACTAATGTTTCTCAAACTTCCATCTGCCTAGGAACCACCTGGGCTGTCTTGTTAAAATGTAGATTCTAATCCAGTAGGACTACACTAAAGCTCAAGAATATGTATTTCTATAAGTTCTCAATTAATGCTAAAGGTGCTGGTTCAAGAAACGGCAAGATATTATATAAATAATTCTCTTCTTCTACTCCCTATTCAAGGAATTCAGTTGAGGGGTGACTTTTCAAGCATTTGATTCGGATTTGATTTTTAGTGCTCTTATTTCACTTTGTAAAGATCATTCTTAAGATTAGAGAAAATTGCCAGTTTTAGTTCAGCCACCCACAAAGAGAACTGGATCTTGCTAGCCCCCAAAGTCTAGCTTCCCTCTCATTAACTGTTTAATCCATGGTAAACTGTGAAGGATTAAAGAAAGTCATTTTGTTTGAGTTAAATAATTTTCAAGTGCATGAAGTATAAGATGTTACAAAACAAGATGCATTTTTAAAACATTGCAGTCCATTCAGAGGCCATAATGTCATCACCCTGCAACAGTAAAATTATAAAAAGCAACGATGGTCATGGGGGTTGGAGTCCTAACCATAATATAAGTAAAATTACCAGCATTGCTGTGCTTGAAAGTACTTGACTTTTGCATTGAAAATGCAGTACAGTGTTCTATTGATATTATGAATGTTAGCTAGTCTAATAGTTAAGCTTATTCAGATTCCATGGAGATTATCAAGAAAGCAGGATAGAAATCAGACTAGGCAAGGTGGGTCAGTAGCCCTGAATAATAAGCCAAGAATTCCTTGTCCAGTGGTGTAAGGAAATCTAAAGGACATTCTAGAACCTGGATTCTCCTAGGAGCCTGGAGAAGACCATGGAAGGAGAAGTTCTAAAATCAATCTGAAGTTTTCTGCTCTCTTTCCTCGAAATGAGTGTGTCTCCACCCCAACTACATGTCAGAACCACCCGAGGATTTGAGAAAAAATAGTTACCACCCGGGCCCACCTCAGAACAATTAACGCAGAGTTTCCTGGGTGGAGCCTGGCATCCAAAGGTTAATGGTCCAGCTTCCTGGTGATTCCATGGGGAACTGGAGTTGAGAACCAATGCCCTACATTAAGACCTGAGATTTGTATTTTTTTTTTTTTTTTTTTTTTGCGGTACGCGGGCCTCTCACTGTTGTGGCCTCTCCCGTCGCGGAATACAGGCTCGACGGCCATGGCTCACGGGCCCAGCCGCTCCGCGGCATGTGGGATCTTCCCGGACCGGGGCACGAACCCGTGTCCCCTGCATCGGCAGGCGGACGCTCAACCACTGCGCCACCAGGGAAGCCCCGAGATTTGTATTTTTAACACACTGTCAATGTTACTGCTCCATGGACCACACTTTGAGTAGCAAGGGCCTACCGACCCCCATAAGTTTTTCCTCACATTCAGGAGAGGCAGTATCACTGACTGAGGAGTAGTTGCCTTCTCTCTAAGTATGAGGGGAGAGAAGGGAGAAGCAAAAGAAGAGAAGAGACATCCAAATGGCATGTGGTGTGAACCCTGGGTAGAATATTCAACTCCTCACCTGATTGGATTTGAAGGGCAAAGGAAAAAATCCCTGTACTCCAAAATATCTTACCTAATCATATCATAGCGTGCTTAAACTTGCACTATTAAAATTAATTTGATTTTAGTGCTTTCCTAACTTGACTGTGCAAACATTATCCTTTGGTACAATTGTTATAAATATAGAGAATTGAGGAAGAGAGTGAATTGGGCAGGAATCGGAATTTTATTAATCATCCTATGGTTCTAATTGAGAACAGAACTTGGAAGCCATTGTTTTAGACCACACACTGCATTCTTTCCTGGCTTTCTTTCAATATGTAAACATATTCCTCTTCTTTAAATTAATATTTTATATGTACTATTCTGCATAACAATAGAGCTCAACATAACAACAAAATAATAATGATCAATACTAGGTATTATACGATGCTTACTATTAGTCAGGTACTGATCTGAGAGTTTCATATGCCCTAAAAAGTCTTAGATAATACGTACTGTTGTTACCCACTTTACATCTAAGGAAAGTGGGGAACAAAAATGTTAAATTTCCCAAGTTCACATAGCTGGTAAATGGTAGAACTGGGATTTTCCGGTGTAAGATATTCTGGCTCCAGAACCCATGCTCTGCTAAACTACTTATCAACTGTCAATTGATTAATGTATTTAACAAGTGTTTCTAGAGCAGATTCTAAGCACGAGGTGGTAGGAATAGAGCAGTAAGCACTACAAAATGTATGTCTTTATGAAAATTCCTTTTTCATGGGAGGCTCTTGTTTTTAGAATAGCCAGAATTCTTTAAAAGACAGTATTCCTGGCAAAAAGACATGGGTTCAAATGTGACCATTCCATTTACTTTCTGAGTGATCTTGCTAAATCTCTTTATCTCTGTAGTAAACTAATGAAATAATGTGAAGGGATATCTAAATGAGTTACTTTCATTGCTTTGCATCATCACTGACCGTAAAGAAAGAAATTTTGCCTGTATATGAGGCTTAAAAAATGTCTTAGTTGGGAAAGATTGATTTTTATTATGTCAGTAGACACAAAGAGCATTGTGAAAGCATTAGATAGCAGGAAGGTGTTTGTGGCAATGTTAGTGATGTTGGTATTGGCATTGGTGTTAGTGGTGATGATCGTCATAGTGGTGGTGATGGTTGAGGTGATTAAATTGATCATAAAAATTGCTGTTCATTAAGCGCTTACAATGGCTAAGGCATTGCACTAAATTCTTTATTTTTATTACTTTATTTTTTTCTATTTCACAATCTTATGAGGTCATATAATTATTGTTATAATGTAGAGCTGGAAAATGTGAGGATTAGAAAGCTTCAACAACTAGCCCAAGTTGCATAGCTAAACAAGTAATGGAACCTGAATTTGATCCAAGATATGTCAATTATCTATTTCTGTGTAACAAACCACCCTAAATCTCAGTGGCTTAAAATAACCATTTGGTATTCCTCATGATTCTGTAGGTTTACTGGGCAGTTATTCTGCTCTGTCTGAAGTTGGCTGGGGTCACTTATGTGGCTACATTCAAGTAGGCACTTAACAGGAGGTCTGTTTTTCATGTGTCTCCTCTTTCTACATGATGAGTCAGCCTCCAGACGCTCTCCCCATGACCTTCATCTCTAGTAGAATAGCTTATACTTTCACATAGCATGCAGCTCAATTCCAAGAAGTGTTCCAAGGAAAAAGCCACACTGCAAGTGCCTCACTTTGCAGCATGCTTGCTAAATTCTCATTGGTCAAAACAAATGTCCAAACCCAAAGTCACTGTAGGAAGGAATAAAACCAGTGCACAAATACCTTGAGACATGGTTCAGTCTCCCATACCAGATATGGCTGACTCCAAGACCCACTGTGCTTTTAATTACTATAGCATGTTTCCTCCCTGGAGATATTGAAAGTGAACATTGGAAAAAAACAGACCACATAGTATTGTTGAAGAATCACCATAGGTAGACTTGAACTGGGATTCCAACAATAATGAGTAAATTTAATTATTCAAGAGGAAATTTATTATACAACACTCAATTTTGAGCTGGATGGCAAGGTTCAAAGTTTGAGAATTCAGAGCTTTTGAAAGTCTGATTACCAAATAGGATAATGACGTAGTTGGCAAAATTGTGAGTATTTCCAAACTGGATTTCTACTCTTACCCTAATGTAGAATCTCATTGTCACAAGTACACTTCTGCATTTGAGTAAACAAAAGGAGGAACAGCGATAATATTGTGTCTACTTAGGTTACCAAATAGGATCTTAGTTGAATCCTCAAGGGTGATCCCAAAAGCATGCAGAAAAGACCTGAGTCTGAAAGAGTCAGATGGCAAAAGACACCTGCTGTTACCAATGGCCCATCTATAATGCAGAGCAACCTCTTAACGTGAGGTTGTGAATAACTTTGGATTTTGAACAGGCTTGTGTCCCAGTGGGCCTGTCCGGACGAATTAGTTAAAAAACAGACATCCTGCTTATCTAGAATCTTATTATTGTGGTCATTAATTTTCCCAACCTATTGTACCACACTTTCCTCACTTAGGGCCAAGGAGATTCTTGAATGTGCAGCAAGACCAGAATAATATAGAGTGTTTTGCCTCACTGCTTTCAAGCTGTTCTGTTGTTGTTGTTTAGGAGCTCCATAGAGAGCATCTGTCTTTAGGATTATAAATTTGGTACTTTTTACCAGCTCTAAATTTTCTCTAATGCTTAAGAGTAGTTGGATCAACAGCCTACTCCCATCATTTAGAGACAAGTAATGTGCAAAACTGAGTGAACTCAATATGATCACCACTCAAGGCTTCTCCCTGTGAACTAAAGTCTTCTTTAAATTTTGAAATAACTTCTAAATAAGAAGGCAAAAAGAAGCAAAAGCATGTGTGAGAAAACATGTTTTTTACTTTTTCTTGGCACAAAATGCAAGTGTAGTAGCATCCCCCTCTGTCATAAGTAGAAGTAGGATCCATTCCCATGTTCTTCCAGGAGTTCTGTTTTGCTAGTCAGTAAAAACTGAATCCATATTGATATAAATGGAAGATAACTAACACCCTAATATATTAAATAGGGATTTCTAAGTTGCACCAACAAAATAATTGGGTGCATGTACAAATGAGGATTCACATGTACAGAATTCAAATTTTGTGTATGCAAAACAGATAATTGTGCAATCAAATAGGTGATTTTGATTAAAATCATTGTATATGCAAATTCACCACTTGCTGAAGCAGTCATATTTTGACACATGCATCCATAATTTGTGGTTTCTAATTTAAGGTAGTTTCATGGCAGAAATAGTCTTACCTATTGGATCTCACGTTTTACGTATTAGCCAAATACTGCTTTTTAAATTTTTTCTTCCTTTTTGGTAATCATATTACTGTCATTTTAAAGTGACATTTCTCCTTGTATCAATAGCACTTTAACATTTCTGAAAATTAGATAGATTTAAAAATCAATTAGAACATTTAATGTAGTCTCTTATTTAGCCTTACAGTAGCCCTCAACTTAATGGTGCATTTTACAGTAAAGAACATCTTATAATAAAGATATTTTGATAAGCACCATCTTGCAATCCATACCACCTTATCACAAATCTCATTTTGTTATCATAAACAGTAGCAACACACACTGATATTCTCATATTATATGTCAGGCACTTACCTTTCACAGCCAGCCTGAGAAGCAGATTTAGCGTATTTTAAGGATGAGGAAACTGCTACATAAATCGCATGACTCTCTCAGGGTCACAAAGCAACTACATGGCAAAGCTAGGAAATTCAGAACCCGGGAAGAGTGTGGCTGCTGTCCTCCTTAAAAGCAGCACGAACTCTGCTTCAGTTGCTCCTTTAAGGCAGTCGTGACTGTCTGAGAAGTTGCAATGAGCCCTACTTGCACAGGAATGATCTCTCCTTTCTCTTCTCTCTTTCTTCTTTTCTTTTCTCTCACTTTCTTACTTCTCTTTCATCTCTCCTCTAAAGACTCTAGGACAGTAGAGAACCTGGAGAACTGGAGGACAGAATCTCCCATTGACTGGTTGCAGGCCAGTGTTTCAGGGAGCTCAGGAATTTGTTTCCCTGTGTCTCTTGATCACCATATTAAAAGCAAAAATCTAAGCATGCTGTATTCCAGTTTCACATGGCCTTTAGTCAAAACCCTCCAGCTTCTCCTTAATCTTACTTCGGTTGAAAGCTAAAGTCCTTACAAGGGCCTTAAGAGTTACTCATGATCTGGTCTCCTCTCAGACCTGGTCTTCTGTCTCTGTCCCCCTTTGTTACTTGTTCAAGCTAATCCCGCTTCCCTGCTCTTCCTGGAACCTGGTAAGCAATGTCAAGGCTGAGGTCCTATGTACTTGTTTCCCTTCTTGGAATGCTTTCCCAATGTACAGAAGGTGGTTTCCCCTTGTGACCGTTAAGTCACTGCTCGAATGTCATCTTATCGCAATGCTCTTCTCCCGCACCTCTGCCTCTTCTTATCTCACTTAATCTAGTTTCTTTTGCTTCCAGAGCACCTACCCACCACATCTATTATAAAGGTGTTTACTTGTCTAACTTTTCCTACTACAATCTATAGAAAGTATAAGACAGTGGCTTTGGATGGAATGTTCCCTGTTGTATACCCTAACCCTGGTACAGAGTAAATGCTCAGTAACTAATTGTTGCACAAACTAATAGTTGCATAGTTTTCTTATGCGAGGATTCCCTACTTAGCTGTTTTCAGAATGAATGCATGAGAGGTGCAACACAAAATAATTTTCTTTACAGCAGTAATACACATAAAGACGTGTTTGTCAATGGTTCCTATGTCATGTTACATGAAACAAGCAAAAGAAGGTGGAACAGAAAGTTATTGCAAGTCATGATAAATGATTACAAAATATGATCAAAGTTTTATTATTTTAGGGAGCACCATAAAATCAATAGCTAGACGTTATACTGCTTACTATGTATCAGCCCTATTTTACATGTTATACATATAAATTTAATCCTCACAACAACCTTACAATGGAAATACTATTATTAATCCATTTCACAGATGAGAAAGCTGCAGTACTGAGAGTTTAAGTAACTTGACCAAAGTCACAGAGAATTGTATAGCTTCACATAACAGTATTTTCACATTGCAATTGATTGTTCAATAATAACTCTCCCTAATGATCCGGATTAAGTTTCCCACTTTCAAATATTTTCTTTTCCACCAAGAGTAGCAATATTATCACATCCCTTTATACTCTTTGTCTAAGAAAGCCTGTTTTTAATTGATTCTTTCTAATGTCTCAGAAACTATCTTGGATGAATTAACAAATATATTAATATACACATGCTACACACTTTCCTGGATTAATACCTATAATTACAGGAATAAAATATTTCATTTTATCTTCTCTTATGGCAGTTTTAGCCTATCACATTTAAGCCTTTCATGTTAAAATGCATTTGTTGAATCATGTTTCTTCATAAACCTGTAAATGAGAACAAGCCTGTGATTGAAAGCTAGTTTTGCAGTGAAGCCATAGAATTATTTACAGTCACCTTTCTTTAATACCTAATTGGATTGATGCTTAAAACTAAGGTAACTTTATGTACTAGTTTGCTCGAACCATCCAGTTCATGTCTATTTTACAAGTGTAACCATATATATATAGATAGATAGATAGTTATTAATAATTGCATGTACTTTCACTTTCGAAAGTGTCTCCAAAATGTCTAGCACAGACAACAAATTTTATGTTCACCTATTTAAAGCAGATATGTGATATTACCAAAAGTCTTTATCCTGGGGGTAAAAAAAAAGGGGGGGATGATTACGTATCCTCAATAAATTTATTTTAATTTCAAAAGTAATCACTAAATTAAAATCCGGGGTGGGGGGGAATAATGCATGCTCACCAAAATGAGACACACTAGGCCTGAACTGTTCTTCTACTTGCTCAGTAGAAATTCCCTCAACAAATCTGATCAAACAACTTGAATTATTAAAAGAATTAATCTTTGCTAGAAAGGATAAAGCGTTAACTTTATTGCTCTAGGTCTTTACTAGATTTCACGTAAACGCATACTGAAAGCATTAGCTGAAATATTGTGTTCCATTTACTGTTCCACGAAATTCATTCAAATGTAAGCCTCTTCTTTGGCCATGCTGGCTTGTACAAAGGGAAAAATCAAATTCCCAATCATCCTCAGCACCTAGACTCATATCCAAAGTCTTTAGCACCTCCTGGCATTGAATAAGCACATAGCCAGAATGTCTTCTGCTATTTCCCAGTTTAGCTCTATTGAGACACAAATTCTTGGAAGGCCCAGCCTGTAGATTTCACATGAAGAGTTTTTTTTTCTTTTCTCCTTTTAGAAGAAGGAAATCTTTTCTGTACTGGGGCTCAGGAGCCTGAGACAGCCACTCAGTTCCCTTATATTTTATAATATTCTGAAGAATATAGCCAACTGTTCATGAAGCCTCAGACCTATAACCTACTTCTCGCCTTCATTATTTTTTCTTTAATTCAGAGCGCCTAATTAAGAAATGAACACAGAAACGTTAATCACAATATTTGTGTATTTTTACATGCAAATTTTTTAATTGTATCATTTGAGAAAAGGTTTTCATTTTTTCTTATTATTTTGCTATTTAAAATACATTTTACTGCTATTCTTTCTTCTATTCCTCCTCAGATTCTTGCTATGTCCACTGCTATAAAATGTTTGTTAGTCTTCATATTGGTTGACTACTTTCTCAGATGATTGAATCACCTCCAAGAATCTCACCACCTCTGTGAAGCCCCCAGTAAGGCTGTTGAAACCACCATTCATTTTCCCCACACACACCCTCAGTCATCTTTCAGTTTTATTTGCTAGGATCTTCTCTACTAAAATGTATCACTAGATCTGCCAGGGAGATTTGGAGACCCTGGCTAAGTGCTATACTTCTTTGTTTCGCTGTGAGGCAGACTAGGAGTTTGGTAAGCCCTAGGTGATAAGTTGTATGGTGCCTGAGCCTCTATGTGCCTGCCAGAGGTTCACAAACTTCATAGTGGTCACTTAGGATCAGGGAAACATACAAGGTAATTGGCATTGCAAATGTACAGCGGAAGTTATCTTTGTAATACACGTATAAACTTGGGCTCATGTAAGTCACTTTCATCAAAGATCAAGATAGACAAGTACTTTCCAATTTTTTTTCACCTGGAAGTCTAAAATTTTACCTGAGATAAGTATTTTTCATAAGGCAAAGAAGGCCACATGGGGCTTCTGAAATTTCTTAAGACAGTTGTCCCAGAAGCAAAAGGATATATATGCAAATGAGGCACCTCATGGGTGGTCATAATTGTTTTATGAGACAGCATATTTTAAAAGAACATATGATTGAAATTATAGGTTCAGATTGCCCCTCTGCCATTTGCATTCTGTGTATCTGGACTATACACTTTAATTAGAAGGTTGTGTCTTTAAATGAAAAATGCAAATCAAAAGTGGCATTCACGCCAAATTTGTGTAGATTAAATGGGTTAATGTAAAGTATATGCATAGGAAGGTGCCTGGTTTATTGACTGTTCCCTCACCCAGCATACTGGGAATAATCATTCTCCTTGCCCATATTCACCTTCACTAAGTTTTGTGAAGTCTGAGCGCGCGCACGCGCGCACACACACACACACACACACACACACACACACACACAGTGTCATGCTACCGGGTAGCTTGAAGCCCTCTGGGGTGAAATATGTGCTCACTGAAAGAACCAGTAATCTTATTTCACTGCTTTCTTGAAAATATATACGAAAGGATTGGTTTACTGTGATTACTGACCTAGGTTAGGCTTAGAGCAAAGGCAGAATCTGTAAACATTTTGAGCTATTTGTATAAGATTGTCTAGAACTTCACTTTCCTCTCATTTACCTTACTCTGTGCGCCTATGTCTGAAGACTGTTTTATCAAAAGGAGGAAAAAAAAAAACTATATAATTGGGGGGAAAATTGTGTAGAAAAAATGTTTGACTGAAGCCTCTGGCTGTCTCCACAGTGCTTGTGAGTCCAAATGAAAATGGGTGAAAACACTAAACAAATTTAAAGGCTTTCAGACATGGGGATGCTTGTTAAATGAAGACAGAACATGTTGATTCATTATTCTTTTTTATGTCGATAACATGTCCACATTATGGCATTGTGTTAGAAGATATGCATTTGTTCAACCTATGAAATAGCTTGAGTCAGGAAATAAAATTCCTATCACTCAGATAGCACCTTAGAGAAACAAAATGTAAATACTTCAAACTTTGAAATACTTTGTTTAGAAAAAGTGATATATTGAACATGCATACATGTTCAGTAAATTGTGAGGGTTACTGTGAGCAGCTTTTTAAACTATTTGAGAGTTTCAGGATGCACAGTTGTTTCAGAGGAACTTTATTTTTTAATGTCACATCCAATGTGGAAATTTTTTTTCAACACTCATCAAATAGAGACACCACTGAGAATCTGGAACCAATAGTGAAGCATGAACCAATTAGTGATGAGAAAATGCATCATATTGGAAAGTCACAATAGTAGTACTTAGTGATCAAGGAGTTCATTTTATTGTATAGTATTGGCAGACAACTGATAACTAAAAGTTACAAGAAATAGTAACAACCAGGGTGAAAAAGCAATCAATTTTGAAATGTCAAGAAAACTATTTATTTATTTTCTAGGAGTTAGTTTAATTAGAAAAGTTGTTATAAGTGCCCAAACCCTGGAAGGAACATATTTTATAAGTTAAATGGAAATGTGCTAGATTCTTATTGCAAGAACTCAAAGACTAGCTTCAACATACTAGGTGATCAGTGTCAGAGTCATACACAGATGATGTTTCTACATTGAATAAGCTCTTTGGTTGGAGCCGTTTGACCCAGAGAAATGCCTAGTCTTTTGTTCACATATCATCTTTTCATACCCAAGGTAAACGGGACACAGATTCTTATAATATGCAACATGGGAAGTTGAAAAATCCTGATAAATCTAGGTTTAGTTATCATCTTCTATGCCAACTACATAAGTGACCTTGGACAAGTAAACTACTGAGATGTATGTTCTTTATCTGCAAAATGTATATGTCTATGATCAAAATAATGTATATAAAAAGTTGGTAAAATGCCTTATACTTTGAATTCATTGTGCTCTGACTACAATGTGGTTGTTTGCCAAATATATCCACTATGCAGGTTTATACTTATTTAACTTTTTGTGAGTGAATGGGGCCTTGATATTAGTTCTGGCCAATATACTGTGAACAGAGTGAAATATCACCTTGGGGACAAATATTTAATTGTTGTTGCTGGACCCCACAGTATGCTTTCTTTTCTTTGGAACATGATTGTCAAGTCATTGACAGCAACTAAGCTCTATCATTCCTGGTTCTTGAGTGGCCATGGTGAGCCGAACACCTTTGACTCTGAAATTGTAAGCACAAGGAAGAAATAAATGTTTGAGATTTGGACCTGATTGTTACTGTAGCATAACTTAGCCTATCATTAGAAATACATTAAGGTCCCTCCTAAAAGCTTATAACTCCTTCATAGAAATAAAAGTAAGCATAAAATGTGTTAATATCTCAATTTGCAATTTCTCCTTGGCCAAGTCATTTGACTTTAACAATGTATTACTTAAGGCATTAAGAAACTCAAGCATGGCAATGCCTCCTTCAAATACTCAGGATGTTTAAGTGCAAGTTATTTAAGTTCTCTCATCTTCTTATCCTAAATTTGCTTAGTTGTGTTAGTATTTTTTAAATCATTTCATCCAAATTCTTTTGAGAATATAAAATGGTGAACTTGTATCTTCAGTGTACACCCTCGGTTTGAGATGAATCTTTAGGCTCTTGTAACTTTTTTCCATCTGTTTAATTATTTTGTAATCAGAATCTCAAATATTTATCAGTTACTAAATGTATGTAAAGGATTTGGTTCATTGGGAAATACAGTCAACCCTTGCATAATGTGGGGGGTTAGAAGTGCTTACCCTCCGCACAGTTGAGTATAATTTATAGTCTGCCCTCCATATATGCAGTTCCTCCAAATCCGTGGTACTGGATCCACGGATTCAATCAACTGCAGATCGTGTGGTACTGTGATATTTATTACTGAAAAAATCCAAGGATAAGTGGACCCACGCAGCTCAAACCCATGTTGTTCAAGGGTCAACTGTATAAAGAAAATTAAGGCATTTGCTTTGTCTTCAGAGAGTGTATAATCTAGTTGGGGAATCATGCCAGAAATGTACGAAAGTTACAGAATAGTACAAGAATCTGAATCATGCCAAACCATAAAAGACACATATTATCATTGCAAAAAAGTTATTTTGATCTGAAATGCAATTCTCAGACTATGGAAATATAAAAATGTTCTGGTGATGATATGGCAGGGAAATTTAAGAATATACTTGACTATCAAGGGGTACTGGGCATGATGACTTCTGAGCACATTTCTATTTCAAACGAAGGGGGTGCACTGTTCATGAAAGTTACAATATTATTTTAAAAATTTTGCTCAGTAGGCACTATCCCACTGTCTCTCATCCATAACCACTTCTGTCACCTGTAGTTAGTTTGCTCCCTTCATCATCTCTCTGCTTCATCTGCCCCTGATATTTGTTCCTTTAACTCTATCACTGTTGATCAGTGGTGAGGCAGTATCTGAAGATATTTTGCATACTGATTGATTCCAAAGGCTCTGGAGTCACAGAAAGCTGGAATATGAATCCTGACTCTGCTGGCCATGTGACCATAAGCAAACATTGTTGTATCTCTGAACTTCTCTTTCCCTATTAATGTAATAGGGTCAATAATAGTGCCATGCTTATGGAGTTGTATTTTGAAACAAGATGATGTATGAAAGGTATTTAGCACATAATAAGACCTCAGTAAATTAGCTTACATTATTTTTTTTTTCTCTGATCTTCACTAGCTGACAAATACATACATTTTAATATATGGTTCTTGCTTGATGAAAATAATTTGTTGAGAATTACAGGAAAACAACTGTGGCATTTTTGATAGCAGGAAAAATTAACAAGATGAGTATTTTTCTTTCATGGAGAATTTCTACTTTATTACTCATATAGCACTTCCACCATCTATAAAGAATGCACAAAGACACTGACTTCATATATAGGTGCACATAGAAGTGTATCTTATGTGTGTATGATTACTCAGTAAAAATGTATAATTGGATCAGATTTCTATGTGTTCTATTTCCTTTCAGAATTAAAGAGCCATGTTGACATAGCACAGCCTCAACTTTCTGGCCAAACTCTTCCTTTAGCTTGAGTTTTAGGGGAAAAAATGCTATATTGAGTTCTTTCTAGTTTGTAGACCTGAAATTTGGTCTCCTTGCCCGTTTTTTGTAGACCTGAAATTTGGTCTCCTTGTTCTTAGTATCTGTTGAGATGAGATTGCTAAGATCATTACTGAATACTAAAGAATGTATATTCTGCACATTGTGTTCTGTGTATAATGTGATCTTTCACTGGAGACTGGCTTTCTTTTTTCATCCTCAAGTCTATGAGCAAAATGTTACTTCATAATGAGAGACCCAAGGGATTCTATTTCAGTCTTACAGGCCTATTAAAGGCTTTTGGACATGACTCTATTAATTTTTCTTCCTTTTAAGACTAGATTCATTTTCAAGACATAGACTATTTCATTTCATATCTTAAAGCTCTTTAGTATTTAGGAAATGTTTCTCTTTATTAAATGCCAATTTCAGTAGGATATCAGTAATTAAATACCTACTGTCAAATTTCTTTTAAGCTGAGTTAATGGATTTGGGCTCATAGGTGAAATTTAATTCAAAGTCCTACACATTATTTAAGTCAATACATTTCATGGAATAATTACATACATATTGTAATTAAAAAGATAATTTGATTAATGGAGGAAGGTTTGCTTTTTAGTAATCACAGATTAAGTTGTTTTACCTGAAGTTAAGTTTTACAACAGGGTGAAACTGAGGCAGCTCAAACCTCAGAAAATTCTCCTGCAACCGTGGTTATCTAGCCATTTGATTGCTGGTAAGAAAAGTCTTACATGTCTTATACATATAAATTATGTTAGAAAAAGAATTTTTAGCGTAGACTTTTTTCCAAGCATGTGCACTCAGTAGAGATTATTTAAAGGTTTTCAACAGTGAAATATGAATTACAATCAAGAGGAATCACAGTATAATAAAATGTTAATATCTAATAATGATAAAATCTTTGAGTAATTTTTTCTTCCTCATGCTACATTATGAAAATGATTTTATACCACTTCCTTTACAAGAAGAAGCTCCTCTCAATCCTCGCAGACATTTTATTTTGTTTTCATTGTGGTAAAATAGATATAACATACAATTTACTATTTTCTCCATTTTTAAGTGTATAATACAGTGACATTATGTACATTCACATTGTTGTGCAGTTATTATAACTGTGCAACTCCAGAACTTTTTCATGCAAACTGAATTCCATGCAAGTGAAACAGCTCCCTATTCATCACTCCCTACTCCCAGCCCCGACTAATATTCTTTCTGCCTCTGTGAATTTGACTATTCTATGTATGTCAAGTAAGTGGAATCATAGAATATTTGTCCTTTACTGTCTGGCTAATTCCACTTTGCATAATGTTTTGAAGGTTCATCTATGTTGTAGTGTCAGAATTTTATTTATGTTTAAAACTGAATAGTATTCCACATCTATTCACTGATCAATGGGCATTTGGTTTGTTTCCACCTTTTGACTATTGTGACTCATGCTACTATGAGCATTGGTATACCAGGCATTTAAAAATTTTTTGAGTGTGATATAGTGGACTTCTGATACTGGCCAAACACACACACACATACACACACACACTACAGGGTTAAGTTTGATCATAGGCCTGTATTTAACTTGTGCTATTATCTTTTTAAATTTCTAGCAATTGAGAGCATGACTACATATCTCTCTGTATATGATACTTTTGCTCATGACGTCAATTTCTTTAAGAAATATTTTCTATCATGACAGATTAAATTTTCTTTAATGTCTCCTTTATCATTGTTTTTTCTTTGACAGCCAGTCAGCATATCCATAACATTATTTTTGTTCATGGTGGGTTTTAAGACACTGAAAGCATTTAAGAGACTTGGAAGAATGATGATACATAAGACCATGCCCAATGTAAGATGAAAATTACCCCAGGTGTACCCTCGCCTGCATGTGTCTTGTTTGTTTGTTTTTTATGCGTGGATTGTCTTATTGCCTTAAAATAACTTAGGTAAACTTGACTGTACTCTCAATGGTCAGTGACTATCCACTATTTACTATGCTTTGAGGTTCTTAACCTGGGAGGAGTGAATATAAACTTTCTCTTATATTAAAGCCTCTAAGATTTAATCCAAATGAAACATTTTATCATTATTTCCTCTTACTTACCTAATCTCCTTATCAAAAGAACCAATTGGTTCTTTTCTGTGGAGAATCCTGCTGACTAATATGGAAGGTTTTTTATATATATATATATATATATATATATATATATATATATATATATATATATATATATAGTGGAGATTTATTATAGAAATTAGCTCACGTGGTTATGCCAGCCTAGCAGTCTCACTGTCTGCCATCTGCAAGCCAGAGAACCAGGAAAGCCTATGGTATAATTCAGTCTGATCCTAATGCCTGAGAACCAGAGGGACCACTAGTGTACATCTCAGAGTCTGAGGGTCCAAGACCCAGGAGCTGCCATGTCCAAGGGCAAAAGATGGATATCCCAGCTTAAAGAAGATAGAAAATTTGCCCTTCCTCCACCTTTTTGTTTCATTCAGGCCCTCAAAAAGTTGGATTATGCCTTCCCACATTGATGAGGGCAAATCTTTACTCCATCTACTAATTCAAGTGCTTTCTGCAACACTCACACAGACACACCCAGAAATAATGTTTTACTAGCTATCTGGGCATCCTTTAGCCCAGTCAGGTTGACACATAAAATTAACCTTCACACCCTCACTCAGCTTTGTTCCTATTAAATTAAATTACCTTCTAAAGCACACTATTAATCTGTGCTCTGTGGTCAAATCTGTTTTTCCTTTCTCAAGTGTTGCTTCCTTCATTTCTCCCGGATATAAGTAATTATCTACTTCCTCTGAAATTCTATAGCAATTTAAATGTACTTCTCTTTGGACTTTAGTATTCTCATTTCAGATTTGATTATATAAATGAAATATAACTATAGTTATTGTTTAACAATTTAAACAGAATTAACATTAACTAAAAAGTAATAGTTTATTTACCTTGCTTTCTAATCCTGTCTCATTAGCAGTTACTAAGAAGTTTGGAGTGCTCATTCAAAAGCTTTCATATGTAAAATGGAATTATACTTTCCATAAAATCTATGACTATCCTTCATCACTGAGCAATATTTATGAGATATTTTTCTTGCTTAATATATAGATCCACTTACTTTTTTCAGTGTTTGCATACCATTCTATGTTATGGTTGTGCCATTTTTCTTTATTTCCTTCTGACAAAAATGTTAAAAGTCATAAATCATGTGCTCATTAAAATTCCTGTATTATGAAAGTCATCATGAGCAAAGTTAAAAGGCAAAAGACAAATTGGGAGAAAATATTTGTATTCTGTCTAACTGATAGAATATAGTGTCCAAAATATATAAAGAGTCAACAAATAGATGATAAATATGCAAGCATTCCCATATAAACTTTTTTTAAAAGTAGTGTGCTAAGCTAAATAAAACTCCCAAAGTTATCCAAGTTTTAATCCCTGGAGTCTGTAAATGTTACCTTATATGGCCAAAAAGTCTTAGCAGATGTGATTAAAGTTAAACATCTTGAGATGGAGAGATTTTCTTCATTATTCTAGTGGGCTGCGCGTGTAATCACAGGAGTCCTCATAGGAGTCAGGCAGAGAGTAGTTTGATTACAGAAGAGAAGGCAATGTGGAACAGAAGCAGAGATTAGACCGCTGAGGCCATAAACCAAGGAATGCTGGCTGTCACCCGAGGTTGGAAGAGGCAAAGAACAAATTCTCTCCTGGAGTCTCAGGAGGGAGCTACCCCTGCTGACACCTTGATTTACCCCTCATGGACTCATTTCATACTTCTGGCCTCCAGAACTGTAACAATACATTTCTGTTGTTTTAAGCCGCTAATTGTGTGGTAGTCTGTTATAGCAGAAATAGGAAACTAATATAAATACTACTAATAAGCATTTCTGTAATTATTTTTAGGCACTCTTCTATGCATATAAATTATATAAACTCATTTAAAATAAAGTAACTGTCACACCAACCTTAGCAGGATTCTGAAGCACCAGGAATTAAGGCAGCTTGTTCAAGATGTCATACTTAAGTAAGTGGTAATGCAGGGATTTGAACTGAGGCAGTCTAGGTCCTGAGACCATATTTTATCCATTGTACTATACAGGCTTTCTAGGGACTGTCAATTCCAGAAACAAGTGGATGGCCAAGGGACATAAGGGGTCAGATTGAGAGAGAGCAGGTGGTGGCAATTAAAGACAGATAACATTGAGTGTCGGCAAAGATGTAGAAGAAAAAAGTCTTCATGTTATGTGGAAGGGGCTGTAAACTGGTGTTCCTTTTGGTGGTGGCGGTGGTGGTGATGATGGGCACTTTTAAAAGGTTTATCCTAATGAATAGTGTGCATTACTCTCTAGCCAAGCACTTCCGCATACTGATAAATCCATTGGGGTACTGTTTCTAATACTCTAAACATGTGAATTTTTTTTAAGCTGACATTAATTATACTTAATTTATAAATATGATGTTATTTCCTTGCACTTAAGCTAGTCCACTAGTATGATTTTTAGTACCCACACCCCAAGTGAGACATGTAAGAATAATCTTTGGAGCATTTTTCAAAGTACCATTTTTATTTGTCCAGGTACTCTCCCTCTTCCTCATCAGGAACATGAGTTCTTAGCTCTCACTGTAAGAATCTCTGCTACAGTTAGTGGCTCAGTCCAACAGGGAAATGCTCTATCCTTTAGAGACTTATAGTAGATGAAAGGATGGTCAACAAGGAATAAAAGGACTAATATTTATTATCTTCTGTGGCTTTTCTGTGTGTGCCAGATTTGTGCTAGTACATTTCACACATTAGGGTATTTAAGCTTCATAAAATCCCAGGAAGTTGAAGCCCTATCTTCCACTGTAAAACTGAGTATGCTAAGACTCCATAATATTAAACAAATTTATGAGTGTCACACAGTCAGCAAATGGGAGAGGTAGGATATAAATCCAGATCTGAGTTTTCGCTGCATGGACCTTCATCAGTTTTTGAAATATTAAAGTCAAAACTGGCAAAACGTTTTGCAAATAAAGTGCACAAATGAAACAGGATCCATACTGAATAGGTTTCAAGTCCTAAATGAAGATCACTAGTAAGTGCACAGTGGTATAATCATGCCAGGCTGAGCTCTCCATAGGTCAACATGAGTGACCACCCAGTTGTTTCCCATATGGCCTGTTGGGCATTCAGGCAAGCTAGTAGTTCTCTCTTAGGACAGAGCTTAGAGAGACACAAAATCTTCCTATCCTACTTTAGGAACAGAATGCATAACAGGACTGTGAAATCGTACAAATGTCACCTTTTCTTATTAGTGCAATTTGATGTTTTTCAGATTGCTTTGTAAATTAGCGTTAGCTTGTGATATGTGAACCCATGATATCCTCTCCGCACCTGAAAAATTGGAGTTATTCTTTCGTCTGAACTCTTCTCTGGACATTTTGCTAGGAACAGCTCCCATCTGTTTACCAAGGGAAGTCCAGGGATTCAACTTCTCTCTATCTACTGTGTCCTCCTAATGCCAAAAGTTTCAGTGGCAGGTACTCATTCAAAAATATTAAATGTTAGACTTTCATTTAATGATACAGAACCTGTACCAGGTAATACAGTGTAGAAAATTTTCTAAAAGTGCTATCACAATTTTCTAAAGTTGTTATTTCATAGGTAACTTATTTATAATTGAGAGCTTATTGAACTAGAGAGGATAAAATTTTAGGCTAAAATGTCTATGAAGTTAAACATGACTATTTTCCTCTCTTGACCTTTAGCAATCTTTTACATTTTTTCAAAACATCTTTTTCCTTTACTGAAAGATATTAAAATATAGTGTTCTTGAAATTATTTATTTATTTTTTGGCCTGTACTTGAAGTTGTTTTCCTTCTAGTTAACTTTTCCCCCACTACAATTATGCAAACTCTTTCTAGTTTTCACTTGTGGAAACTTTCAACAACATTTTATCAGAAGAAACAATTTTGCATAAAGAAACATAAAAAGCAGAATATCACAGTAATGTTGGTTATATCAATTTTTCTATTCATTTATAAGCCAAATAATCATTTTCTGTTGCATAAAGGCTTTTATTTTTTCAAAAATATATTTTCTTAAAATTTATTGTTGAAGGTTGATGCTATTCTGAGCTTTATTTTATTTGGTAAAATTTTGTGAGGGATAGTTTACTTACCGTATTTCTAGGGAGATTGGGAAAGAATTTTTATGACATGTTATTAAATAAACTTTTGAACAAATTCTGGATCTAGCCTTTATTTTAAAAGTATCAGAATTTTTTTTCTCATCATTAGTAATACACACTCAAGCGATGAATTTGAGAAATACACAAAGTATATAAATAAATAGATAAATAAATATCACTGTACCCAAAGATCTGTTGACCTTTGTTTTGCCTTTTATGTATTTAGTGCTATACATTTTTATTATACGTATATTTACCAAAAACAAAGACCTTATTTTATTTGTCCTTTTTGTAATCTATTTTTACTCACTTAGAAGAAATATTCCCGTATCCTCAATGATTCATTATTTTAAATTGTGTATTTTAATTTTTTAAATCATTACTGAATAAGAAATGTAGCTGGTATGATCATGGATGAAATATCTCTGTTTCATAGAATTTTTTTTCATTGTTCTGTTCATGGCTCATTTTACAATATTTCTGCCTGACTAAAACAGAACCAGCCTACTTGTTTCAGTCCAGGAGTTAGTGTTTTCTCTTACTCTATACAGCATAAATTCTTAAATGCTGAATTCCAGTAATTTCACGTGGCATTATAAATTAAGCTTTCTCTTGTTTTTGCTTTCTCTTCAGTAAACTATACCTCTAGGAAATAAAAATCATTTGCTCTCCACAGGTGACCTACTCTCAATGACTCAAGAATAGATAGATCAGTGCCATTTATTTAGAAGGTTTTCAAAATCAATACTTTTCAAGGAGAAAATAAAATATCTCATAAATCTTCACCAAAAAGATCCTTGTTCTAAAAAAATCCCAACACTTGAGATTTAAGCCATATAGTCAGTTGTATGGACAATGAAATCTAAGTTACTTTTTAGTTTGATGATAAAATTGTTCAGTTGCTAATTATTTTTGAGTAATTCATTCCATAAATAAGTTAATCGTTAATATATGGATAAGGTATCTATTTGAATTCACATGCAATAGGCTTATTCCCAGGAATTAGTATATCCTCAGGATATTGATAACTTCAGTGACAGAACCTTATGTAGAATATATTTCAAAGACTTATAAGATTATATTTTAATATCTTCACAGATCCACACTGTATTTGTATCAGTTATAACTATTTTATTATTATAACTATGTTCATTTATCATGATTCTAATGAATGAATATATTTGGTTATATTCATTACTTTAAAAATACTGTATTATATGTCTCTAGTGTTTAAACGTTCTAAGGGGTATGGGTTTGGGAATGCAGCCTCTCAAAATGCCTGTTTGAGAAACCCACAGTAAGACTGGGTTAAGTTTATAGGTCAGCATCACACAAGGAAGGAGGTAAAATCATTGGCTCATCCTTTCCTAACCTATCTATTTAAACCCAGGCAATAGTTTATAATCTTTGTTTTGAGCAAACATAGACAGCTACAAAGAGCTTTTGATTATAATGTCCTTTAACCCAGTGTGAACAGCTGTCGATTTGGTTGTCTTGGCCATACTACATTTTAATAAATGGAATTTTACAGGGTTGCCTCAGCTAAAGATAGAAAGCAGGTAAACATCTTCAGCAGGAGAGAACACTTAGGTCATGAATCAGACAATTCTTTTCATCTTCATAATATTATGAAGACATTATTTCTTTGGTTGTATAAAAAATGTATCAGTCTTTGTTAAGGCTAATGCCAACTGTATGTGAATGATGATGTATTTGAATTTACACATCTAAAATAATGGACGTGAGGCCCAGTAAGTACCTTCAGTCATGCAGTAGAGACACGTGATTTAAAGTTGAGTGGCAACTGCCCTATGCCATAGAACTATAAATAAAACTGTGTTTCAGTAGTTTTCTTATTTGTTCTCTGCTATGGGTAGAACCTCTGTCTGAGCTTTAGCATAGAGTATACAGTTTTCTCCAACTCAGTATACAGCAATGGCACTCTTAAAGTCTCTCCAGTCAGGTAGGAGTCGTCCTTGACTCCTCTCTCCAATGTGGTCTTATCTAATCCATCAGTGAATCCTGTGAGTTATAGGCTCAAAATATACCTAGAACTGCTTCTTACTCTCTCACTGCTGCCACTCTGGTCTAAGCCACCATGAGGTCTCGCCTGGATTATTGAAAGTGCCTCCTACCGAATCTTTCTGCTTTTGTCTCCCTATCATCCACACTGCATGCTGCTCACAGCACAGACTGAACTTTCGAAAATGAAGTCAAATCACATCACTCCTCATCTCAAAGTCTCTGCTTCACATCTCACTAAGGATGAAACCTAGAGCACCCACCTAAGAAGAACCTTTTATCCCTCATTCTTCCTTCCTTACACTCCTTTCCTGCTCCTCTCACTGCAATGACTTCACTTGTTCTCTCCACTCCCACCACCCTGCTCAATGTGCCTCTGCCCTTCCTCTTCCATCTGCCAAACTGTTCTTCCCTTATTTATCCACATGGCAGGCTCCCTCACCTCTTTCAGGAATTTTCTAAAATGTCATCATATAGTGTGGCTTTCCCAACTACCTGCTTAAAAACGGTAACTGCCCATGGCTAAAATGCCTTCCCTTCTCTAATACTTACCAATATCTGACATACTTTCTCCTTGATGCTTGTGTATGTGTCTGACTCCTTCCATTAGAATGTAAGCACCTTTAGGGACAGTTTTTGTTTGTTTGTTTTTGTTTGTTTACTGCTGTAACCCAGTACAAAAAAAAACAATGTCTGGTATATGAATTGTGACTGGGATGTACTTCTACACAGACTTTATATATTAATACATGTGGAAGTATATTAGGCACCTGACTTCACAACAGAGAAAAATAATCAGCTTGTTAGCTTCAGATCTATATTTCTATTCTCAAAGCTAGTTGAACACAATTTAGGAGAGGCCATAGGCCTTTACCTGAAGTTCAGCACATGAAAATGTTGTAAAACTATATTGACGTGAGTTAAGGCATAAAATAAAATCATCTGTTGATGAATACTTATTACAAAAGGTCCTATGCTAGACAGTCTGGGGATTTAATGAACTACAGAGGATGGATTCTCTTTATAATTAATTAATAATACAGAAAAAGTGCTTAAAACTATGATGCATAATGAACAATTAAATATTGACACCAGACAAGTCGCTTATTCTCACTGGACCTTGGTTCCCTCAGCTGTAAGATGTATTTGCTAGAAAAAAATCAGTGGTTTTTATGATTTTGCTTATTGAGATTTTACAGGCCCTTAAAGAATCTCTTTAAAATCCTGTTAAAGAACTTAGAGTGATCAACTAGGAAAGGCTGCTGAGTATCTAAGCCTAAGACCCCAGACATTGTCTTTGTACAAATAACACCCCCTTCAACTAGAAAAGCTCTGTATCTGTGAGTTTCACCTACTGCACTGACACATAAGAGTTTGTTTGAGCAAAGAGAGCCAAGCTCCACTTTCCAAAAAATTAGTTGAAACTACACCAATGCTCTAGCAATCTATGATTGGTATAGTACTTCCTTCACAACCCTTAAAAATGAAAATTTATAACTGTAAGAAAAATAAAGTTGCCTCCTAAGTATAATAGGAACTTTTGAGAGGCCATTTGTTCCAGGTGTCCTAATTTGTGATTCTGTTCAAGTACAAGGAGTACAAAATCAGCTCTTACATGAGAATTTCTAAGTCCAGGTCCATTACCATTTTCTACAATGTCAAGACTTGTTATGATTTTCAAAGGTATTTATGATGCCTTTTTGAGGTATGGACTAGTAATTGCTATTGTGACCTTGTGATTCCCCATTTTGAATGACAAAAAAAAAGAAACAAAAAAATACATGTTTTATATCCACTTTGAATATGGCTATGGCACAGTAACAAAAAAAGTAATTACTGATGATTATTTTTCCCTACAGCCCAAAAGTCCCAAGGAAAGTGTAGTAAATTAGGAGATTGAATAGCATTTAGTAAACTAGAGCTTCTTCTTCTTTTTTTTTTTGCTTCTTCTTAATTTGATAATTTCTTAAACATTTGATTAAAAAGTCTTACCAAGAGTATACTTTACACCACTGACCACTTTTCCTTCATAGAATTTAAGGTGGTTTATACAATTCCTTTTAAAATGCAGTACGACAAGTGTGATAATTTGTTATTGTTATTGTATCAAGAAAATCCTAATTTATGGATTTGAAAAGTATCATGGATTTTTTAAATAATGGATGGAGATGATATTGACAAGCTGTGAACACATACTGACCCATTGGGAGTCAGCTAAAAATTGTTCCTGGTGGTAAGTGAACTTCAAGAACAGAAAATATGCCCTTTTTTTATCCATCTGGGACAGATACATCTTTTAGAAATGAAGTTATACAAGACACATTACTTGGTGTTTCCCTGACACTGTTGATAGTATAGTACCACGAGGGACCCCATTCTTGCTTTCTCACATGTCATTCTTGAGGTGTATCACCCTTGAACTGTAGATATCACACTGTGTTATTGTTTGCAGTTGGTTGATATATTTAAATATAGTCTTTGCTCTTTATCGAGCATAAAGAAAAAACATAAATAAGTTTTCTAGGAGCCAGTATACGCTTATTTGTGTTGTATTTGTCTATATATTTATTTATGATAAAGGAAGACTGGTACTACTTCTCTAAAATGCATGACTAAGGAAGCTTTCAAGGAAAATCTATAGAAATGCTATATAAATATTTAATATATCTTTACTTCTCTATCATATACTTGCCCGTTCTTCATATGTTTGTGATATAAAAGGAAGACAATTTTCCAAATGATTAAAAAATAAATGTTTAATTCCACTCAATCTTTTAAAAATATAGCCAACACATGAGCGTGTTCTATGTGCGCACCTAAATTCTCTGTGATTGAACTCAAGAATGATTAATGTTGGCTATTTTAAAAGGAGTTTATACATTGTTATGATGAATGTGTAAGTATTCAACATACATGAAGAAGATGCAGAAGAGTAGAGGGTTTTGACTCTTTGTCATTCCTGTCTACCAGTTTCAAGAAGAATGTCTCACACATTCTCACTCAAAAAATGGTGTGTAACATATATAGTTGACATAGTCATTATAAACAAAATACAAGAGAGAAAAATCTAATCTTTCATGCAGATATGAGAAAATTTCACACTTAAGCTCAACCTTAAAAGATCAACACTGGGACTGAATCCAAAAGTGAAGAAATTAGGTGCATTTTAGAAAATACTATGAAAAGAAAAAGAAGGAATCAGATATAAATTTGAGAAATGCCAGGAAAGGGCAAAATATAGGGCTTGTAAAAGTATTAGTCCAGGATCAAATTATAAGTAGCTTTAACTATTATGATAAGGAATCACTGAATATTAATAAGTAGCAGTATGACTTGACCAGATGGATATTTTGAAAGATATCTCTGGTGATAATATAGAAGATAAATTGAAAGGAAGGAAAACTGAGTTTTTTTAAAATATAAGGATTATATTAAAAAGGAATGCTTGTAAGCATTTACGTTTCCACCAAAATTTAGTTATAAATCTGACACACAATGTGGCCCTGAAATGATCTGTCCTTCCAGTGAAAGAAAATACAATTCATGTAAACATACCATAATTTGCTATTTTTTTTTCCTGGAAATGATGGCTTTATATAAAATAAATTGAGAACCTCAGGACTAAAAATAATATTTGGTCATATATTAGAATAGCAACCCACTCATCCCTATTTTGCACAGACATTCTTTATAGTTACTTCATTTTAGTAGAATTTAAGGTAATTTCTAGCAATGATTTACACATCTGACTTTAGTGCTTCTTTGCCTTAATTTGTATTTCTCTGTGAGAGATATCAACAAGTAATAGCTTATCAAATCTAATTCCTCGCATAACATGACTAGGCATCTTTCCTATTACTGTATCTATTATTAAAAATTATAAATATATCCATGATCAAGAAGTAATTTGCCATTATTTACAAAAATCTACAGACTAATAAAAAGGACCTGCAGTTGCTAAATAACAATTTTTATATTAATTTTGTTATCTTAGCCAGATTTTTTCTGTAGTGTCCTAGCTTATTCCATTATACTTATTTTACATCTTATACATTCAAATTGATAATTTTTCATAACATTTTTCCCACTATTCATTTTACTTTCAAGATCATTTCCTAATTTACCTGTTTCAGAGATGCAAACAAACTTGCATCCACCCTCCCAATGTCCCAGACACAATCTTGGCCTTGTCAAATCAATGATTAGTTCCTCAAATAGTAATTTTTAGGAAAAAATGTTTGACATATAATTTTTCCAAAAACCTCCCCTTGGAAAATAAAATTTTATTTGCCTCATCTTGCCTAATTCCAAGCAAAAATTTTTCATAGATTCAGATATTTTTATTTGTAGTTGTTAGAGTGAGATAAAGGACTGCCCAGTTTTTACCTTTTCTCTCTTATGGCTTTGCCAATCATCTCCCCCACCCTGCCCCTTCATGCAACTGTCATTCTACAGGAAATAGTCTTCTTTGGCTGTCTAGTGCCCAAAATGAAAAATATCAAATGGTCAGATTTTTAGACTCACTTCCATTTAAGGGCAATTTAATATCTAAACACAGCATAGGTACCATAAATATTAAATTTGAAAACATAATGATTTTTGTTACAAAAACTGACTCCTCCAAGGAAAACACATAGAATTTTTAGTTCATATAATGTACTGTAACCAAATCACTAAAGCATTCTTGCTAGAGACTATCTGCAAAGATAGGAAAAATGTTTTTCGAAAGTTATGCTTACATTTTGAAATGGAATTCTCATCTGTATTTCCCCCAGTCTGTAAGAGCTGTGAAAGTAAGGGTCTTTGATTCCCCTTTCATTGTTTTACCAGAGCCCAACTTCCTGCCTCTGTATGGTAGACACTCAGTATACTTGCTGAATAAATGAATGAAGGGATATATGAAAATTAAACTGAGTCAAATGCCATTTAAGCCATTATCAGTATCAAATGGAGTCTGATTGGGAAAGTCATGAAGAAAACGAGCTTAGAAGCAATTTGGAAGACGGTATATAATTCCACAAAAAGCTGACTGGGCTTGGGAATTCATAGCATACTTCTACCTCAATAGTGACTAGATTTAGTGGATTTCAAGCAGTTTAATTTGTGGAAGTAATAATTGCTGCATCCCATCTATACTGCAGAACTGTTCTTTAGCTGTGTCTTTGCCAATTTATAAACAGTGTTTTTATGAAGATCAGGACAAAAATGCGAAGGGGGATATTGTTAAAAATCTTCACAACCTCTTACGAAGAGCCAGTTTTATAGAAATAGAATGTGAAGTCATGCATACCATTAAATCACTTTCTTTGTAGTTCCCAAAGTGTCCTTTCCTCTCCTTCAGAGAAATCATAAATAGCTTCAGCTAATACAAATAGCTCAAAGCCACATTTAGCCTAATGCAGCTTAAATGAGATTTTAACCCTAGACCTTTCTTTTTAAAAAGCTTACTTTCTAATTGGATAGTGCATTTTATAGAAAACTGAAGGATATAATGTTGATTAGGTTCATACAATGAAGGAAAAGTTGCCACTCTAAGGTCAACATCTGTTGACTCTGCAAATGACAACCAGTATTCACAGTTTGAGATAATGACTGTCTCTGACAGGGGTCATTAGCAATTCTACCTCATAATTTCCAGAAAATTCATAATAAATGGAAGTGTAGCAAAATCTGAAGGAGACGTTTTTTCTCCCAAAGTGCTTGTTGTAAGTCCTGCCCACACAGCTTGTAGGTTAATAGAGATGCAATAGTAAGGTTGGACGCAATCAACTTTGACTGTGGGCTCCTCAGAGCTGGTTCGTTTTTGCCTTGAGTCCCCTACACTAGAATGCAATTAAGAAACAAGCAGCTTAATGACATTAACGACGGGTACTCCGAACATATAGGTGTTGGATTAATCAGAAAGTCTGAATCTGATTCAGGCGCAGGCCTTTCTCAATATATGCTTTTTATTTCTTCCAGTCTCACTGGGTCTTTGCAGTGACTCCTGAGATGTAGAATGACTGAGCTTGTGGACAAACTGCTTTCTGGAGCACAGGAGCCAGTCAGTTCCTCTGTGAACATTGGCATGGTTAGCAAATATATACTCAGGTCGCAACTAGAAAGGTTCTCTGTGCAGGCAAAAAGTTGACATTTATTTTAGTCCTGAACTCCTTAAAAAGCTGCCTTTCCAAATTCTTTATGGATGAACTGAAGCTGAAGTGTTTCTAGGAATATTTATTAAAATATCATAGATATACATACACATGCACATGTAAACATGTCTGTGTACACTCCTATGATTTCATTATGTCAAGCAAATATATATTTTAACCAACAAAAGTAACAGATGCTATTTGAAATAAAATCATTTTAATATCTGGAAAAGTAATAAGCACATGGTAAAATATGATTTTGATCTGTATTTCTAAATAGACACCAAACTGAATATAACCAGTTCAAAACTAAATGGAAGAAAACAGTAAACGTGCCTATTTTTTCAAATATTTGAATATTTTTCAAAATGTTTAAATGCCTTTGAACAACAATGCAAGGAATATTAGTATATACGCTTTCAGAAAGCTCTTTGGACAACAGATCTTCTAGTAGATGTGGTCAGAAACGTGTTTTAATGTTTAATTAAACATTAAAACATGTTTGATGCCTTATTTATAAAATGGCAAAAATACATCTATATAGAAAATCTTATTCTTCTTTGTATCATCTGTTCACAAGATGAAGGGAGAAGTCAGTTCAGCTTAACACCAAAGCAGTAGTTTATCTGTTAGGAGTAACGTGAAAATTCCAGAGAATCACAGAATAGAAATTTAACAGTAGACAGAAGAGAGAAATAGTTGTGGTAGGTAAAGATGTCATCTGAAAAAAAAAAAAAATGAGAAAGACATAACTCTCAAGTTCAATCTATAAATATATTTATACTACCTTTATAATGTCAAATACATTGCCATTGCTTGAGACAGGGTCATCCTAAAATAGTCTGCAGTATTGCCCTCTTAACTGTGAGTTTTGTTTTGTTTTTTTTTAATTTTAAAAGCTGTTGAGCAGCACACTCTCTGATTTAATAGTGATATTGCAGTATCTTTGGCCAAAAGAACTGTATGTAACTACTTTGTTTCTCTCCCTCATTCATTTGCTACTTAGAACCTTTCTGTGATTCTTCTGCTGTCTTTTAAGATTGTTGGCTACATTTTAGATCTTCTGGAAGCTGCAGAGGGACCCATATATGATTCCCCAGGCATGAGACCTAAAGCTATCTGAAGCATTCGCCAGGCCCTAAATCTTAGCTCCTTTCAGATCTAACGATAACATTCATGTTTCTTCTCTCTGTAACATGAGGTTGATGGAAGTCCACAAACTTTTAGGGAAAAGAAAAAAAAAAAAAAGACAAACTGAAAAGAATTTTATCTGGTCTAAATTCAGATCTGCAAGAACTTAAATTTCAATGTAAGATTAATATCTGACATCTCACAAATTCCCACGGAAAGAAAACACTTCACATCAGCCTCTATTCCAGTTACCCATATATTCTCACAGTATTTATAGAACCAGATTTTGCTAGTGTCTAAGTCAGCCATTTGTTGGAAAACAGTTAAAATAAGAAAACTCCTAATTCCAAAACTCTCAAATATATAATGAGAAAGGAATCCAGGCACAAGAGAATTGAAGTCTGCTGATGGGTTAGCAAATGAGGAGGAATGAGAGAGATCATATGAGTGCATATTGCATTTAAGAGCCACATGCCCTTGGGAAGCCTTCTACCTGTTACTTGGCACTATTTTATAGATTTATTTGCCTCACTCTGTCAGTTGACTATAACTTCACCTTTGTCACTAGCTGCAAGGAGCCAGCTTTATATCTTATTTCGTATACATAATACAAATTCAGGAAATGTTTTTGTATTAGATTTACTAGAATGGACCTTAGAGATCATCCAGCACAATGCATTTATTTTTTAAATAAAGAAAGGGGAATCTAGGGGGAGAATTGTTTTAGCAAATATAGTTGAGCTGGTCATTGTTATTTGGGACCCAAAACTGAGTTTTCTGACTCTTAATCTATGCTTCTTTGATATGCATGCACTGATTAACCTGATTAGTTCTCCTAATATTCATGCTTCTTTGCCCCCTCACTACTCCTCTCAACATAACTCACTGTCTCTAAATGTGATTGAAAAAAAGAAAATGATATCTTGTAATCGGTGATATTTAGTAAAATCTATAAGCAAAGGGTGGCCATCACCCATGTGATTCATAATGAAATTGCTGTGAGGATTTTTAAATGTGTGTTCATATTTAAATTGGTTTAATATGGCATAGGCTTTGGTAGACATGAAAAACGATAAGCCCATTGTTATTATCCAACAAGAATAATCTACATTACATGCTTCTTGACCACGTGGTTAAAGACTTCTATTGCTCTAACGTTTCTCTTCTCTGTCCTATATCAAATTTTCATTTCTACTAGATTGTAGAGAAGTAACAAAGATTAAAAAAAAAAACAAATACAAACCTTCCGTTGATCCATTTGTTCTGCCAACTGCACCCTTCCCATTTCTTGTTTCCTTTTTGCAGTAAAATTCCCTGAAATTGTTGTATTCATTGTCTGCCATTCCTCTTCTCATGTTCTTTCTTAAAACTGCCCCATTGGTGACACTGACACTTGGCAGTGTCACCAGTGGTCTCCAAATTGCTAAATCCAATGATCCGGTCTCAGAGCCCACTTCATTTACTCTTATTTGGGGCATTTGACAAAGTTGATCATTCCTTCCTTGATACAGTTTTTTTTCTTGCCTTCTGTGGTACCACATGCTTTGACTTTCCTTCCCTTTCACTGGTTTCTCTTTTGCCATCTCCTTTACTTGTTTTTCACCTTCTGACCTCTTAATGTTGATGTACTCCAGGGCTCAGTCATTAGTTCTCTTTTATTTTCTGCCTTGACACACTCCCTTGTGTTTTTATCATGTCTCCTGGCTTTAAAATACCTTCTTTGTGAGTCTTCAAAATTACTTCTGAGTTTGTGACTTCAAGTTAGATCTCTCTCATGAACTCCAGAGATATATATCAGCTGCCTCCTTATCCATTAGTGTATTCACTTGCATATCTCAAATGCAAGATGTCCAAAAATGAAGTCCCTGACTTTTCTCACCTACTCCATCATCTTCTTCAGATGACAGCAGTTCTGTCTAATCAGCCACTCAGACTGAAAATCTTGAAGTCATTCTTAACTCCTTTTTTTTTTTAATCTCATATGTCACATTGAACACAATAGAAATACTACTGGCTCTACTTTCAACATATATTCAGATTCCAATTCCTATCACCTTCACTCCTAAAGCTCTGGTCCAGACTGTTGTATCTCTAGCCTGAATTTAAACAGTAACCTTTTTTTTTTTTTTTTTTGCATTTAAGCTGTTTATTATTCTGAACAATGTAAAGATCCAGACCATTCTCATTTCCTTATCCTCACAGTCTCCTATTCAGGCATGTTTTCATTTATTGTTTAATCTTTTTTTTAAATTTTATTTTATATTGGAATATAGGCACTTCCTAAACATGAGAGTTGAAGTGTGAGAAGGATTCAACAAAAGGGGATTCTCTACTGCTGGCTTTGTAAATGGAGGGGCCATGTGGCAGGGAACTGGGAGCTGAGAGCAACCCTTAGCCAAAACCAGCAAGAAAGAATGACCTGAGTCCTATAACCATGGGAACTAATCTCTGTCAATAAGCTGAATGAGTTTGTAAGGAGATTCCTCCCCACAGCCTCCAGAAAACACAAAGCCCAGCCAACACCTTTATTTCAGTCCTGTGATACCCTGAGCAGAGAACCCAGCCACTCTGTGCCTGAACTTCTGACCTGTAGGATGTGAGCTCATAAATGTGTATTGTCTTAAGCTGCTAATTTTGTGGTAATCTATGGCACAGCAATAGGAAACTAATATATTCCTTGTTGTTTTGTTTCTGCTTTTTATTCCTCTGTTTTACTTTTAAATTGCAAATCACTTGATGCTCATGTCTTAACCTGGAAAACTTTTCCTAAGCAAGAACTTTTTTTTTTGAAAGGAAGAAACAAGATTAAATTAACCATAAGTAAAAATCCCATGTAAAGAGAATAGAGATAATTTGAAGCAAAGTTAAATGACCACATTTTTCCAGAGAACTTGATGTTGCAACATATAGAAATGGACTCTAATCCCAGCACTCCCAGTAATTACTCCATGACCATATATGTAAGACATTTAACCTACCTTGACCTTATTTTCCTTACTCATTAAATGAGGGAATTTCACTAAATTAACTCTAAGATTTATTCCTACAGTAAAATTCTATGATTCAATAATACTGTGAGTCTAAGATGATCTATGAGTCTCTACATGCATATAGAAATATATTTTTCCATACAACTTAAATATTGAATTCTGTACATAAAATATTACTTTATGAGGTTGGAGAAAGATATTAAAATATGCTAGAACTTTGTAACCTATAATGTGAATCAATATACTATAAATATATCAATATGAGGTAGTTTCCAAATAAAGATTTAGAATTCCAAGGAGAATCTTCCTATCACCAAGCCTGAACTTCTCTAGTGAAAATCTAATAGCATTGTTTTGGCCACCAGAGGGCTCCCACATGATTTATCCTTGTATTAAAATTTTGAAGAATTATTTAAATTTTATAATTGGAAATTAGAATATTGAGGATACAATAATATATCACCAAGCAATATAAATAACAAGGAGCATTTTCTTTTTTGAGTACATTATAATTATAATTTATTTTGTAGAAAAATTATTTTGTATAAAATCATCGAGTAAAGACTTAAATCATAAAGCAACAGAGAATCACTTCTACCCTTGGCATGCATGACTTATTCTCAGTCTCTTTCCTACAGATTTAAAGAGAGATTCTTCTCCCAGACATTTACCATTATTAAAACATGGAGGAAAGTCAAGATATTTCTATAGACTATGGTACTCTAATATGAAATATATTGGCATGATTCACAGTAATCATTAATCTGCCGTGCTCATAAGAAAGTCCCTACATTTACACTTGGTAAATTATCCCAAGTTGGCTATATTTTTTTTCTTGGAATGTGTTAGAAACCCACTGAGATTTACAAATAACAAGTAACCAGCCATTTTGCATGAAGGCAACAGAGTGAAGAGTGATTCCTGACTGATTTGAGAAACTGAATGAGTCTAGAATTTCATGAAAACAAATTATGTCCCTTTCTTTAATTTTCAGGAGAAAAATTTAATAGATTTTCCTTAGATGTATTAAATATAGATTCCTGGGGAAATTTAACGGTTAACCTCAAATTTGAGAAATATGTTTGATCCGTTGAAAGAAACACATAAAGTGTCACTTATATGTATATTGACTTATATCTTACATTTGTAACGGCTTAACACCCTTCAGACAAATTTGTGATTTAACTTTACTAAATCCTTAATCTATTAGGTTTCTTTTATTGATAAATAGTAACTCTAGGGGTATTATGCCCTGAAGTAGCTGTGCTCTGTTTTTGATAGTAGAGAGCTTCCGGGGTGCCTCTCTGTGTGTAATTGTGTAATTGTGTCTCTGTGTGTGTATAATAACCCTACAAAGAAAGAAATATGTTGAAAGTGAGAGAGAGAGAAGTTTCTGCATTCAGGTTGTTAATAATTTTTGACCATAAAAATCTCATAGGAGAATGGTATTTGAAAATCCTTCCATGAGGTGAAACAAAAACACCTAGGTTTTTTTTTTTTTTTTTTTTTTTTTTGCGGTACGTGGGCCTCTCACTGTTGTGGCCTCTCCCGTTGCAGAGCACAGGCTCCGGACGCGCAGGCTCAGCGGCCATGGCTCACGGGCCCAGCCGCTCCACAGCATGTGGGATCTTCCCGGACCGGTGCACGAACCCGTGTCCCCTGCACCGGCAGGCGGACTCTCAACCACTGCACCACCAGGGAAGCCCACACCTAGTTTTTTAATAACTATTTTGACTATACTTATATTTTTATAAAAATGACAATAACACAAAATGTTTTATAATCAAGGCATTGTTTTCTCTTAGCAGAGAAAAATCAAGTTAGAATGTTAATCAGACTTTAATAAACTTTAACATTGGCAAAATTTAAAGTTTAGACAATTTCCAGGGCAAGACTCCTCAGATGCTGTTGAGAGAATATATGGGGGGGGGTTGTTAATTGATATTAACCCTTTGGAGAGCATTTTCACTTTCACAATGTCAGATTTTAAGAAGTCCATATTCTTGATCTGGAAATCCCACTGCTAGGAATATGCCTAAGAATTTCTCAAAGAAATACTCTAATGTATGAATAGATGTTATAGATATTTTTGCAATATTATGTGTTTATCAGCTACCAAAACAACCAAAATTTCCAAAAATAGAGGTGGTTAGATAAATTATTTTGCATCTATACCATGGACTACTATGCAACCGATAAAAAAGTGGGAGTGTACTGCATGTACCGATAGGGGAGGCTCCCAAAGATATATTACTATGTGGGGGACAAAAAAAACAAGGTGCAGAAAAATGTGTATAATGGGTGGTATGATCACTTTTGTGTAAATAGTTTAAAAAATGTGTAATAGCTATTTATACATTTTTCTGAAATACCTCATAAGAAACTCTTGACAAAAGAGGTAAAAGATGAAAAGATGTTTTTCACTTCCCCTATTTATTTTACAATGTGGTTTGCATTTTTATACTGAGTGTATATACTAAGGTATTTTGTTTGATGGTTTTAGGTGTGTTTTTACTTGTTATCAAGGATTATCTTGCCAATAGAATTATTCTAAATTTTCTCTTTTTTGTATATCATCATTAAGATAGTTTTCTAATATAAATAATATGGCACTCATTTATTGAACTCTTATTATATGCCAGGCTAACTCATTTAATCCCCACATAGCCCAATGAGGCTATGTGAGAATTTACACTATCTCCATTTGACAGATACAGAAATGGAGGCACAGAGAATTTAAGCAATGAGCCCAAAATCACAGGTGGAATCATATCAAGAACCCAGCTGACCAACTCCATAGTCTACACTTTTAATCCTTACAATCTATTGTACATACATACATTAGAATATATTTTTGAGACATTAGCAGGCCACAAGTTCTCTTTGAATTGAAAACAGAAAATAAGACAAGCTCTTCAGTGCTCTTTAACCTCCAGCTAACATGTGTCTTTCCAGGGTTGCTTGGTTTTCTCTGCTAATAGTTTTTGTGTCAATGCTCTTAGGCTCTGTAGTCTCCCTGATTGATAATGTCTCTCCTCTAGTGAGGTTCACCTGAATACCTGAAAGCTTCAGATAGTGAGTCCTCTGTGATTCGAAGATCTAGAATTCATTGTTACGGTTCTCTTTGCTGAACGTTGTTTTCTTTTCCTCCTTTCCTTCCCAGGCAAGCTCAACAAATGTTTATTGATCAACTTGGATTATTCTAGTGCATGTCCCAGTGCAGGCTATACTCAGAAATTCAAGTGGCAGCTATTCTGTGTCTGGTTTACCTTTGTCTCCTCTCTTCATATTCTGTTTCCTACAAGATATCTTTAGAAATTTCAGTTTCCTCAGTAAGCTTGCAGAAGTGAAATGAGGTACAACTCAAATCTGTACGTTTTGCTTCTTGTTTGCAGACCTTCTAAGAAAAGCTTGGTGATGGGAGATATTGAGAGAACTGTGATTGAGGGATGTCTGGAAATTGTCAACAAATGTCCATATAATCCTATCTCCCATGCCAAAGGTGATTAAGAATTGACTTTAGGGTACCAGTCATCCTGTGAGTTTTCACAGAAGTAACTTTGCAATCTAAAAAAAAAAAAAAAAATGTACAGAACACTAAAATTGAAAAATCATCAGAGTTCATTTTTGATGACAGCTGGACAATCTCAGAAAAAGAGGATTTTAAGATTGAGATTAGCTGACCTCATCATCTGAAGGATAATTTCCTTTTGCTTTTTTTAGTATGAGATTTATTATTGTTAAGTTGATGATTTCTGCTCAATGAGGTAATACTGTAGTGTTTCATTTCAAGTTTCTTTTCAAATCTCATATTTTCAGTTCCACATTCAAAATAAGAGTAATAATCAGGGTGAAGCACAGAGCAGATGGCTTTCTGGTCTTCCTCTGGGGCACATGCGTTTTAGAAAAATATGAGTTTTTTTGTTTTTTTAATCACCAAAGATATTCATATTGGAATTAAAATAGGAGAATGAGACCATGACACTTTGTTTAGCAGTCAGAAGAAATTAGACTATTGACACAAAGGAAGGAGCAAATAATTTGGGATTATGTTGTTTATTTGAATACCAGGTGATTACACAGAAGAGTTCATGCAGTAAAAAAAGGTTGTATAAAGCTACTGAGAAAGTCAGAGTACAAGGCCATAAAGTACAAAAATAAAGTCAGAAATAAAATTAGTATATAGAAATCCATTTCATATACCTCTGCACTTATAAGAGTTAGGCTGCCCACTTGCTTCTGAGCTTTCTAATTGTCCAAAAAAAGACCATAAGATCTTAGATATCGGTCTGAGATTTATTATTTCCATAAAAAAATTAACTGCTTTCATTATGCTAAGCCCAAAAAGAGATGTTTGCCTAGGGCTCTTGTAAGAAACCCTTAAGCTTTGTATGGTGGACATTTTCCATAGAAGCATCTTTACAGTGATACCTAACAAGTTTCATATGGCTGAGTCTTATATTTCAGTATAAGCCTATGTTTTGGCAAACAGTATTTCCTCTTTTGTGATGATGGTTATGACAGCTTTCATCAGAACATTGCTTCATGTCTTATTGTACCACCAAGAGTTTTTAAACAGAAAAATATTTGTCATCTTGTATGGCCAATCTTGGTTTACTAACTCCCTACACTGAACCATCTGCAGAATCAGGGGTGTTAGATAGCACCTGAGAACACACAGCTTTGGTTTGCTTCTCATTGAGTTTCTCAAAGTGTTTCTGTAATGACCTGTCCTAGAAATACAGAAGCCTGAGAGCTACTATTGTGACTATAACGATGAATGTGGATTTATTTTAGATCAACACAGCATTCACATCCATTCTGCAGCATAGATCCTGGGCCCCTTTTCATCCCCACCTTCTTATGCATTTGTATGGCTGAAAGGAGCCTGCTGAAAAAGGAATTGCAGGGACTAAGGTGACACCTACACTGATGCTGGGTAGCCTTGACCTCAGTGTATCCTTGTAGTTTGAATGTTGAATACAGAGAGCGCTACCATTTTATTTGTGTGTGTGTGATTGTGAGATAGCTTTCTACAATGAGCCAGGCTCTAGACTGAGTACTGAAGAAATGGTAATACATGAAAGATACAGATCCCATCTCCAAAGATGATCAGACATAGCTGCAAATAAATGAAGCACAGAGAAGTATGGGATAGGTGTCACTTAACTGGTATAAACAAATTGATGTAGACATTGAGAAGAAAAAGATTATCACTGAAAGTGATAAGTGTAGTCGCCATGAAGGAAGAAGAATTTAACAGAGCCATGAGGCAGTTATTCACAAACTTTAATATGCAAAAGACAAAATCAATTATGGAAATGAAGAAAAAAATCCAATTTCAATCCGCCACCCACAGAAAGTCACATTTACTCTACTTTGACTGAGGTTCCAAAGTCACAACTATAAATGATTTAGATGACACTTCTATGCTGCTCTAACAGTGGCAGCAGTCTTATTGGAAGGCAAGGGGACTTGCTTAAAGCTTGTTTACAGTATTACCTATTAGACAGAAAAAAATGTCAGCTTATGGTCTATGTCCAAGATGAGATGTGAGAGTGAGGTGACTGACAGTCTGATGATGCTTTGCCAAAGAAGGAGTACAGTGGAAAATTTAAGCTAGTCCTTGACACTTCTTATTCTGTGGTAAGTGCCTTGTCCTTCTGTATTCAGGAGTTGAGAAGTTATTTAAAAGATGGAAGGGTGTTCCTTAAAGTAAAATATTTAGGAAGAGGAGTGATATTATCAGATCTGTGTCCAGAATTTTTTTTTCCTAAATATGCGCACTGATGTACTGATTTTTCAGAATGGGGAATCCTTCTCCAGGGTACCGTGATGTACCTCCCTCCACCCACACCCACACTTTAATAGTGATTGGCTCTAAAACAAAGACCATAAATCTGATAATGAACATCTATGCTTAGACATTGATCACCTTAGAAACCACTTCCTATCAAAATAGGTTTAGACTCCCTAACTGATTATAATTCAGGGAGACCAAAATTTCCACTGACTGTTGGAAGAAGAGAAGCCACACATAGGCTTGTCATCTTAGAGAAGGACCTTCACAAAAACAGTACCTTAAGTAGGGTAAGCCTGGATCTTCAGAGCTAGTATAAACCACATGAATGTGCATTACACACAAATGTTCAAGAGAGATCATGTAAACCAATTATGTCAGAGATTAAATGATATGAGAGATGTCATTTAATCTAGAAAATGCTGGAATATTCACTTTTTAGGCTCACTTGGTCAAGGTCCTTAGCACAAGCCCCAATACGCAGTGTATCTGAAGAGAAGGAAGCCGTGCTTTTTCTACTTCAAATGACTATTAAAGGGATGATTTTCACCCACAGTATTTGTTCACCCACCCAGCATACTAACATACTCTTTCAATCAGCAAGTCCTTTATTCTTAACGTTACTGTTTTACTTAAGAGATAATGTCAAAGGAATTGAACATTGTGACTGGATAATGGTCTCCTGCTGCAAGATAAATGCTTAGGCATTTATTGAAAATAAATGTTGGAATGAAGCCAAGACATTTATTTTTTAAATAGAAAACTATTTTCTAGTCACAACTTTCACTGCCAGAGACATTATAGCTATCTTGCCAAATGATTTTTTAAGTAAATTGAGATCACCCAAAGAGAGCAACAGAATACCTAATTTGTTCTCACCTATATAACAGGTGACATTCTGGTTTCTTTTCTACAGATACCAAATCCAATTCAGCTATGCTATTTGTTTGGTGGGGACCATTGCAAGAGTGCATTAACAATATATTCAATCAACTCTCCAGCTTGATTGTACAGACTTGGATTTTGCTTTTTTAAACCAAGTAGATTTGAATATGCATGCTGAAACAGAGTATAAAATTTTGTGATGCATTATTGAAAAATGTTTTGCCACTTTATAGGCAGGAATGGTTGCTGATATCCTTATTATGTGTTTGAAAGGCACCTAAGCAGTAATTTAGGGAGCTTTGAGCAGCATTGCTAATGAGCTGGGATCCAAGGTAATGATGATTTTGACTCTTCTAGTCACTGTGGAGTGTCTTCATAGAGTAAGAGCATGATAAATAAATTTCAACAAACACTGCACACGCTGTCCTCAGTGTTAAAGTTCAAAAGGATACCATTGTAACCTGACTAGTTATTAATGGAATTTAGATATGCCATGAATCACATCCTCACCCTCTTCCCCAATACCTGATGCTATGTATTTAACAGTCTGGTGATATAAAGTAACTCCATAGATATTACCTGTTTTTTTTTCTTTCTCTGTAATAGCTAAAGAAAAATGAAAATGTATAGCTGAAACAGGCAGAACAGAAACACAACCTCTGCATCAATGTAAACAGTAAGGGCCACTCAGCAAATGGTTTTACCCTGAGGGATGAAAAAGAAAATAAAAACATAATTTAATGTAATGTTGAAGTAGTAGAATTGGTATTCTTCATTTTAAAGATTGTGTTATAAGAATGCCATCTAGAATAAACACACGCACATATATAAAATGCGTATATATGTAAAACACACACACACACACACACACACACACACATATATATATATATATATGAAGAGAATAAATTCCTCTGAAGCATAAAAAGTGTAAGGTTTACAGAGAGGCAGATGCATAAATAATATATGTAACAGGAGTTCATTTGTACAATAAAATCCTGATCATTTTTGACCCATTCATGAAGGGCACATATGACCATATTAAAGGATAAAAAATAAATAGTAAAATACTATAAATAAAGAACATCAGTAGGCACAGTTAAGGAGCATGGAGTTCTTTATATGTGTCCATATATACTTAAGAACCACCAGAGAGTTATACACTTTGTGCATTTTAAGTGAAGAAGTCTTAAAGAAGTCTTCCATCTTTTCAGATTTTAGAAATAAGTATTACTAAGTACTTAAAAGTATATTATAGACTTGTTTAATGGTGTTAGTAATTATTTTTGTAATTATTATGGTAATAACTTTGTACAGTTTTTATACCTCTCTAATTAATTTTTAGTTGTTTTCCTTTAAATTACTTCTTTTCAAGATCGAACTTTATTATATGTGAGTCATGTGATTATTGCCTCTCCCATATTGCTATTTTATTGTAAGCTTACGTCTGCTATGTAATATTCTTTTTTGAATGGAGGAACCTTTTCTTTCATTAAAATTTTCATCTACATAGAATATATATATATACATACATACATATATATATATATATATATATATATATATATAAACCAAATCACTTTGCTGTACACCTGAAACTAACACAATATTGTATTAACACAATATTGTAAATCAACTATATTTCAATTTTTTAAAATGTAATGTACATAGTCACCATGTTAGTAGAACATTGGACTCTTTTAGCCACCTCAGGAGATTGTAAGTAAGGAGATAGAGTCTACATTTCAGATTCATTTTTAAGGGATTTATTTTCTACCTCTGCTCTGGGGAGTTAGAGTAGTCCATGGCAATACATGAGGGAGCTTCCAGAACATAGCCCCTATTCTAGCCTTTTCAAGAGCAGAACTTCCTTTGCATGTTGAACTTTCATCTAAAAGTATACTTCAAGAAGGTGTTCCATTGATAATATTATTGATGGATTAATGAATACAGAAATACACTGAAATAGTATAAAGCTGCTATTTAGAGAAATAGTAGAAATACTTATGTAATGTTTTATGTACCAGATACTTCATATTTATTAACTTACAAGAAACTTCTGAGGTTGGTATCATTATTATTCCCATTTTATAGAGGAGAAAACAGAGGGACCAAGAGTTTCATTAACTTACCAAGATTCTACAACTGATAAGTATCAGGATTGGGATTTGTATCTAGAATAATGTGCCTCCAGAATCTATGATGATTTTAGCCTCAGTACTAATCTAGCCAGATGGAATGACTCTGGGGATGATAAGTTATGGTGCAAATTCTAAAATAGAGCAGCAACTTCTAAGGAAACACTTTTTAAAAATCATATAATAAAAGTATTAAAAATAAATTTTGTGAGGAAATTTGGAAGTCAGCATCACAGTGCAAGGTGCATTCCTGGTGAATGACCTCCTGGCCATGACTTAGACTTAAGCATTTGCCTCCATGCCGTTCTGCCCAAGACTCACATGCCCAGCTTTACAAAGAACTGGAGCAGCAACCACAGAACTAGAGCAGCAATGACACGTGCAGAGTAGGGGGATTGAACTCAGGAAGGTAGCTTTGGATTAGATAATATATCATTACTGAAATAATTGAATTCAGTATTCAAATGTTTAAGAAGAAAATGTATCTCTAAATGCAAGCTCTTATCATTACTGAAAAATATCCATATGGTAGCCCACATGAATATTCTGACCTTAAATTAGCTGTTGTAAAATTCCACTTTGTAAATCAAAGTCTCAAGAGACTTCCTTGATGAACTACTTTCCTCTCTGGGAAATCGGTAGATGCTTGCAATTCCTGGTGGGTGGCTGCTCAATTTACCAGCTCCAAATATATGAATCCTAGAACATAATTTTGTCCCTTATCATGCATTCCCCACCAGTCCCCCAAGTACTGTTATTAGTAATAAAGGAATTTTTATAGAATATCCACCGGCTTTCTTGATAATTCTTACAAAGATTTTTCTCATTGATAAAATTAACAAAATATCAATACATTCATTGTTCCTTATAAATAATTATCACATGTGCACCTCATCTTTTTCCTAATTAGGATGTGTTTCAAAAATTTTTTGTTAAATAATATTTTGCTTCTTGAATAAAATGTAAAACTTTATCAGTTTAAAAAATATTGGATGTATTCAGATCATTATCCCTATTTTGGGTTGTACCTACCATATGAAATATTTAACTTCTTCGTTTTTTAAAAGTTAAGCTGGTTTTCAGGATATAAAAACTGTTGTATGGAGACTTTCAGATATCTTTTTCTCTCTACTTTTGTGAATTTTAGGGATGAATACAAATGGAATACAAGCATCACAATGCTCTCTCCCTCTCTCTTTCTCTCTCTACACACACACACACACACACACACACACACACACACATACCAGCAGGCAAAGTGCCAGAAAAACAATGAATAAAGTGTGTATATGTATATCTATGTGTGTGTATGTATATATATATATATATATATATGTATATATACACAGACACACATATACACATATCATATGTATATATACATATTTTTTTCATTAAAGTGAGTTAACTTTCTTCTTACAGGTTGTTAAGATCTGTTGCCAATGTGATAAAATATTCTTCATAAAGTTAATGCACTTGCTCAACTGAGAGGTGAGCATTTTTATGCTTGGTTATCTAGGAGATATTTATAGCACATTAAGATACATATCATTGATGTGTACAAGCTCAATTAGAAAGAAAAGTAAGACGTTTCATTTCCAAGAGAAAGTTGGGATACTCTCTCAGCAATTTAGATAACCTATCTCTTCTCATTGGTATTGGGACATAAATAACTTAACACAGGAAATAAGCATTAGCTGGAAATTTGAAGAAAAGAGAAACATTCTTCCCCCTTTAATTTTCATCTCTATTTTTAAAGGGAGCATATTTATTTCACTTCATTTCACTGTGGGAGTAGACCTGTAATCCTCAAAGGACCGAAAAAAAAAAAAGGCTCTCCTGTTTATGATTTTCCACTGGAATTTTTTTCATAGCATTACTTGTTTAAGGTAATGTTTTATCTGATGTTGTTGACTCTGGAAAAATAGATTCTTCATTGCATCAGACTTTGATATTTACAATTACTTATTTTGTTAGGATGATGTTAGACTCTAACATCATTTGGGGAAAAGTCAGAAACATGTAGTTTGTGAGAGCTACTTTAGTGGTTACTAAGGTGACCAAAATTTGTTGAATAATAAATACTATGTCAAGATTCCTGAAGTGTTTTCCATAGGACTCCGTATCTCCAAAACACGGTGCCTTTTCCTTGACCAACAGTTTAATACTTCCTGCAGGATATATGTAATGAATCACATTTCTTCCATTTCTTTGAACAAATTTGAAAGCACAGAGCTAAACTATGCATCAAACTCCTCTGGGATGGAATTTATTTATTAATATTAATCCTGTTTGCATTTTTCTCCCTGCTTTTTCTTTCAATGATTTTTAATCATCTTTTTAAAAATGTTTACAAATTCATTTTCACTGTCTTGCTCCTCTCTTTCTAAGTTTCAAGTAAAATGGCATAACATACATAGAAGTATGTTACAATAAGCTAAGTGTCTGAGTTCTAAAAGGCAACATAGTATTCCTTGACTGCCACTTGACTATGATATCTCCCAATCTTTTCAGTATTAACAAGAATATTTTTCAATATTCCTGTCATCTTCATGCTACTGAAAGACTGTCATTCTCAAATTTTGAAGTGTTTCCTTAAGAATTCTGAGAGTATAATAACAATTATTATTATTATTATTGTATAAATACAAGCAACTATCCCTTAATCCAGGAAAGGGTACAGCTAGTGATCATTCTCGAAATCAGTTTCGAAATCATATCAGCCCAAAGTCAGGTTGGGCACAGGCACTATTATCCAAGGTTTAAACTCAAAGTCTAAAACCAGTATGTCAATTCAAGTGGGTCAGCAGAGCAGTAAGCGGAAGTCAAACCCCTGAAATTGACAAATGCCCATCTGACATCAGCAGACCAAGTATCAGAAAACCAGTCTGCTCGTGGCTGTTCTGGAGCACAGACACTGAATGGAAATTCAGTCAGTGGGAATTGGGGTTCACAAGGGAAATGAAATACTAGCTGACGCCTGGGCCCTGGAGGAATACCGAGGTCACAGTGGAGCAGCAACTGAGTCAAGGATTTCTGACAAAGGGCTTCTTTCAGGGCCCATCTGCCTAAAGCAACACTCATCTCAGGGCTTTGGGTCAATCTAACCCCCCAGATGGAGGTTAAATGGAACAGCTGCAAAGGTGAAAGGTCTGTGGGATCAGGAAGAAACACCGTCATGTCCTGAAATGACTACCATCTTCAGCTGTAATATATGCTTTGTGATATATTTATTTACTGTAGTTTTACTGTCCTTTTCTTGATTCAAAAAACAAGAAACAAAGAATTTTATACTTTCCTTTAAAAAATGTTATATACATCTCTTTATAGGAAAAGATTTCATATATGTGCCTCATTTTATATTGAACATAAGGAAACTTCTAAACTATATATTGCTAGAAGAGTTGAATGCATTTAGCCTCAAAATTTGCTCTTAATGTCACCATTTTCATCACTAGTGATTTACTCTCATAATTTACGAAGAGAACTATATTTTTGTCCAGTAATCTGCTAGCTCAAGAAAAATCATTTACAAAAGAAATTGATATTTATCTTTAATATTTCCTTTCTACTTTGAATTCTGTTAGTATTAATTCCTGTTAGTAAGGAAATATAATTGTTTTCCCATGGTATGTCTAATAGCTTTCCAGCTGAGACCAACCGTATTTAGTTCACAGCTCTTTGGTCCTAACAGATTTTGAATACTATACTATATATTCACTCACAGTGTGATCGGACGCCCACCAAGTTTCTAGCAGTAATTAATATATTACGTGAGGTTAGATCCTATTTAAGTGAACAACTTCGAATAATGTTTTTCGGGTTAACTACTACTTGCAGCATCCTGTGGCATTCCTGCATCTGAATCTTTTCTTTGTGATGCATAATGAGTATAATTGAAAGGTTAAAAGAAGATTTATACAGTCACAGAATAATATAACACCCTACCACAGCAATCTTCAATATTCTGAGAAAAGTTTATTCTTATATTCTTAGTTTTTCATTCTTTTTCTTATTTAAATGTAGTATCATAGGCTCTCTGCTCTAACACCTGTTTTCCTCTCTTGAATGGGAGACATTTTATTGATTATTGGCTGTTAATTTTCCTCCATCTTTATCAATCATCCTGGTTGGTCAGTATCACTTTAACTATCTTTAGTGATTTTTCGGAGTGCTTTAGCTCAAATGAAATCGGTTACTTTTTCCTCCTTCCTAGAGTGTTGTTTATCTATCTTTCTTACTGAGACTCTGTATTATTAATGACTTCTCACAGATACTCTCATCTTGAAATAAATTTACATACAGTTTACTCTATTAATGCATGCTATTGCTGAATGATAAAGTGCTGTCAAAATAGATTAGCAATTTTTTAAAATCTTCATATTTATGATTATATATATTGATATATACTGACCTAAAACAAATAATACTATTATATTCACTATACTTCACTTTGGTACTAAAATCTTCTATGAAGATATTCCATTGGTATTGCCTCAAAGTGGTTGGCATTTTTCATTCTGAAGTAGTTAATTGGGGGTGACAAGCAATGATCTTAAGATTTGGGAGAACCACCATGCAATTACTGAAGTAAGCAAATATTGATTAGGTATCTGAAGTGCTTCCTAGCAATTCACTTATTATAAATAAGTAAAACTGCTAGACCATTTGATCATATTATTTATCCAATAAACATGTATTGAACAACAAGTATGTGGCAGGACTATGCTGGACATTTATTGTAGGATGTAGAAATGCATAAGACACAGTGCTATTCCTTAAGTTAACTCCAGCCTAAGTAAGGGAAAGCATGTGTTCAAAAGAAGAATGAGAAGGAAGATGTGGTGGTGGTGGACAAATGATCACTTCTGCTCTTGAGCTATAAATGAAAAATACATATACTTTAATTCTGCCAATTTACTAGTGCCATTGGGAGGTGCTTTCCATGGGCACGAACAACATGACAATGTGTAGCTGAACATAAACTGAAAAGAAGGTGTTTTGTTGGTGCAGGCAACATGTCAAGAGCTAAATGAGATATCAGTGGCTGAGTATGCATAGCTCAAAGGAGAGGTGATCACCTGTGGTTAAGTTTCTCAGCACAATATGTCATCTTTTTTTCTTTTTTTTGAATTAGAGTTGACTTAAAATATTATTAGTTTCAGGTGTACAACATGGTAATTCAACATTTTTATACATTATATTCCATACAAAGTCATTATAAAATATTGACTATATTCCCCGTGCTGTACATTACATCCTTGTAACTTATTTATTTTATAACTGGTAGTTTGTACCTCTTTAATCCCCTTAACCTATTTTGCCCATCCCCTTCATCCCCCATGGTAACCACTAGTTTGTTCTCTGTATCTTTGAGTCCATTTCTGTTTTGTTAATTTGTTTTTTTAGAGTCCACATATGAAGTGACAGAAATCATGCCATTTTTTAAAATTTAAGATTTTTGAAAGAACACCATTGAATAGGAAGTTTTAAAAAATACATATTCAAATAAGGAGGAAGTTTCATATTTTAAAAATTTGAAAGAAATGCTGAAAAGCTTGGAAATATAATTTTGTACCAATAGTTTTGCTGGGAATCTTTGGGTAATTTCATTTTTCTATATGTTCTACAAGTTTCTGCCAAAAGGAGAATACCTTTCAAAATTGAGAGTGAAAAAACTAAATCCTTTTTCTTAAAATCCTAAAATAGTTTAATTTTAGTGATTGGGCATTAATATGCAAATTTAATCAATGTCTCTTTTAAATATACATCTTCTACAATCTGAATTAGAACATAGTGCCAGAGAGACAACATATTCTTAAGAATGGAATTCTTAATAAAGAATAAGACAGTGAAGACTACATATGCTATTGAACTTTGTCTTCTGAATATGAGGCAGCAAGAAATATAACAGTAATCCAATACACTAGTTCTGAGCATTATTCTAGAAGCTTTGATGAATACTAAATAAACGGGAAATTAGTAGCTTTTCTTTAATGACTCTTCGTTATTATATAAGGGTATTTTTTCCTATGTACATTTTTATTTGAATAGAGCAATTTTTGCATGAAACAAAATAGTCTCCTGAATAAATGCATAGGATATTATTTTGATCAAAGTTATCTGCTCTTAATGCATGTGTTTCTGCAGCAAGGAAAATAACATATGAAGAAAGTAAAATCCTGCAGCTTTAGAATTTCTTATGGTTACATTTTATTACATCAAAACAATTCCTGGCTATTTATTTAGTATTGTACTTGTTAGGGACAGAAACACAAATTATGAGGCAATCTCCACCTTTGATGGAAAAGCTTGTAGTGTACTTGCTGACAGATGTCATATATGGAATAACATGAACGGAAAGGAACATTGTCCAGGAAGTTGTTTGTCCTTAAAGAAAACCAGTTGGCTGCCTAGAAAGTTCCCCATAAAGTGCCACTATTTAGTTTTATTTTTTGAGAAGTCACCACAGGGCAAGTCCTGGCCCTTAAGTTTTCAGGTCTGGATATTTATTTATCAGGTTGTCCATCAGTTATGGGTAGATTTATATTAAGCAAATTCACAGACTAGTATATAAAACTAATACTTTATTAATTTAAAATAAGAGCTATAACTGTAAGAAAACCATTTCTGGCTACCTGAGAAGAAAAATATATGTGAGTTTTCTGTGTGTGGATGAAATTAGAACCAGAGGAATTAGAATATCTGAGTGGCTTCTCTTACTGGTCTATGAAACCTCTTTCTGAAGACAGGCCTGGGGCAGAGCGCCCTCTACCGTCAGCAGGAGAAAACACACTGTCACCACCTGCCTCAGACTTTCCCTTTTCTCTGCTTCCACTGCTGACCAAACTTTGATAGACACATTGTTTCTCTAGGTATGTTCGTGGGGGATGATGTCATATTTTCTCAATGGTGGTATCACACATTTCTGTACCAGTCCCTTATTTATTTATTTCATAGTTTCATTCTCACAAAGCATTTCCCTTTCCCTATTTCCAAGTAGTTTGGGAAAAGGCAAGGGGAGAGCACCAATGACCCTCAGGACTGCCTTTATATTCCATTTAATAGATGTTTTTGGCAATGTATTTTATTTAAAAAAAACTATACTAAAATGACTCATAGATAGATCTTTCCATCAAAGAACTATTAGTTTATATAAAGATATTTATTTAAAAAATTAAAATATAGCTCTTATAATGTATTCTAAATATCAACAAACACTATAATAATAGCTATAGTAGTTACCAGTAGGGAGCTATTACTGAAAAATGTTTCACAAATATAAACAATCATAAAATGAGGCCCATACTCAAGTAATGTAATAATAATTTATGACATAACAATTATTGAAATGTATATTTCAGGGGCATTTTGAAAGAGAGCTTACTTTTAAAGTTAGCAGCCATATATAAGGTAAAGCAATTATTATATTATACAATATCTCATAGGTATTTATTAGTTGTAAAATGTCGTATTTCTATCTGAATCAGATATGCTTTCTATGTGTACAGCATGATTATCCTCATCCACCAACAGGTATTAACTGCTTGAGAGTGTATAGTATAGGTTGTTTAACATAGGCCATAGTTCTGAAGTAAAGAACTATGCAGGTAGCCTGTCCACAGTCATTGCCTGGTTGGACAGCAAGGTCAATGTGCAACAACTCAGGCCATATTCCCATGAACAGTTTATGATTCACAGTTTCTCATTAGGAGTTCAAACATTACTAGAGTAACATCCTTCTGGAATGCCACAGCATATGCATAAAGGTTTCTACCCTTGAAAAAATATGTATGTTATTCTCATATCCATATAACCAACATCCTTACATTCTTTCCAAAAATGCATTAAAGCCAAATGTCTGTAAAACTCTCTGGAGGAAGTAGTTTTGGAAAGGTGGATCAAAATCCTTGCTTAGTTTTTCTTAAGATGAAGACAGTTTAATTTTCACGTTTCTCCTTTAATAATAAAAGCCATACAAGATGTATATGTGTGTGTTATTGCTTAGCTGTGTTTTCTATATATATATTCTCTTACTAAAAATCTTTTATTGAAGTATTGTTGATGTACAATCTTATATGTTACAGGTGTACAATATAGTGATTTACAATCTTTAAAAGTTATACTCCATTTATAGTTATTTTAAAATATTGGCTATGTTCCCTGTGTTATACAATATATCCCTGTAGCTTATTTATTTTATACATAATAGTTGGTATCTCTTAATCCTCTACTCCTATATTATCCCTCTCCCCTTCCCTCTCTCCACCGGTAATCTTTGTTCTCTATATGCGTGACTCTGTTTCTTTTTTGTTATATTCACTAGTTTGTTATTTTTTTTAGATATATACAGTATTTATCTTTCTCTGTCTGCCTTATTTCACGTAACATAATACTCTCCAGGTCCATCCATGTTGCTGCAAAAGGCAAAACTTCATTCTTTTTAATGGCTGAGTAGTATTCCAGAGTGTGTGTGTGTGTGTGTGTGTGTGTGTGTGTACACCACATCTTCTTTATCCATTCCTCTGTTGTTGGACACTTAGGTTGCTTCCATATCTTGGCAATTGTAGATAATACTGCTATGAACATTGGGGTGTATATATCTTTTCAAATAAGTGTTTTTGTTTTTGTTTTGTTTTGCTTATTTTTGTTTTTGGATATATGCCCAGGAGTGGAATTACTGGGTCATATCGTAGTTCTATGTTTAGTTTCTTGGGAAACCTTCATACTGTTTTCCACAGTGGTTACACCAATTTACATCCCCACAAACAGTGTCTGAGTTTTCCCTTTTCTCTACATCCTCATCAACATTTGTTATTTGTGTTCTTTTTGATGATAGCCACTTTGACACTAAAAATTTAGAAGATAAAATTACTGTGGCATTTATACCTTTTCTGGAATTCACTTTAGACCTTGAAATTTCAACCTGGATTCCAAGTGGCCCTCTAGAGTTACGTTTGTGTGTCTTCTCTTTAACATGAATTTTTGAGTTTGTGTAATTTTTTTCCCAAATTTCCAAATAATTTGATTTCTCATTCTTTTTTATGAAAGGAATTTTGCCCAAGTTTATAGGCTCCCCTATTATTACAATCAAATATTATGTTATCATACTCTTTTCAATATGGATTCAGACACACCGGATTTTATTGGACGCTGAGGTGTATCTTTTGTAACAATGTCCAATTTGCCTTCACATTTAAGGATATTCTTTTTATTTAAGTTTCTGGGGCCTCATTTGTGAGAAGAGAGGATTGGATTAAGTTGTCTCCAAGGTCCAATTCATGTCTATGCTTCTTGTGCTAAAAATGAACAAGGAAAAGATAAGAAAGTAAAAGAAAGAAACACTGAAAACGTGATTGCTGGGTGTAACATTTGCTGAAAATTATTATTTATTTTACTTTAACTATGTTAAATTCCTGGGGTATCTTTTTAAAATAAATGCTGCATTTAAGAGACTATTCCAGGGAAGATCAATTCAAGAAGACAGTAGGAAAATGTCTTAACTGAATGTAATAAATGAAAAGATGAATTTGTTTCTATCTATTGTAGACTGTTTGCCCATGAAAAATACACAGAGAGGGATAATTTCTATGACTATAAAGCTAAAAACCCTAATGCTGTTCTCCAAATTGGCCTTCCATCCTGTTCTTTGTTCTAAATTTAGTTTTCTGGTATTAATATTCAGAGTTTATCCTTTACCAAAAGAGTCTAATTATGGAAGAATGATCAAATTGATGATGAGTAATTCAACCGGGGATGAAATTCTACAGGTAATGTAATATGAACTGCGATCAGGAATGACAATGACTTTTTAAGGCTTTTTCAGACTGCTTATTTGAGTCTAAAATAGCAAAACTAACACAGAATATCAGGCAGAAACCAAATTTTCAGTTGATGCAATTTTGTCATTTGGGGAATATTAGTATTAGTCTAGTAACTGCAGTTGACTACAAGATGAGCATATATTAAAAGCATATAGACAAATGGAGTCATTACATTTGAAACCAATGCCTTTTACTCATTATGTAAGCTGAAACATAAGATCACATTTACAATTACTCTGCCTTCACAAGGGTTTCTTTTAAAATTATTATTACTACCTTTGGACTCGTATGCCCATACTGGTAGGCATCTAATATTGATTTCTCACTTAGTATCATTTACTGGTCCTAAAGTCATCTCAGAGAATCTGCATTTTCTCTGCAATTCTGAACAAAGCAGTGTGGTTGGGAAGATGATGATGATGATGATGATGATGACAGAAGCTATTATGTTTTGAATGATTTCTGTGTGGCAGGCAGGTGCTCAGATTTGCATATATTGTCTCTGATATATACCCATAAACAAGGTACTATGATTAGATTTACCCATAAAGAAGGTACTATATATTATGGGCATATACACTTGGGCATATATTCTTGTTTTTTTTGTTGTTGTTGTTTGTTTTTTTAATAATGGCAGTTTTATTTATTTTTTGAGGGACCTGCGTATTGTTTTTCACACTGACTGCACTAATTCACAGTCCACACCAAGAGTGTATGAGGGGGCTTCCCTGGTGGTGCAGTGGTTGAGAGTCCGCCTGCCAATGCAGGGGACACGGGTTCGTGCCCTGGTCCGGGAAGATCCCACATGCCGCGGAGCGGCTGGGCCCATGAGCCATGGCCGGTAAGCCTGCGCATCTGGAGCCTGTGCTCTGCAACGGGAGAGGCCACAACAGTGAGAGGCCCGCGTACTGCAAAACAAAAACAAAAAATAAAAGAGTGTATGAGGATTTCTTTTTCTCCACATCCTCACCAACACTTGTTATTTGTTAGTTTTTTGCTAATAGCTGTACTGGCTGATGTGAGGGAGTATCTTATTGTGTGTTTATTTTTTTTTATTATTAATTTATTTATTTATACAGCAGGTTCTTATCAGTTATCTATTTTAGACGTATTAGTGTATATATGTCAATCCCAATCTCCCAATTAATCCCACCACCACCTTCCCCCCAGACGTTCCCCCCTTGGTGTCCGTACGTTTGTTCTCTACATCTGTGTCTGTATTTCTGCCCTGCAAACTGGTTCATCTGTACTGTTTTTCTAGATTCCACATATATGCGTTAATGTATAATATTTGTTTTTCTCGTTCTGACATACTTCACTCTGTATGACAGTCTCCAGGTCCATCCACGTCTCTACAAATGACCCAATTTAGTTCCTTTTTTATGGCTGAGTAATATTCCATTGTATATGTACCACATCTTTATCCATTCGATGGTCAATGGGCATTTATGTTGCTTCCATAAGCTTGCTATTGTAAATGGTGCTGCAATGAACATTGGGGTGGATATGTCTTTTTGAATTATTGTTTTCTCTGGGTATATGCCCAGTAGTGGGATTGCTGGGTCATGTGGTAGTTGTATTTTTACTTTTTTAAAGTAAAAAGTAAAGAACCTCCATACTGTACTCCATAGTGGAGAACAATCAACTTACATTCCCATCAACAGTGCAAGAGAGTTCCCTCTTCTCCACACGGTCTCCAGATTTGTTGTTAGTAGATTTTCTGATGATGCCCATTCTAACTGGTGTGAGTTGATACCTCATTGTAATTTTGATTTGCATTTCTCTAATAATTAGTGATGTTGAGTAGCTTTTCATGTGCCTCTTGGCCATCTTTATGTCTTCTTTGGAGAGATGTCTATTTAGGTCTTCCGCCCATTTTTTGGTTGGGTTCTTTGTTTTCTTAAATATTGAGCTGCATGAGCTGTTTATATATTTTGGAGATTAATCCTTTGTCCTTTGATTCGTTAGCAAATATTTTCTCCCATTCTGAGGGTTGTCTTTTTGTCTTCTTTATAGTTTCCTTTACTGTGCAAAAGCTTTTAAGTTTCATTAGGTTCCATTTGTTTATTTTTGTTTTTATTTCCCTTTCTGTAGGAGGTGGGTCAAAAAAAGACCTTGCTATGATTTATGTCAAAGAGTGTTCTTCCTATGTTTTCCTCTAAGAGTTTTATAGTGTCCGGTCTTAACATTTATGTCTCTAATCCGTTTTGAATTTATTTTTGTGTATGGTGTTAGGGAGTGTTCTAATTTCATTCTTTTACATGTAGCGGTCCAGTTTTCCCATCACCACTTATTGAAGAGACTGTCTTTTCTCCATTGTATATCCTTGCCTCCTTTGTCGTAGATTAGATGACCATTGGTGCGTGGGTTTATCTCTGGGCTTTCTATCCTGTTCCATTGATCTATATTTCTGTTTTTGTGCCAGTACCATATTGTCTTCATTACTGTAGCTTTGTAGTATACTTTGAAATCAGGGAGTCTGATTCCTCCAGGTCCGTTTTTTTTTCCCTCAAGATTGCTTTGGCTATTCGGGATCTTTTGTGTCTCCATACAAATTTTAAGATTTTTTGTTCTAATGCTGTAAAAAAGGCCATTGGCAATTTGATAGGGATTGCATTGAATCTGTAGATTGCCTTGGGTAGTATAGTCATTTTCACAATATTGATTCTTCCAATCCAAGAACATGGTATATCTCTCCATCTGTTGGTATCATCTTTAATTTCTTTCAACAGTGTCTTATAGTTTTCTGCATACAGGTCTTTTGTCTCCCTAGGTAGGTTTATTCCTAGATATTTTATTCTTTTTGTTGCAATGGTAAAAGGGAGTGTGTCCTTAATTTCTCTTTCAGATTTTTCATCATTAGTGTATAGGAATGCAAGAGATTTCTGTGCATTAATTTTGTATCCTGCAACTTTACCAGATTCATTGATTAGCTCTAGTAGTTTTCTGGTGGCATCTTTAGGATTCTCTATGTATAGTATCATGTCATCTGCAAACAGTCACAGTTGTACTTCTTCTTTTCCAATTTGTATTCCTTTTATTTCTTTTTCTTCTCTGATTGCCGTGACTAGGACTTCCAAACTATGTTGAATAATAATGGTGAGTGTGGACGTCCTTGTCTTGTTCCTGATCTTAGAGGAAATGCTTTCAGTTTTTCACCATTGAGAATGATGTTTGCTGTAGGTTTGTCATTTATGGCCTTTATTATGTTGAGGTAGGTTCCCTCTATATCCACTTTCTAGAGAGTTTTTTATCATAAATTGGTGTTGAATTTTGTCAGAAGCTTTTTCTTCATCTATTGAGATGATCGTATGTTTTTTATTCTTCAATTTGTTAATACGGTGTATGACATTGATTTATTTGTGTATATTGAAGAATCCTTGCATCCCTGGGATAATCCCACTTGATCATGGTGTATGATCGTTTTCATGTGTTGTTGGATTCTGTTTGCTACTATTTTGTTGAGGAGTTTTGCATCTGTATTCACCAGTGATATTGGTCTGTAATTTTCTCTTTTTTTGTAGTAGCTCTCGTTTTGATATCAGGGAGATGGTGACCTCATAGAATGAGTTTGAGAGTGTTCCTTCCTCTGCAGTTTTTTGGAAGACTTTGAGAAGGATGGGTGTTAGCTCTTCTCTAAGTGTTTGATAGAATTCACCTGTGAAGCCATCTGGTCCTGGATTTTTGTTGGTTGGAAGATTTTTAATCACAGTTTCAATTTTATTACTTGTGATTGGTCTCTTCATATTTTCTATTTCTTCCTGATTCAGTCTTGGAAGGTTATACCTTGCTAAGAATTAGTCAGTTTTTCCAGGTTGTCCATTTTATTGTCATAGAGTTGCTTGTAGTAGTCTCTTATGATGCTTTGTATTTCTGCGGTGTCCACTGTAACTTCTTTTTCATTTCTAATTTTATTGATTTGAGCCCTGTCCCTCTTTTTCTTGATGAGTCTGGCTAAAGGTTTACCTTCTCAAAGAACCAGCTTTTAGTTTTATTGATCTTTGCTCTTGTTTTCTTTGTTTCTATTTCATTCATTTCTCCTCTGATCTTTATGATTTATTTCCTTCTACTAACTTTGGGTTTTCTTCTTTCTCTAGTTCCTTTAGGTGTAAGGTTAGATTTTTTATTTGAGATTTTTCTTGCTTCCTGAGGTAGGATTGGATTGCTATAAACTTCCCTCCTAGAACTGCTTTTTCTGCGTCCCATAGGTTTTGGATCATCGTGTTTTCGTTGTCATTTCTCTCTCGGTATTTTTTGATTTCCTCTTTGATTTCTTCTGTGATCTCTTGGTTATTTAGTAACTTATTGTTTAGCCTCCATCCGTTTGTGTTTTTAATGTTTTTTTTCCCCTGTAATTTATTTCTAATCTCATAGTGTTGTGGACAGAAAAGATGCTTGATATGATTTCAATTTTCTTAAATTTACCGAGGCTTGATAGGTGACCTAAGATGTGATCTATCCTGGAGAATGTGCTGTGTGCACTTGAGAAGAAAGTGTAATCTGCTGTTTTCAGATGCAATGTCCTATAAATATCGATTAAATTTATCCGGTCTGTTGTGTCATTTAAAGCCTCTATTTCCTTATTAATTTGCTGTCTGGATGATCTGTCCATTGGTGTAAGTGAGATGTTAAAAGTCCCTCACTATTATTGTGTTACTGTTGATTTCCTCTTTCATAGCTGTTAGCAGTTGCCGTATGTATTCAGATTCTCCTATATTGGGTGCATATATATTTACAGTTGTTATATCTTCTTGGATTGATCCCTTGATCATTATGTAGTGTCTTTCCTTGTCTCTTGTAACGTTCTTTATTTTAAAGCCTATTTTATCTGATATGAGTATTACTACTCCAGCTTTCTTTTGATTTCCATTTGCATGGAATATCTTTTTCCATCCCCTCACTTTCAGACTGTACGTGTCCCTAGGTCTGAAGTGGGTCTCTTGTAGACAGCATATATGTGGGTCTTGTTTTTGTATCCATTCAGCGAGCATGTGCCTTTTGTTGGAACATTTAATCCATTCACATTTAAGGTAATTATCAATATGTATGTTCCTATTACCATTTTCTTAATTGTTTTGCGTTTGTTTTTGCATGTCCTTTTCTTCTTTTGTGTTTCCCACTTAAAGCAGTTCCTTTAGCATTTGTTGTAGAGCTGGTTTGGTGGTGCTGAATTCTTTTAGCTTTTGCTTGTCTGTAAACTTCTGATTTCTCTGTTGAATCTGAATGAGATCCTTGCTGGGTAGAGTATTCTTGGTTGTAGGTTCTTCCCTTTCATCACTTTAAATATATCATGCCACTCCCTTCTGGCTTATATAGTTTCTGCTGAGAAATCAGCTGTTAACCTTAAGGGGAGCTCCCTAGTATGTTATTTGTCATTTTTTCCCTTGTTGCTTTTAATAATTTTTCTTTGTCTTTAATTTTTGTCAGTTTGATTACTCTGTGTCTTGGTTTGTTTTTCCTTGGGTTTATCCTGTCTGGGACTCTCTGTGCCTCCTGGACTTGGGTGGCTCTTACCTTTCCCATGTTAGGGAAGTTTTTGACTATAATCTCTTCAAATATTTTCTCTCATCCTTTCTCTCTCTCTTCTCCTTCTGGGACCCCTGTAATGCGAATGTTGTTGCGTTTAATGTTGTCCAGAGGTCTCTTAGGCTGTCTTCATTTCTTTTCATTCTTTTTTCTTTATTCTGTTCTGCAGCAGTGAATTCCACCATTCTGTCTTCCAAGTCACTTATCCGTTCTTCTGACTCAGTTATTCTGCTATTGATTCCTTCTAATGTATTTTTCATTTCAGTTATTGTCTTGTTCATCTCTGTTTGTTCTTTAATTCTTCTAGATCTTTGTTAAACATTTTGTGCATATTCTCGATCTTTGCCTCCATTCTTTTTCCGAGGTCCTGGATTATCTTCACTATCATTATTCTGAATTCTTTTTCTGGAAGGTTGCCTATCTCCACTTCATTTAGTTTTTTTTCTGGGGTTTTATCTTGTTCTTTCATCTGGTACATTGTCCTCTGCTTTTTCATTTTGTCTCTCTTTCTGTGAATGTGTTTTTTGTTCCACAGCCTACAGGATTGTAGTTCTTCTTGCTTCTGCTGTCTGCCCTCTGGTGGATGAGGCTATCTAAGAGGCTTGTGCAAGCTTCCTTATGGGAGAAACTGGTGGTGAGTAGAGCTGGGTGTTGTTCTGGTGTGCAGAGCTCAGTAAAACTTTAATCTGCTTGTCTGCTGATGAGTGGGGCTGGGTGCCCTCCCTGTTGGTTGTTTGGCCTGAGGCGACCCAACACTGGAGCCTACCCAGCTCTTTGGTGGGACTAATGACAACTCTGGGAGGGTTCACGCCAAGGAGCACTTTCCAGAACTTCTGCTGCCAGTTCCCTTGTCCCTGCGATGAGTCACAGCCACCCCCTACCTCTGCAGGAGACCCTCCAACACCAGCAGGGAGGTCTGGTTCAGTCTCCTATGGGGTCACTACTCCTTCCCCTGAGTCCTGATGTGCACACTACTTTGTGTGTACCCTCCAGGAGTGGAGTCTCTGTTTCCCCCACTCCTGTTGAAGTCCTGCAGTCAAATCCCACTAGCCTTTAAAATCTGATTCTCTGAGAATTCCTCCTCCTGTTGCCGGACTGCCAGGTTGGGAAGCCTGGCATGGGTGTCAGAACTTTCATTCCAGTGGGTGGACTTCTGTGGTATAAGTGTTCTCCAGTTTGTGAGTCACCCACCCAGTGGTTATGGGATTTGATTTTATTGTGATTGTACCCCTCCTACCATCTCATTGCAGCTCCTCCTTTGTCTTTGGATGTTGGGAGTATCTTTTTTGGTGAGTTCCAGTCTCTTCCTGTCAATAATTGTTCAGCAGTTAGTTGTGATTCCATGGCTGTTGCAAGAGGGAATAAGCACACATCCTTCTACTCTGCCATCTTGAACCAATCTGTCATATTCTTTCAGCACTTACTAAGTTAAGCACTTTCTGTGCACCAGGCACTATGAGAAGACTTGGGTAGGTTAGCCAGAGTTCGTCCCTCTGACAGAGGTTCTGGGGGAATGAACAACTTGGAGAATTGAAGGACTTTGAAATATTCTAGTTCATCAGCACTTTGTCCCCTTCATCATTAGATGCTCAGGTACTTAACTACGTACTATTGCTCTTAAAAGATTCAGAGAGCAAAGGCATTGAATTTCCCAGTTATCTTAATTACCATAATTATTTTCTAACCACATCAAAAAAATAGTGCTTTTCTTAAGTATAAATGTATTGTTTGTGACATCAAGTGAACGTATAATAAAATAGTTGTATATATTAGAATGAGAATTTTCCTAAGCTGTCTGTAATGTTAGGTGAGCCAACATGGGTAGTGAAAGGATTCACAGAAGTATTAACAGGGAAGAAAATAAAGTTTTTATTCACTTTCCAAGGGAAGAAAGGGGCCAGACGCGAAGAGTGGCATGGGCCCCGAAGGGTAGGAGTTTGAGTCTTTTATTAGGCCTCAAAGGGCAAGGTATAAGAAAGAGAGGGTGGTTTCATATCTATTTTGGTCCACAGTAGTGTCCGAGCTGGCTGTGCTTCTACAGGATGTGGTATTTTTGAGAATCTGTAAGTTCTTGTCTTCAGTAATTTCCCTTGGGTGTCTGAAAGAGACTTGATAGTGGCCCTTGACAGGTGCTACTCTATTTTGAACAATGTTAGATGGGTTTACATGTAAGCTAAGTGACAGAAATTCCCTGGAGTTCCAGTGGTTAGGACTTGGTGCTTTCACTGCCAGGGCCCAGTTTTGATCTGTGGTCGGGGAAATAAGATCATGCAAGCTGCACAACATTGCCAAAAAGACAAAAAGAAGAAGAAATCAGATGACATGTTCAAGATGATACAACATCAGTCAGACAGCGGGAATCAAGGGCCAGGTCTTCTTCATATTTCCAGGTTTTTTAATTGTGCGCCAAGTCCAGGTTTCTCCCCCCACCATGTGTCCATTTATGATTGCATTGCAGAAGCTTATACACATCTCCTGGTTTCCAAGTGGAACATATAGAACCAAATCTCTATAGCTTTCTCCAAGCACAATCCAAAGGGACACCTCAGTTTCTGGCAGATCAGACTTCTTAGCCTCCCCTAAACAATCCATGTGTTCCCTGTCTTTACTACATTCTCTCCCCTTGTCACACACCTGTTCACATATGCCCCCTAAAATGCCTGTCTTCTGCCTTGTGTTACTTTATATCTACCACTTCAGGCCCTTATTTTATCTTGCCTATACAGCCTTTTCTTATTATTTCAGCCCCCACTGATCTTTTTTCTTTTGATTATCTGTGTTTTATATATAGTTCCTCTTTCAGATGTGCTAATCTTGCCTTCCCAAGTATGTTTCACATATCTTTGTAGTCATAAATGTGATCTTTGCTTCTTTTGTGTCCCTTGTCAGGAGCTCAGGCATTTAGTAAACACTTGAGCAGCACCATGTTGTACTGATACAGTGTCCTACTCATGCTTTTGCTACAAACATATCTAAAAGCTACTTTAGGTCACTTTTGCTTCCTTAACACTAAACTTTTGAATAACATTAAGAGTTGTTTTTAGATATCATAGCACATGCACCCACCCAATGAAAGTATCAGGAATTGAATTTCCACATGTAATTTATTTTACTTACAGCAGTTTGGGTTTAATTTGACAACTCTCTCATTACAACTACCAAAAAAAAAGAATCCTTCCTCTGTACAAATGTATTTCCATATTTCCATCTCAGTATAAGCACAGCTGTGAACCAATTACTTCAAAGTTCAAGAGCTGGTTGTTTCTATCCTTAGCTTCAGTGGAAAATGTTGAGCCCCGTCCTGGGGAGAGATTCCCAGGCTCAGTACAAAGACATTTTTTTCTTCTTTCTTATTTTGTTTCCATATCAAGCACAAATGAGACACACTTTCTTTCCTCTACTATCTCTTTTATTTTCTATATTTGGTACAGAGTGATAATAGGTATCAGTTTTGCATACTCATTTGAATACATGATGTGGTTGTTTTTTTAGTTATTGATAGCAACTAGATAAAAGGGACATACACTCTGTGGCATAAAGATCAATCTGTTTGTCTGAGGAATAAATACTTTCTCAAGCTATCTGCATTGTGAGTGTATGTGTATGAACGCAAAAAAACAAATATGCATGCTTTTCTTGCCCTTTCTGGAATTAATTACACTCTGACCTTCTCCCCACCTGCCCAGTTGGCTTCCACCATCTCAGAGAGAGAAAATCAAATAAATGACTGATAAATATATATTTGAGATACCCACACTCTCACCATTTGGTGTTTTTAGCAGGAACTTATCCTCTGCATCTTGCTCTCTGTCATTTTCCTTAGTGCAGCTCCTGATCTCTGCATGCGAACAGACTAGCTGTCAGGCAAACCCCATAGAGAGGGAACAAATATGTAATTAGCATAACCTTTTGTCCCCTCCACTGATAGGAAAAAAAAGAAGGGGAGGTGTTCCCTAAGCGACAACTAAAGGTCATATTAATTTTCCCTAAACTACCCCTCTGGTTTCCCCAGGAGAATTTGCTATGATGTCAAGCATATCAAAATGAACTAATTACTATGCGTGTCCAACTTGACGGATGATCTCCCGAACCCCAGCACAGCCCCTGTTGTGCATGCCCCACTTCTACTGTGTCTCTGCACCTACTTATTTGAGACAATTTGATTCAATGGCTGACAGTAAGTGTGAAAGAGGTGGGAGGTAAGGAACAAGATGAGAATTCTATTCTGTGGTTGTTAGTATCTGTTACATAGTCCTGGTTATTTGGTTCAGTTTAAGAATCTGAGGAAGACAGTGTCCTTTGGGTTTTGATTTGTAAAGCATACCCCTTTTATTGATCAGAGGTCAATCCCTTGTTATTTGCTCTCCTGAGAGATGTCGTGCTGCATGTTCTGACAACACCCTCTTTTAAGGGGAAATTTTCTAACAAAGCATGTGCTCTACTCCTCCAGTCTCAACTGATGGGGTTAGGCAAGCATCTAATCCAAGCAAATCAATCTATACGTAGTTCTGCCAATGATGAGCCACCTGTGAAAAAAAGGTAGGCAATCATATTACTATTTAAGAAAATTTTACTTAGAAAATAGAAAATTTAGTCAGTTGAAAACAGGAGAAGAGGTCAGGATACATCAAGACTGCTGTAAGATATGGAGCCTGAGAGATACTAGTAAACCTAAGCCATGTGCAAACTATGTAAGGGAGTAGCAACTATATGGAAGCTGGTTTTGGAGAAACATGAACAGAATACATACGAAGCGATACATGGCCCATGGAAGAGATGAATAGAGTAATTTGTTTCTGGAGCTGTCTCATGCATGATAGTATTCCAGCCTAAATACTGGTCTTCATGTTTCCTTAGACTGTTATCTTAGCTAGGTTGGCCAGGTTATCTATCCCATGCAACCAAATGACCCAATGTATTCTATTTAGCACCTAGTACAGACAAAGCTTTCTTCTACTCGCTACAAAGAAATCAAAGGTTTTGTGAAAGTACTTCTTTTCTGTGTGAGATTTTCTATAAGTCGATATTACTAGAAATTCCCCATGTCTCTTTCTTTCTGGAAAAATGTGAATTAGCACTTTCAAAATGCAGGTTATGTATAATTGTACTTTTTCCCCTAAGCAAAAATTTAATGACTTTTCCCTCCCTAGAAATCAATACCATATGTGAGTTTGGTTCCATTTAAGGGTATTGATTATACTAGGGCAAAATTAATTCCTTGTCAAAATTTAATAAAAATGGATCAATATTTATTATTAATAGTCTCATCACTCATTTATACAATTAAAGAGTAAAGATGTACCGACCAGGTTTTTAATAATATTATATTGTATTTACTATTTGACTATTAGTTTTCATATTGAATACATGTTTCCTCCTTAATGTGGCCGTACATTAAAATTGCTTGCTGCAAAGTCATAATTCCAATGATATGTAGAGAATATAAATCACAGAAGGTTATCGTACTTGATTTCATTGAAGAAAAACTTTGAAAAAAAATGTATGGAGTGGGTGAGAAGATATATATATATCTATATACATATATAGATATATATATACATTTCTTTTTATATAGCTACTATCAAGAGTTCCTCTTAGAACACTTTTTTTTTTTAAAGGAAAAATAGTTTGAAAATAGAAGGTAGACCTTGAACAAGTGATTTTGAAGGAAACAGTGAGAAAACTGATCTACATAGTGATTGAACATGTATATTTTGAATGTCAGGAGCTCAGGAAAGAGAGGAAGAGAAGGTAGTGAAGAAGTCAGTCAGACAACATGGCAGAATGTGGAGCTTGAGGCAAAAGCTGGTCATTGAGTAATCCCAAATAGCATAATGGCTAAAGGGCTTTAGTGACATGGAAATATGATGTTCATTTGTAGGTTGTTTGCTTCTGTGGTATAAACCCACTCCATCATCCTAAATCTTCAGTAAAGTCCGCTTAGTACACAAAAGCTCTTTGTGAGAGATGGTGGGAAAAATCAAGGAAAATTCACCTTTCTGCTATACACAACAAGAATTAGTAGCTAGAGGTGACTCTGGGAATGTAGGCCCTAGGGATTCTCAGTGAAGGGATTATACAGAACATGAATTAATAGGTTCACAAATGGTATTTAAGTCTCAGAGGCCACAGAAAAATTAGCTGACAACCCATTTGTATTAATACAGCTTGAAGCTCAAATATGAAGTCATTTCTGAAAACGAAACTAACAGCTACTGAGGACTGAGTCTCTAAACCACAGTGGAATACTGGACATTTACCTAGTTTGTTATAGAAATCAGTATCATTCTGTCACACTCCCTCTTGCTCAATTCTTGATCATTTTCTAACAAAATAGGAGGATTCTTTTTAAAGCTGGATAACAGGCTGTGGGGCTGGGCTAATGGAGGTTGCTTTAATTATCCCTACTTCTTGGCTTGTGTATATCCAACCCAAGAATAGCAACAAATATAACTGTATTAAACTTAATTAAAACTCAGTGTCATCATCCAAAAGGTTTTTTATGGGTATAATCTACTATCTACTGTTAGGTAGAAGGACATGGATTATATATTCTTCTAACATTAGTAAAGTAAAAAACCAACAAAAACAATTCATGTTTGTGAAAAGATGAGATGAGGAAATGCAGGCTGCCATCAATGAATAAATCTTTCCTTTGGGAAATAAAGATTGTCCACATATTTTTCTTGGTATGAACTTACAAAGAATAAGTAGCCAGATGTATGACCCTGCCTCTCTGCTTCCAACTGGGAGAATTTCTCCTGTTGTTATCAGGTTTTCCTGAGATATTTTTCTTACACAGTTCAGGGAGATTTTGAGAAGAGGACAACTGTTGTTTCCCTGAGCCACAGTTTATTTTTACCTGAGGGATGGTCTCAAAAAACAGAGAGAAAAAAGTGTTCTCCTCATAGTGTCAGTTTTACCATACCTTCAACCTTCACCTCTCAACACTTTAGCCAAAGTGATGAAAAAGAAAATTTGATCAAGTTGTTTTGCTCACAGTTTCCCTGATATTTCAATATGAATGCACACCCTAAGTTGACAAACTTACCCTAAAGAGCCTGATGAAGAGCAGCAGACACACAATATATCTGAGGATGGATCATGTAAGTGGAACATATTCCTTGCTCCCTGTCTTCATAGAGAAGACGTCATATGTATGATCCTACATCCTGCCCTTTGGTAGCATCTCTCCTTTTTCAAAATTTTATCACTTAACCTATTTATAATTAGCTCTAGTAAATAGAATATTAAAAAAAAAAGTTTTAAAAACAACTATCAGGCTTCCCTGGTGGCGCAGTGGTTGAGAGTCCGCCTGCCGATGCAGGGGACGCGGGTTCGTGCCCCGGTCTGGGAAGATCCCACATGCCGCGGAGCGGCTAGGCCCGTGAGCCATGGCTGCTGGGCCTGCACGTCCGGATCCTGTGCTCCGCAACGGGAGAGGCCACAGCGGTGAGAGGCCTGCGTACAGCAAAAAAAAACCAAAAAACAAACAAACAAAAAAAACTATCTTTTTTTCTAATTTCTTCACTTTTATCTGGTCATGTTGGATTCACATTCACTTGATCTAAAAATTCACATGCTTTTGAGTAACATTAAATGGGATCACCAAAAATAACATTATTTGACTCAACATAAACTACAAACACCGTGTGCATACTAACCTACATTCTATGCTGTATATAGACTTGACTAAAATATAATATCTGGTTAAAAAAATAAGAGTACTCTTGAACTATATTCTTGAATTACCAAGCCACATAAAAGATTATTATTATTATTACCACTACCCAAGTTTCTCATTTTCTGCCTTGTCTTAAGGTAAGCCTCTTGCTGTAGAAACTAAATTAGAATAGATACAATGTATTACTACTGTCTCTCATGTATATGGCTGTTTTAAAGTGTTTTCTTTCATGTTCTGAGCTTTGATACATGTATTTTCATATAATTCTCCCAAATTTCTGTGAAATCATTCATAGGCTTACCATTTATTATCTTGAGTCGTCCCTACAATTGAAAGGTTTTTAATGAGAAAAAGCAAGATGGAAAAAAATTACTGAAGCACAAATCAAATAACAGTTTCCATTTTGATTACTTTAGATTCTATGGCAAGCATATTTAATACTTTGATTGCTTATCAAAAAACATTGACCAGAACAGGAAGTATTCCAGAAGGAGCAGCAGCATTGAAAGACTTGGCTAGAGGTGGATTTAACTTACATTCTTGTCATTTACATGGAGGGCTTCTTTTTTAATCTTTTTGCTTTTACTCAATATAAGTGAGTCTGTGCCAAGGGTTTAAAAATTTACCATGAATTTCAGTAAATGGTAGCACTTTCTGCCGGGGAATCTATGTAAAACTGTTCTTGGTAAACTATAGAACAATTTCATTGTTTGAATTTAGTTAACCTTTTCAGTAAACACAGGCCCAGTCCCTTTTACTTTGTCTGGTGAGCTTTGTGACTTATTTTTGAAGCTATGGACCCACCCAGCCTAGTATTGACTAAGCCACTGCTACTTGGTAATGGGTCTTGATGCAAAAGTAATTAGCTTCTTGGATGAGAGAGGTGGGCTGCTCATGGCTATTAACGCCTAAACCAAAGGCTGAATGTTGTTATGTCTTTTTATGATGAAACCATGACCTTAAATAAGTCATTTATAAAAAAATAATTTTGTTCTTTCTTCTACCTTTTGGAATACTTGCATATTTTCTTTTAGGTTCTCCTGCTTTCTTCCCCTGACATTTATTCCCCTATTCACTTTATTTTGTGTTTACCTTACCTTCTCATTTTTTTAATACTTCTGATTCTTTCATAGTTTTCCTTTTTATTCAAAATTTGTTTCTATAATAAAATTTGTTTATTTTCATTATTTTTCTTGACTTCATATTTAAAAGATTAAAGGTCCAAATATCTGGTTTCTACTCATGAATTTTTCCTACTTATTAGCTCTGCAGTCTTAGGAAAATCCATCAATCTTTCTGAATCTCAGCTTCCTAATTGATAAAATGAGCATAAAGGTAGAGCTATATGCATGACAAATCTCATTATTTTGAAGATTTCTTTATATTTTAAGTTTTTCTTAAATTCAGTACCATCTCAAAAACATGATCTGTCAGTACACAAATAATTTTAGAATTATATAACCTTACGCATTCTCTGTTATCCAAATGACTTATTAGATATTACCAATGTCAATAAAGAGATGCTTTGAGTGGAAAGATCATATTATCCAAAGCTAAAAGATAAGACTTCCTGAATAGGCTCCTCTCTTTCCCTTCGTGAGGACACACACTCTGTGCTTAATTTTCCTCAGCCCTAATAATAACATTAGTTATTGTGGGGTTCACTTAACAAAGTGTGTATAGAATTGCCAAAGTGAAATTAATTGCCCCCATGGTCACCATTAGTGACATAATTAGTACTAGAGAAATAGATTTGGGGGAATAAGAGTAGTACAATAGTTTTTTAATTGGTTTCAGGTATGAAAACTGGTTAAAATTTTTTAAATTATTCTTAGCAAGGTAGATTGTTAAGATGGAAGCACAGAATTGAGGGTTAGAGGACCTGATCTGAGTCAGATTTAATTTATTAGCATTGGGCATGTTACTTAACTCTGTTGAATCTCAATTTTCCCACATTTAAAGTTAGGATAATTGTAATTTCACCTACCTCACAGGGTTGTTTCAAGAATGAAAATAATGGTAAATGAAAAATATCTGGGTAAATTAAATCTCAGTACAGTTCGTAAACATTTTATTACTGATTTAACTCACCATATAAGGTTTTCTCTTCCTCTTTTTTTATAAAACACCTTATCTTTTTTTTTTCATTTAGTTAATGCACAGAGTAACCATTTGAATGGTATAATTAGGAGAGTCGTACTCAAATCTTGATCTACAATATAACAGCAGCTTCTCAAGAATGGTACATCCTGATATATTCAAAAGATCTTAATTATTTATTTTTTGAAATACAGGAAAGAGTAACTGAAAATTTCACTAATTCTTTTAGACCAGCCCGAGTAATTTTTCTTGGCAGGGTAATTTTTCTATTAAAAAATAACATAACAGAAATTGCTAAATACCATTTGATCCAAGTTAACTGCACAGAAATACTGTAGAATAATATGTCAAGATGTAGATGCTGTTTTAGCTCTATCTCTACACTTTTTAAATGATTCACTCTTACATACCCAAGTGGCAGTACATTTTTAAATGTCTACCTCAACAAAATCACAAATTTATTAGACTCCATGGACTCTTGAAATCTCTACAAAAAGTTGAAACCATAAGTGCCAAATTCTCTAACACCAAGGACATGTAGTGTTCATTTTGTGTTGCAATGACTTATTTAATAAAACAGTGCAGTGATCCAGGTCACATGACTGAGGTCCTTCTGCCTGCTTATGTTTCTCAGAGACCTTTGCTGCTATATATGTATGCCAGTTCTGTAAGGTGACACCAAAATGGTCTCTTAAATAAGGAATAGGCATTTGTGAGGTAGCATGGTATAGTGACGTGTCTAATGTAAACTCCGATCAAATTCCAGCTTCTGCCACCGGTGTGTGACTTGGAAATATATTATTTAAATTCTCTGGTCTTTTGCTTTCTTATTTGTAAAATGACTGTTATACTCTTCTTATAGAAAAATTGTTAATTAAATTCAGCTATGTATATAAAACATTAATATGATCCATGGCCCAAAAGTAAATGCTTAATGACTGGCAGCTTTTATTACTTCAAATTTTAGAATAGTATGAGGACAACATATTTCACTGATGAAAGTCATAGGACTCTTTACTGGTGTGATATTTTAAAAGATTTTTAAGTTATAGTATCTTTCATACCATTTTGTTGACTGAACTCAAAAGCGTGTTCATTTTCCATGTCATGAGTTCCCCTGTACACTTGGAGCCTTGCATAATTTGAGTAACGGCTTAACTATTCAGGCCTTGAGAAGCCAGAATTTCCAATGATTTTGTAATTATCTATGGCAAATACTTTTAAGAATGTGCCAGTGTGCCTTGCCAATAAATATTAGGTGATGGATTAATGTATATTTTAATGAGGGCAATAAAGTGCCTCAATCAAAGTCAAGTTAATGATTACCATAACGTTAGTAAAATAGATGGCATATATTATGCATTTACTGTGTGCCAAACACGTTACATGAATTATCTCATTTAATCCACTCAACAACCATATGAGATAGACCCTACTATTATTCCCATTGTACAAATGCATAAACTTAGAATGAGAGAAAATAAATTACTTTGCTAATATCATATAGCTATGAATATTGGAAAATTAGAATGTGAATGCAAATGGCCCGTCTCTGGAAGTAAAGATTTTAACAACTGTATTTTATTTCTAACTATGATTTTACAGAAGAATCCGATACTCATAAACTGCCTTTTTCAAATAATTTTTATTGGAGCATAGTTGATTTACAATGTTGTGTTAGTTTCAGGTGTACTATTCACTCAAGTGAATCAGTTGTATATATAGAGAGAGAGAGATTCTTTTCCCGTATAGGTCATTACAGAGTATTGAGTTGAATTCCCTGTGCTATCCAGTAAGTCCTTATTAGTTATGTATTTTATATATAGTAGTGTGTAAATATCAATCCCAATCTCCCAATTTACCCCCCCCCGTGCCCCACTGGTAACCATAAGTTTGTTTTCTACACCTCTGATTCTATTTGTTTTGTAAATAATTTCATTTGTACCACTGTTTTTAGATTCCACATATAAGTGATTTCATATTATATTTGATAGCCTGCATTTTAATACAAACAGGATCCTTGTTTCAGTGAGTTCTAGGCTTTAGAGATGTTTTAAATTTCTTCAGGGTCAAAGTAGTGTATGTGTCACCTATAGTGAGAATCATGAGAAAAACCAAATAAGAAAATCTAGTTTGAATTTTATAGTTTCTTATTATACATAGCTTTTGTAAAGCTGAGAAGTTTTATTTTGTTCAAAAGCCAGGTATTGAAGGCAGGGAGTGTCTCTTCACTTTCTTGGTTAAAGGTAAAGCCTGTTTAGGTAATTTTGATGGATC